>NC_138803.1:3053297-3785439 GCF_965178545.1 Coloeus monedula | reverse complement strand
AGATGGGTGTTTTGTGGCAGGTGAGGGAAGGAAATACTTTGGAGGCAGCATCTGCAGTCAGAGAAGCACCGTGGGCATCCTGTGAGTGTCAAAAGCCAGGAGCAAGGTGCTGCTGGATCCAGCACAACCAGCTGTGATAGGGATCAGGTCAGGGACGTGCAGGGTGGCACAGGGGAGAGCACTTGGGGCTGGGAGTACAGGGACACCATGACATGGGCAGAGGTGCCTGTCACCCCCACAATGCCCCTACGCACCCAGTCCTCATCCTTGTCCCATGCTGCTGAGCTGGGAGACAGCATATTCCTCCTTTCCCAGCATGGTCAGCCCCAAAAGCATCATCCCGTCTGGTGTACCATGAGGCACAGCCCCAGCAGCCCTTGCACTGCCCCTTGTGTCTCGCCCAAACTGGGACGGGGGTGGTGGCTGTTGTCACAGCATCTCCTCAAACTACCTGGACTGGAGGGCATGGTCACCAGCACTCACTTCACAAGGGGGATAGCAGCACAGCATGTCCCCAGCTGGCACTGCCCAGAGGGACAAGGTGTGGGGCAGAGCAGCCCCAAGGACCCCTTCTTACCTGGGGCAGAGCAGCCCATGGAGGGGGACACTGGGACAAAAAGACTCTGCAAAGGTGCTGGGGACACTGCGGAGGCAAAGAACCCTGCAAAGACAGGGAGAGGGGTCCAGCTGCATCCTGGCTCCATCCTGCCTCCCCATGCAGGGGGCCCAGGGCAATCCAGCCCTTCTCCCTCCCCCCTGCACGCAGACCCCACAGCAAAAGGATAAAAGTTCATGACAAGCCTGGGCAGGATCAGCACAGAGCAGCTCAGCCTCGCACCGGCTCAGTGCCGCCCGCACCAGCCCTGTGGGGGAACATGAGGCTGCTATCACCCCCTCCCCATCACCAGACTGATGGCACCTACGCTCTGGAGGCGAGGGGAACACGAGTCCCCACCCTCCCTAGCACTGAGCATGCAGCCCCTGCCAGGGACTGCTCTGCGAGACCCCAAAGCCAAGGCTCTAGGGCACCCCAGCTCCTGCGTGTCCTGGCACATTGGGGCTCAGGGAGAGCCAATAAATCTGTATCAGCTGGGGCCCTGATGCAGGCAGTGATTTGCAGGCAGGCAGAGGCTTTCGTTAATGCGCCCCTCATTTCAGGCAGGGGAGTGCTGGCTGGAGGCTGTGTGTTGCTGCTCCTGCCTCTCCCCACCTGGTGACACGACCAGGAGGAATGCTGCCCACACGGTCACACGGCCACCAGCTCTGCAGAGCCCCTCGAAGGAAACCCAAAAGCTGTGGAGCTCCTGGGGGACACCAGCAAGACCACAACACACCAGAGAAGATGTTGCCCTGTCTGTCCGCTGCAGTGCACAGAGCAGGATGCTCTTGGCTCTGCCAAGGATGATCCTGCAGCTCTTCACAGGAGCCCCACATCCCTGGCATCTTTCCCAGGGACCCTTTAGGAACACCGTGCCTCATTCCCGCAGGGAAACACCATCCTGTTTGGCACATGGCTGTCCCAGGGACAACCAGAGCTCACCGAGGCGGGTGGCAGGGCCGAGCAGGACGCGGCGCGGCAGGAGGGTGGTGAAAGGAGGTTTGTTTACATTGCGCTCCTCTTCCAAACAGCTCTCAGGCTGCGGTGAGGGATTCCCTGGCTCGTGGAGGGAAGGGTGGCCATCCTGCTCTCTCCCACCCAGGTTTGCACCTCCTGACTGGCCACATCCACTCCAAAGGGTCCCCTGGCACAATCTGGGGACCCAGGTGGTGGCAGAGCCCCCAGTGCACCAGGCCAGCTCCCTGTGAGACAGCCCAACTAATTTCCTCCCCTCTATCACTTCCTGTCCCTTCCGGCTTGGCGGGCAGCTCAGGAAGCAATTGGAGCGAGGAAACCGCAGGAAGCCACGTGGCAGCATCCCACCAGGGTCTGAAGAACTGCCAGGGCTGCCCCAGGCTCTCCATGCCCCCCAGCTCCAGCTGGACCCCCACAGCCAAAGGATCCCCTAGCTCCCAGCAAAGCCCTGAGCCTCTACCTGGCAGAGATGTGGCTGGTCCTCGCCCAGCGGTGCGAGGTTGAGGGATGCTCACACCCCTCATCCCAGAGGGCTGTGGATGAACAAAGAGAAAATGCGAGCGATTTGCTCCCAAAATATTTGGGCAGACAGGAGGAAGAGGATGAGGCAAACCCAGGGCACAGCTCCCTCCTAACGGCAGAATCACGGGCATCCAAACCAACCCCTCCATCCCCTCCTCTCCCCCCAGTCCTGGCAGGGTGGCAGAGCTGGGTTTCGGCTTCTGGAGGACCTGAGCCGGTTTTGCTCGAGTCTTCAGGCTCAGGACCCGAGGGCACAGGACAGACGGACACTGTAACCCAGCGTGCCTCCCTGGCCCAATTACGCTGCCCTGCCCAGCCAGGACGGGGCGTTTCACCCAGCAGCGCATAAATAGAAAGCTTTTAGAGCATTAATTGCTCTCTGTGTTATGAAACGAGCTGGATGGAAACAACAGGGTTGGAGTTGCCTGCTGGGGATGGGCCACCCCCATGCCGTCCCGTGACACCCCCAGTGCTGGTGGCCCATGGCACAGCCAGTGCTGGGCACAGCACCCACCAGGGACCGCTGAATTCGCCAAAATACATCCATCCCAGGATGTCTCCCCCTGACCATCCCCTGTAGATGAGCTTGGAGTGGCCAACGAGTCTTGAGTCCTCAGGGACTCCCAGCTTGTCCTAAGGGGAAGCCAAGGGTCCCTGGTGTTAGGGGAACACCGAGAAGCCTGGGCCAGGCAGTTCTGTGCCTGCAGTGGGACAGCGTCCTACCACAGGGGCCAGCCAGGCATCCCAGGGACCCCACCAGCCCTCTGTCCTGCTCCTGGGAGGAGAAATGCCTCTGCAGAAGAGCTCCAGGTGCTGCTGACCCCATTTTGTGCCATTGCAGCAGGGCCAGGGAAAACGTCTCCCAGGGGACCCTACCAGGCAAGGAGGAGGAGGAGAAGAAGGAGGAAGGCTGCAATGAATTTCACACCTGCCCCCAGCCGCCTCCGCCCCTGTGAAACCCAAGCCTGCCCAGGCAGCAGCTGTACCCACTGCCTGCGCTGTGGCACCCGCTGGAGCCCAGGGTTAGCACCGACTGCCACATTCACAGCTCCCAACCCGAGAAACCCCATGGGATGAGGCGTGTGAGAACTGACTGGGGGGGATCTGCTCCTGAGACACCGGGCAGAGCGTCTGTCAGGCATTACCACCCCAGCCAAGACACGGAGATGTCCCTGGCTGCCAGGGTCTGGCACAGAATGTGACACAGCACTGTTACCTGGCCACTGTCACTCCTGTGAGGGGACACGCTTCCCTGCCCTCCTGCAAGGAGCTCAGAAGCTTGAAGCAGTGCCTGGCTGAGGTCCTGCAGGAGCTGTGAGAGCAGATACAGGCTGCCCTGCACAAACCCCATCAGTGACTTATTCCCAGAAAGGGATATTTTGATTTTACTGCCACCACCCCAGACAGTCCCAGCGAGCAAATCCTTGTGCATGCCAGGAGCGTGCTGGGAGTCCACGGCAGCTCATCGCCTTCTCCCAGCATCTCTCACCACTGCCCAAGCCGAGAGCTGGAGACGGGCACAGAGACTCCAGCTCCTGCAGATTGAAAATTTGCTCTGGAATCCTTGGGGAGGAAAACTGCTAAAAATACATGAAGGCAGTATTCTTGGTAAAAGAAGGAGCTCCAGCAAGGAGCACAGCCCAAGAGCGCCAGAGAGCCCAGCACAGTGTGTTAGACCCCTGCCCAGCACACTGATGTCCAAACACCACAGCTGGACCCTGACAACTCTGCAGTGCCACCCAGGCAAGGCTGCGAGGGGACACAGCAGCCACCCCATGCAAGAGCTGGAGCCCGAACTCATGCCACAGTTGGGCACAGGTGCTGGCAAGCACGAAAGCAGAACCCTGCCCAACTCATCTGCCAAGCGTGCGGGCACAAAGCCGGGCAGGGAAAACCAGGGTCTTGGACCAGACCTTCTCTCCCGGACTGTGAAGCGCCCAGATCTTCCTGCTAATAAAAACCCGACGCTCGGTTGGGTCGGGAGCTCGCATGCCTGCGTGCGGGTGTGCTTCTTCCTAAACCCGAATTGCCTAAGCCGGCGGGGGGGAGGCAGGAGCTGGCTGCCTCTGGGGGAAGGGCGGGCGGCGAGGAGCTGGCATGGGAACGGCAGCCCATCCTCCACGCACCCGCGCCGCTCCGCGTCTGTAAACTTTGAACATCTTCCGGAGAGAAGTTAGTGGCTATTGTGAACAGCTGGATCTAATTTTACGAGGAGCGAGGAGGAGACAGTTGTGGGGAAATAATAAGGCTTGGCGCTCCCAGGCGAGGATCCCCGAGCCCGGCCAGCCTTCCTGCCTCCACCGCACTGCGCCGGGGGAGCGCTGGCGAGACGGTCACGAAGAAACTGAGGCACGGAGCAGCGCGGGGCTCACCCGCCTCCTGGAAATGCACACCGGGAATCCGAGGCTTTGCCCCTGTATGTTTCCCCGGACCCACCGCCCCTCCAGCAGCCAGGGCATCGCCGGGGGCATGGCTCTTCCTCAGAGCAGAAAACTGGGCTGCCAGCGCAAGGCCTCCTTGCCAGCCCACGGCAGCATCTCCAGAGCCAGGGTCACCCAGTGCTCACTCTCGGTGCTCGTGGGCACCGCGGTGCGAGTGCGACACCTCCCTCCAGCCGGCTGCTTCCCATGAGGCTCTGCCCACCTCCTAAAATTAGCTGCAGCCCTGCTGTCCCCTCCCCGGCCACCCCCCGCAGCCCGCGGAGCTCTGCCAGCACACGCTCCGGGTCCGTCCCGAGCCCCCGGCAGCAAAGGGGGAAGGGGATCAAGCAGCCTCCTCCATCACTCACACCTCGCCTGCCACCCGCCAGCCAGCTCTGCCCGGGAGCAGCGCAGCCCCGCAGTCACCTCTGTGCCTCTGGCTCGCAGGAGAGTGCCCGAGGGCGAGCTCTGGGTCGCCTCTATAGAGCAGAGACCCAGCACAGCTTGTGACACACCCAGTGCCCCGCTGGGAGGTGGCAGCGGTGGGCACGCTGGGTTTCGGTGCTGCTGTTGTCTCATGGCAGCATAACGGGGGACGCTGGGGGCATTGGAGCATCACATCTGTTTGGGACCGGATGGGGGGACGTGCTCCATCGGGATTTGCGCTGCCAGGATGGGATGCGCCTCCTTCGATCAGTATTTCCCTGAATCCTTTGCCCACAGCATCAGCTGTGCCAGTGTAGAGCCCTTCGTGAACACCGTCACCACAAGGCCACCGTCTGCCAGCCCCAAGAGTGAGACCATGGGGTTCACAGCCTGTCACCTCCAAAGGGCCCGGCCACATGTGCTCATCAGGAAACCCTGCCACAAACTGCACGGGGGAGCCTGAAATGGCACCAGCACCGCATGACCCCCTGCTCCCACCGCCACGGCCAGCGAGTGGCTGACCCGGCACCACGAGGAGGTTTTCCCGGGGCCCCTCGCTCCCATTTCGCAGGCGGGGAAAACTGAAGCAGCGGGAGCTGCAGCAGCAAGTCCAGACCCGCAGCAGGATCCGGACGTGCGTTATCGCGGGGGGGCCGCTCCTACCGCGTGCCCGCTGCAGGCTGGTGCGGGGCATGGCCCCGCTGGCTCACCCCATCATTACCTTCCCTCCCTCCCTCCAAAAAAACATTTCATAAGTCGCCACGTGACAGTGGCAATAGCGAACGCCCATGCGCTTCAGGTGTCTGCCCCAACCACAACACGCAGGTGCCTGGGCTCGGCCGCCGCGGCTCCCAGCTTGGCCCCGACCCCAAATAACACCTTGGACAAACAGCTGAGAAGGTCAGGGCATGGCCCGGCCACTTGGCAAATCCCCCGTGGATGGAAGCTCCCAAAATCAGGGGTGGTTGGTTGTACCACATCCACCAACGGCGCTCAAGGGGATGTAAACATTGCGGCTGTCCCAGCAGCCCCTTGCCATAACCATCAAGGATTTAATGAGACAGGGGAGCTCCTAGAGATGGGACAATTTTTGGAAAGCGTCCGTCCAGTTCAGTGATGGATGGAGAGATTCCAACCTCACAAAGAGCCTCAGGATGGCTCTTGTCACACAAATCCCAGCAGCACCCTTGGTTAGGGCTTTGCAGCCCCTTCTCCCCTCTTTCCCTCCATTTTCCACTCCCACAGACAGAAGAAGAGGTACTAACGCAGGAAAACACATTTCTCCCCCCACAAACAGCCCAGAATTGCCCATTTATGCCCTTTCTGGCTGCTACCCAGTCTCACCACCGAGCTCACCTGCCACCAGCCTCGTGCTCTCTGTGTGTTTGATGGGAGCTGCGCGGTTACTTGCTTTTTAATACATTAATTACAGCTGATTACCGCTGCCACCCCCACCTCCTCAGTGCCACGACCTGCTCACACACCGCCGGGAAAAGGCTCCTTCCTTCGGCACAGTGCCAGGGCCACCGGGACTTGCCTCCCAACCCACTTGGTGGTGGCAAGATGGGGATTAAATGGTGATTAAAAGGAGATGCTGTTTCTGATATCATGATAAAGAGCCACCGCATGTCATGGCAAATGGATGCAAGTCCCTTTATTGATGGAGCTGGAGGATTCTGCTTTGCAGGGAAGGGATGTTAGATATGGGACAACTGCTGGAGGGTTAGGCTGTCCAAAATGCCCCAGTTGAAACATCTCCCTACTTTGAGCTGCACCCCAATGTTGCAGTCACCTCAGGCAGGATGGGGCTCCTTGAGATACCTGGGTGCTGTTCATAGAAGGCAGCTGGACCCGCTGCTTTCAAAGGGTTATTCCTGCCAGAAAAGCCATTGTGGTGCCAGCCACATGCCCGCTGTGGGGAGGCAGCTGGGTGCTCGAGGTCCCTGGGTATGGCAATGTCCCCCTGTGCCACCCAGCTGTAAGGAGGAGCTGCTCACCCCACAGCCATCTGCAGCCTCTTCCCATGGGAATGCTGACCCTGTAACACCCTAAGAGGGCCAAATCCAGTGCCTTCTCCCCATGGGACAGTCATGCTCGTCCTCTCTGGTGGGGAAGTGCTGGGGCACTGCCCCAGTGACCATCATCTGCCCTGTCACCAGGGTCCCAGCCCCGCTACCTGCTTCTCTCCCAGCTTCACCACTGAGTGACCTTGGTGAGCCCTCACCCCTCGCCCGCTTTGGGGACCCTCTTCCTCCCATTCTTGGGAGAAATGACCCCCAAGGGGTGTGGGCTGTGGGGCCACCGAGGTGCCAGGGCCAGTGGGTGCATGGGGAGCTCATCAGCCTGGCAAACCCCAATTCTCCACTCAGCATCACGAGCGCTCCAATACCAGGGGGAGGTTCGCAGCCTGGCTGGCAGGGCCCCCCAGGGTGGCCGGGCACTGCCAATGCCCTGACTCACGACACGCACGTACCCGCGCGGGGTAAAGCGATAGGAGGGGAGAGAGGATGCCGGAGCCCAAAATACCCTGGCGTGCCTGACACAGGAGATTATCGCTTCGCTGATGGGATGATCGCCCAGCCCAGCTTGTCCCGGCTCCCTGCAAAGCACCAAAACCCCCCAAAACCTCTGTCCTCACCTTTCCCCCTGCCACCCCATGCCAACCACACAACAGTAGTGAGTGGCTGCAGGGTGCCCGCCACTCTAGCAGGGCCACTGGTACCATTTCCAGCTGGTTTCTCCCCAAACTTGGTTTTTTCCCAGTCAATACAAGTCGAATGCATTGTATAGGGCCTGAGCAGTTTCAGGGGGTTGGAGGTGGGTGGCTCTGCGAGGGCTTGGCCGTATTTTCCTTCCAAGGGGGTTAAGGGGAAAGAAAACAACACCAAACCCAAGGAGGGTGTAAAAATAAAATAATAATAATAATAATAAAGATGACACACTGCTGAAAATTATACATCTAATTGCCGCCTTGTTAGCAATGCACCCCTATGACGAGGCACAAAGTGTTTAGCATACAGTCAGTGTATGCTCATCCCCTACATGCGTGTGACACACATGTAGCGTGACACGCGGGTGACCCCGCACCTCACCCGGGACCCTCCCGCGCCGCTTCCCCGGGGGGCTTCGGCCGGGGCGGGCTATTCCTGCCCGTAACGTCCGGCGCCCGCCCCGAACGCTCCCGACGTGCGGGCACAAGGCCCCTTTGTCACCCCGGGGATGCGCCGCGGGGAGACTCGGCGGGGACCGGTGCGGGGGCAGCTCAGCCCGTACGGGGCGGGAGCCCGGGGACCCGACGGGGGGGAGTGAAAACAGCGCGACTGTGCCCTCCCCCCACGCACACAGCCCATCGGGGGGCGTCGGGGGGAGCCCCGGGGGGAGGCACCGAGCTGCCGGCCGGGGGGGGACGAGGGCTGGTGCGACCCCGCCGCCCCCCGCCATCCGCCGGGGCTCGGTGCAGGCGGAGGGCTGCGGGCCGGGAGGAAGGAGGGGCTGGAGGAGGAGGAGGAGGAGGCGGAGGAAGGGGGGTTGGGAGTCTCTTCCCGGCGAGCGCTTACCTGCTCCGTGCTCCGGAGGGGCTGGGCCGGCCGCGGGTGCCGGGAGCGGGGCCGGGGCCGGAGCGGGGCCGGGGCCGGGCCGGGCCGGGGCGGGCGGCAGGAATGCGGGGAGCGCGGCGGGCTCCCGGGTCCGCGCACGGAGCCAGGCGCAGGGACGGGAAAGTTTATGCGAGGGAGGAGCGGAAAGTTGGGAGTCAATCAGGAGGCGGCGGGGCCGGGCCGGGCCTCCTCCTCCTCCTCCCCTAACCTCCTTCTCCTCCTCCTCCTCCTCCTCCTCCTCCTCTTCCCGGCCCTTCCTCCCGCCCGACCCTCCCGACCTCCCCGTCGGGGCAGCAGGCAGCGAGGACACGGGGCTTCCCTTCCACAGGGAAGGTTTTTTTTTTTTTGGGAAAGGGCAGCCCTGGAATTCGGCTCGGCTCGGCCCGGGCTATGGGAGCGCCCTCTATGAGCCTTCCTCACCTTCCTCCTCTCCCTCCTTCTCCGTCCCGCATTCCCGGGATGAGGCCCTGGGATGCGGCCTTGCCAGGGCATGAAGGTGCTGCTGTCCCGTCTCGTCCTGTCCCGTCCCCAACCAGCCAGGGTCACCTGTGCACACCTTCATCCCCTCCTGCACATCTTCATCGCCCTCTGTGCTCACCTTCATCCCACTCTTCATTCTCGCCCCCCTTCACTCACCTTCATCCCTGTGCTCACCTCCATCCCTTTCCACACCTCTTCATTGTCCTCTGCACGCTATAATGCCTTCCCTCACATCTTCATCCTCCTCCTCCTTCCCATCCTCACATCTTCATCCCGCTCCAAACACCTTCATCCCTCTCCTCATCCTCACACACATGCACACTCAGTCCCCTGAATCTGCAGATTCTCTGTTTCTCCCAGACACCCACTCCATGGTGCCCAGGATGGGGATTTCAGCCCACACTGTTGGGATTTCCCAAGGAAATGTAGCCAGGATCCAGGCCATGGTCACTTCCTCTGAGTGAGCTGATGGGTGGTAACGTGCTAAGCCACAGCAGGCTGATCACATACAAGTCCCTGGCCACAACCCAGCCTGACTGTCAGGAGCTGCAGCCCCAAAAGGGGCAAAACGCTGAGTCCCCCTGGCCATTGGGCCAGCACACACCGCAGGCCTGTGCCACAGTACCCCAAACCCCCAGAGATAAATCCAGATGAGGAATCCTCCCAACACCCTGCTCAGAGAAGGGATGTTCTTTGCATCCCATTCCTTCTAGAAACATATTTTTCTAATTTTCTTCATGAGCTTGGTTGTATTCAAGCGTTTTGGGACAAGACAGCCAATGCTTCAGCCCGTGAAGTGACGGGCTCTGAAGCATCCAGCGCATTCAGCAATTGTGTGTGATTCATAAAGCCATATCGCATTCTTCCACCCTTGGCCTGGTGCTAACTTGTAAGAAATCTGGACCAAAAACTGCAACAAAATGGCTGCTATTCTCCAAGGGCTGTTCAGAGCCTCGTTACTCATCCCTTACTTGGGCAAAAATGACATTGAGAGCTCCTGGAGATGACAGCCTTAATTGAGTTCAATAGGAGTTTAGGCTGAGTAAGGCATGAGCAAACAAGTGTGCATTAGCCCATGAATAAAAAGGCTGATCCACAAATGTTTAGGAACACATGTAACGCTGAGCATGGGAGTGCTGAGGGGGTCCCTGCTGCTCTGGCCTTGCCTTTTAGGCAGGGGTCTGGCTTCAGCATCCAGCACAACTGATAGCGATGCTGGGATGAGCTTGTTCAGGAGTGCAAAGATTCAAGGCTGGCTCAGCGGTTTGTTTCCGTTTTGCCTCTTAATTTTTATTTCTTTTTTTCCTCCTTCAGAAGTCCATAATCGTTGTTTCTGCTATTTTTTTTTTTTTTTTGTCCACTGGTGGGAACAGCAACTTCCTTTCTCAAATTATAATAGAAAAGAGCTGCAAGCTGCAACGCCATAAATAATATTTTCTTATGGCCAGAACATCCAAGTCTAGGCAAGACACCAAGAACAGCTACAACATTGTAAAACTCCAACACTTCTCTAGAATGGATTCACTAATTAAAAAATGACTCTTTTTAAAAAGCAGTTGAAAAATATTGGCTTTCCCATTGCCGCCTGTTGCTTGCTGCACTGAGAAGGAGCCCATCCTGCAAAGTCACAGCTGAGCTAACCAGCAATGGGTCTGCCTTTCTCTCCAAAAAATGTTACCCAAATAAATACAAGGGGAGGGAAGAGAAGAACACCTCGTCACAATCACTTCTTTAATTAATTAAATTATCGCCACTTCAAAGCTGGAGGGCGATCCCCCAGGGCTGGGGCCGTGGCAGCTTGCTGGGAACCAAACAGCTCCAGCCTTTCCATTGCTGGACAAGGAGTTTCCCAGCTCTGGTCTCCCCTTCCACACCCCCCAGGATGTACCAGCCCTTCCCTGCTCAGGCTGCCCGTCCAATGGGGCATTTGCCTCCTGGAACCCATGGAAATATCTGTCAGCCCCCCTAGGAGAGCAGGGGCTGAGCCTGGGCTCAGGACTGGGTGTATGGAGCCCCCCAAGCCCCAGGGGTCTGGGGAAGAGGAACAAGCAAGCGGTTGGAGAAGAGCCCCCATGTCCATCTTCCTGCTCAGCTCTGGACCAGCATCTTTCCACTCATCAGCGTGGGATGGCGATGAACCACTGACAGAGCCGCCAGCACTGCAGTGACACTGGTCCTGGCTGGGATGTGCTGCTCAGCAGTGAGGTGGGGCCTTGTTTTTTTCCTCCCCTTTGCCTTATAAGCATGTCTGCAAAAATAAAATGCATTTCCCAGGAGGTTCCCTCGAGGAGCTGACGACAGTCATCTCTGGCCGCTGGCCACGCTTGTGCCCCTGCAGGAGCACTTTGTGGGGTTAAATCCATGCCTGCAGCACCAGCCCAATGCCAGCCCCCCTAAAACGAACCTTCAGAAACCTCAAAGTCTCACACTGCAGGGAAAACATCACCCCTGGGGACCGAGGAAGCCCTTTCTCCAAGGAATACACACACTTTGGACTCAAACACCATTGATAAGGCTCTTTCTTCTTTTTTTTTTTATCTTTTCTTGCAGCGAGCATTCCTTTCACACCCACGCACACCCCAGCATCCTCAGCCATTGGTCTGCCGGCGCATCCGTCACACTTTCCGCCGGCCAAAGTAGATACACATTTCAACTGCTTCCATCCCTCATCTCCTCTGGTGTTAACAGCCAGCACAAACAAAGGGCCCGAATATCCATCGCCCCATTAAATTGTTTTCATTCGTTTCTTCTGCCACAGTTGGTTTGCGTTAGAGGGTTTGTGTAAGGGATTTCGGGTGGGCGGCTGATGCAGTGGCTGCTCTGAGAGTGGGTGACATTGCACAGGAGGGACACCCATGGCAGGGATTTTGCTCTGCCATGGGCAGCAGGCCAGGAAACCTGAGGGGTTTGCAAGCAACAATGGGCAAATGGAAAATGGAAATGTTTTGGGTGAGGGGAGGGAGAATCGACCTGGGGAGCAGCTGGGATAACAGCAGACAGAACCTGGGGAGCCCAAACCTCTCTCTCTCACCCTGCTGCTTCTTTTCTCCTTGCACAGGAGGAAATGGGGACAAGTATTAGCTCAACCGTTAGCTGAGCTCGTCCCGATTTCAAACAGATGTTGGGTTTGTGGCTGGATTTGGGCAGAAAGCTCTTGCTTTCCCCACATTTGCTGGCCATACCTCGCCAGGGACGCTGGCCCTGAACTGCTGTGGCTGGTTCTCCCTTCAGCTCACAAGATGTTCTCTGAGCTTGCTGCATGGGTAGTGGATGATGTCCCACACTGGCTGGCTTGTCCCCAAAGCTGTCCACCTCTGCCTACCCCGCCACGAGCATCTGCCCATGAATCATGAAGCCCAGAATCATACAGCTGGGGAAAATCTCCACTCCCATCTGCAAAGCCACTGGCGCAGAAGTTCACCAGTGGTCCAGCAGCAGCTCACGGTCCCCCTGTCACTGTCCTCGGTCCTTGGCTCCAGGCAGACAGGCTCGGGCCATGGTGATGTTGCGACACTGCCCAGAGAGGATGAGCATCCCTCTTGCACCATCACATCCATCTCATCCATCCACTCCTCAGCCTTTCCATTGCAGCTGCCGTAACCTGGGGGGACTCAGATCACCCCCAGAATGGGGGAACAACCCGTATGTGTCCTGGGAAGGGAATCCCAAATTGTCCTGGAGTCAGTGGGTGAGCTGAACAGGTGAGAGAAACAGCATCAGAGAGCTGAGGATGGTGTTTCAGGGCTCCTTGGCATCTCCTCGTTTTTCTCACCACTGAATTAATCAGATTTGGGATTGTCTGTGCAGCCAGATCCTCACCCCATAAATGGTGAAATTGGGGGCATGAGCTGTCCTGCTCCCACTGAGCTGCCTCTCTTCAGCCTCTCCCCTTCCCAGTGACTCCCTGCAGCTCCCCACCAGTCTGAGACAGGGGACGGCACCTTGTGTCCACCACCTCTCATGAACAGAGAGCACCAGTGAGGCAGCTGTGGGGACACCTGGGACACGTGAGGTCTGGAGGGACATCACAGAGTGAAGGGGCAACGAGTGTTGCGGGCACAGGGAGCTCGGCGGGCCCTGCCTGGGTGCTGAATGTGACTCAGCACCGCACCACACCTCATGAGTCACTCCACTGCTTCCTGGTGCACCCTGAGTTTTCTCTTCCAGGTCCCTCCTGGCAGCACTGACCCAGCTGGGCCACCTGCCAGCAATGCCAGCTCTGCCTCACGTGCCTGCCAGCCCTCCTCTGCTGGCACTGTCACCCCTCAGCACGTGCCTGTGTGCTGCCGGTGCCAGGCTGCTTCTCAGGGACCCAAATCCCCAGCATTTTCTGGGCAGTGGGGTGAGACCCAGTGGATGCAAACACAACCATGGGCGCTGGCCATCTGTTCACACCAGGGCAAAATGGGGCAAAAGAGGGGCTTTGTGCCCAGCGGGCAATGAGCCAGGACGGGGGTCTTGAGCCAGGAGCTTAGGCAGAGCCCACCTGCATGTGGGCAGGGATGAGGAAACACAAAGTGAGGAGACCACCTACCCCCTTCTCACTGGGAGACTGAGCATAAAAATTCAAACCATAATCAAAAAAAAAAAAAGAAAAAAAAAAAAGAAAAAAAAAGGGGGGGATGAGTTTCCAGGATCTGAGTCCAAGAAACATCTCAAAGGGATGAGACAGGAATTGCAGTCAGCCTCATCTGCTGAATATACCCCCAGCCTGGCTCTGCTATCACCCCAGCCCAGCAATTTGCCCCAAATTTGCCTGGAGAGGGTGGCAGCAGCTGGGTGAGCATCCTACAGCCCTCAGCGGGCACCAAGTGCCTTGAACCACCCCAGAACGACTGTGACCGCAAGAAGGTGGAAACACAGGGAGTGGAACAGGACAGGGATGCAGGAGCATCCTATGAGCACTGGCAGGCAGCCCCCATGGTCCTGGCAGCCCCGGTGCAGGTGCTACTCGCAGGCCAGCTTCCCGTCAAAGCTGGAGAGGGCGATGGCGAAGGCCTGCACGGCGCACAGCGGGTAGTTGTAGTCCATGGTGAAGGCGTCATCTGCCACACGCCCAAACTGCATCACGATGTAGTCGGCTGCGGGAGAGAGGGCGAGCAACTGGGATGTCACCTGTGCACCCAGCCTGCCTTTCCCCAGTGAGCCCACGCAGCAGCATCCCAAAGAAGCTGCCCACGCGCCCTCACCCAAACTCTGCCTGTGGCTCCTGTGCTGGCTGCGCTGTACTGCAGCACAGATCACCAAAAAGCATCATTTTCCCATTGCACAGACCTCTGGCACCTCCAGCACCCCACAGCCCCCCAAGGTACAGGGACCCCACTCACCCCACCCCCCCCAGACCGTGGGATCGCTGCTACTGGAGGGCGGGTGACAGGAAATCTGTAAAAATAACCAGGGGCCCTCAAGAGGCTTTTTCTGTCCTGTAACCCAACACCCTGGAGGCCAAGGGCTTCTGACTGCGCCGGACAGGTGACGAGTGGCCGCATCCAGACAGAGCTGCTGCCACCCCTGAGGGACTGTCCCCGAGGCACAGTGAGCCCGCCAGTGCCAGCAGTGTGGGGAGGGTGCTGGGGACAGTGCTCTGGGGTGGCCTGGGCTGAGTGGGTGGCTGCAATGTGACAGAGGGCTCAGCACCCCACAGGATCTCTCCTTGTCCTAAATCTGCCTGGCAACAGGAGCCCCACACGCTGCCCCTACCAGCGCCAGTGCCCACGGGCAGCGCCTGTGGGGTGCCTGTCCAGCTTCATCCCAGCTCCAGCAAAGGCAGGCAGGACCCCAGAGCATGAGAAAACTAAACCTCAGCCTAAACACGGGTGTTGGGGCCAGCTCATGAGCAGTGCTCCCCCCCATCCTATCCCCTGTCCCATCCCACCCCCATCCCAGCTTACGGTCACTGCTGTGCACGATCTGGAAATTTTTGACGGAGGCATGGGTGACCCGGCCGTGGAAATTGAGGACGTAGGATTGGGTCTCATCGTTCCACACTGGTGCCTTGTTGTGCAGCTCGATCACATTGTCCATATTCCTGTTCTGCCATCGCATCAGGAGGCCATCGTTATCCTGGGGAGGGGCAAGAGGGAGCAGAGCAGAGTTGGGGTGACCCCTCCAGAGTCCTGCCACCTCCTGTGGCTTTGCCTGGGGGATGCTCTGTAGCAGTACCCAGCTGGAAATGGGATCTATCATGGAGAAAAAACCAGACACCATGTCTCCCACGTCCCATGGACACCTTGAATTTCAGGGACACCTGAAAGCCTCTCCATGCCCCAAGATGGGTAAAATCCAAGGCGGTCCCTTGCAAACCCAGCTCCCAAGGAGTTTCTCCCAGTCTGGGCCCTGACTCACGTTCCGGGGCCGGATGGGCACCCTCTCACAGTCAGCATTCATCCCAGGGATGATGACAGTCATCTTCCGGGGGCCTTTGAACCCTAAAACGTTGGTCTCCTGCAAGAGACACCCCATCTCTAAAACCAGCAACCACCGCAGGCTGCAGCCTCTCACCGGGGCTGAACAAGGGCTCAAGGGTGTCTCCAGCCCATCCCACACCTCTGCAAGCCCCAGTGAAGGGGTGCAGGGTGGGAGCCCCTCTCTGCCTGCCCAGGAGGGCCGGGGAGGGAGCCCAGTGTGGCTGCTCTTACGTAGACCACGGCCGAGAGCTCCTGGCGCACGTTGGACCAGTCAGCGTTGGCCCTGTCGGGGTTCGCGCCGTTGTCGAACACGGTGAATCTCGTACCCATCAGGTTGGATCTGCACCCAAGGGTGGGAGATGGCTGTGGCTGATGCCACTGAGCCCCCTCCATGACCCCTCTCCAGGCACAGCCTTGGCTTTGGTCTGGCTGCAAACCCCTGGTGCAGCACCCCAACAATGCCGTCTTTCCCACTCTTGAGTCATTTTCTTGGGTTCAAGGCAGCCCTAAATCAGGGTGTTATAGGGTGCTGCAACCACGGGGACCCCCAGCATTGCTGTGTGGCTGCTGGCAGTGCAGGCTGGGACTTGCCAGGCGCCTTTTCTAGCCATGACCTGTCTGCTGGGAGGAACCGGCCAAGCTTGTTTTCCCCTCTCAGCCCCCCACCACTCCTCAGGTCAGGCACAGCAGTGGGAAATGCTGAATTTAGCCTCCTGTCTGCCCCAGCCATGGCTTGGGAGAGCCTGTAAGCCATGGAGTGGGAAGAGGGTGCTGCAGAAATGGGGTGCCACCAAAATGGGGGGCCACATCTGCTCCTACCTCAGTTTCCCGATGAAGTTCTCTCCACCCCGTGACAGGTCAGTGGGGTCGATGGAGATGAGGTAGTTGGAGGTTTTGCTCTTCTTACGCTTCCTCCCAGCAAGGAGGAACACCTGGTAGAGCAGTGGGACCATGTGGGAATGGGACATTGTCACTGCCATTGCCACTGCTGTCCCCAGCTCACCCCCCAACAAGTCACTGCCATGACCTTGAGCAAGTCATGACGATGATCCCCAAAATACTGGCTGCATTATGGGGCAGGGGGAGCTGAGACCAGCCCAGCTTTAGCACGGCTCTCTAGCCAATGTTAGCTCATCATCCCAGGTACCATCCACAGGGGCCTTTCCCTGGAGGAATTGCAGGAGAGGAGAGCAGCCTCATTCAGGACACACCAGCACAGGGGGATGCAGGCGAGCATCCCCCCCAAACCCTGAGGGTGCTCCCTGGGATGGATGCAGAGCCCCAGAGATCCCCACACCCCCACCCCAAATCACCTTCTTGTCATTGTCCAAGTGAAGGTAATAGGTGGGGTACAGCCCCCGGTCCATGCCCCTCTTGTCCCGTGTCACCCGGCATTTGATGGTCACCCCCTGCGGCGCCGGCTGCAGCACAAACTCCTCCAGGTTGTCCACCTCGATGACAGGGGATGGGGGCCTCTCCTCCTTCTGCTGCTGCGTGAGAGGGGATGGTGACCCCAAAGCCGCCCTCCCTTCCCAGATAATTGCTCCTTGCTATCCATTCCCCCGGGCTGTGGCTCTGCAGCTGGTGGTTTTGGGGACAGTCCCGTGGTGGGTCTCACTGGGAGTGCTGCAAACCTCCTGACCCGCCCTGGGGGGAAGAGCTGCTCTTCCCCTGCCCCGAGGGGATCCCCATGGCTCTGAGGGGGTCTTCTGTACCTTCTTTGATTTCTTTGCTTTGCCCTTCTTGTTGGAGTTTTTCTGCAGGGTCTCTGGAGTCTCCTCCTCACTCTCAGCCTGTTTGGGAGGAACTGCGGGCAGGAACAGGCAGGGGCACAGAAAGGAGAAGATCATGACTCCACTGAGCCCCAAAATCAAGCTCAGCACAGACCCGTGCCAACATCAGTGATTGTAACCCCCCTCTTCATGGCCAAGCTCACTGCATCCCCAGAAGCCCCACCAGAACCCAGCAGTGCCGGATTCTCACCTTTCTTTTTGGATTTTTTCTCCTTTGGGGGGTCCCCACCAGTCTGGAAGAGGGATGCTGGGTTTTTCTTCTTCTCTGACCTGATGGGTTTGGTGCTGGAGTCAGAATCGTCCTCCTCATCACTGCTCGTGGCAGCTGCGAGGGACATGAGGGACATGGTCACACAACAGTGAGTGCTGTTGGCTCAGGGTGATGCCATCAGGCAGCAGGACTGGCTGCCACCCCCTCCCGCTCATCCCATACCTTTCTTCTTGCTTTTCTTCTCCTTCTTCACCTGGAACACAGACATTGGCTCCTTCTTGGTGCTTTTGGCAGATTTGGTTTTGCTGTCAGGGTCACTCTTGTCTTCTGCTGGGACAGAGGAGCTGATGACCAGCCAGACAGGGGAATGGGAACGGGCAGTGATGGGGACAAGAAGGTGGCAGGGTCGGAGCAGCAGGAAGGGCTGAGCAGAGGGGATATTGCATGGGTAGGAGGCGATGGCTCTGCAGCCCCCTGAGCCTCCCGGGACAGCGACGGGGACAGGGTGCAGGCACTTCCCTCCTCCCAGCAAGGACAGATGCAAGCAGCAACAGAGCTGGGCTTAAGCCATCCCTGTCCCCTGGGCACTCACCCTTCGGCTTCAGCTTCTTCTCCCCCCCGCCTGAGAGGGGCTCTTTGGGAAGCTTCTTCTTGAGCTTTTTTGGAGGGTTTTTATTCTCCACCTCTTCTTCCTCTTCCTCATCTTCCTCATCCTCAGCCGGCTCTGCCGAGAGGTGACCACGGCATCAGCCAACACAAGGTCCTTCGGCAGCGGGGGACCCCAGCCTCGTGGCGTGCGAGGAGGGACCCTCCCTGGGCAGCAGCGGCCGGAGTGGGCGCTCATCCCGTCACCCCGGGCTGGTGGCCGAGGGGCCCGGCCGGCCCGGCCGCGCTGTCCGGCGGGCGTGGGACGTGTCCAGCGCCGGGCACTGCGGGCGCGGCCACAGCGCTCTCTCGCGGCCGAGCCACTTTTCGCTCCGGAAAGTGTCCGGGGACCAAACTGCCCCTTTCCCAGGGAGCGTGCCACCCCCTCTTCCCCTCCCCACCTCGATGCCGACTCCCCAGCCAAGACAGTGAGCCCAGGTCCCCTGCCACATCCCCGTTTCTCCCAGGTCCGTAGCTGGGTTTTAGCCAAAAAAAGCTGTGCCGGGGATGTGAAGAGGCGCAGCGGAGCCGCAGCGGAGACTGGGAGCACGGACGGCGCTATCGGGACACGGTGCAGGGGGACGCGAGGTGCCACGAGCCAGTGCCTGCAGAGGGGTGGGTGTTGCCCCCGCACCTTGTGGCTTCTTGGGGCCCTTGGCCACGTGGGAGCGGGGAGCCGGGCTTTCCTTCTTCTTCCGAGGCTCCTTGGTGAGTTTGGAGGAGGGGTCCTTGTCGCTCTCCTCCTCCCCCTTCTCCTCCTTCTTCTTCCTCACCTTCTTCACCCCTGTGCATTTCAAGAGATGCCCACGATGGAGAGCGCCTCAGGTGCAGGATGGGGCCACGGCGGGGCCCGGTACTTCCCTCCATTTCCATGGGGGCTGTGGGGGATCTGTGCTCACCCTGTGCTGGGGCAGGGAGCTCCTCTGCAGCCCCCGCCTCGCTCGGCTTCTTCACCCGTGGCCGCCGTGGTTTGGCCTCGGGCTCCAGCCCAGGCTCCTGCCTCTTCTTCTTCAGCTTCTGCCCTCATGGATGGTGCTGCAGAGGTGATGCCAGCCTTAAACACCTTTACCAGGCAACCCCTGCTCAGACAGCACTGGGTCCCTTTCAGAAATACAGCCGGGCTTTTCCCTGGCCCAACACGGGAACAAGGGACACGCTCCGGAACAGGGACACACTCACACCTTCCAACAAGTGACTTACCATGGGCAGCCCCCGAGGAAGGCAGAGGGAGGAAAACAGAAACAACTGTTAGCAGACAGACAGAACATCTGCCCTGGGACAGCTCTAGAGATGAGGGATGTGACAATGGTGCTGCTGTGACACCGTGTCAGCATGGAGGAACAAATCCCACTGTGGCCATAGGGACCCTGGCTGGGAGCCACTCTGGGCACTGCTGGGCACCCTGGGTACCTGAACTGGGACAAGGGACATAGGGACAGGCAGACAGCCTGGCCGCTCACCTCCATCTCCTCTCACCCTCGCAAGAGGCTCCTGTCAATGGCAAGGAGGTCAGCAGGAGCAGGGAAACAGGAGGATTAGGCACAGCACACCTAATCCCGGTTAGCTGGGGCTATAAATAACCCCGATTTACCAAATATGGAGCATGTGGGTCAGCACTTGGCTCTGGACAGGAGGTATTTGGGGAGTGGGTGTCAGCTCAGGCTGTCAGAAAGTGATCTCAGCAAACCCAGATGCACCAGGGCTGCTTCCACTGCCCAACAGAGCATCTTCCCCCTCGCAGGGGTTTCGCTTCTCCTGCGTGCTCCAGGGTGGTGTGTGAAGGTGCTTTGCAAAAGGTGGGATCCTGATGGATCCCAGGACTGTGAATTTGGGGAGGGGGAGGTGGGGGCTCCATGGTGAAGCTGTGAACTGGCTGCTTTCTTCTGTGTCATGAGCTCACACGGAAAAGCTCTTTTGCACCCCCTAATCCCTTAAGCAGCTGCGGGGTGGACAACCACTCCCTTACTTAACAAAGCCCTTCAAGGAGGAGCTGCTGATTAAAAATTAAATTGGGTGGTGGATGAAATTGCTGCTGAAACCCTTCCAAAGCCAGGGGGGCACCTGGGGGCTGTTCAGAAATGCAGGGGTGGGGGGGGTCTGGCTTTCAGGGTCGTGGCCTGGGGAAAGTGAGTCACAGTTTACAGCTTAACTGAGGGGCTTAATTAAAGTGTTATTTAAGAACTAGGAACCCTCCTCATGGGCTGCTTCAAAGTAATGGAGGGGGGAATTCAGAAGGATGCACAAAGAAAGGAGGGCTGTGGAATTTTCTCTACCCACCTGCTCTGGAAGGGATTCCTAAAAATCTCATGCCTTCACAGGCTGCAGTATCCCAATGGAGCAGCCCAACCAGCCCCATATCGGCCTCGGTGTGGACTCTGGGGTTTGAGGGTCTCTGATGTCCCCAGCCCTCAGGGACAGAGCACAGCAGGGGATGGAGGGGAAGGATTTTTTTCTCACCTGTTTGGGCTTGTGCTGCTGGGGGCTCCCCGGCTCCTCACTGGGGCTGTGGGGCACAGAAAGCAAAAGGGTGAGGGCTTTCAGCCCTCCACAGACCCTGGGGGCATGAGATTACCCCGATTTTTGGTACAGGGGGAAAGGTCAGTCTTCCATTTGGCTCCAGAAACATTTCCCCCATCTTGACGGGGCCGAGCTTGTCCAACACCATCCTTCCTAACAGGGAGCACAGGAGAGGCTCTGCCTTGGCCGAGGGGGACAGCAAGAAGCTTAATTTGAGGATCCCCCTCTAACAAACACTTTTCCTCTCTGTAACTCGATGAGCATCATCCCACCAACCTCCAAAGCAAAACCACTATGATAAAACTGCTCACTAAATTGCATTTAAATTGAAAACAGGAGAGAAAAAAAAGCGCTGGAGGAGAGGGGAGTCCGCTGGGGGTATCCAGCACATCACGCATCCCTCAGACCCCACCCTGCCCGCCGGCACTCACCTGTCGGCAGCCCAGACCTCGCGCAGGATCTCCGTCTGCAGCGGCATCGCTCCCGGCACTGCCTCGGCCGGGCCGGCTCCGTCCGTCCTGCCCTGCCCTGCCCTGCTCCCCGGCACCGGCCCTGCAGCCCCTACCAGCCCAGGGCCAGGGCCATGGGGTCAGTCTCAGCCACAAGAGCCAGAGTGGCCTCACAGCACCGGCTCGGCCGCCTCCGCGAGTCTCTGTGGTGGGAGGAGGAGAAGGGAAAGGAGGAAGAGCAGGTGGAGGAGATGATTAACTTTATTTCTCCTGAAACTCGGTTAATAGGATTTCAGGGGCTGTCAGCCAGGCTCGCTGGGAGAGCAGCTGGCAGGGCAGTAATCGCAGGAAAAGGGGGCTCTGCAGGAATGCAGGGGGTCAGTCAGACCTCGGTGCCTTTTTGGGGTGCACAGGTTGCCCCCGGCTGGGTGGGGTCCCTGGCACAGCACAGCCACTCACTCCAGTGGGCAGAGGAGTGGCTCTCTGACCGTGTTTGGGGTTATCCTCCCTGGGTATCTTTGTTTTTCACCCAGAACTGTCTTCTGGGTGAGTGAGGAGCAGGATTTGGGCTGTTCCGTGTGAGTTGAGCATGGAAAGCCCATGCAGGGAAAGCAGCACCCTTGGCTCTGGGCGGTGCTAAGGGTTTCTGTACTGACCTCTGCTCTGCTCTGACCCCCTGTCCCGAGGTCTCTTTGCATGATGGGTTTCATAACCTCCTGCTCGTGCCTCACTCGTTATTACACCACTTAACTCTTAATATTCCTCCTCAGATGCCCCCGTGGATGCTGTTGGGCTGCAAAGCCAGACAAACCAAGTGTCCCCAGCGTCGCCACTGGACCCTTGGCCTTGCCCAGCCCACCACTGTCCCCCCAAAACCCCCAGCCCGTGCTTGGTGCCACTAGGTGGCATTTGAGCACTGCACACTGAGACCCACCAGCACCGGGAACTTCTGATGCCTCGCTGCAAAACCCTCCTGGTTTCCCTTTCATCTCTAAACCTCATCTCATCACCCGCACACGTCCAATTTCTCTTCCAAGGCACAGAAAAGCACCAAGCCAAAATAAACCAAAAACCTGCTTAAAAACGGGGAGCCAGCCCAGAAACTGCAAAGCAAGGTTTTGGTTTTTTGGGGTTTTTTTGTTTGTTGGTTTGGTTTTTTTTTTCCTGTGGAGATTGTTTCCTATAGAAAATGTGGCTTGGGCTGCCCCCAAAGGGCTTCTTTTGCCCTGCTGCAAGAAAAAAATAAAAACCCATGTTTCACAGAGACCCTGGGTCTCACAGCAGCCTCCAGGGAGGTGCATCCCATGGTGGTAGAAAATCCAAGACCTGGATGAGCAGCTGGAGCAGCCACATGGATGCTGTGCCACTACTGCAGGTGGGAGAACAGATGGGCTTGAGAAATGATGCTTCAGGTACCACCTGATGGGACTAGAGAAGAGGAGTTTTAACCAAATCTGGCTTAGTCTCCCGAGATTGTGGAGGCAAGGGATAAAAGAGGGATGGGCAGTCCTAACGTCCCCACTGGCTCAACTTTCTGCTTCCTCTGCACCCTCAGTCAAGGGGCACGAATGACTCCTCCACCCACCCAGCTGACCCTCAGGAAGTCCCCTCCCAAAAGAATACCCTGGGGGGGGAGGAAAAAAAGCATAAGGATCAATCTCCCAGGCTGGAAAAATAGCAGAGACCCCCAAAGACACCCCCAGCTGAGACCCCCAGCCAGGCATTTCCAAAGCACGGACTGCTGGCCCTTCACTGCCTCTCCAGAGAACAATGGCACTGATAAAAAGGGGCAGCATCAGTCTTTGGAGACACCAATAATTCCTCAACTGCTGGGGCATCTCCCCCAAGGAGTACACACCCATCCTGAGGCCATGGAGATTTTTTGCCTTTTCTTTTATACCCCTGTTATACCTTTTTACACCTCCTGTATTCTTAGTGCTTTTTCCCTACATTCTTGGACTTGTTTGTTCAGCTGGGAGACGAAACATTTTAGAAGCTTCGTAGCCAGGGATCAGTGTGCCCCAGAGCCCAAGGTCCTCTCCAGAACACATCCTGTAAACTGAGATAGAGCCATCCAGGGGAAGGTTCCTTGGGGAGCCAGGCTCACTCGAGCCTCTCACTGGGGAATGTTTGATAGATCTGCTGATTAGTAACACCTATAATGATATACCAGATCTTTTGGGGTGGGTATCGCAGTGTGCATTTTGGTGCATTCGACCTGGACGTGTGCACCTAAGGATCCTTAAAATAAATTCTGAGGTAAAATCCCTTTTCCCCTTCTAACCGTGTCTGACTCTTGATTTTAAGACCAGGAAAAGGCATCAATCCTCCCCACAGCCACCCCATTTGCTGAGCAGGATCCAGAGAAAGAGTACTTTTTTTTTCCTTTTTCTTTCAGTTGTTTATTTTCAAGCTCCAAAAGGGGTATTATTATAGAGACAGGAAAAATAACAACTGGAAAGCTGTTCTCATGGGGGAGTGACAGTGTCCCTTTAGGATGGAGAGGGCTGATGGCTGAGGAGGCAGCAGCAGCAGCTCCGGTGCAGGGACACGATGCACCCGGGACCCCCTCACCGTGGGAGAGCTGCTCAGTGACAAACCCATGGCACCAGCTCAGACCCAGCCTCTGGCTTTCTGAACCACATGTCAATCTGCTCTTTTATTTTCCTCACATACAGATCCCAAGTAAGCAATAAAACTCCCACTTAAGGCCAGGAGCCAAGGGATGGTGTGCAGGCTGTGGGTTGAGCGCCTGTGAAGCTGGACAGGCTTTTGCTCTCTAAAGAAAGAGGAACCAGCTCCTTCAGAAGGTAAAATCTGTGTGTGCCCCCTCCCCAAACAGTGCTTTAAAGACTGATGATGTCCCTGCACCCAGGGGCTGCAGCAGAGGCCATGTGGGTCCTCACCCTGAGCCTGGCTCTGCACTGCAACCCCCTTGGCCACAGACAAGGAGTCAGCAGGACACAAAGCCAATCCCTGACCCCCGGGGCTGTGCTGGAGACAACCAGAGGCAGCACTGCAGTGTACAGGGAGCATGTTCCACATCCCAGCTCCTCTCAGAGGACCCAGGATGCTGTGCTGAGAGTGGACACAAAGCCGAGGGAGCTGGAACAAGCTGTCTACGGAAACCTCCCGAGAGCCAAGAGTTTTAATTTATTGTTTTTTTTTTTTTCTTTTTCTTGCTGTTTAAATGCTATTTGTTCCACGTGCAGTGGTCCCATGGTGTCCTGCCGCTCCTGCTCTGCCCCCAGTGCACCCAGGGCGGTGGGACGGGGGTCGCTGTTCTTCACGAGGTGTTTTTTGCTTCCACGATCACACGAACTGTAACAAGCTTTACAAGAAAACACTGGCAAGTCCCAAGGTTTGGCAGCAACCTTTTTCTGTGTGGGCCAAGGGCACGAGGCTATCCCATCCTCCTCCTCCATCATACGTGTCCTTCAGCCTCTTCACCTTCAGCACCAGGAGTTTTTGGTTGTTTTTCACAAGCCGCTTTCTCCGCTGTTTTTTCTGCCCTGGTTTTGCTGGCTGCCTCCTGCCAAACAGCAAATAAAACACACTGAGTTGGAAACAGGAGAGGGAAGGGGCAGGCAAGTGACAGAGATGCTGGGAATAGACACAGGCAGTTGAGCCTGGAAGGGGAGGCAAAATTGCCCCAACTGCCCCATGCCCATCGAACAGTGCAGCTCACACAGGAGGGTTCTGTTTTCTGGGAGAGGTTAAAGCTCATCAGCTCAGCCAGCTTTTGGGGAAGGGATGGGACCCCTGGGAATGATGTGACCCACCTCAACAGAAGCAGGGCACTGACAGAGTGAGCCTGGATGGATGGATGGATGGATGGATGGATGGATGGATGGATGGATGGATGGATAAGGAAGAGAGGGACGAGGAGGCAAGGCAGCAGTGTCAGAGTGGAGACACAGGACTGAGCCATGGGTGCAGCCCATCCAGAGGGTGCAGGAGAGCAGCACTCAGGCACAGGGAAGCCTTATGGCTGCTCCAGCAGTGACTGTCCCTGTCACAGCTGGCCACACAAGCCAACCACAGTGCCAGCGGCTGGCCGGCTCAGCCCCGCTCCCTGCCCAAGTGAGGTGCCCCAGCACATTGCTCCCCAGGGGCTGCACCAGTCACTTAATCCACAGCCTCAACCTCCAGACACTGGTTCAGAAGAGATTATATTAAAAATGACCCATGCAGATGGCTTGCAAAGCTGTGTCCTCTCTCATTACAGTACACCAGGTTTTGTTCAGTGGAATTTTGGATGAGAGCCTGTTCTGAAACAGCGATCTCTCTGCCCGAGCAGAGGAGCAGGTATTGCCTTACCAGCTTCAGGAAATCCATCCTATCATGTCTCAAAATACCCCTGCCAGAGATGGAATGATACTTCATTTTACTGGTGACCAGGAGGTCATCAACAGTCATCAGCTGGGAGCAGCAAAATTAAATACCAATACCCTGTTATCAGCCCCTGTGAGCTCACACTGCAAATGCTTTTATTGATGATTGAGCACCTGGTGGCAGCCTCTGCATAAGAGAGACCAAGAAGTAAAACACTTCTTCTCACTGCAGGAGGCTCTATCCTTCCATCCTCAACCTGATCTATAATTTAATTTGGTTTAACCCATCTCTTCTCATTACTAACCTGTCGAGTATCCCTCAGCACAACCCTAAAGCGACCCTAGATGGCCAAAAAGGAGCAGCACTCACCTTTGCATCCCTCTCTGCAAACTTTGTGAACATGTTGGCGTAGATCCTCCGGTCCCGCTCGTTGTGTTCCTTTGTTTTCTTCTGGCACACTGAGATCTGGGATTTCGCAGCTTTGTTCTGTGGATTCACTTCCAGCACTTTTTGAAAGTCACATTTTGCCAGCTCAAACTCGTTCATCAATAACCTGGCTTCACCCCTCCTGTACAAGCCTTTCTCATTGTCCTGGTCCAACCCCAGAGCCTGGAAACACACACAGGTCCCTGTTAACATCTCAGAGTCCTCCCAAGAGATGCCCTACAGCTGAAGCCTCAATAAATCTGTCAAAATTAGGACAAGGTGGCTTCAAATCTCCAGAGAACTTGCATCTTGCTCAACAAAAATTGCCCCATCTCCATCAGCAGTTGGCAGATCATTAATATAGTTTTATTACCTCTCCTTGCTTAAAATACCTCTGAGTGTGGCAGTCAGTGGGAGACATACCCACAGGCAAGATCAGGTAAATGCTAAACCCAAGCCCTTTTGTCTCCCTGTTTTAGCAATGACATTATTTTCCTTTAGTAAAAGCCTCAGGCATGATTTACCTTTTAGATTAACACAAATATCCCACATATTTCCCATATACAAGATGCTTAAATCTAAGCCTTTTATAAAAGATTTCAGAGTTTCCTGACAAAGACAAGGTCAAAGATCTTTTAGGGACTGGCAAAGCCCATCCCACCCCTTGGTGGACTTGGAGATCTGCTGCAGCTCCACAGAGCTTGCCTGTCTCACACCCAGAGCAGAACCCAGTGCCCAGCCCCAGCCTGGGCAGACCCAAACAGCATCCCAGGGTCATCAGTCTACACAGATCCATTCACATGGATCTGGCTTTGGAAGAAAAGCTGCTGTAAATGCACGCCCAGGTGGATTTTGAACCCCAAAAGGCCCTTGTGGTCCTGCAGTCTCCGAGCACACAGCAGCCACAGGGACCTCCAGGTGCAGAAGGGATGCCACCATCCCACTGCTGTTTGGAAATTCCTTTTTATATGACAAGAAACTTAAAAAAACCCCGCCAAACTCCCAATGAAAACTTGCAGGAGAAGAGGAGGCTCCATCCCCCAGGCTCGTGCAGCTCTACCTTGTCACAGCACTCGACAGCCTTGGCGTACTCTCGCAGCTTCAGGTAGCACATGGCCAGGTTGAGGAAGGCAGCCAGGAGGAAGGAGTCAGAGGCTTTGGACTCCTTTTCAGACAAGCCATACTCCATTTCCAGCCAGGACACAATCTTCCCATACTGAATCACTGCCTGCAGGTACTTCCCTTCCTGAAAGCAGCAAAGAAAAGGCTCAGTCTGCCCCTGGAATATCCCGTGAACAGGTGACAAGTGTAATTGAGGTGTTCAATAAATAAAGGAAAGGAGGATTCCAACTCCTACGGAACCAGCAGGCTTGGGAAAAGCTGAGTCACAACAGTAAGGAGCTGAGATGCCCCAGCTGGGAAGGGGAATGCAAAGCCCCTCAGCATTAGCCCTGGCCTGGCAAGGGTTGGATGTGCTGTCCTGCTCTGCAGGGAGCACACAGAGCCAAGACAATGCTGGGAAAGGAGGAGACATCTCAGAGAGCATCAAGGAGTGAGAGAAAGGCAGAGGGAGGGCAGGACTCGCCTTCCCCAGCACTACCTGGGGGCACACGGCTTCTCTGCCATTGATGGCTGCCAAATTCAGTCCCATCTCCCCTCCTCTGCCTCTGCCAGCCCCAAGATCACAAACCTTGAAGTACATCGTGCCTTTCTCCTTGACCACGGCTGCCTGCTCCAGCTTCTCCTTGGTGTCCATCTCCCACGACTCCTTGGCCTGCAAAGGAACACTTGGAGCACTCCCAGCACAGCAGAGCAGCCTCCCCTGCCCCAGCAGGACCACGCCACTCTCTGGGACAGTGTGGTCACACTCAGGGCTCATCAGGGCTGTACCACAGAGTGTGGAGCCAGGTCCTGCCCCTGCTTTGGCCAGGGTGATGGGACAGGCAGGGGATCCATCCAGTGCAAATCCCATGGACTTCTCCTGCATCCCATCCCCAGCATTCTCATGGGCACAGCCAAGCTCTGCAGGGCTAGCTGGACACACCAGCTTTTATCTTTGCAGCCCAGGGGAAAAAAAAAAAAGAGGAAAAAATTACAAAAAACGGGAAGAAAATAAAAGGAAAAGGAAAAAAAAGGAGAAAAAAGGAGAGAAAAGGAGAGAAAAAAAAGAGGAAAAGGAGAAAAAAGGAGAAAAAAGTAAAAAAGAGGAGAAAATAAGAGAAAAAGGGAGAAAAAATGAGGAAAAATGAGGGGGAAAAGAGAAAAAGAAGAGAAAAAAAAAGGAAAAAGAAAAAAATTAAAATAAGAAGAAAGTACAAAAGGACAAGGTTAGGAACAAATAAGAGACCCAGCCTTGGACCTCAGCCACAAGAATAAAACAAACCAACAGAGAAGAACAAATTAAGAACACGAAGCTTCTTGGTGACGTGTCCACTTCAGCAGGGGTTGGGCTGCAGACACGCCAGGGACAAAGGCTGGAGGCCACCCAGGCCCTGACATTCCTGTAAGCCAGGGAGGGACTGGAGCACCTCTGCCCTCACCTTCTCAAAGCTCTTCAGGGTCACCTCGTACACCAGCTCCGCGTTCCCCTGGATGCCGTATTTTGGCTTCCCAGCCTCGCCAAAGCCGTACCTGCAGGGCAGGAGGAGGCACTCAGAGGAGGGAAAACCTTCCTTTTGGCAGTGCTTGGCCATAAATGCTGACCCAGCTTGCCACCCAAGGTCCATGCCCACAGCTTTCTGACATTTTGGGGCCAGGGCGATGTTATTCTCCATGAGCAAAGGTGCCTGTGGGTGTACAGTGCATTATTATTGGGAATTATCCCTTCTGGCTGTATCAAAACCATCTTTTTACACAGGTTTCTCTCCAGCCCTGGTGATTTCCAGGGAGACATTTTCGTCTCAGACACCGGACTTGGATAAAGCCCTTTCACCTGATTTTTTTAAAGCACCTCAATATTCCTGTTTACACTCCTGCTGTTCCTGCTGCTGTTCTCTGAGGCTCTCCTGGAGAGTCCTATTTTCAGGATCACCATCTTCCACAAGTGCTGGAGGCTGAGACCCACCCAGCATCCCTGTGGAGATGCTCCTTACCGTGGGCTGAGGTAGAGGATGCAGTGCTCTCCCCTCTGCATCTTCTCCAGGGCCTTGTCAATGCCGATGGGGATGTCGTGGTCCTCCCCTTCGCCCACGATGAATTTCACATCCTTGCAGTCGAACCTGCGGCCGCCACAGAATCCCTCCAGGTGAACTGCAGAGGGGCAAGAGGGGCAGGATGGCACCCAGAACCACCCAAACCTCGGAGAAAGGTGGGCTCCAAAGTGTCTTAGAAAGCATTTTATAAAGCATCTCTCCCAAAACTCAGCAGAGCCTGGAAGGGGGAAGACACAGGGCTGGGGGCAGCCTGGAGAAGAGGGATGGGGAGGGCTTGGGAACGCTGCTGAAAAGCAAGGCAGGCATATCTCGTCTAACCAGGACCAAACAACAGATAAACATCGTGACTAATATGTTCCCCTCGCACTCAAGTGCACGAGTCAAGTCTTACTGGAACTGGATATTGCTCCTGGCACAGCGCCATGCAGAGTTTATCACGGTGACTACAAATCTTCTATACTGTGCTATACTGCCTTGACTCTTGCCTCGAAAACAAGGCCATGTTCTCCCAACTCTGAGAACTCAAAGTACAAGATAAACTTTTTTATTTTTAATCTTCAACCAGGAGCTGTGCTGTTCCAGCCCCAGACGCTGGCAGAAGCGCAGCCGGAGCGGACACTGGGTACCTGGCACATTCACCACCTGGCATTCCTGGCTGGCTTTCCACAGCAAGATTATTCTTTATTTATTCAAACCTGAAGATATTCCAGGCTTTGGGGATGCTTTTACAGCCCTTGCATTCACATATGCACATACACACATGCAGGCAGGCATCAAGTAAAAGCAATTTCACAAGGAACTCCTACATACTGTTAAAAAAAAATAAAAGCCAAAACAAACAAACAACAAAAAAGCTTTTAAATAGAAAAAATTCACAACTGTGCTTAAAGGTTTTGCAGCCTGCAAAGACATGAGCTTTATCTTTGCTTGTGGGGAGCAGAATGCAACCTGAGCTGCTGCAGGGCACTGAGCATCCTGCTGTGCTGGCAGGTGAGGGGCAGGACAAGCTGGGCACCAGAAACAGCCATGAGGGTCTGGGCTCTGCACGGGAGAGCTGCAGCCTGGGCTGAAGGAAATCTGTGTCCATCCCCTGCTCTGGGAGCTACAGAAGTCCTTAGGATGAGAGGCATGGACCAAGCCAGACCTGGCAGTCCCCAGTTCCAAGGGCAGGTCCAGCCCTTGGGCATTACATGCTGCCATAAGAGAACCCACAGATGGGTTCCTCACTGCAGGGACAGGACACCAGGCTCTGCCTTGTCACCCCACTCTGGCCACCAAAGCCATGCTGGGACTCAAGCAGAGGATGCTCAGGTTCTTGCCAGCTTCCTGGGATACATCCTGCATCCATCACTGGTGCACAGTGACCACAGGGCTCAGGCTGCTGTGAGCTCACCCAGCTTGGAATGAGGACAAAAAGCAAATCCAGCACCTCTGGGGACGACCTCTGGTTTTGCACTACGCAAAACCAAGCTGGCTGGGTTTTTAGGCACAGGAAATGTGGAAAATTCTGCCTAAAATACAGGTAGCCCGGCCACCCCACAGCACTGTGCCATCTCCCTGCACGTTCCTAGCGAGCACAGATCCATAATCCCTGACCCCAAAAGCAGCACTACAGCTCCCCCAGGTCCTGTGGTGGGAAGATCCCACTTTAAAACAGGATGCACAAGAGGATGTTGTGATCCTTCCTTCCAAGGATAGCTCCGCTCTGTTTTAATAGCGCAGAAAATACACGGAGCAAAGGGGGGAAAGTCTCCGCTCGGGTTTCCAGGAGTGGGTCAGCTGGTTCAGCCGCTCTTGGATTACAGAGAAAAAAAAGTCACTGAAGGAACATCACTCCGGTTGCAGCTCTGACTTATTGTTCTCTCAGTGCCTGCAGCGATTTTGTTTTTGAAGAGCTGAGAACAGAGTGTACTGAGTGCGGCTGGCACACGAACTTGATGTGCTGACAGCAATTTGTACTCAGATTAAAAACGGAGAAGGAGGAGGGGTGGGGGGGGAAAGGATGTAACAAAAGCTGGAATGCCAGATTTCAACTGCAGCACAGGTTTTAGGGACCAAAAGTGGGATTTAGGGTCTGTAAAACTTAAAGCCTATAAAGGAGGTACTTGCTCCTGGAAGCGTGGTTTCTTCCAGCCTAATTCCAGCACCTCCCAAAATACACAGCTGAGGTAAACCACCACAGCCTTGCCCCAGGGTGGACTGCTGTGTCCCCACAGCTGCTGTGCCACCCCCAGCACAGTGACCACCACTCAGACAGTAGAATGTGAGTGAAAAATCTCATTTTTCTTTAAAAGAGAGCCTCGTTAGAAGAACCAGCCACTTAAAGCTGCGAGCTTTATAAGCTCTCACAGCTCAGATTCAATTTCTGTCACTAAAGGGACTTAAGGATCTATGCGTACAGGAGTTCTGGAATTAAGAAAAGGAAGTAAATGCCTCCCATTTGGAGCGAGATCTGGGTGTGTCTGAGTGGTTCCTGGGAAGGAAAAAACCCAAAACCCCAGTGTGCCTTCCCCTGTCCAGCCCCATGAAATGTGTGCTCCAGAAATGGGACCAGAAGAGGGACATCCCAATGGGACATGAGCTCCTCATGCTCCCATGCCAGCTGAGATCACCCCAGCCACAGCAAACCCCTTGTAATAATTTCTTTCCCCCACCATCAGAGCCGTCTGGCCATAAGGGAAGGAAAAAGCCCCGTTCTGCAAGAGATGTGGTGAGACCCCCCCAAAATGCCATCAGCATTGGAACAAGGAGGCCAAAGAAAATGCTGAGTGCCTGAAATACTCAGCAAGTGGTGAGGGAAGAAGGCCTGGCAACTGATGCTTTGGAGGTAAGGCAGAGCCAGGGGTTTTGGCAACTGGCACATCCCAGAGTACCCTGGACACTGCACTGGGATGCAGAAGGGTCAGGGGAGACGGCAGAGCCCTGAAACCCCACGGGGATTTGCGTCTTCCATCCTCCCCCCAGCCGCTGCCTGAGCAGCTCCAAGGCTTTCCTGGGCTGCTGCTTTTCCTCCCAGCCCTGCAGGGCAGCAGCTCTGGCAGAGCCACCACAGGGGCTGGCCAAGGAGAGCTCAGAGGACCATCCCCAGCTGCTCTCCATCCCATCTGGCCTCCGGATGGATGTAACTGCATCCCACCAGGATGCACGGCCACCTACAGCCTCTGCAATTCCAGCAGCTCCTTGCCAGGGATCAGCTCAGGACAGGCTGATCCCTCCAGCTGTCCCACAAGGGACCAGCACTCACTCTCCACGGTAGCACCTTCATTAGGGTTGGAGTAACCTTCTCCTTTCCTCTTGATCCTCCGGATTATTCCTCCATCCTCAAACAAGTCCTCGCCTTTGAAGTCAAGCAGCTCGACCTAAAAAATAATAAAGAAAAAGTGGGCAGAGTGTAGGGAGGGGGAAAGGAGAAGAGAAAAACAACAGAGGAGCCACAAAGCAGCAGTTCATCCCCTGGCTGGAGAACCAAGCCAGCTAATTCTCTGTTCAGCTGACGAGCAGAAGTTGCCCATAAAACCCAGATCCAAACCACAGCATAAAACACGCAATTTATTAGAAACTGGGACACATCCAGTACCTGAAGCATAACACAAAGTAACAGCAAAAATAAGTTTATTGAACCTGTGAGGGTACAACACAGCTGCTGCTGGAAGATGCTGTGAAAGTCACCCAGCGTGGGCAGGAGCTTCCCCTTCATCCCCTGATGGGACCAGCTCTGACCCTCAGCTTAGTCCGCACTCGACTTGGAAGGACTGAGCCTTAATTTAGGACAGACTCCCTCCTCCTGCCGTGTCCCAATGAGCCCTGCCCAGGGAGCACTCTGTGCCAAAAACTTAACTTTCCTACCACCCCTCAGCACTAATGGTTTTTTAGCACCTGGAGGCATTTCCCAGCTGTTTTCTCCTTCCCATGTGCATGTTGAAACCAGGAATCTGCCCACTCCCCGCCCCAGCACCAGGAGTCTCCTCAGCCGGAATTTCAGTCCCAGCCCTCCAGCTCAGACACACATTTCTGAGAAAGCCCTGGCAGCGGTTCCTGGAGCAGAGGGACACGTTTCAGGAATCCAAGCTGGGGTTTTTTTGTTGTGGTTTTTTTTTGTTGTTGTTTGGGCTTTGCTTTATTATTATTATTATTATTATTATTTATTAATTTTTATTTCTGAGCTGGCTGGCAAGGCAGAAAGGGAGCGAGCTTGCTCATCCACACACCAGCTCACCAGCATTACTTGCCTCGAAAAAGAGGGTGGCATTGGAGGGGATTTTGGGGGCACTGCCAGCAGAGCCGTAGGCATACTCGGGTTTGCAGAGCAAGTAGCAGATCTCTCCCTTCTTCATGGTGGCCACCCCAATGTCCCATGCCTTGATTACCTGACCTAGGAGAAAGGAAGATGTCAGGCAGGAGGGAGCAACCTCCAGCAGCCCAGGAGAAAAACCAGTCTGGGTGCGGTAAGGATGGCACCCAAAAAAGCCCCACATTCACAAGTCACTTAAAGCAGGGCTGACACTGTCCAGCTGTCCTGAAAAAGGGTCAGTTGATCCCCCTCCTCCAGGATGATCCCACCCTCCACCATGCCGTGGATGGACCCCCCTGGACCAGCTCACCCTTGCCCAGGCTGAAGATGAAGGGCTCGTTCCGATCGCGGCTGGAGTCAAATTTTTTCCCGTTGGCCAGTTTCCCTTTGTAGTGCACATAAACCTTGTCTCCAATCATGGGAGACTCATCTTCACTCCCAGGTCGCTTAATGATCTGAGAGAGAGAAACCACCCATGAGCTGGGGCCATGGGGTAGCAAAGGATGCATGTGGAGAGGGAGAGAGACACACACACACGCATTTACATAAAAATATATTTATACACGTGCATGCACACCCCAGTGCTGCCCTAACCAGCAGGAAGGCTCAGGGGAGAGCTATTCAATTTGCCCCTTAATTTGCCCTTCATCAGCCCCTAAAAATAAATCTCAAACTGGAGCCACAGCAGCAGAGCTGGACAGGGCTGGGAGCAGAGACCAGGCCATACTTGGTGGATAAAGGCCATGGTTCCAAACCTGCAGTGAATGCAGCTCCACTCGCTCTCTGTCCGTGCACATTTTACTCACAGGGGTGTGTCAGCTCACTACTCGCTTCTTGTCAACACTTTTTTCTGAATGCTGCAGCCGGGAACAAGCAGTTCTTGAGCTGAGGATGGAGCAGGGGAGGATGCTATTCTTGGAGGAAAGGTCCTATTCAAGTGGAGAAGTGCAAGTGCTGGGGAGCAGAACTATCCAGAAACGGCCCTGAATATGAAAAAGGGGCTGTGGAGCAGACTGGATGACCTCAGTAATGTGCTCTTTCTAATGTTCGTGAGTCACACACAGAAATGCTTTGTGGATTTACAGCTAATAATCTGATTAGGAACACAATAGCAGTGAAATTCACGGAGCAGCCTGGGCCCACCAGCCTCAACCACTGCTCCATCCTCCTTCACTCCAAGCGATGCTCATCCCCTTTGCCTTTGAAATGAAAGAACTCAATCCTACAGCCCTGGAACTGTGACCCCGAGGGCTGGGGATGCAGCCCAGCGAGGGGACCACGCACCCCAAAGCACAGGAAGGCACGGCACTGTTGGCAGATCCCCCTTACCTTCAGAACCCCTCGGTCTTTGGATGGTGTGATGTCCTCCCCACGCTCAGCCAGAGCTGCTGCCTGCACCTCCCCTTCGCTCTTGGTGGCCTCATCAGTGGTCATGGTCTCCTTGGATCTGGGGGTACACAGCACACACCCTGTCAGCCTGGCAGGACCACGGGAGGTGGTGGAAAAGGAAAGGGTTTGTCACCCTGTGTGGAAAGACAATGCACAAGCAAGCATTTTCCCCCAAAATTAAAGCAAACCCAACACCAAAAGAATCCCAGCTATTTGGGCGGATAAAGAGAAAACTCACAGCAAGAATCTAAGGAACTGGGGGTTTTTTGGGCAAACTGCTGGAGCACTGAGCTCCCAAATGTCACCACATGAGCAGCCAAGGTGCCAGAAAAGCCACGTTTTCCATTGAACACAGACTTTTTCCAATGGTTCCTGGTGAAAAAAAGAATTGCCTACGGTTTCAAAAACATATTTCCTGATGATTTCCTTCAGACCATGGGGCTATTTTGGTAGCTGCACTGCTGGGCGACACATCATCAAGGAAACATGTGACGGAGAATTAGAAAGCGATGGGTTTTTTAAGACATAAACCAGATCTATTAAAGCCACTCTAATTGCGAAACTTTCCCACAGTCTTCAGCGTGGAAGCTGATGTTAACCAGCAGGAGAAATCATTCATTTGGGGGATTCAAAAAGAGCAAAGAAAGGATGTTTTCAGCTCCAAGCACAGATAAGTCGCCCTGTGAGAAGAATTGCGTTCCTCGCACCCGGGTGGAAAGGGAAGGACTGGAGCCTGGCCCCCCCAGCACAGGAAGCCACCGAGACACAAAGAGCCCTGAAATGGAAGAAGCAAAGAGAAAAATAAGGGAACTACTTGTTGCAAGGCTCAATTATCACAGTCTTCAGGGTGATATTTAATGGGATTCTGCGTCTCCTCCCTTTCCTCTGTGCTGCTGAAGTTTCAGATGGGAACATCTTTAAAAAAAGCATTTAAAAAGCAAAGCAACATGTGGTGAGACCCATTATCTCACAGGTAGTTATTGGAAAACGTGCCTGGGTTACTTTGGAAGAAATGTTTGACAATGTGGGTAGTGAAGCACTGGTTCTCCAAAAAGGTGATGGATGCCCCATCCCTGGATGAGTTTGGACAGAGCCCTGAGCAACCTGGTCTGGTGGAAGTTGTCCCTGCTCGTGGTGGGGGGGGGCTGGATTGGATGGCCTTCAAAGCTTCATTCCAATGCAAACCATTCCATGATTCAATGATTTGGGTGCTGGCATGGTCTCCAAGCCACCACAGTCCACACTGCCCTGCCACCACCATGGCCTTCCTCTCGGAGAGGAGTGAGGAGGTGGTGGTGCCCCTCCTGGCATGGGCATGGCATCATCACCGGGGCTTCCCAGCACAGATCCTGTGCAGCACCAGAGACACAGCATCCACATCCCACTTATAAGGACCAAGAGAAGCCCAAAAATCAGGGAAGCTTGCCCAAGAATTGCCACCTCCTGGGACAGAACCTCCCCAGGTCCTCCAAGCAGCCACGGCTGGGATGCAGGAGACGGACAGGGAGGTGCTGGCTCCAGCTTGCCGGTTGCTAAATCCCACCAAGAGACATCTAAAAATACACCCTACGCATCCTTCTCATTATTTTTCTACGTAAGCAATTAGAGGAGTCATCCAGGGAAGCTGGCCAAGGCGGGCGGGAGGGGAGACGTTCTGCGTCAGCAGCAGTGGGAGGGATGGAGCCCACAAGACCCAGCTATTGAGATGTGGTCCACGTTATGAAAGAGCTCACGACTTCTCCGTCCAGCAAAAACGGCTCCAACTAGGTTAGAGAAAAGAGTGCACTGCTCCCACTTATCTCCCATTTGGAGCGATAGGAGGAGGCTGGCCAGAGGCCAAAATCCCAATTAATTTGAATCAAGCAGTTGTAGGGCAAAAAAAATATCTGCTGCTCCCTGAGGTTTAAATAGCGAGCAGGCAGGGATGACACTGAGAGCACAGCAAGCGTGCTGCTGGTGTCAGAGCCTGAATCTTCTTGTTTGCATACTCTGGATACAGGGAGGGCATTAATTCATTACCCTGTGCAAAAGCCCCTGGGTGTTTCTGATACCCCAAGCAGATCCTGCTTTCCCATTGCTGCTACTGCCCAAAGATTGATGTTGTAAGTCTGTAAATGAAGCCAGGATAAGCCATCCTCTCTCCCCTGAACATCCACACTGCTCCATTTCCCTGGGATATAAACACGGATGGGTCAGAGAAGCACAGAAATAAATAAAAACAAGCCTTTTAATTTTACAATTCCCTCTCCACACAGGTGTTGCTGTCTCCCAAGACAGAGAAATAGGTGAAAATTCAGAGGGGAGAATGGGATGCAGATGTCTGACCCTGGGCTGAGGACAGACAGGTATCACACATGCTAGGGTTTCACCAACCACACGATCCCCAGCCACGTTTCCTAGAAATCGGCATACCGGGAATTTGCCGGCTCCAAATGGAAACTTCATGTTGCAGATCCCTCCCAGAGGCTCGCAGGAGGGGAAAGGGACGGGGAAGAGCAAGGCTGGGCAGGGTTTTGAAGGGTCTCACCTTGCCACCATGCAATGGTTGGAGAAGGTTCGAAGGTCCGGGGGGAGTCCAGGCCGAGAGACACAGCGGGGAAATACCTGGTAAGAAGAGGAGGGGACAAAAAAAAAAAAAAATATTAAAAAACCACATGTGTTTTATTCTAAAACAGGATTTCAGGATTGAAGAAGAAGGGAGACCAGAGCAGTTTGGAGCCACAGATCATGCTCCACCATGGTCAGAGAGAGGTGATGAAGATTGTGGCCAAAACCTGTTTTGACTCGCTGTTTCCACAAAAAGCATCTTACCATCAGCTGTAAAAAAAAAAACAAGATTAAGGCTACATCCTGTCCAGTTGTTTCACTGGGATGAAAATTAATGGGGTGAAAAAATAAGAGTCGGCTGCTCTGGGGTTTGTTTTTTAAGACCCACTTAGCACAAAGCACTTTCACTTCCACGGCACCACAACAGCCCTGAAAGATCAGATTGCAACACAGGAGGGAGTTTCTTGAAAACGCAAAGGTCAGGCTTAAAAACAACAAATCTGAAAGCACAGCAGGGGGATGTGGGGCCCTGGATCCTGGTGATCATTGCCCCAAATCCCAGCCCCTCAAGCTGGGCAGCAGCACATGCATCCTCCAGCCCCAGCACAGACTGATAACGAAGAATAACCCAATTAGTGCAGCAGCTGACTCTCTCCACTGTCCCCCTTCCATCGCAAGAACTCCTTTTTTCTAATAAAATCCCTTCCTGCTGACCAAGCTGTGCCTGTGCAGCAGGAGAGGGAAGACCAGAACAGTGATTTTTCCTTGATGAGGGTGTTTTAAGGCACCTCAGCTCCAGCCTGCTGAGCAGACCCAGGAAGATGATGGTAATGAGTTAAAATTGGGATTTCTAACAAAATATGACCTTCTTAAGATGGACAAGCAGCTCCACATAATCCTCAGCTGCATCCCAACACATCAGGATATACCCAGACATCGAGTGCCATTTCTCACACTCATACATCACAGTTAATTAATTTTTTTTTTTCTTTTTTTTAACCTTGGCCCCTTGACTTTCTCCCCCTCCTTCAAAACAAACAGGGAAGCCATAAAATTGAAACTGTTGTTCACCAACTAAGAACTGCCATGGATCAATTTACTTCCTAGCGTGCACGTTGTGCAAGCGGCCAACACCCTGGCAGGCCAGGCATGGCAACTTCTATTCAAACTAAAAACCAAAATGCAAACAGAGCTGCTTTAATTGCCCAGCATCCCTGACAAGCCCCCGTGGCACCCAGGGTGAGCCCTGATTCACCAGGGACCGAAGCACAATCCCTGGGCTCCGTTATCCATGGCCAGTTCCCACTGCAGGGTGAACACCAGGGAGACCCTGGTACTAAACCAGTGCCACCCCACCCCATGGAGGTGCCACCCCACCTCAGGGAGGGATGCAGTCCCTGATCATCTCCCAAAAACCAGGAGGTTTCTGCCTATTACCAGATTTAAAAACAATTAAGAGAATAACAAAGTGAGAAAAGAAAACGACTGCGTGCAGCCAACTTAAACACAGCGGTGGATGTTCCCATCACACTTGCTTAATCATTCTGCCTAAATAATATTTTTAAGCTTCTGAAATGGTTTTATTTAAGATTCAAGTCATAACTAATTTATTTTTTTTTTCAAATATGTGGAATAAGAGGCTGCTCCTCAGCTGCAGCGAGAGGAACAAGTGAGCAGGATGGGTCACTAACCCCTGCCAGAATAAATATCTCAGGCCAAAGCAAGATGGGTTCAGTCTCTCTGCATCCCCTGGAGTGAGGTGAACACACCCGTGCCAGCAACACACAAAAGACTTTCAGAGAGGAGTGGTTTTATCCCCCCAGTTTACAATATAAACCCATTAAAAATAATCTGCCTCTTTTGCTGATTTTCTAGCGAGGAAATGCTCGCTTGGTGGTTTTCCCAGGCTGCTTCAAAATAAAAAAAATATCAGAGGGATAAAGCTCCTCTGAACTCTCTCGTGAGCACCTGTGGTCCATCCTCTCCAGAGTGGGTACCCAGAGACACAACACCCTCCACTTTCATGTAAGAGGGAATAAAAAACCAAAAAGCAGCGTTTTCTTTTCTTCCTCCCTTATTTTGAAGGACAAACTTATACTGGGGAAAGCAAAATCCACAGACTTTTATGGGTAGCTGCTGTCCCCAGGCGAGAAGGTGCCAGGGGCAGGATGAGGTTGAGGATTTTACACATGGATGCTCAGCAGCTCCTTTCCCACCTGCCCCCAAAGCCACCCCTGGGCCCCAGCAGGGATTTCAGCTGCTTCCACCACAAAAATCACAGCAAGCCTCTGCCACAAGAAGAGATCCTCAAAACACTGGAAAAACCAGGAATGCCCAAAGCCTTTGCTCTGCATCAGCAAGGAGAGGCACCAGCCTGCACCCATCCTGCTCCTGGGAGGCTGACACAGCTTTTGATGATGGCTAAAACAAAATAAATAAAGAAATATAGTAATATTAAGTGTATAAACAGCTGTTCCACATCAGCCTGAGCTTCCTGGGAGATGCCTGGCAGGGGGGCCAAGCATCCTACCAAGCTCAGAGGCTGTTATATAGAGACATGTAACAGTGGGGAATGCAATGTCCTACAGCTTTCATAAATTGGGATTATGTAACTGGACAGGAGAAAAATACAATGATATAGCCAAGCAGGTTATATAAACCATCTGTAAAATGTGAGAAAGTACTTGACATCCCACTACCCACTCCTTGGCACCCTCTCACTGGGTTTTCTGCCACCAAAAATGAGCGGGCTCCTTTCAGTTGTGTCTTCTCCCCTGGTCAAAACAACCAAGGAGAACAGAGCAGCCGGCCTTTCTGGAATTAAATATTCCACCTCTGGCTGTTAAATGTGAAGTTTCCCTCCCCATACAGCACCAAGTGAAGTCCAAGCCCTCCACAGGCGACTCGGAGCAGCCTCCTGGCAGCAGCTACACCAATGCTGAGCAAATTGAACTTCAACTGACAGCTTGGGGGGGATTAAAATAAACACAAAATGGGAATAAACAAGAAACTCCTTGTTTGCCAATTCTGTTTTAATTTAGCTTTTCTCCGGAATAAATGCCGCAATTAAACTTGGATTTATTTAATTTTTTTTTTTTCCTTCCTTAAAGGATTTTTTTTTTTCTTTCCATCTCATTGCTTGCAACAGATTTGGGGTTTTCTCCAAGCAGCTTGCAGCCAGGTGACCCCTGGCAGTGGGAATGCTGTGTTTAATGATTTATCCCCACACACGAGGGCTCAGCAGCACCTCGAGCATCCCAGAGCCGAATCCCAAGGGGGGGATCCCTGGCTCAGCATCCGGCGCTGCCACCAGCAGCTCTGGCACCCAGAAATAACTCGGCACCCAAGACCATCTGCACCAGGGGTCTATAAATGCCGAATTATTTTGGGCAAACAGCAATTCCCGGCACATTGTGAAACACCAGGCTGCTCTGGTGCCAAATGAGGATTTCTTGGAGAGGGAGAGGAAGCGTCACAAGAGGACAAACTGCAGGAGGGGACCGGGGTGGCCGCTGCCATCGCTGGGGATGCTGTGAGGGGGCAGGAGGAGCAGAGGACACTGCGGCTTTGGGGACAATGCTGCACCAGCAGCAGGTCACCCCTGCCAGCCACAGGGGTGAGGACAGGCACTGACACACACGTGTGCACAGGCACACACTGGTGAGCATCACCTGAGGGTGGGGAGGGAGGCTGTATCCCACCGGGGCTCCCTGCTGGGATGGTGTCACATCCCAGGAATGATGCTCTTTGCCAGGCAGTGCCTCCCAGAGCTCGTTTCATTAAGTGGTTAAATTTAATGTAAATCAAAAAGTACTTGAAATGAGAATATTTTTCAATGGAAGAGCAACGCTGCTGTTTACAAAATGGGACGCTGCAAGTAGAAGATGATTTAACTGCAGTCCCTCACCATCCCAACTCTTCACTTCTGACAGTTACTTTACTATTATTTTCCTAATTTTCCAATGCACTCGCATGCAAAATCAGAAATCCTTACTAATCACAGTTACTAGTTATGGAAAAAGCCTGTCAGCTCCATGACAAACAAGTTATATGAACAACTGGTACGTTAGAGCACTCGTGGTCACTTCTTTACACCCACAAGCACAGAGCATTAAAATAAAAAAAGAACCCTTGCTAGGTAGTTTCCATTTCCCTGTGATGTGCACAAGATCAGTAGGAGCTTCACAGCTCCCTCAAGGGGCTGCAACAACTTTATATAAATTCATGTAACTAAGAGTGACTATAAAATAAAATTGATATAAAATAGTATAAAAGCAGAAATAACTGAGGACAAACTATTCTACAAAGAGTTTACAAAATATTTTTCCCTTGAGCCAGTCGGGGAGCTGCAGCCAGACTGAGGAGGTCTTGGTGCTGAGCATCTCAAACCTTCCAGCAAACTTTCTCCTTCTGCAAGCAGGTAATTAATTAAAACACACATAACTACACAGCAGTGATGTTCCTGAGGGATGCAGTTTGCTTTTTACTCAGGAATTATCCTTATTTTTTGGTACATCCCAGCAGGAAGGTTATCTAACAGTGCTGGGAGAGGACCTCAATGTGACAAAAGAGTGTGCTGGGCGAACACAAATGAGGTTATTTGCATTTATTTTTTTAAAAAAGAACAAGAAAAAATAATTGCATGAGCAATTATCCTTGCAGACATCTCTGTTCTGAGCAGGATGGGCACCACGAGCAGCCTGTACCATGCCAACCTTCCCCACTGGACCCCCTGCATCCTCCAGGCCCAGAACCACCAGCGAGGCCACGTGCTGACACCCCTCCCTGTGCATTTCAGCAGAAGAGAAAACTTCTTCACTGACTCCCCAGAAATCTGCTGGGGATTTTTTTCCATGCCACCACGTATTTTCCACAGCACAAACCCCACCTGCTCCATCACCCAAGCTCTCAGAAAAGTCCTCGGCCACCCCTTCCTCCACCAGCACCCCTGGTGGGGTACCCAGCTCCATCACACCCTTTCCTCATCCTCCTGCACCCCACAGGGTGCTGCCATCACCCACCAAGCTGGGGATGATGACCAGCACCCCTTCAAGGACCAGCAACCCACCCAGGACCCCACCATCCCACCCCTGTGCTGCGAAACTCCCAGCACCATCTGGATTCCTGCTTAGCCCCCCACTCCTGGTTAACCCCCTGTGGACATTGTTCCCTCTCTGTCAGGGATGTTTCTGTCCCCTCCCCAGCAATTTTGTCCCATTTCCAGAGTACCAGGCTGGAAATACAACCCAAGTGTCTTTGAGTTGCAGCACTGCCACCCAAATCAAAGCCACAGCACCCTTGGGAAAGGCAGCCCTTAAAAGCCAGAGACAGGCTCTGCCAGACATATTTAATGATTTTCTTCTCCCTAGACCTTCAAGAGGATGGGCGAGGAGGCAGGAGGGAGGCAGCTTTCTCATGTTTTAAAGGAAGGAGCAATTTGTGCTTTCAACTTTTTTAACTTTTAATGCCAGTTCCCAGGTTGGCTTTGATACCCCAGAGATGTCCTCAAACCCACTTCAAGTTAATAGCTCATTAGGGTGAGACACTATTTAAACTCTATCTTTAAAAACATAAAGTATCAGATCCTGGCTTGCTGCTTCTTTTTTTTTTTTTTTTTCCTTCTTTCATTTCTTTTTTTTTTTTTTTTTAATTTCATTTTTAAGGGTATTTTTATTTTTCGCACCGGCACAGTGAGGACAGAAGAGCGGTGTAGCACTGGAGCCTCAGCTGGAAGCTGCAGCCTGGGGACACACTGATGACAGACGTGTCTCCCATGAGTTCCTACAGCCCATTGTGTAAAATACAGTTTCCTGAGAACAGCAAGCTCACTCGAACGTGCATTTTAAAAACAGAAGCTCTGAAAGAGTTTTTATGCCCGGAGAGGAGGGAAAAATCGCAAACGCTTAAAAAAGAAAAATCACATTTACCTTGTGCAACCACTTCTACCTGCTGCCAAAGGCTCTGTACAGTGATGCACACACCCTGCGGGGTCTCTCTGGTAGGTGGTGTCAAAAGAAACGCTTCGGCTGCTCCCGGGAGCCTCGGATGGGGAGGTGAAGTGGGGAAAAGAAAAATCCCCTCCGGCGAGCAGCATCCCGGGATGTCCGGGAGCATCCCAGTGCCCCCAGCACCGCCCGGGCACCGCCGCGTGAGCTCCTCCCGGGGGGCTCCACGGGGCAGGAACCCCGCTCCTATCCTCACCCCACAGCATCCGCGGAGGGCACCATCTCCTTCCGAACGCCCCAGCCCCACGCGGGACCCCGATGACCGCAACAGATCCCCCGGCGCCGTCCATCAGCCCCGCGCGCGCCCGTCCCCAGCCCCACGCTGCCCCACGCTCACGCACCCCCCTGACCCACGGCACTTCGCCAGCCCCACACAGGGTGCCACAGCACCCCACAGCACCCCACAGCCCCGCGCGGGGCACCCCGAGCCCGCGGGACCCACCTGTCGCTGTGGCTGTCGCCGCTGTCGCCGCCGCCGCCCGGCTCCGAGTGCTCCGCGCTCCCGCCCGGCCGGGCCGCCCCGCCCGCGGCCCCGGTCCCGCCCCTCCCGTGTCTCATTGGCTGTGCCGCCTGCCCGTCTCGGGTTTCGTATTTCTATTGGCTGAGGTGGCGGAGATATGCAAATCAAGCGCTGTGCCCGCCCCCGGCCGCGCGGTCCCCGCGCACTCGGCGGGGTGGCACCGGCGGGGACAGCGGACAGGGGACAGCGGACAGGGGACAGCGGACAGGGGACAGGGGACAGCGGACAGGGGACTGCGGACAGGGGACAGCGGACAGGGGACAGCGGACAGGGGACAGGGGACAGCGGACAGGGGACAGGGGACAGCGGACAGGGGACTGCGGACAGGGGACAGGGGACAGGGGACAGCGGACAGGGGACAGCGGACAGGGGACAGGGGACTGCGGACAGGGGACAGCGGACAGCGGACAGGGGACAGGGGACAGCGGACAGGGGACAGCGGACAGCGGACAGGGGACAAGGGACTGCGGACAGCGGACAGGGGACAGCGGACAGGGGACAGGGGACAGGGGACTGCGGACAGGGGACTGCGGACAGGGGACAGGGGACAGGGGACTGCGGACAGCGGACAGGGGACAGCGGACAGGGGACAGGGGACAGGGGACTGCGGACAGCGGACAGGGGACAGCGGACAGGGGACAGGGGACAGGGGACTGCGGACAGGGGACTGCGGACAGGGGACAGGGGACAGGGGACTGCGGACAGGGGACAGGGGACAGCGGACAGGGGACTGCGGACAGGGGACAGGGGACAGCGGACAGGGGACAGGGGACAGGGGACAGCGGACAGGGGACTGCGGACAGCGGACAGGGGACAGGGGACTGCGGACAGGGGACAGCGGACAGGGGACAGGGGACAGGGGACAGCGGACAGGGGACTGCGGACAGCGGACAGGGGACAGGGGACAGCGGACAGGGGACTGCGGACAGGGGACAGGGGACAGCGGACAGGGGACTGCGGACAGGGGACAGCGGACAGGGGACTGCGGACAGCGGACAGGGGACAGCGGACAGGGGACAGGGGACAGGGGACTGCGGACAGGGGACTGCGGACAGGGGACAGGGGACAGGGGACTGCGGACAGGGGACAGGGGACAGGGGACAGGGGACAGCGGACAGGGGACTGCGGACAGGGGACAGCGGACAGGGGACAGCGGACAGGGGACAGGGGACAGCGGACAGGGGACAGGGGACAGCGGACAGGGGACTGCGGACAGGGGACAGGGGACAGGGGACAGCGGACAGGGGACAGCGGACAGGGGACAGGGGACTGCGGACAGGGGACAGCGGACAGCGGACAGGGGACAGGGGACAGCGGACAGGGGACAGCGGACAGCGGACAGGGGACAGGGGACTGCGGACAGCGGACAGGGGACAGGGGACTGCGGACAGCGGACAGGGGACAGCGGACAGGGGACAGGGGACAGGGGACTGCGGACAGGGGACTGCGGACAGGGGACAGGGGACAGGGGACTGCGGACAGGGGACAGGGGACAGCGGACAGGGGACTGCGGACAGGGGACAGGGGACAGCGGACAGGGGACAGGGGACAGGGGACAGCGGACAGGGGACTGCGGACAGCGGACAGGGGACAGGGGACTGCGGACAGGGGACAGCGGACAGGGGACAGGGGACAGGGGACAGCGGACAGGGGACTGCGGACAGCGGACAGGGGACAGGGGACAGCGGACAGGGGACTGCGGACAGGGGACAGGGGACAGCGGACAGGGGACTGCGGACAGGGGACAGCGGACAGGGGACTGCGGACAGCGGACAGGGGACAGCGGACAGGGGACAGGGGACAGGGGACTGCGGACAGGGGACTGCGGACAGGGGACAGGGGACAGGGGACTGCGGACAGGGGACAGGGGACAGGGGACAGGGGACAGCGGACAGGGGACTGCGGACAGGGGACTGCGGACAGGGGACAGCGGACAGGGGACAGGGGACAGCGGACAGGGGACAGGGGACTGCGGACAGGGGACTGCGGACAGCGGACAGGGGACTGCGGACAGGGGACTGCGGACAGGGGACTGCCCGGCCCTGGGAGGTGCCCCGGGGTGTTTGGGCCCCGGGCAATGCCCCGGGGGGTCAGCTCCATGCCCTGCTGCGAGAACAGCCCGGCCGCGCGCAGTGCTCCACAGCCCCCGGGCTGCCCCCCACCCCTTTCATGCGACCCCCGCAGGGACACCCCAGCCCCAGAGGTGCCCTGGCTGCCCCCCTGCAACGCCCCAAGGGTACCCCAACCTCTGCCAGCTCCTCCGGGTGTGTTACGGGAAACACCGCGCTGGAGAGTGAAAAATGGCCTCATAGTTGGGGACAGAGAGATGTGGGTTTGGAGGACACAGCCACTGCTGGAACACGCAGAAATGTTCCAGTTCGGAATGAAGGAAATAAGATTTTTTGTCAAGAGCTGCCCCAAAATACCCCCCGAGATAAGAAATCAGTACTTTTGCGATTAAACACCTCATCGCTGCTCATACACGTTCAGCTCGCTGCAGCTCCTGAGCCAAGAGGGGCAAAAAAAAGTTTGGGGCAGATTTAAATCGGGACATCTCCGAGTGCTTTTATAAAGCGGTCATTTTTTTACCAGGTCTGTGTTGTAATGAGTGCCTGCAGCTCCCAACCTGCGCGCTGATTCCCACCTGTTGATCCGATAAAACCCTCAGGGCAAAGCTGAAGGCAGCACTGCGTTGGTGGGTGCTTTCTCACAGGTCTGCTTATTGTGCTGAGTTCGATTTCCCCAGCTGTAATTTAGACACTGATGTCACTCATCAGAAATACAGAGTGAAATTAAAGCCCACTTTAGAAAAGAAAAAAAAAATTGTTTTCATGGCATTTAGTTTTTCCCTCTCTAAAATAACCCAGATGAATCTTACATTTTTTGGTTTTAAACATTTCCCTCCCGGCTTTAAATTTCCAAGAGCTTTAAATATTCATTTACCAAAAAAAAAAAAAAAAAAAAATTAATATTGTGGATTTGCAATATCAGGAAACCCCACAGCTTAATTCCACCAGGCCTCTGAGATAACACCAAAGCCCTGAAAAAACCCCATGGAACCAATGGCAGCAATGAGGAGGGTTCAGCCTGGTTTGTCCTTGCACTACAAGAATGGTAAATTTGTTTGTTTGTATAGAAAAAAACAACCAAAAAATACATGGGAAGAAAGCATCAGAGTTGCTTTTTTAAAGGATAAAAGACATCTTCCAAATCACTGCTATACCAGTGCCAGACCCCTCAGCTCGCTCTGCTTTCTTGGGTGGGAAGATGTCCTAAACCTTCCACTTGCCCGGCGCTGGGGTCTGCCCCGTTCACCCCCATCCCTGTAACACAACCTGGAGGAAATCTGTTCCAGAAATAATCCTGTTCGGCTTTGTGACGCCTGCCAGGGGTACTGCTTGTTCCCCCTCGCCCTCCAGCTGGCCACACATGTCCTGCCCCAGCCCTGAGCCCAGCCCCGAAAGGACAACGAGCCTTGAGGAAAGTCTGGAAGCAGGGAGCAAAGCCAAGGAACCTGCCCTGCCTCATGCTGGCTTCCAAGCACCTTGTGTGAGGTGAGAGCAGCTTTCCTGAAAGAGAGAGAAAAAAAAATTAAAATAAAGCAGGGGATATTTTTATTCATCCTTGTCTTCTTCTAAAAATAACCAGCGTTAATCTGCCTCGAGAGCACGGGGAGGAGAGGAGTCCCTCCACCTTGGCTGCACGGTGAAGAGCCACATCAGTGAACCTCCTGAGAGTGGAGGAAATGGGTTTTCTCTCGGTTCCCTTTTGTGTGTGGCAGCACAAATCGATGGTCCCGGGGCCAGGGATGCTCCCCTTCCCGGGGGGATCAAACCCATCCTTCCCCCCAGCACCCAGCTACCCATTGCCCATTTTGGGGATCAAAGCAGCTTTTTTTGCAGCCTGACAATGCCGTGGCTTCACCCACCCTCGCCCCGCGGCGTGTGCACCCCTCCGAGGGCCCCGTTTGTCGCTGGCACCGGGGATTCAGCGTGGCAGGAGCCTGGTGCCGTGGTCGTGGGAAGTTGTGTGTTTACGGGAGGTGCAGCCTGTGGTTGCACAACAGGCGGCAGAGGACAGGAGAACACCGTGTCCTTGCCACTGGCTGTAGGTGCAGCTGCACTGCCAGCAGGAATGGACGGACCGTGGGGACATGCGGACATGGGGAGACGGGGCAGTAGGGCAAGACCACTTGCTTGGCATGAGGACACTTGACCCCGGGGATGCAGAGCAGCTGGAAAGCCGCTTTCTGTATGAAACTCCCCTTGAAATCTTCCTGGCGGAAAGGCCGGGGGAGGGATTCTGGGTGTAGTCGTGGAATGACCGCCCAGACTCAGCCTGGGGCATTCCCTCCGGTCCCTCCCGAGGCAGCCGAAGCCTCCCCCTCTCTGCCTGGACTCACGGCTCCCACCATGACTTTTTAGCAGCAGAGGGGCCAACGCATCCCCCGCACATGTGGGGACCCCCAGAGCAGTTCCTGCTCCATCACAGGCCTGATCCTGCCCTGTCCTGCAGTGTGGCCAGGGCCGTCTCTTTCCCAGTGCATTTCCAGTCCATAAATGACCAGATTGTGACCCAAACCCCGGTCCCGGTTGCTAAAAACCCCTCAAGCCAGCAGGCAGGGGCACCTCCCTCCAGAGGCTTTACTGGGACTAGATCCATCCCTGCGTCCCCATCTTCCTCATGCCGCTTCCTTCCAGACGCTGGGGACAGCTTTTACCGGCTGAAAGGACACAAATATTTTCCCAGATTTTTTCCCCCAGGAGGAAATGGGGGAAATCGCTGCCTTCCCCGGGTGGCAATGTGCAGCAGAGAGGTGGACAGAGCCCAGGGTTCCCCCAGCCCTGCCGGAGATCCAGCCCCACACGAGTAAGGGCAGGATGCAGCAGCGGGGCCGGAGCAGGGAGGATAAATAAAGTCCGGCTTTGCCGTCCTGGCTTGTGGCCACTTCTAACACAAAGTACATTCCGGTCTGGACATAACGAACTGTACCAGCCTCCGCCGGGGAGGGCGGATGGCTGGGGGTGGCTGGGGCTCCCCGCCCGCCCCGCTCCAGCGGGGGTGTCAGGGAGGGGGTGCGAGCTGGCACCTCTGCCCCGGACTGGGCGCAGGGGCGACGGGGGGGGCTCAATCCCGCCGAGGGCGCTCAGCAGCGAGGCTGTGCCCTGCCATGGAGATGCTCCTGCCAGAGGGATCGGAAGCCCAAAAACTCCTGGAGATCCCCACCGGCTCCCCCAACACTTGCGGGGCGCCCAGGGAGCCGCGGGTTGGGGGCACGCCCGGCAGGGACGTGCCCAGAGCGTGACTCAGGCCAGCGCTACGGCTGCGCCCCCCGAAGCCCCGCCGGCAGCTCCCGGGGTTTCGTCCCCCGTCGCAGCTTCTCCAGCCCGGGAGCCGCAGCCCGGGAGCCCGGAGGAGCCGCCGGGGCCGGACCGGGCCGTGCCCCTGCCGGGAGCTGCACCGGGCGGGCGCGGTGCCAGGCGCCCGGCGTGGGGACGCGATGTACCGGCCGCGGGAGCGCCGGGAACAGCCTGACTCAGCGCCGGGCCGGCGGGGGGGCACCCGGCCAGGGCCACCCGGGGCCCGGCGAGCAGCTGGGCCCGCTCGGGGCCCCCAGCACCACCTTCCGGCAATCCCTCCGGCACCCCCCAGGATCCCCCCACCCCATCATTCCTCCCAATATCGCCGCCAGCATCCCCCCCCCAACATCCCCCCCACTTCCTTCCTGACATCCTCCCCAATATCCCCCCAGCATCCCCCCTGGCATTCCCCCAGCACCCCTCCCAATATCCCCCCCCTGGTCCCCCTGGCCTCAACCCCTGCATCCCCCCAGCATCACACCCAACACCCTTTCAGCATTCCCCAGAGTGAATCCCCATCAATGTCATGGAGGTATCCCCCAGAATCCTCCCCCTCCCATCCTCGGTCGTCAGCATTTCAGGGAATTTAATGCTAAAAATATCCACTGAGGGGGAACCCAGCTGCAGCGAGCACTTCCCCCCAGACTGGCTGTTGCAAAGCACCGAGCCTGGAGCTCTCCCTGGACTGATGCAGCCCAACATCCCTCCTTGTCCTCCCTGCCCCCCTGTATTGCACTAATTAATTCTTTCAGCAGCGCAAATTATTCAGGATGAGAATTTTTTCCACTTATGCCCTGGTGGACAACATGGGGGGGAGGGGCTTGTGGAGGTGTGTGGGGTGCCTGGATGTCTCCCAGGGCCACTTCTGCATCCCCATGTCCCATTTGCAACCTCCACTACTGCCCCGAGCCGGGCAGTCCTCAGCCCTCGGCTGCTAGGGGGGGGCATCTTCAAGAGAACCCGCTTCCAGCCCCAAAACCAACCCTGAGGATGGACGAAAGACTGAGGTCCTCATGCCAGATTTGGGAGCCCCTGGGGCTGTTATTTGCCTAGGAGAGGTCCCTGTCCTTCAGTTGGATCCTTCCCCCCGTCCAGCTACAGGGAAAAAAATCAGGGTGGGAAAACAGGAGTGTGTCTGACATTGTTCCCTCTGTCACAGGCAAAGGCAAAGCCAAAGCAGCCGTGAAAAATCATCAGCAATTGGTTTTGGCAAGAAGAGGCAAACCAGAGCTTTCCATGAATTTATTTTTTTTTCTTTTTGCTAGAAAGGCTGCTTTTCTTCCAGAGAGAGCTTGAAGGATGGCTTCTCTCCAGCTCCATCCCAAAGCTATCTCCCTGGGACAGTGAAAACCTGGCCCAGATTTAGGAAAACCCTAAGTCACAGGATCAGGTCCCCACATCCCTGCACCCCATTGTGCCCCATGACTTGGAGCTGCCATGGGGTTTTTGCTGCTGCAGGCACAGCTTGAGGTGTCCCAGGTCAGCAGAGGGTGGTGGGGGCAGGCTGGGGCATCTCCCTGATGATTTGGGATTCCCCAAGTCCCTGATGCTGGCTGGGATGCCCCACACCCTGCAAGGATGTGCTTCATCCCTCTGGATCCTGCCTTGGCCAAGGGACACCCTGAGAGGGGCTACTGCCCTCCTGGCTGTCCTTGCCGTGTTCTGACCACCACTGCGGGGTAAAGGCTCATGAGGGGGAACAAATCCCAGAGCCAAGAGCAGGAAGGGGGCCCCAGGGGCCTCTGCGCACCCCCAAACACCTCTGTGCACTCCTGGAAGCCTCTGGGCAACCCCTCAGGCACAAGCAGCCCAAGCCTGCCCCAAAGCATCCCCTGTGCCCCCCAGCCCAGCCCTCAGGAGCCCCTCTGACCCTGCTGCAGGATCAGGCCCATCATCACCCCAGTCTGCAGCAAGCTGCGTGTGCTGTGTGTGGGGACATGGAATTAGGTTGTGCCTGGGGTCTTCCCCCGCTGAAATCGCTGCCCTAAGCTGGAGCTGCGGGGCTGCTGCCTGTCCTTTCCACCCTGGGGGAGAGGAGCAGCTCAGCAACCCCCCTCCCCCCCAAAAAATATTCCCCCCTCCTGGAGCTGGCAGCCTCTCTGCCCACAGGGCGAAGGCTGCAGGAGCAAACACCCAACACGCTGCCCCAGACACACACTAACACTTCTGCCTTGGAGTGTTTTGCAAGGCTGGGAGTGGGGTGACTTTGCTGGGGTTGCCTGCAAAGTTGGGCGTTGAGTGGGCACCCCACTGGAGCTGCAGCGAGTTGGGGGTGCAGGGACACCCTGGAACAGGCAGAGAGGGAGTTCCAGTGCATCTGAGCAGAAATTAAAAAGAAATGAAGAAGGAGAAAAAGAAGAAGAGGAAACGGCGGTGTTTGGGGGCAAAAAAAAGGGTTAAAGCAGCGCAGAGGAGGAGAGGTGAAGGCCGAGGGCTGGCGGAAAGGGGGGAGAGGCGGGGAGAGGTTGGGGAGCGAGAACTCGGCTGAGTGAGAACATCCTGTACCCTCGGGTGACAACGGCCAGGGCGGGCGGGGGGGTGAGGGGGGCACTCGGGTGGGGGAGATGTTTCACACCCCGCCCTGGTAAGCGGGGCACCCCTTGGGCGACCAGGAGGGGATGGGCTGGGACAGTGGGGGGCACTCCTGGTGATGGGGTGAGGCTGGGGAGGGTCTTGGGCTGCCTTCCGCCCCAACGTCCCTCCCGTCTCCTCTTCCTCGCTGCTTTTTAACCAAGCAGGGAGACCCCCGTGCAGAGCAGGGGAGGAGGAAGGGGCACCCCAATGCTTGTACCCCTCCTTCCCCCACGTCTCCCCACGGGGAGCCTCGCTGCAGCAGAGCCTGCCTGCGCAAGGATGCGCTGCTCGCACCGCGCTTTGCAGCTGAGGCTGCCCCCGCCCTGCTGGAGGGTCCCCCTGTCCCCAGGGCTGGCAGCACCCCACACGCGCCAGGGGCCCCTTCCTGTGTTTGTTAAGACGTCGTGAATCAGGCGTCTGGTTTTCGGTTTAAGCCAATATTTACCAGCCGAGAGCTGCCAAAATAAAGCCGCGGCTTCACCAGTAAATATAGGGCTGAGATGGGGCGGGGGTTATGCATCCCCTACCTCAGCACAGCCACCCCCTTCCCACCTCTCTGGTGCCTCCATCCTCCTTCTGCCAGAGTAGGGACACCACAAAAATGGGGACACCACAAAATCCCCCCATCAAACACACCAGAGATTAGCCCAGCCTGCCCCCCACGCCAATATCACTCCCCCTCCTTCCAGGGGGACTCCCACTGCAGAGTGTCAGGGTCGGGGGGCATTTCAGGGACCCCCAAGGCTGCGCTGCCCCTGGGTAGGGGGATCGCCGCTGTGCTGCGGTCCCCGGGCTGTGGGCACGGTGCCGCCGCCCTCTGCCGGTCCCGGCACGGCCGGGGCTGGGCGTTGCTCACATCCTGCCCCTGCCAAGAACACAAAGCCCCGGACGAGGCCGGCCCTGGGCAGGCAGGGCTCTCAGGATCCCCGGTGTGTGTCCCAGCCTCTCCGGGGTGCTTCCCACTGGTGTGGAACAGCGTGTGGGGATGAGGACCCCACACAGACGGGGAGCCCAGGGACAGACCCTGTGTCCCGTGTCCCTTTCCCCTCGCTCTGCCTGGGGCTGGCTGGCTGCTGCAGGAGAGGGGCTGCTGTCCCTGCCCCCATCCCCATCTACCCCTTACCCCACACCTCATCCTGCACCAGTGAGGACATTGATTTGGTAGCCTCTTGCCAGGACCACCACGACAATGAGAACAAGACCCTCCAAGACTTTCACTGCCCACCACAAGCCCAAAACTAAAATCCAGGTCAGAATTTTCTCCTCTTGCAGCTCCTCTGAGCCAGACTTGCAGGGGCCAGCAGGTCCCCACATTGCTCCCCATGTTCCCTTCAGCAATGGGGACTCCCCGAAGCTGTGCCACCCTCCCAGATGTGTCCCTGGTGTTTCTGAAGGTGCAGATGCTCAAGCTGCCAGCCACCCTTGTCCTGAAAAGAAAGTTTCCTGCAGCACCTTCTCAGCTGCCAGGGATGGCTCCCAGCCTTTGTGGCCTCCCCATCTGGTGCAGAGCCCTCGGGGCAGTGGGGAGTGGCACTGTGGGTGCCTGGTTCTTGCTCTGCCCCAGGGATAGAAAACCATGGGGTGAAGTCTGCACTGGAGAAGCCAAGAACCTCTCCGAGGATCCCTTCATCTCCTGCTGCATCCACTGCTCTGCCAGACAGGTACTTCCTGTTCCTCACCGTGCTGTGGTACATCTGTGCTCCCTCTCCATGCCCAAAACGCTGACCCTGAGCTGGGCATCGCACCCTGCAGCCCACCCTGCCCAGGGCACAGCTCTGCTGAGGGCAGGGCTGAGGGGATTGGGACCTTGCTGCCAGCCAGGGCTGCTTCCAGCACCATCACTCTCCAGGTCCATCCCGAATTCCCAAAGCTCCTGCACATCTTGCAGCCTGAGGAGGTGCTCTACAAGATGCTGGTGGAGGTGTTGCACAAGAGGGTCCCATGGCACACACAGCTGCCTGCACAGGGTCCTTTGCAGGGGGGGCTCCCCCTTGGCTGAGCCACGTCTGCCCACGCTGAGGAGGAGGTCCAGCTCCCAGCTCGATGGTCATCCAGAGCCTGCAGTGTGGCAATACAGAGGTGGACACAACCACCAAGCACCCTGAGCACCCACAGCTTCAACACCACCTCCAAGTCCCTCTTTCCTGGCAAGAAACCCTTTCTATGGAATGTTTCCAACCAGAGCAGCCACAGCAGGAAATAAACCAAGTCAAGCACAACCCAGGCGGCTCCCTCAGATCCTGGGGCTGCTGCATCTTCCCCTGCCCAGCATCCCCTTTTTAAAACACCCCTTGAGTAGAGCTCAGCCCATGGCTTGCTACTGGCCTAGCCCAGATTATTGTAGGATTGCACACACATATAGGTAAAGCCATCATGCCCATGTGGCTTTTTCCGGGACCTTCTGGCCCTGCCGTCCCCGTCCTGGGTTGAGTGAAAAAGCCACCTTGCAGCTTGGCAGAAGCTGCTCTTTACTCAAATTCTCCCACAGCCAGATCTAGGAATCCCTGGAGAGGGGGAGAGACACGGTGGCAGGGGCAGCACAGAGGGGCATGGGGGGGGGGGGGGGTGTCTCTCTTCACCGCCGCCTGTAGGAGTCCCGGGGGTCCCTGCAGACACCGAAGTCGCTGTTGGTGATGGAGCCCACGATGGTTTTATCGGCGTCACAGGTCAAGCCTCTCTCACACGGACACTTGTAGTAGACCCCATAGATGCTCTGCAGGGAACAAGGGCACAGTGCAGTGTGGGGGACATGCCCCCATCCCCGCCCAGCCCTGGGAGCAGGGAAGCACCTACCTTTGGGGAGCACGCCTGGGACTCAGCTGCCTGCGGAGCACATCGGGCCAGGCTGAGGCCACTGACGCGGTGGCAGCAGCCGCTCTTGCACTGGGCACTCTGCAGGCACAGCTCCCCGATCTCCTGCAGCACAAGGCAGGGCCTGAGCACCAGGTGCCTCTCTGTTCCCCTTCGATCTCCCCCTAGCTGTGAGCCCAAGGGGTTTGGGTGGGTGTTGAACACGAGCTCTGCCTTTCAGCTGAGGCTCAGCACCGCTGCCCACATGCCCCAGCCTCCCTCTCTGCAGTGTTTCCTCAGTCTGGCCCAAAATACCACCCACCAAAGCGGTGTTTTTTGCTGGACTCATGGGAGTAGGGCTGAGACACCACAGGGAAGACATCTCCCTTCCCCAGTCCCTGTGAGTCACCCAGGGTGGGGGTCCTGGCTGGCTCAGGCAGCTGAGAGCTTCAGTCTGATCCCCTTTCTGTCTTTCCTGTCCCTTTATAGAGCTGATTTCCCAGGCTCCAAATTCCCTCACAACACCAGAAAACCCAGCAGACCCCTCCAACCCTCCACGCACTGTGTGTCCCTTGCAGCAGCCAAGGACAGGGTCTCCTCTTACCAAGTTGAAGATGAGCCCTCGCTCGTGCTGCGCCGACAGGGCTGGGGCCAGGAGCAGCAGGGCCAGGAGCAGGCAGGCAGGCAGCACATTGGCCATGGTGGGCTCGTTTGTGGCTCTGCCACGGGGCCAGCAGGTGTTTTATAGCCGCGGTCTCCATCAGCTGACCTGGCTGCTCCTATTACACCTCAACTCGTGGCATTGGGGCACTGCTGCACTGCCCAGGGCAAGGAAACAGCGATGCCTGGGCAGCCAGTGCTTCCAGGTCCTGCTCCCAGGTAACTGTCCCCCACTGGTGATGTCAACTTGCCCTTTGGCAGCTCCTTTGGCCAAAGGGAACACAAAATAATGGCACTGCTGTGCTTCTCGTCCTTCCTCCTCTACTTCCCCCTGGCATCAGAGGGTTGTGGAGCTGGAGTTCTCTGGAACACCCTCCTTGCTGGGTGCTGCTGATGGGTTCATGGGCAAAGTGAGGGCTGGTTGCCACGGCAGGAGCTCTGCTCCTTGGGAAAGCCACCAGATCCTCCATCACTCAAACAGTGGGATCATGGACACCAAGAACCCCGCTGGAGAAAGCTCATATTGTGCAGGATAGCACAGCCCCCTGTGAGGATCCAGAGCCCACCAGGCTCCCCAGCCCAAGGGCCAGCACTTCAGCCTGCCCTGACAAATATTTGCTCTGTATTTCAGTGCTTGGGGGGTGTGGCTGATGAAAGGAAAGCAGCCCTGGGAACGGCACAGCTTTTCATGCCCACAGTGTCTTGGACATGATTAATGGCCATGCAGCCCTGGCCTTTGACAGCCACAGGAGTGATGCTGAGGAAGACCCTGGTGACACTGGCTGGGAGGGCAGAGGGAAGCAGCTGAGGGAACATAGAATTTGGGACACATCTCAGGGCACACAGCAGAGCCTGATGGGTTCCTGGGGGTCATGGCACAGCCCCTGGCACATTCTGGGGCACACGCTGGGGGTCAAGACACCTCCTGGGTCTCATCCAAACACGCATCCTGGGGGATGCGGCACATCCTGGGACACACCCAGGGGTGCACGGTGCAGCCCAGGCACATCCTGACACACATCCCGGGCGTGCATGGCACATCCCGGGGCACACAGCACGTTACTGGGGGCACGGCAGGGGACAGAGCGCACTCCTGAGGGCATTGCAGGGCACAGGAGCACTCTGGGGTACAGCCCAGGAGCACAGGGTGCCTCCCAGGGCACACCATGGGGTGCACATTGGGGGTATTTGGGTTATCCCAAGGTGCGTGAAGAAGGCTAAGGGTGCATCCCGTGAGAGCATCCCAGGGACAGAGGGGCACATCCTCGGAGCTCGTTCAGGGAGCATCCAGGGAGCACATCCCGAAAGGCACCGCCCGCCTCCTCCCGCGCCCGCCCCTGCTCTTCCCGAGTCCCCCCCGCCTCGGCGAGGGTGGGAGGAGGTCTCGCCACCGCCCCCCGGGGCGGTCCCGGTGCCGGAGCCGGTGCCGGAGCCTCCCGCCGCCCCCGCGGCCGCCGGGCGGGGCCGGAGCGGGGCCGGGGCCGGAGCGGGGCCGGAGCGGGGCCGGGGCCGCTGCCCCCGCCATGTCCAAGCTGCTGCCGGCGCAGGAGGCGGCCCGGATCTACCACACCAACTACGTGCGGAATGCGCGGGCCATGGGGGTGCTCTGGGCCCTCTTCACGCTCTGCTTCTCCATCCTGATGGTGGTGACCTTCATCCAGCCCTACTGGATCGGCGACAGCATCGACACGCCGCAGGCCGGCTACTTCGGCCTCTTCTCCTACTGCATCGGCAACGCGCTCACCGGTGAGCTCATCTGCAAGGGCAGCCCCCTGGACTTCGGCACCATCCCCTCCAGTGCCTTCAAAACTGCCATGTTCTTCGTAGGCATCTCCACCTTCCTCATCATCGGCACCATCCTCTGCTTCAGCCTCTTCTTCTTCTGCAACGCAGCCACCGTCTACAAAGTCTGTGCCTGGATGCAGCTGGCAGCGGGTGAGCAGCGCTGGGGAGATGCACGGGGCGCGGGGGGGGCTGCCCGTGAGCCGACCCTTTTCCCTTTCTGCCCTCGACTCTGCTGGGGGGATGGGGTGGCCAGTTAAGAGACACCAGTGTCACCTCCATGCCCTTTGCTCCCCCTTACTGGTTACCAGTGGGGAGTTTTTAGTAAAAGATTCCTTCAGAGCGGCTGAGACGCAGCAAACTCACCGCATGTCGGGTGTGCTTCCCCGGGTGCTGCTGCTGCTGCCAAACCTCGTGGCTCCACTTACCCCACTTCTCCCAGTGCCACTGCTCCTGCTCAGCCGCAGGGAGGCTTCAGAGGATCAGTTCGAGAGCACCAAAAAAAAAAAAAAACCAACCCAGGACACAGAGCGTTCTGCTGTGTCTGGAATCCTGCAGGAATTAAGCAGGGAGACGGTGATGACGTTTGCTGGGCCAGTGTAGTAACTCCCTGAGCTCAGGGAGTTATAGACGAGGAAGATGAAACACGAGGAGGGGACTGACTGACTGATTTGGTACCACCACTCTCATTTTTTTACCTTTCTGCTCATCCCGGTGGATCTCCAGCCTTCCCCCTCTCTCTCCCAAGGCACTTGAGACACCTGGTAACCCAACTCCTGTGTTTGATCAGAGCCTCAGCTGAAAGGCAACCCAGCGCTTTGCTGCTCCTGAATCATTCATGCGAGCCCTGGCCACAGCCCCCACTGACACCCCGTGGGAGGTGGCATCGGGGTTTCTTCAGTTCCCAGCTAAAGAATCGAGCTCAAGCAAAGATTTAGATAAGAAGCTTGGGACAGCTCAGCCTCCTGGGGAGCTGGAGCAGGGAAAGGCTTTGCTGTGGTAGTTGGGGTTTTTACTTTTTTTGTTGTTGTTGTTCCGAATGGGGGAAGAGGAAATGGTCACAGGCAGTTCTGGCCAGATGGACAGGTACTGCTGCATTTTAGGAATTATTTTAAAGAGTGGGCAGGCTAAGAGAGGATCAATTTCCTGGCCTTTGCTCTGCACCAGGTGCATTTTCACAGAAATTATTTCTTTCCCGCTTCCCCATTTCTCTGTGCAACTCCTCTTGGTTAGTTACAGGGAAGATTAATTAAATACAGAATAAACCAACTGCTTTTCCATTAAGAGGAATCCTCTCTGCAGACCAAGGACGCTGCCTGTGTGCCTTGCTGCTCGCTTGTCCCCAAGCCAAGGAAAAAGAGAACATTGGCAAAGGACAAGACAGCTGCCCCGAAAGGGGTTTCTGGTTTACTGAGCACCCTGTGGCAGAGAAGAGGCACTGGTGTGAGGCAGGGTGCATTTCAGGAAGCTGCAGATGTCCACGAGGGGAGGGACAAACATCTGCTTGTCCAGAGCTCCCACCATGGGGTTATTTCTTGTGTGAGAGGAGTCAGGGACTGCCTCACATCTGCACCAGTTGCTTCCATGCTCTGCATCAATGTAATAATGGAGGATGCAAAGAGTTTTTCTTAATCACGTCCCAGAACCTTGCAGATGAACTCATCCCAAGCCTGGTCATTGTTCTTGTCCAGTAAATACAATTTCTTTGAGGGGGGCAAAAAGGCACTTCAGAGATTTTGGGGCATGAGCCACCCTTCAGCAACCTGCTGGCACCGAGGTTGTTGCAGGTGCCATGGCAAAGCTGCAAAGGTGAGGTGCTGGGGACCCCGTGGCCAGGCTGGAGCAGCTCTCAAGGTTGTGTGTGAGCTCTGAGAGTAGTCACAGGAGGAGCTGGTGCTGGAACCACCACAGCTGAACAAGCAGAATTAATCTGCCTGCAAAGCTGATACTGACGGCAGCTCTACCTTAGCAAACCCTAAGCTGGAATCGGCTGCAAGGCTCTAGCCAGGTTCTCCATCTTGCACAGACTAAACCCACTGCAGTTTTGTTTGGAGAAAGTATTTCCTTGGAGTGACACAGCCAGAGCTCCGTGCAGAGGCAAGAGAGATGTTGCCCAGGCAACGCCGTGATGAGGGATGCTGGTACAGCACGTCCTTGACTGTGGGGAGGCAGCACAGTCTGGATCCTGCTCCTCCCTGCCTGTGGAGCAGAGCCCACGGGAATGAGCAACCACAGGGCCTTTCAAGGGATGAGTCTGTGGTACCTGGTGTGTTTGTAGCATGATGTTTGCTCCTCCAGCTGCTCTCTCAGTACTGATGCCTGGAAAACAGCATAGATCTTTCCAACTGGAGTGAATATAAAAGCAAGCCTTTCGTTGAAAGCCTTCAGGTACACAACAAAAATCACACATGGTACAGTAATTGTAATTTTTATAAGGTTAATCAATTAGTATACTTATCATATACTGCCCAATTAAAAGGTTAGTTGGTTAGGTAATAATTCCTGGGGTCCTGAGCTGTGGGGTATGCCCAGCCCCTGCCCTGGAGGGACGCCTGCTGATAAAGAGATTGTACAACCTCCCAGCAGAATCCCCTTGGAAAAGGCAGCACTTTTGGTTATGGTGAGAGAGGACACAGAACCACGATCCTCTGGGAGACCCTATGTAGATCCTTTGTAACCCATTGGCTTTTACCCTCTCACACCCACCTCTGTATCCCCATAAAAGAAGCCTGGCTAGCTCAGTCGGGAGAGTGAGCCTCTCACTGGTCACCTTTCGCGGGTGCAGGACAATAAAGCCACCTATGCAGGAATGCCACACGGGCCTCTCATCTCTCTTTCCTGGTTTGGCCTGGAGATTGCCTCACAGAGCAAGAGCTGAAATCACTAGCTGAAAATCACTCAAGAGCTGTTAGCTTGCTGAAACAGGCACCTCTCTGCAAAGGCACTCCAGTGGCTGAGGGAAAGCTGCACGGGCCCTGGGAGACGGTTCCTCACAGGACCATCTCTCCGGACCGGTCAGGGGTTCCTGGGTCTGAGCTACAGACCCCACACTGACTCACTGGAAGCAGTCTAGAGGTTTCTTTTGCTCCACTTCTGTTATGTCTGCTCCAGGTTCTGGTTGGAAAACAGAATGTCATTGTAGCTGGTTCTGTTCTTGGAATAAGACTAAACCATTTTTAGGAATGTGTTTATAAGGTTAACTTATTATTTCTAAATGTAGTAAAGAAAGGAGAACTAGTAGAAGCTACAGCCATGCTTAGCAATCTACAAAGCTACAAATATATAAAAAACATAAAAAGCTAAAAATCTTAGGCATCAGTATCAGCTCAGCAGCAGCTGGTGGGCTGATGTCCCCCTCTCCCTGCAGCTACTGGGCTCATGATCGGCTGCCTGATCTACCCCGACGGCTGGGACTCGAGCGAGGTGAGGCGAATGTGCGGGGACAAAACAGACAAATACACGCTGGGCGCCTGCACCGTGCGCTGGGCCTACATCCTGTGCATCATCGGCATCCTCGACGCCCTCATCCTCTCCTTCCTGGCCTTTGTGCTGGGCAACCGGCAGGACAACCTCCTCCCCTCGGATTTCAAGGTGGAGGAGAAAGGTGAGTGCAGAGAGAACACTCCGACTGCAGCGTTTCAGCCCCACAGGTCACTGCTGTTGTTTGGGTGGATGGTGGGTGGCTTCCTCCCTGCCACAGTCACACGCTGCTCTGTAGGGATGGAGCCAGCAGCAGGCAGAAATTTGATGGAGAACAAGGCAGGAGCCCAAATTCACCCAGATTACCTTTCCCAAGCCTCTGGGGCTTTCTCCTCATCCTGTTTTAAACATATTCCTTTTTGAAAACAAACCTGCAAAACACACCCAATGCTTTCTGGTTTACATATTAACTCTGCAATTCTCTTTCTGTTTTTACAGAAGAGGGAAACGACTGACAGAGCTGATCACCACGTAAGTGATAAATCACACAGATTTTTCATATTCCCAGCATCCACGATGTCACTGTTGTATTCTGATTACCAAGGGACTGACAGCAGATTTTGGTGCTGGAGTCACATTGTTTTTATTTGTGGTTAGAGGAAATAGTCTTTGCTTTGCCTCCCAAAACTGGGAAAGCACAAAGCCTTGTGTAAAACAAAACAAGCATAAAATTTCAAGCCATACTCCATCTCCCAACAGCTGACTTACTCTTTCTGTTCCCAGGGACATCCAGAGCTCTTCTTCCATCAGCCCTGTTCTTTGAAGTGACTCTTCTAGGAAGCCTAAACTTACCAAATTCTGTGGATTTTCTGCAGCTGTTTTACTCACCCATGGGGCTGCTCTTGCCTCACAGCTCTTGTGGAGCTTATTTGGTTGGAAGAGCCCAAAATGGACATGAGAGTTTTTCTGAGTCCATCAGCAAGAGGGACAAGAGGGGAAGGATGGCAATTTTCTGCTTTTGGAGGGTTTGTACACCTTCTTTCGAGGAAATTACTTATGAATTAAAAAAACCACCACCAAAACATCAGTGTTTTGGATTTTGTGCTCGTCTCCTGAGGGCAGAGGAAAACATCTGCCATTTCCCAGGCTGCCCTTTTACTGGAAAAATACCATGACAGGCCAATTCCCAGCTCAGCCATGAATCAGTTTCCTGCTCTGGGCAACAATAATCAAACACAACCTCTGGAAAAGGGCACTTTTCTGGGAAAAAGAAAACCAAGCAAAACTAGAAACCAGCATGCTGGGCTGCAGCAGGCCTGGAACAGCACCCGCAAAGCACAGCAGCAGGTTCCAGTCAGCATCAACTCCCTGCATCACCCAGTTCATCTGATTTACCCATCATCTCTCCCATCCAACACCCATCCATGGCAGCCCTTGGCACAGCCCATTTCTGCAGAGGACAAAGCAGCTCTTACCTGGTCAGGACCCAAAATCAGCCTCCATTATAATTTTCATTTTTACTTGCTGTAAATTACTGGTTCCTGCAGCAGTCAATTCAGTTCAGTTCTAACAAATACCTTCCAGTTTTAGGCTTCCCTCTAAAAAAGTGTTTGGGAAGGTTTTATTGAGACTTTTGGCTAGATAAGACAGCAGAGGTATGACAGATTTGAAGAAAAATATATTTTAGAATGGAAAAATTCCAGCAGAGTTGTCCTATTTTTCGCTCTTCTCCCCTTTTTAAAATGGATCACAATACCAGCAACAAAATCTTTACCTACCTCATTCTGGAAACGAAAACTGTGTGCTCACTAGTGGAACAAATTCCATCCCTGAGCCCCTGACTCTGAATTATAAGGGGAACGTATGAAGACTAGGGCTCAGTTATTAAATAATCTGTTTATTGTAGGGCTTTCACAAAGGGAAAAAAAAAAAAAAAGACAAAGCACCCAAGTAGAAAGAATAAAAATGTATTTTCCTTAAGGTTTTAGACTGACACAGCAAGTACAAATCCTTTAGTGTGAGCACTTCGTTTCCAATTTGGAAATGGAACAAAGCCCTAGTGAACGAGCGGACGGTACAAGACTGAATCATGACAGCTGCTTCTGCAGGTCTTCAACTCACAAGCTGGCTCTAGCCTTGGCTATCATGGTAAAAAAAACCCCTCCTCCAGTCAGGGCTAGCAGAGGGAAGGGAAGGAAGGATGGGCAGGAGCTCTCAAGAGTCAAAGAGTGCAGGCCCCTTCTGGGAAATGTTCCTTCATCAGCCAGTCTCAAGTAGGCAGGACCGGGTGAGCTTTCAAGACTGCAGGAATTGTTTGCCCTGCCAATGTATCTTCACAGTAAGTTGGAACCCAGTACTGTCTGCAGTCCTCCTGTGACAGATACAGAAGTGACCCACAACTGGAAAATGCCGGATGAAAGGAAAAAACCAAAAGAAAAGGTCAATTCAGCAGTTTAAAACATTTTTTGGTATGGTACCTGCCTTTCTTTTTTTTATGATATGCATAGAGAACCTGATCTACCACTAAAGGAACATGCAGCATGATTTGCATAAATAAGCCAAATTGGGCTCTGAAGTGGAGAAACTCTGTTCAAGTGGATTAAATGGCCCCGTTTGTGAGTGAATGATCCTTACGAACCACAGTTCCCAAACACAGACACAGAAGGGACACATAACAGTGGTCTTGGCAGCTTTGGCAATGGAAATTGTCTTGGATAGCATCTGCATGGTCTCCAGCAACTTCTATCCTCTGCAAACCACCACAAATCCAAAGGCCTGTTTGGTCCAGAGTAAGGAAGTGTCTCTGAAGTTTCAACGTTGCCAAATCTTGCTTAGAGAAGAGTGGGATGCACTGAATCTGTAACAGGATGGGTAAGTCTAGAAGAAGCCATCATAGAACTATCAAATGCCACAGTGATTTAACTTTTAATTAAAATTAACCCATTATGTCCAAACCCCCTCTGAGAAGCTTACGTAGAAATCCCATAGAACATTTTTTTATTTGGGGTAACTCTAGAAACAGCTTCTAATCCAGTATCTACGTGGAAAAGTCAGTTCTCTTCCACTTCTGCTAGCTCTCTTCTTGTGCTAATGGCCCAGAAAATAAAAGGCAGTCCCATCCTGGGAAGTTATTTCTGAAGGCCTGCACCTGAAGCAAATTAAAAGAAATCTTTACACTGGAACTTCAAGTGTTGATTTTCAAAGTCCACGGCTGCAGCTTGGCTGTGATACAGGTGCTGCAACCCTTTCCTTGGAAAAAAAGTGAATGGTCAAAAAATGAAAAGTCACAGCAGACTGCATCAGTGAAAGCCAATCTCTCATGAATACCACCTCAAGCAAGGCAAAAAAGTGCCAGTAAGGGATAAAAAACCCCAAAAACTTATGGCTCACTATCATGTTAAGAGTTGCCTGCAACAAGGCTCTCTCTGCAGGCTGAGGGTGCACCCATCTGTTGGCTGAGGGTTGTGCGTTTAGTCAGTTCCAGCTTTTGCTTATTTTGCTTGTCACCTTTAAGTCACAGGCATTGAAGTAGAAAACATCACCAAGTCCAGAAACTATTCTGACTATCAAGGGCACAGGGAAGGAGAAAAAGTAAATGGACAGGGCACTTTGGAGGAAGAAATAAAGGATACTAAAACCTAGGTTTAAAAAGCTCTTTCAAAAGCAGTACTAAATAAAAGTTTGTGACTGGAAAGCAAAGAAAACAGTAGACACTTAGAGTGATGGCAGATTTCAAGGTCTTTGCTCTAACAAGGATCTGGCACCACCTTGATGCCAACTGTTACATCTCACCCCATCAGTAGCTACTGGATCAACAGTGGGAAAATTGACTCCTGAGTCAGTGAGATCTTCACGGGAAGACAGGAGGGTTGGAATTTAGCTAAGGGAGATATCTGAGCACGGGTGAGCTCACATCTGTCACACACAGTGGCTAACAGTGAGGAGACTGAGGAAAAATCTCTGATTCTAGTTAATTAGTCTTTGGTGAAGCCCAATCAAGGCAAAAACATGGATGATGCCCACTGGCTGAGGAGAGTCCCCATTAAGTCACACAAACAAATTCAGCAGAACAGGTTAGATTTATCTAAAATCTTGGAAGCCTTGAAGGAAGAACTCCACACTGAAACTGAACAAGGAGAAAAATGGGTCTGGGAAAGGGCAGCTGGGTGTGTAGGCTATGCTGTAAACCAGAGTATAACGTTGTGGCATTGCTTGGAAGCTTCTAGGAGTTAAGCCAGGGGTGCCTGAGACACTCTGCTGCTGTAGCTCGTTTCTCTGGGATCAGCTCCAGCATAGGGAGTAAGAAGTCTGTGAATGCAGCTGCCTCATCTTGGGACCACTCGTATTTTTCCACCAACACTTCAAAAAGGCCCCAGGGCTTCAGTTTGGTGATGTGCTTCAGATCACCTGAAACCCCAAGACAAATGGGTTAAGTGCAAGACATGGGAACAGAGCAGCTCAATAAAATTGGCTGAACAGCCAAACATGACCGAGTGAGCTCAAGACACTGTTCAAAGGAAATACAAAGTGCTAGGGCAAGCTGAAGGGACAAGTCAATTATATTAAACCCCCTTTTCTATCTGCTTCAGAAGCCTGTTATAGAAATGTACTTCCTCAAAGGGTTCTTTTTTCACCCCCTGCTATTTCAGCTCTCCTATCAGCAAATATTAACTTCATGAAATTACCAATTATGCTGCTTGACATGACAGATAAACTGTGCCACTGAGTCTGGAATACATGCAATGCATGGAGCACTGTTTGAGAAATCAATAAACTACTAATAAAGAAGGGGTTGTTTTTATAAAAAGAATCAATAAACTAGATCAAAACCTAATTTTTTGGCTCAATACATTTCTGGGGTACTCAGGACTTTTATGATAATGTTCTGTGTTCTGAGCAACATGGCTCATGACGCCAGGCACTATTTAAGGTGCCTGGCATGCCAGAAATGGAGTCAGGCTGTCTAGAAAAGCCTTCAAAAGTGAGTCCTCACCTCTAGCTGACAGAGATCAGCTAAATAAAACCACATCAAGTTTGACAAAACATCTACTGTGCTGTTTTTCTACCTGCTGCATTTGACCTACACCAAGATGCTGAGCACTGGGGTGTAGGATACTTTTAGGAGTAAGACAAGAATGCCTTACATTTAGCTGCAGTTTTACTGATAAAGCATTTCATAAAACAAAGGAAAGACTTAAAGCTACATCTTTGCTGGCATCTACTTCTAACTGGCATTTCCAGCAAGATATTCCTGTGTATTTGGGGATGAGGAGATAAGTGATTATTTGCTTTGTTTCCTTTTACCTTTTTTGGTGAAAAACTCCTTGGAATACTTTCCTGCCAAAATGAGCTTGCGAGGTATTTTCCCCAGAAGTTCTATGATCAATGCAATATGATCTGCATGTGAAAAATAAAAAAAAAAACCAAACACAAAAAGACAATGAGATTCATCCACACAAAACATCTCTATGCTATTTTCATGCTCTGGGATATAAGGATAAAGACATTATCCCTTAAAAATTACTTTGGAGATGCACCTGAAACCAGATTACACTAAGCAGCAACAAAGACAAGAGGAAAGAGTAAAACAGATATGGGCAATTTGAGGCACAATCAGTTTGAGACACAAGGTAGAGAATCCAGCAGCAAGAGGAATGCAGAACACCAGAACAAGAACATGGACTTCGTTGCACAGTGTTTTACTGCAGAGGCTTGAGCACAGTTGCTGCTGATTTGGGTAAATTATCTTTTTGCAAGGAGCTTTTGCATTGTAAATTTGTAAGAGAAGGCTCATTTTGAAGAGGCAACCATTGGATTTCAAGTCCCATTTTAAAAAGGAAATGCGGAGACAAACAGACCTTCATCTCGTGAGTAATCTTCCCCAGAGTGAGGCTCGAACAGATAGTCCCCTGTTGCCAACTCAAAGGCCTAAACAAACAGAAATGAGCACATTAAATCACTTCAAAACACTCTAAGATGTGCTGCAGGTTGACTCTGCAAATCTCTGTGGGCCAGAAGCAAAGCAGTGGGAAAGAATAACCTGCAAAACTCTGTCAACAGCTATAATCTTAAATACTCCATTACAGCCTAAAATGTGCAGTGACTTTGCAACACTTCAAAAACTGCATTAAAAACGTCATAGGCACACCTAGGATGAATTTTGGGTGCAGGACCACCAGCTAACCACAAAGTTAAGGTATTTCACATGCTTAGCCTTTGCTCTTCCTCGTCAGAGTTTTGCAAAAATAACACCATGTCCAAACTATAGTTTCTAGGGGTGGATATTTTTAGTTTGTTTTGTTTGCTTGGAGTTTTTTGGGATTCTTCCCTCTCCCCAGTTTTCATTTGTTTTTCAAACAGTTAATCTCTGAACATCTGTCTGTAGAGACGAAAACACATTTTAAATGAGAAAAACATCTGCACTCATTTCAACTCACCACTTCTAAATTCTGTAACACATCCACCTTTTATATATTTCACTTGTACTCTGACCTTCTTTATTCTCAGTTTTCTTTATGACCTGCTGGTGCCAAACAGTTGAGTCAGGCACACTGTGTAATTCTGGCCACATGCTCTGCAGAGAAAACATGACCCTACTGCATTTTCTTTTACCACATTCATCAAAATCCCAACTTATTTTCCAAGACAGCAAAAATGTATATTTTCCAAACTTAAATTATAAAAACCAAGCTTTGGTTTGTAGAAAACACAGAATGGAGACAATGAAGGGGCACATGCAGTAACTGGCTTGACTGATTTCTTTTCATTGCCACATTCTACATTTGCCAGCTGTTACAGGAACAGCTTCAGCCTCATCTCAGCATTACTCAGCTTAAATATTGATTCCAAACCTGCAGAGGATGATTAAAATTAAAAATTATACTGAAGGCACTTGTGAAACAATGCTAGATGCAACAGAAAGGCTTCTTTTTTCATATAAAAAGATATCGCATCCAGAATTGCCTGGTTGTCTTGTTTTTCCAAAGAGCACGATGGCAAAGTGCAATCATACTTGAAATCTGCTGATGCTGGACAATGAAACTTTCAAAAGGAAAGCCACATGTGGAGAAAAAAGATAAATAAAAAACCCACTCTAGTGTGGAAACATATTATTCAGCAAATCTGGAAGTTGACTGAACACTTGTAAGGGTTTCTTGCCAGCAGCTCAGAGGGCAGAGCAGAGGAGGAACATCCCCAGCTGGCAGAACTCACCATGCAGGCTGTGCTCCAGATGTCAGCAGGGGTGTTGTACCCCGACCCTATCAACACCTCCAGGGACCGGTACTGTCTTGTCTGGATGTCTTCAGTGAAATGCTTGTGCTAAAGAGAAGAAATGTTTTACTAAACAGCTAAAGACTCCTTAGAAGAGGAGAATCAACAACCTGGAAGGCCAGAGTAGATCAAAGCTCATTGCTGTTACATTTCAGCTGCGTTTTACATCCTTGTTAACTATTTCCTTATATTCCTAAAAAGTGCTGTTTAAATGCTCTACATGAGATACTCCTCCTCAAGTGAAGCAGTCCGGCAATTTAGAGGAAAGCAAGCCACAAAAATCAAATAAAGAAAGACTCTGCAGCATCTCCTACCCAGTCCTGGCAGACAGGCCATGGTCCAGCTACCTTAAAGCAGATAAGCAACAGCAATCTGAGAAATCACCTTGCCAGGCACTGCAAGCCTGACTGCAATTCTGAATTGAGACTCATCCCTCCCAACAGATCTGAAGTAATTTGCCATTTTAGAAGCCAAGTAAAAAGAGACAGTTCTTCTATTTGAAATGTCAAACATTTGAAAGCAGCACAGCACAACCATCAAAGAATAAATCTTGGGAGCTTTATTGTGTGAGTCTCTTTCATGTGCTCGTGAATGCACTGAAATGGTCTGACAAGCTACAGAACCAGCACATCAGAGCAATTGTTTGCAACTTTCTCAGTCTCCAGGAGAGCTACAAACTCCTTCAGCAGTTTCACATGAGCAGATTTCTACACACTGTAATGTGACATGGGTCACAGCCCTATTAAAAGGAATCAATACCAGTGAGGCACCCAAAGCATGGACTGAAATTTCGTGTTTAGAGGACCATTTCTTCCTTTGTGTCCTTGCTTCCCCCTCTTTTTTCCCTGTCATAGTTTCAAACTTTCACAGCCAGGTCTAAGGATCTGCTTTACAGATTATTTTCCATCTTGGCAAACTGACTGAATCTGCAGGTTTAAACAGTCAATGTGAAAAGACTAAACTTACCACCCAGCAGGCGTTTCCTAGGTCAGCTATCTTCACTTTGAGCTTATCTGCATTCTTGGGCTCAAGAGGATTAAGAAGGAAATTCCCAGCAGCTGATTTTCCTAGAGGCAATGTGTACAACAGCTGATTAAAGCTACATAAGCAGTGTCACCATCTGTCACCCAAATCCTATCAATCTCTCCCCAGCCAGGAAGTTTTTCTTATGGATCAGAACTGCTCCCTCCCTGATGCTTGGGTATAAAAATGAGCATCACTCTGCACTATCAACAACATCATTAAGACCCAACTGGTGTCATTAAGCAGAAGGATAAATGAGCATATGCAAGAGTGACTATTTCCCAGCATTTTTTGCACAGCCTGTCTGTATTTTAAAAAAACCCTGTTGAAATAAGGGCATTGCTAGAAACAAAACAAGCCTCACAACCCCCCTTAAGCCTTCCTAAATCTTTGAAGGAAGAGTCCCCATGTTACAGCATCTTTCTGACATACCCATCACTCACTGCTGCAACACAATTAGAAGAGTTAAAGGATATATTGGGAAAATGGAATCACACGATGGAGAGTAAAAGTATTAAGTCACTAAATGACATCCAGCTGTACCTTTAAAGCTAAAATTTGGGAGAGTTCAAAGCTGGAAATTTGGAAGAGGGTTATGAGAAGCAAAAGATGTCAGTAACCTAGCAAAGGCATCCAGCAAAGTGCAGTTCAAGTTTCAAAATCTGAATTTCTCTTGTTACTGTTCATCCATATAACTCCCCTAGTGGTACTCTGGCAAGAAAATGCTGGAATACTTTTTAAAATAAGTACAAATGGTAGCTTTACCCTCCTTCTCCAAGCATGTATCACCTGGCATGGACACAAAGAGGCAAAAATGGACAATTTTACCAATTCACATTTTTAACATATACACACCTGGAATGTGTTTAAATTGCTGTACACTACGTCATGTCTTATTTTCTCCTAAGCCTACAAGACACATTTTTTCCACTCTGAAGAAAATCATATTCAAATAAAAGGATTAAAGAAGCTGGGGTTTTTTTTCCTTACACTGTATAAACTTTGTTTCAGGCTGCATTTTCAGTTCTGGGAAAACATTTACCCATCTTGAGTAACTGAGAGAAGTTATCTTTGCTCCATATTAAGAACCAAACTGTCAGAACACACTGAACAGTACCAATCCCTTAATTTAACAGCAAGTGACAATCTGTAGACTTAATGAATAATCACATAAGCAACACCTGATTCAACAGAGGAAATGTTCCTCCACTGAAAACCAAATGTACAGGTGTTTTTAAAAAGTAGGAATACTTATGCATTCAAAAGTCAAAACTGAAGCACAACTACAACTAGCAGCTACAAACAGCAAATGTCTTGGAGTATGATTGTCAGGTTAATTACTCCTGGCAGGAAAAGTCTCAAACAGGTGGTTCTGATTACTTCAGCCTAAAAAATGCACACTTCTATTAATATGATGAAGTGTTGGAAAGGAATCTCCCACATCAAGGAGCCCTTTCTTACAAGGTTCTTCTTATACCTTTGTTGTCTGTTGGGCTGTTATTCTCATTCTCATCCTCTGAAGGGATCTCTGTCCTGATACTTTCCTGAAAATTGTTCATCTGCTCACTGAATGCCTGCTGTTCGTTGGACGTGGGCTGACACACCATGGAATCCTCTGGGGCCAAGGGCACAAACGAGTCCGACATTGCTTCTTGAGGCCTGTTCTCTGAGTCACTGTTGTGCTGAGTGTAATTACAGCTATGGAAGTTCTCAGCCTTCTGTGTGTGAGGGTGATTGCCACAGTCATTGGCATTGTGAAGGTCGTCCTCAAGTTGCACAGACCCTTCATTCCCAGAGTTTGTGAAGTCCGTCACTGGGATCACTCCGTTGCAGTTGATTTCTCTTGCACGTTTTTCCACGCTGCTTTCCATAAGATTAGATTGCTCCTGTCCAAGGGCTTGTGCTGGAAGAGGGGGAAAATGAGAATGTAGCACAATATGTCTTAATAAATAGCTGGAAGCTGTTCAAGGGGGCAGTCTAAATGTAACTGAACACAGTAATTCATTAATTTTGTAACAGGAGATTTCCCAGTCTCATTAGAAGGACAGAACCCAATGCAAACAGGTGAAACAACAACAGCCACCTCTGCTAAAGGTACTCCCTCCTCATACCTACAAGTAAATGGATAACACTGTCCATTCCATGTTAGCAATGCTTTAGGCCCATACCTGGCTTTTTGCTGACATTTTCCTCTGGTGGACTGACTTTTATGAGCATTTCCAGAGGGGTCTGAGCTTCTTCCTCCTCTTCAGGTTGTGTCTGCCCAGGGTTTGCTTCCTTCTCCATTTCCTCTATCTCTTGCATTCGCTTCTCCAACAACTCAGCCTGTCGTTTCTGCTTCTTTTTCAACTTCTTTTTCTTATTCTTTGACATTTTGTCAGCCTACACAGAAGCAAGCAGAGAAATTGGACTTAACATTTTATACTTCAATAAATTTAAAATGCACCAAGGTTTAATTTATCTTAGAGCTGAGGAAGCAGTCTGTGATGAAAATGCTGGAGACAGCTCCTCTCCCAGACAAAAAGCAGCTATTCTGGGTTTTGAACCACTTGTCTAAGGCTTTTATCAGTGCATTTTTGCCCTGACCTGAAAAACCTACATTATTCTCCAAGTGAGGGATCTCAGACTCCATAAAATAGTCACTTTCAGAACAGACCTTGAGATCACCACAAGGACTCCTTGTTCTGGTGATAAATGAGCCAATACTATTCACAAGTCCAAGACAGCGTTGAACCTGATGCCTATGCCAAACACAAATCACATTTTTTCTTCTGATATAAGATTGCTTTCTCTTAATGCTGACTGGATTATGAAACAATGCAGGAGATACTATCAGTAGATGCATACTTACAGATGAAAGCTATTACACTTACTGGTTTTGGCTGTGGTGCAGTGCTCACTGAAAGGGAAAGGAAGATCAGTAAATCAGTATGGCTATATTCAAAAGCTGCAACTGCATTCTGATGTTAAGGTACATTTCTCCTATGTGGTTTGTTAACAACATTTTAATGATATCAGCAAATGTGATTTTGAAGGCTCATTTCTCTACAAAAACACAGCAATTAAAAAAAAAGATAGAAACATTAAATAAGCAAATGTATTATTCAATTTTCAGACAGGAGACTTGCTTGACTGATATCAAAGACTTAAACTTCCTGTCACGTAGCTTCATTTACTGCATGTATTATGCATCCTACCCAAATGAAAATGCAAATCAAAGCATTAAAATACCAAACTTCAGAGAGCTTCCTTAAGCTAAGATATGCTATGATCAGTTCAGCTCAATGTTGGTGTTGTAAAATTATGACTGACAGAGCCTTCCAATACATACTACAGTGGTTTTTGAAAAGTACACATTGCTACAGATGGATATTCTGAGGAGGAACACAAGGAATAAAAGGAAATTTGCCCTCAGATCTTTAGGAGCGTTTGCATGCCAAGGAAGCTGTTTCTGTTGCAGTTTTTCAGACTTCTGCAAATGGACAACAGGTAAATCATCTTGTTGAAACTCTCGTCAAATGCATTTCCAGCATCATGCAATGAAAGGCAATAAACTTTAGAAGGAAATGTGAGAAGTATTTTGCCACATTTTCACTCCAGTTCTATACTGAGTGCATCAACGTTGTGCTACATAAGACTGACTTCACCAGTGCCAGATTAGCTGGTGTTAAAAGCAGGTGCCAGTGAGCATTTATCCTCCCTCTTGTTTCCTTACACAAAATGCCTTCCCAGTCATCCCTGAGTTACAATTCATGACTAATTGCACAATTTACACTCAGCTTTTCAAAGGTTACTTGCATTATTGTTCCACTGTACTCAGGAAGTTTTTCTTAGTGATGATATGGGGGTATGTGGGGGAAATAGCATCAATTTTCAGAGGAAAAAACCAAGAAAAAAGGCAAATCACCTGCAGAGCCAGATGGTGGGGGAGCCCCAGATCTCTGCCACTCTGTTGCCTCTGCAGCCAGCCTGCGAATGTACTGGTCATTCACACACAGCAGGATGTTCTCAGGTTTTATATCTGTGTGAATGATTCGACATTTTGTATGCAAGTAATCCAGACCCTGAAGAACCTGCAGGCAAGTGAGAAGGAAGTCAACCATGAGACAATCTAATTGAGAGCAAAGTGAAAATGCATAAGTGCCTAGGGTGGCCAGTGAACCTGAAAGGGTTTGTGTGTTCAAGAATACTCCAGGTTAGAGCTGATGTGATCAGTGGTTACTACCAAGTTCCACAAAAAAAAAAGAGATTTGCATACAGATTGTAGCTACCATTTGAAAATACTCTATTTACCCTCATAACTTAACTTGCCACAGGTGAAAATCTAATTTTAATACTCTACAATAAAATTACACTTTCCTCCTTCCCCTGCACCTCCCATGTAGAAAGGTGTTTCTTCTTAGGCAACCACCCAGTAGGGAGAACCAGTTTCTCTTGCTCTTCCCATCATTAAGCACTTTGCTTACTGTGACAGCTTTAAAAAAATACTTCACTTATGAGAAATGATTGAGGTAAGAAGAGGTTAAAAGCAAAAACCATCATGATTTAAGTGTCAGAAAACCACGATCTGCAGCAGAAGGGGCTTGCAGTAGAGAATGGAAGTATTAACCCAAGAATATTTTGCTGCATGAGTGGACCAGGGATTTTTAACTTTTGTTTCCTTGGATCTGAGAAAGATTAATGAAAGAGTTTTAATTGGGTCAACGGGAGGAGTGCAGTCAGAACTGGAACTTACCTGTTTGATGATTTTTTTGACACAAGGGAGCGGAAGACCCTGATAATTTGACTTGATGATCCACTTCAGGAGATGATGCCCTAGAACTTCAAACACCATACAGATATCTGGAACTGAATCAAGGAAAAACCCAGACATCCAGACCCAAGGAGCCCTGAATTCCCAGGACTGAGGATCGAAAGAAACCCATACCACTTGGGCACTTTATGTTAAAGAACCCTAATCCTGTTCTGACACAGCTTGGAAAAGCTGCCTTCCTCAACAGCATCATCCTACACAACAGTGCCATTATCTAAAACAGAATAAAAAAAAAATACAGAGGGATGGAGCTGCACAATGGTCCTACTACAGCAGCAGCAATCTCCTGCCTTGAGTGGAAGCCAGTTGCACAAATGGACATTAGTATTTCTGTATGTTTTGGAACAGCCTATGCTTTTGCCCCAGGCAAAACTCGATGCCAGATCTTTTTGTACCAGCATTACCTGAAAAGATAATAAAATTTCCATTTCGTAAGTAATCTTCAGAACAATTAAGTAACTTTCTTTGCCCTCCTTTGCCTCTTTACCAGCAAAACAAACTTTTGACAAGCCTGGATTTCAACTTTACTTGTATGATCTGCTTTTTAGCTCTAAGATCTCAACAGCTACAGTCACTCCAGTGACATATTCAGTACAATGCCCTTGTTTTAGAAGCCAAATGTCTATGAGTTTATTAGGCTGCTTTTCATCTACACTGGCAGAAAGCATACATTTCACAACAATGGAAGAAATACAAGCTCAAAACAACATTTATTCAGAAAAAAAGTTATGCATTAGAAAATGCATTATGGGTCTACTGCTTATCATCTACAGCTCAATTCTCTCAAGCAGCCCAGCAATTCTCACTGAAATAAAATTTAAGCTATCTCAAAGCGAAAACAATGCACAAAAATCCAACTTTCAAATTTTAAGGATCCATTATTAGGACTTGCTACAAATCACTGCCTATGAGAAGGCTGTTCCCAGAACTACAGGCCACTGTCAAAGCAATACACTTCAAACATCCTAACAATGTTGATAAATTACAAAGTAAGGTGTTTCCATAACTAGATACCAAGCTTATTTTCAAGTTATAGATGGCTCATTCACTATTCTCAGCTACTGATTTTAACATGCTATTCTGCTTTACTGAAATAACAGGTTATTAGCAGGCTGCTTGCAAAATTGAGGGGTTGAGACAGATGGGCTCTTCTACCTCGAAGGTACCTCTGACACAGCCACTCAGTCCTGATTCACAAATTGGTAGCAGAACATTAAAAGCACAACCAAGCCGTGCTGACACAAATTACGCCAGACTGAATCATCGCTCTGGATCTGAGCTCAGCAGGCAGTTTTGAGGCAGATCCTTCTACAGCAGCTTTCCTTGGGCAGGGAAAGGGATGCCTGGGCATTGCTTGCCAAAACAGGACAGCTGCCCAAGCAACTCCCATCTTTCTGCAATTCTTGGCTTTTATTCCACAAAAGGATACGGGAACCATTCACTCCTGAAATCTTGAAGTCATCTAATAACTGAACGACTCTCTCTTTGCTTGGATCATTTGGGTCACTGTTGCGGACCTGCAGAGAAAAGAGGTTATTTTGAAGTCAGATCCACTGCACACAAATTCTTGATGATCTGGAAATACCAAGAACGTGACAAATGTAAACTCCCCAAAATGGAAAAAAAGAGTAAAAAAAAATTGAGCCCAACTCAAGCACTCACCGATTTCAGCAACTTGATTTCATCCAGTGCTGTTTCTGTGTAGTGCTCTGCACTCTTCACCACCTTCATTGCCACAAATCTCCTCCCTCTGTGCACACATGGCAAGTAAATTGGGAACTGTTAATGCTCATAAAAAGAACTTATTCTCCAGGATTATCCCAGTTCTTTTGCATGCAAGAGAGTTTATTGAATGCATCATGCTAAAATAAGGTTTAAACACTCAAAGACTGTCTTTGAGTCTTTTTTTAAAAAAAGATGCATGTTAGTCATTTCTCAAAATATGGAATAATAGGTCAGAGGCTGCTGAACACAACTCTTCCCACAGATATGGTTTGTCCTGTTAATTCCCTCCCACGCACTTGCATGAACAATATCAGGAGAAATTTCTGTGCTAGGATGTGGACAGCTAATGCTTTGTGCTTTTATCTAAAAGGATGTTTTCTGCTCAGGTTTGTGTATTCCTGCCTGGAACATCAGCTGGAGCAGGAACACTTACTGGATGTCCCAAGCCAGCCACACGGTGGAGAAGTGGCCCCATCCAAGCTTCCGAATCACGTGGTAGCGTCCATTGAAGAGATCTCCTATTTTCACAAGGTGGTAACCCCCTGGAAAAACACAAGAAGCAGAGAACAGGTGTGTGGAACAAGCATGACAATCACTGCAGCATCACAAAATATTTCCTCAGTGAAAACACCTGAAGTCTGCTAGGCTGACCACCTTTGGAAAACACAGGTTGTGATGGTAACAGAATCTTGCAGCTAAATATCAGCATTGCTTTTGCATGCTCTGACCCTGTAACATGAAAGAGGTATTGCAGCCAAGATCCCAAAAGTTTTCCTTGCCATTTTCCTGACCAAAAGGCTCTCTGCCACTGAAAACAGGAAAGTCTCCTCTGCACCCTTCATATCTCTCAAGCTGCTGACTATACAAGGTGATTCCATCACAGAAGCAAAAACATGAAAAGCCAAGGATGGAACTGGCAGAAAACAGAACAAAGAGAATGAATTGTGATTTGGTGTTTTCATTTGCCCTATATTTAGTTTCTACTCAGAGAAACAGAGGAAGGCTATTTGCAGAAACAAATTTTTCTGAAGAATAGATATCAAGATAATGATCTGATCTTCAAAAGAAAACCAAAGAATATGAAAAGGATTTGAAAGTGTCCTTTTTACAATGAAAATACAAAAAGAATTAAATGCCTACTTTCTTTATCAATATTGGTACAGAGAAAAAGTTAACAGCTTTCAACTTACGCATTAAAAACAGCTCTGCAACTTAAATCTTGACTGGTAACAGAGGGAAACTTGGAGATCACTTTCTCCATTTCACGTTGGCTTGAAAAATGCTATTATCATGCAGTTTCAAAACACCCAGTGTAAGAGGGAGTCTATTTTCATTCTCTACAGCAAATGGGAAATGGAGGGAATTCCTTGATTGCATTGAAAATCCTGCATCTTAAACAGACAACTGCTCACCTTTACAGTAATCATTTGGATCCTCTTGCTCATCATCATCTGATCCCAGGATTTCCTCCTCTTGCTCTGGAAGATCATTCTCGGAATGGGCAGCAGGGCCCCGGTGCTGGGTGTCAGGTCTGAAAGAGAACACACTGCATGTCTCACACACATTACTCCTCAAGTCTGCAGCTTCCACAGCATACGAGGGACTGCTTAGGATGGAGGAGATGCAATATTCAGCCTTCAGAAAAGCTACTCACATTTCAGTGCTTTTATTTCTAAGCTAAGATCAAAGTGGACAAAACTAATTTTTTTGTATACTCGTGAGAAATGCACCTTAATGCCCTAGACCCACTTTTTTAGTGGAACCAAGAAAAGTCCAGACAAGACAGAAAGTTAAAAGTTTAGTGATCCCACCAAAATATTAGTCTTTGAACCTCTTCTCTGCTTTTCATTCAGTGAGAACTCTTCTAAAGCAGGTTTATATTTTATTTGTTATCCTAGGTAAAACTTGAAAATTTAAATGTTGATGAATTTTATTTTAAAGACTAACATCAGTTAGTTTTTACTCTTTCAGAAAAAAAAGTTAACCACTGTTTTAGAACTTGTGTTCCTTTCACATTCAAGGTCAAATGAATATTTAACAGTCCTTCTGCTTCTATCACTTTAGAACACTAGAGCCCCTAATCTTGGCATTTATTTCTCCTGTTCTCAAGGGGCAGGCTGCATTTTTAGTTCATCTCTTTACTCAAGATCCAAAGTTTATTACAGTTGTCTGAACTACGGAGAGTGAGAGGACACAGAGCAGATGTTCAGTAAACCTTCCTGAGAGCTTGTGATTGCAGAGGGATTGGAATCAGGCACTAAGGTGGTGGAGGTTTTTCACTCCCACATTCATAAATAAAAGCATTCATTTTAGGTGTTTAACTTTTCACCAAATATGCTACTCTTGAGTTCTTGCTTGTGAAGGCTGTGTCAGCAAAGGTCACCTCCATGCTCTCGCACACTCAGGCTGTGCCCCCCAAATAAAACATCTTCCGTGTCTCAGCTCCTTCATGGCATCACACTGATCACAGCCAATCAGCTCATGAAAGGGTAACACCAAAATCAGGTAATTTATTTACTTTACAAAGCATTACAGGGAATGATTACATGCCTACAAAGATTCAAGATCCTTCTGTACGAAGCAAACACTTATAATGAAAACAATGCCTATGAGACCATTTGCTTTGGCAGGATTTAAGGGCAAAGTACTGCAAGATAGCAACATTAAGTTTTCTTTCTTTAGAAGCATGAGATATTAAAAATAGCTGGAATTGTCCAAAGAAGTGGGCAGCAAACTTCATTGCAGCAGTGACACAGAAGCACAAGATAACATTCTTTACAGCGGGTTCCCCGGCAGTGAATTAGCGGAAGTTTCTTGTATTGAAACTATTGTTGCAGGGAAGTAGCAGATAACACCGGTGCCTTCCAGCACCCTCTTTCAAATTCAGCTCATTTTGCTCCAAGAAAGAGGAACTGCCCACCCAGTGGAAATGCCAGCAGCATATGCAGGCCCTCAGATGCAGTTTTCACAACTTAGACCTGAGCTGGAGTCCTGCACATCGTATCAGGGCTGTACCAACTCATCTTAATCCATGGCGGAAATGTAGGATTTCCATTTGGAATAGTCACACAGTAGAATGAATGTTCAGCACTGACCTACTACACATGCACTCTGCTGAGACTTCACACATTAAATACACTGCTAACACATTCAAACTACAGCCATCTTAAACATCATAAAAAGGGAGAAATCTTGCGTTCCAATCTGATGATGACTAAATTTGTAGCTACTTAAAATCCACAACTGAAGTTCATTTAAGCAAGGAAGATCCACAAAGGTCATTCCAGGCACAACCCACCACCAGACACTTACTTTCAGTCTGTGTCAGTAAGTCCTCCTGACTTTTAAATTCAAGAACAGCTTAGTGGTCTCAAACCATAAACCAAAGACTGCCAAGCTAATGAGACTTTTATTAACAACCCTGCAGCTTGATCCAGCCCTGAGATATTTAGCATTTAGACTTTTTTGTGACTGAATTATAGGTCGGGTGTAGGAAGAAGCAAACCTACATTAGGGGACGCAGAAAGTCTTAAACTTTAAAATTGCTGCATTCCTTTGGGGACAACTGAGATACAAATAAAGTCATGCATTATCCCCAAATTAAGAGCAGGAATCAAAGGCAAGAAATAGCCATGGACAGAATGGTTGAAGGGGAGATTAGATGCTCATAGACTACAAATCCTATAGACAGGGTAAAGAGAACAGGAACTGGACAGAAAGATTTTAAGACAGAAACCTCACACATAGCGTGAGTAGTAAAGAGTAATTCTCCCCAGTGCTGCTTCAGGATTGTCACTTTTTTAACTGCACAGGATGTAGGGGATTAAAAAGGACTCAAAAGAAAATTCCCCTTAAGTGGCAGTGATGCAGACAGACACATCACGCCACTCTGCAGTCCCAGTGCTTCTCAATAATAGCAATTTCATGCATCGAGGAAGAAGTTACTGGAAGCACTAAAGCCCATTCTCCTGGAAGCTTTCTGTGCCCCTCCTAAGGGGCTGACAAATCCTGCTGCTGGCAGTCTCACACACGACACACCCTGGAGTCTGCAGCTGAGTCTTTCATGGGGATCCAAAAGCGTTTCACTTCCACATTAGAATCTATGATACCAAGTAATGTAAGAAAGCCGTATTCACACACATCTCTATAGTGCTATTTCCTTTATGAAATCACCTCCGAAATATATCCCTTTCCTTTGCCTCCCTGTGAAAATTTGTTTGATGTTATTACACACCACCCCTGTTCTTCCCCTGAAATGACCATGTCAGCCAAAGATACAGATGAAGACAGAATTAATCAGTGCAGAATATGTGTTAATACCTAATGATATACAAAATGATATACAAAAGCACAAACCTTGTCTGTCACTGCTCACAAAGACGGTACTCTAAAAGGCACAAAAGGCTGATAAAGAGAGCAGAAAAATCCATACCCAGTATTTAAAGATGACAGCTCAAACAGCTGTTGTCAAAATTGCAAAATGCAGATAAAGTACATAAAAATCCTATACTAAATGATTGTTTACACATTAAAAAACAAGTGTTCTAGGGTACTTTTTTTTAACAGCCACCTCTGATCTACAGAAGAACACCATGATCACCTTTTCCTTTTGCTCTCTCATTGTGCTAATTAATCATCAGAATGAACTGGATCTGCAGGGTCTCTCTACAACTATATAGCAATATTTTACTTAAGAAAAACAATGTGGAACAGCAAAGCTAAGGCAAAATGCTAGGTCTTCTATGGAATTCATGTGAATCCACATCTAGAGAGACCCTCCCAAAAGTCCTTATTCCCTGAAGAACTGCAAATTCACAAGACAAAATTAGAGAGGGGCACCTACCTGCAAGAAGCACGGCCTCCCATGGATAAAAATATTCCCGAAGACAGCCCAACAGTTTTCGAAAAAGCCATCAAAAATCAGACACCACAGTGTTGGGGAAGGAGGGGGACATCAGCAGCAGGCAGAGGGGCTGGTTCTCCTCAAATGCAGCAAAGCTTTGTGCAAGAGTGAAGGAGAAGAGGGATTTGCCTCCAGCACCCAGCTGCAGCTGCCCAGCACTGCATTGCAGGTGAAGGGCCGTGCAGCAAGGCTGGGGCTTGCTCTCAGCTGATCTTCCTGCAAATTCAGTCGTGTCAGGGGGGTGAGCATAAAGACTCATCCCCTCCTCTTGATGTCTACATGTCTCTTCTTCCCTCTAATGAAATTAGAAATTCAGGCAGATACTTTGTTTCATCTTCCTGAACTAGCCGGTTTTATTTGCCTATTCAATAGCCCAGTGGATTCAAAGCTGGGATGAAGACAAGGATCATGGTAATTGTTGACAGAGCAACCCTTTTGATAGAGGAATTCCAGCACAATCACGCAGCAGGGAACGGGCGTTCAAAGGAAAAATGAATTTTCTGAAGTGATTCCACACCTCCCCTTCCAAAGTTACAAGAAAAACTTATCCTTTATGCTTAAAACAACAAAACAAGCAGAAGGAGTCAAATAATCTTTAAAAAGTTGAACTGAGTATTTTTCACAGCAGCGGGCACTTAACATCATCCTCCAACAACGTACAATTCCCAGTCATTTCCGGTGCCTGTTTATCCTGCTGGTTTATGTAAGTGATAGGGGAAACAAGTCAGCAACAACATGACATAGCAAGTAACAATGTAGAAATTTCTCTCCTAGGGAAGACTGTTAGTGAAAGACACACTGAAGCTGCCCCTGCACTTTCAAAGCAAGAGGTTTAAAGAACTCTCTTCATCTGGTTCTGTGTCTATAATATTTTCACCTTAAAAGTTCTCAGAAGTCTGAATATGCTTTTAATAGTTTAGCATTGCCAAACCTCTTCATATTAAAAAGGTGCTAAAAATATTCAAAATTTTCCACTGTAGACAAGATTTTGCTCCATGTTCACTGAAGATATCTCCCAACCCCTGCAATGCACAGCAGGGATGGTAAAGAGTTATTTGCAGGAGCTAAGATTTGAGTCACTCACTTGTTCCTTACAGAAGGTGTTAAAGCAATTTGGAAAAACACTGTGGAATTCTCCTGCCAGTTCTCAATGATATCACTTATCTGGTCCACACACTAAAAGTAAGGTAAAAAATGATTAAGAAATCTCAGTCACACAATGTGGGTTCTTATGGATTTGCAGTGAAGAAAGGGTGCCCTCTATAAATTACCTGACACACAGCCAAGTCCCCACCCTCAACCTCACCATCAAACTCTGAGCCTGTTTTCTCTGCTCCAATAACTTACATAAAAAAAACCCAAAACAACCACTTGAAAGGAGGTGTTTGGTTCTCTTATTCAAGAGTATTAAGAGTGACTTCAAAACTCTATTTTGGACAGAAAATATGTACTCTTCCTTGTCCCTAAAACAGCAGGAATACTGTCCATGCTACCTAACGACTTGCCTTAAATAAATACAAAAGCAGACTCCTTCCATCCTCAAGCAAGGAAGGCAACATACTTTCAGGCCAAATCATTTCTGTCACACCCATCATCCTTAAATACATACTAACAAAAAAAGATATTCTCCTTACTCCTCTCTCTCCCCCTCTCAGTTTGCCTCTCCCTTGATATTTGCAAAGATGACGCCCATCTGCAGGAAACTGAAGGGAAATGCTTTCCTAATTTTAAGTCGCCTGCAACACAGGCTTTATAAACAGTGTCATCCCTTATTGGTGAGCTCAAATTACACACATGAAACGCCCCCAAGCAGAACTCAATTCAGTGAATGCAGGACAAATGACGAATCCAGCTCCCACTGTAGGCACCACAGATAAAGGTACTGCAAACACACCCCACGACTCTTCTTTCCACCTTAACCATCCGGTCAATGACTTCCTGGGCTCTGCACCCACTACAGCAAGGTCTCACTTAAGGATTCTGTGTCTTCATTCGAGAAAAAGCTCCATATGGCATGGTGAAAAGCCAGGATTTAAAATCCCTCTCCCATTTCCACATCTGTGCAATGGAGACAATGTCTCTTTAAGGAAGAATGCTTGCAGGCTGCATCTCATTACTATTTCTTAGTGTGCCTGTAATTTCCAGATCATGTTAAGACACATCTAGTGAGAATGAGTGCTGCTGGTGGCAGCCTCCAGTGTGCTCACACACAGATCTGCTGGCAAACCTCATGCTCAATGAATATGGTAACTGATTACACACAAGTTTCAGGATGAATCCAGGTCTGAAATTATGAAAGTGTTTCCCTGCTTGTATGCAGCTGACCTTTCTGCTCAAGAATTTCCACCTATTTTGGGGGAATTATAAATCACAGATGGTGGGGGACTTAGGAGTGTACAATCCACATTATTTTGTGATTATTGTAACTTATTCACTGTTGCATCCCTATTTTTCTGAGTAAATAACTGATGTTTTCTGCCAATAGGGCAGATCCACAATACTTGCTGCTATAGAGCACTCATCCCAGAGCTACAAGAATACCCCTGTCAAGAACTTAAAACAAGACTGGAGATGGTCAAGCATTTAGTTTTTAAATAACAGCACTCAGAGGCACCAAGACATACTTTTGATTAGCAGATCTGTGGGAGCTCAGTTTGAAGACAAGTACTGGCTTTCACATGAGAACAGTATTAAAACACAAATAACAGGCAATCAGGTTTCTTGCTTCCCATCCCCACTCCCCCACACAAGCACTTAACAAGCTGTTTGTAGAACTGTCTGCTATTCCAGCTATCACAAACCAAGGAACTTCCATGGAAACCAGCAGATTTCAGTTGTGTCCTGTCATGGTCTGATAATCACTTCTGTATTTGAATGAAAAAATTACGAGGGCAATGCATTCTGACTCTACCTTAAACTTTATATTCAAAATACTTAAGGAAGACAAGTGAGGAAAACATAATCCAGGATCCTGATCCCAGGCAAAGCTTTGAATATTGAAGCAGAAATTGAGGGAGAACCTGAGAGAGCTGTCAGAACTTTGGGGCTCCTCAAAGACCGAAGTGATACAATACAAAAACAAACTGGAAACTATCAGATCCTATTAAGAATTTTCTGCTCCCCAGACTGCACAGATGGAAAAACCACCAACTGTGTCTCTCTTCAGAGCAATTTTAGAGAGGAGGAAGAAGTGAGGCTTCACTGCATGGCAAGAGTCTTGCAGGGATTTTCAGGTAACAATAATCTCGTAAACCCAGCTGATGATCTCCTGTTAGCCTGCTCTGCTTCCTAAACAGACACCTAAACCTTCTGCACCAAGGCATTACAACGTTCCCAGCACACCTGTGCAGGGACACCTGCAGAGCACAAAGCAGGGGTGAAAGGCTGAACTGTTGGCACACCCATCACACCTTCCTCCTGGCACATCCCCATCCTGGACAGCTCGTGAAACATCAGAACACAGAGAATTATCTTTGCAATTCCATAGAATACAAGGAAAACTAGTAAAAGAAGTGTTCCCAGGAAAGCACTGAAAATAATGAATATTGCAGGCATTTGGGAAGAAGTGGGGAGAAAGCAAGACTACTAACTTAGCTCTGCCACTGCTTCCCTGCAGGAGTAGAGGGAGACAGAGGATCTATTCAAAGTCCTGTGAAAAAATACCTCCCACTCAGTAAAGCCTGTAAGAAATGATTAAATTCACCAGTGCAGGCAGAATTAGCAGGAAGAAATTCAGATCATGCACATTTTCCAGAACAAGCCACATACCTTATGGCTGCCACTACTTTTGTAGATATTCATGCTTACAGTAATAAAATGCTCTGCTTTGAAGCACAATTGGTTCGACATCCCTTACATAGAACTAGTGGTTTTATACATGAATAGGCCAACTTCTCCTGAAATGAACACTGAATTGATGAAACAGTATTATCATTTGGGTCTGCTACTGAAACAGCCACCACCTACACATTATACAGACCTGTAGCCTAGTTCTATGTAGTACAGTTATTTTCTTCATTACAGAGAAATGAGCTGTAATATACAAATTTTTCTTCAGTCTCTTTCCTGTTTCTTTAACTGCTTTGAATCTGGATGGGTGTTTCAGACTAGTTTTTAAATTCTGGCTCTTAATCTCAGTAGTAACTAAAGGAGTAATTTTCTCCTAGGACAAAGATAACAGTTTGCACTTCTAAGGCCTTGCAACACAAAACATAGACCGAAAAAACCCACAGTATTTTACTAGCAGTTATGATCTAACAGTCACAAGTGCCCAATTTCATTACATATTGCCAGAGACATCCGTAAAGTACAACTGTATTTGTATTTTAGTTCAAACAGAAGCTTGTATTTTCAAACAGGAGCACAGTTCTGAAGTAAACACCAGATTTGCCTTGTGTATTAGGCTTTTGTTCACACAGTGCACTTTTACAGAGTATGGTAATGAAGAAGGAATTCTCAGGAGGAATTTCTCCATGGAAAGGGTTGTTAAACACTGGAAAGGGCTGCCCTGGGAGGTGGTGGAGTCACCATCCCAGGAGATATTCAAGAAACACCTGGAAGTGGCACTCAGTGCCCCAGTCTGGTTGACAAGGTGGGGAGTAGTCACAGGTTGGACTCAATGATCTTGGAGGGCTTTTACAACCTTAATCATTCTATGAACATGAATCTCTTCCAAATGCAAGCAGACAGAAGCTGTGCTTCAGCATCACTTTTGAACAAGAGTTAACTCGAAGCAACCTTGCCATCCAAACAGCACTCGGGGTCTTCAAAAAAACCCAGCTGATGATCTCCTGTTAGCCTGCTCTGCTTCCTAAACAGACACCTAAACCTTCTGCACCAAGGCATTACAACGTTCCCAGCACACCTGTGCAGGGACACCTGCAGAGCACAAAGCAGGGGTGAAAGGCTGAACTGTTGGCACACCCATCACACCTTCCTCCTGGCACATCCCCATCCTGGACAGCTCGTGAAACATCAGAACACAGAGAATTATCTTTGCAATTCCATAGAATACAAGGAAAACTAGTAAAAGAAGTGTTCCCAGGAAAGCACTGCGCATTTCCCTCCTCAGGAGCAGGGCAAGTATTACATCCAACGCATCTGTCCACTATGATGAACTCCAAAGACACAGTAACTGCTCCAAAGAACTGCAAAAGCCTTGTCAAAAATGCAGAATTGGGCAAAACCAACTACCTGAATGCACCTCATCAGATACTGCTGTCTGGAGAGTTTACAGCTGAAGTTACTAAAGCTCTGGTATGAAAAAATACTTGCAAGCCTACAGGCTCCTTTTTTAAAGACAGGTTTTTTTGAGTGCCTTTGGGAATCAACTGACTGTGAGCACCCAGGATGTTCACACCTCAAGAAATGACAAAATTAATACATCGCATTCTTCCGCAGATAACTTTTGGAAAAGCTACCTTTGGGCAGCAACACAATCTGCAGGAACCTACCTACAAAACTTTTGTTAATAACTACTTCTGGCATGCAGATCTCCTGACATTCTTAACACTAAGGAAAAGGCCTGCCATTTACCAAAAATAGATTAAAGCAATTTTAATTCTAATTCCTTGCCTTTTCGATGGAAAATAAGTGAAATTAAGAAACTGAAAATAGTGCTTCACTCAAGGCCACAAAGCAATCAGTGACAGTTAATATGAGAACTCAGGATGTCCCTGTATCTCAGCTTGTCTTCTGTCCCTCCAGGGCATTCACCTGTCACTGTCCCTGCCCTGCTCCTCAGTTCTTACAGAAATGGGACCTGAACAAAGGTACACAGGCAGGACATCCTCCCAGCCTGACAGTGGCAGAAATGGAACCACCAAGCAGGCAAGGCAAGTAGAAGCTTCCTGAGCAAACATTTGAGACAGCTGGCTTAATGAATCTTCCAGGTTACCAAAAGGTTTGGGGTAGTTTTATTGGATTGGGAAAATACAGTTAACTCACCTTCAGAACTCCAAGAAACTCTGCCTGCTCTCTTTCTACGGAAGAGAGTCAGGATAAATGCATTCTCTACTTCACTGATGTAAAATTAAACTTTTAAGACAGGAAGGAATGAAAGAAATAGGATCATCTTGAATTTGCAGAAAATTAAGAAAGTGGCTGACGTTCCTATAGGAATATATATTAATTTCAAAAACACATATTAATTTCCTATAAAAAAGCTTACACACAGAACCATAATTAATATTTCCAAGGTGTTTCTGTAAATCGTCAGTTTAGACTGGTCTTGTCTGAACCAAAAATGTAGCAATGTTAACTACTGGATGATGAAAAAAAATAAGTAACTTTCCAGTTTCTTTTAACCTTTCCAAGTGGTTTCTTTTGTTCTGTTTTGAGCGATATTGGGTTTATAGGTAAACTTAAAGCAGGCGTAGCTCATTTCTAAAATGAAAGATATTTTTAATTGTTTTAAATCTCTTCAGAACATTCTCTGCATTTTTATACTTACTCGTAATAATTCATAATGCTGAATTCAACCTTTTAAAATCATTGTTTCATGCTTTTTACTGCAAATGTATAGAAAAAATATATTACAGGAAAAAATTTCATGTGTGACCTAAACTATCATGGAACATCAGATATTAAAAGCACATTCCATGTGGTTTCAAGTATAGATTTTACGAAACAACCCAGTTAAGCCTATTTTAGAAGACTTAACTAGAGCAGCTTTGTATTTAAATAGAATAAATGTTGTGGAACTGTACCTAAAGTTAGAGGCTGACACTGAGTTCTTTTAGCTGCACAACATAAAGCGTGTGCAAGTTTTTTTAATTTCTGAGGTACAATCCAATAAACTTATGGTACCAGAGAACAGAGCTGAAGCATGCAGTGTAAGAATATAAACACAGCATTTGACAAACAGCATGGCTCTGCACTCCAATCAAGGTTAGTGGCAAAATCAAGAGCTAATCAGCAGTGCATTTAACCTGTCCTGAATATGTGGTTAAAAAAAGATTTATAAAAAGCCCCTAACATGCCAGCGCTGAAGTTATCACTCAGCAACCTCAAAATCTACACAGAAATCAGTTCTCCCAGCTACACTGTGGACTTTATTGGCAGAGCCAGTATTGCTGGTCTGCAGCTAGCGATGGAAAAAAAACCCCATAGCACATACAGGATTAAACAATGGATTATTCATACAGAAATTAGAGAAGGAGGAAAGCATTTCAAAAACTGTCCTAATGCTACCTTCAAGAAATACCGGGAGCATGTACAGAATAGCATGGAACCATAACACACATCTCCCAAATACTTTGGTTAAGGCTCCTCACTCTTCAAAAGCCCCATCTCAAAACCACTGACTCTTGGCTGGAGGCAACAAGAAAAAAATATTTTAAATCCCTGTGATGTGTCTGAGGAAGTGACTGAGAAAGCATTACTCTAGGCCTAAAGAAAAAACCCTCCAACTCCCACCTCCAGTGCCTTAGCCTTACTTACTATCTTTGGTTCCTGGACACCTTCGAGTAAAAAACATCCTGAGGTACCAGAGATTTTATAGAAATAAGCTGCATTTTAAGGAGCCCACAGAACCAACTCCAAGACTTACAACACCTTTTTCTACAAAGGAATCCACGAGCAGCACTGAACACAGCACTTAGTGCAGCCTGCTGAAAGCCATTGTTTAGTATTTATTTGAGTTCTTCTAATTTTTACATCTGCCTCCAAAAGTTCCCCACACATAAAGACTCGTGACATTCCTGCGGGAGGAGAGAAGCCACACGAGAGCATCAAAGCTAAAGAACGAAGTAAACAACACACCACGGCATTCTTTCGGCAGGATTTAAGGGGGGAAAAAAAAAAAAAAGCTCAGGGGGAAAGAGAGTCAAGAGGGGGAAAAGTCAAGAGAAGCTGGCTACTGAAGTGCCCGGGGGACGGCAGAGAGGGGACGCTGACAACTCCCGCCGGGGTACAACCCACGGCCAAGGGGAGATTGCAAGGGCAGACCACCACCCGGAGCCCAGTCCCTAAGCACTACCGCAACTCCATGGTCGGGCTTTGGGGACAAGCAGGGAAGGCAGAGGCTCCCGTACCCCGTGCAGCCCAAGAAGCCGTGACCGGACCCGGAGAGGGGCCGGCGGCCAGAGCTGGGCGGCAAAACGGCCGCCGGCGGCCACGCGCTGCGCCGGCTCCGCTGCTGCCAGCGCCCGAAACGTGCGCTCGGTTAACTCTCGTTAAAAACCCGCCCAGCCCCGGGGGCTCGCACGTTCCCCCGGCGCCGAGCGCCCTCCGGGCCGCCGGGCTCGGCAGCCCCTTCTCCGCGGGGAGGGCCGGGGGGAACAAAGAGGCGACGGTGCCGGCGGGAGATGCCGCCTGAAGGGAGCCGCGGCCGCACTTACTTCCTCTGGGCCTTGTCCTTCTTGGCTTTGGTCCGCTTCTTCCGGGCCTGCAGCGCCAGCACTGAGGGAGAGAAGGAGAGAGAGGCGTGAAGGGCGGCGAGCCCTGCGGGGGCCCCGCGGGGCGATGGAGGCCGCGCCGCGCTCACCTTTCCGCTCCATGGCCGCCACCGCCGGCGGCCCCGGGCGCCTGCGCTGCGCCCGCCGGGCTGGGCACGCGCGGCTCGGCCGCCTCGGCCGCGCGGAGCCACCGCCTCCCGGCCCGGACCCACCCCTGCCCCCGCCCGCCCCGCGCGGCTCCGGCTCCGGCTGCGGCTGCGGCTGCTGCGGCGGCTCCGGCTCCGGCAGCGGCGCGGGCGGGGCGCAGGCGCGGGGCCGTGCGGGAGCCGCCCCGAGCCGAACGGCGGCGGGTGGCGCCGGTAGTGCCGCCGGGCACGGAGCGGGCTCCGTTTGTCGCCCGCCGCCGGGGCCTGCTCGGGGCGTCCACTGGCCTCCCGCAGCCGCCTCTCAGCGCGCAAAGCCTTTCACTGCACCCATGTGTAAACTCGTGTGCCCCGAGCAGAGTGCAACGCCCGGTAGACTCAGAGATTATTAATATTAAATAATTTCTTTAATAATGACCACGGAGAAAAACCTTTGCAGTTACTGGGCCGTTCAGGCATTTTGCTGCACGCGTTGAACAAATACCTGTGTTTAAGGTGGTTATATATTCACCTAGGAACTTCTGTAGGTTCTACTGTCTGTAGTTTTGCTCAACACTATTTAACTTGAAAAAGATGAATGTTCACAAACATATTGTGTGAATCTGCTTGTGGGTGAGGCCAGAGACTTGTAGATAAGGAAGAAATGGGAAAAACCATCAATTTCAGAAAATGTTACTAATTGACATAGACTGCTGCTCAGCCAAAGTCATGCTAAACTTCTGAACTTTGGGAAGAATAACAAAGACTTATTAGGGTTATGAATATTACCTTCTCTGCCCAGGGTGGACTTGAAGCTAATTCTAATGATCACGTATTGTACGTTATACAAAAGGAGGGGTGCATATTAAGGGGGACATAAAGTAGGCTGATCGGGAAGTACTTTCCAAGTCCTCAGCCCGTGGGGAAAGGGAGAGGCTGATGAGGCTGGGAAAATTAAGATAAAAAGGAGGCTGTGTCCTCAATCTGAGGACAATCTGAGAGACCCCATGGAGAAATGCCCCATGGCCTCTCCCTTTGTTCATGAATAAAGCTACAGGATTCCTCTGTCTTCTTTCTTGGACATAAACCTCTGGCAACACGAATTTTTCTGCACAAACTGCTCCAAACTACTTGCAGATCTGCCACAAACATTACATATTCTATCAGGTGTCTATCTGGGATTCTGATCCCCTACTGCTGTCAGGGAGCCACAGAGGAAGTCACGGCAATCAGCTGGGACCAGAGCTTGAACCATGCCTAGTGTGGTTTTAATTTCTAGGACATTTTAAAGCATTCCCAAGAGCCGGGCCCTTCGGCATAGGATTATGGATATTTTTCATGGAAAGGCAGGTATGTGTGTGCAACTTTGGAAGACAGAAAAATCCTTTTCATATTTGTAATTTTTGCTGTATTCTACAAGCAGCAGATGTTTAGGACATCTGTTCTGCAAAGAGTTCTGTGTGAGAAACTAACACAAGATTTTGTGATAACACAACAGAGGGGCAAATTTCAGCCTTTGCTGAAAAAGTAATCAAGGTAAGGTTGAGCTGAAAAGACCTCAAATGCGGTAGAGTCCCTCCCCTGCAAGCATTGCACAGCAATGTCCTACCTCAAAGAAGACACAACATTACAGACCAGAGAAGATTATAATCTCTGGAGCCTACCTGTCATCATATATCTGTACAGAGTGACTCGTGCTGTTGGCTCTGGAAAGGTGTGTGCTCACACTGGCAGGTTGTTCTGTTCCCTACAGGTTTCTTCATGTGGGGGTGACAAAAACATGGCTGGATTTGGAAAGCCACAGTGAAGCACATGTGCAGGCTGGCATTGTATTCCCTTGAGCAGTAGCTGCCACCAGTCTGAATGAGGACCCCCCCCCCCCCCCCCAGAGTTCTGCTACAAAAACAAGAGACTACTGAGCATCTTCCTCCTTGCCATGTTTCTTCCACACTTTCCTAATTTGAGGTAGAAAACACAATGAGAGTAGCACCATCAAGGGGTTGTTGAGCCAGGCCTAAGCCAAGATAGAGTCATCTTTCCACAACCAGCCTGGCACTGTTGTTTAGAGCAGAATAAATGTCCCCAGACTATGCCCTTACCTAAGTGGTTTATCTGGTCCTTCCTCCAAGCTTCCCAGTGCAGAGGGACACATTGCCATGCATGGCCCCAAGAACTGCTCCTGCCACGCTCTACATGACACCGAGACTCCTCAGTTGCTTTATGTCTTCTGCAGCTACTTCTGCACAAGGGTAGCATGTGAATAAAAGCACAACAGAGCAGGGAATATGGAATAAAATCACAACAATATGCACACTGCACCATCAGCAATGACAATGTGCATGTCTGGGGATCTGTATCCTCTAATTCAGTGCAGTGGGAGAGCAGCCTGGGTTTCTGCAGCAAGCCCTGCCAGGAAAACATTGTGGCATCCCACTAGCTGGGAAGAACATTAGAATATTGCTGAGTGTAAAACAATTGTAGTTGTTGCAACTATGTCAGGTGAGAACGTCAGGCTGCCAACAAAAACTATAGACAGGCCTTCAAACTCTGACTTCTGTGGGTTTTTAGATATAGGTGGAATATATGGGGCAATAAAGCAGGTGCTTTGTCACTTCACAGCCCATGTCCAGGGAGTTGTGCTTGGCTGAACACAGAAGCCTTGTGTCTGTATGTGGGAACAATGTTATGGCACTGCACACCTGCAAGGGAAAAAGATCAGGATTGACTGGACTTTCTCTCAGCAGGATATTTGTTTTGCAACATGAATACCCGTAATTTGCATGCTGACATTCTGACGCCTGATTTGTCCCCTGGTGCTAAACTCTGCAGTCATTGTGGTAGGAAGGGAAGATTTGGAACTTTGCTGAATAAGACAAAAAAAAAAATCTCTTTAAGTTTTCAGTGGAGACCTTTCATGGTACCAATAGCTAGGAATCCATTTCATCTTAAATCAAGGCTGCTGTAGTAGAATAAATAGAATCTGGAAATGAGGGCTAAGGTTTTCAGGGGTTTTACATTACTCGTTTTGAACAGAGCTGAGAGGAGCTTGGCATGAAGCCACTGTCCAGAACAATGTAGGGAAGCATATGTGGTTTGAGAATTACTCAATACCATTTGGGCCTTCAGTTTTTCCTGTCTTTCAGTCCAAAAAGTTCCAGGATTCAGTTTCCTCTGCAGTAAGAAACTCTACACAGTAATGTTCACTAAAACCCTTTACCATTACACTTTTTGCCCTGCAGTACTCTGGCTTCCATCTAGAAACTGCTTGGAAGCAATCAAAATTTAAATGGCAAAAAATGAAAATAACATTAGAAGAACCCAGTGGAAAACACTACAGATAATTTAATACTAATATTAATGTTCAAATTAGCCATCACATCATTGATACAATTTTACAGCTAGGAGGAACAGAATTCAGAGGAGCCACTTCGCTGTTACTGCACACCCAGAAACCACAAAATGCCCAGCAGCAAAATTTAGAGCTGCTCACATGTTAACAGATTTAGCCCAGGGCACATGATCAGTATACAAAGGATCCATCATTTGAATTCAAGCTTTGCCCTAAAATGGGGTCTGAATTGTACGTACTCACAGTGCTGGCCATCCATCAAAAATAATTCACCTGCAACTCTTCACACAAGGCAATTTGTGCCAGGAGAGAATTCTTCAGACAGGATATGGTGAAGCCTTGTGATGTGTATTGCTGGTGTAGTTAAATACTTCTGCTTTCAGCAGAAACCTAGGTCACATTTACTGCATCAAACTCCATGGCTGATCTCCAGACAATATAACTAAGTTGATTTTTTTTTTTTTCTCAAGGGCTAAGTTTATTTATCTCAAGTGCTAAGTCTACAATTTTCCTGCCTCTTCAGAACAAAGGGAATGCATTCCTCCATTCTCCACTATTTCAGTACAGGACTAAAAGATATGAACAAAAATATTAGATTGCCTACTGGGGTTTAGTTCTGGTGGATTAGAAAGGGACTGAGGAAGAAATTATGGAGGGACACCCTGTTATGCTGGTGCACTCAATATCAGCTTCAGCATAGTGATGAAGAGTAGTAATAAAATGTTTTCTTTGAAGCTTCACATCATTCTAAATACATCTGAAAATAATAAAACTGTCAGCATGTAATCTGTTGAATTACACTAGATTGATTTTACTTACTAGCAAGAAAGACATATTTAAGAAGTGCTGAGTTAGGACATTTAAACTTCTACAGAATTTTGAAAACCAAGTCCAAATAATTTTTTTAAAGTAGCTACAAAACTAGGAATTATACATTGAAATTTCTCTGCTTTTGGCATTGCTGTGTAGCATATCGATTTGAAAATACTTGAAATAAGTAAGTGTTGCTTTTTATTTAGAAAAACAGAATTTCTGGAGGCATTAGTTAGGCTATTTTTAAGAACTGTGGAACAGAAAGAATGAAAAGAGGATCAACGGCTGATAAAGAATCACCAGAACTGTTGCTTAGCTGTACTTTTGTCCTCTCTACTGAAATCTGAATCCCCCAAAAGTTGTCCTTCAGGGATTGCTGATATACCTCCATCTCTTTCTCCAGCCTGGGTCCTGGAAATCCAATTGAATGGGTGGAGTATCATGCTGCTGGGAAGAGCTTGGCTCTGTTTTATTCTGGGCTGAGCATGAGACCTCTGACATTGCCCTTCATGCAGAACTTTGTTGTCACAGTTTTTTGCAGAGAAAAAGTATTTATTCTTCTTCAAAAGCCAAGTTCATATCTGGATATAACTCTGAGCCAAGGGTGGCCACACTGTAAAGGTGGTCAAGTGTAGTTCCCATAACAAGGTAACACTGTCTGAGCAGCGAGAGGGCCCTGCTGGCATGGGAGCAAAGGACAGTCCAAATCCCCACCTCTGGAGGAACTGAACTCACAGATGATGAGCCCAGCCTCATCTCAAAGGGGGCTCCTGGGGAAACAGTCACCTCCTGTCTGGGGGCTGCTCCCAACCCTCCCACCACCTGCATTAAAAGGAGATTGGGGAATATTTACTGTCACCTTCATTCTTTGAAGTTTTTTCTATGGGGGAGAGAGTCCAAAAGGTCAATATCCTTACATTAGACTACTATGTACAATGTCAAGATAAGAGAGTTAAACAAGTTGTTTCAAGAGCAACAGAACTCATGAACTCTGCTTTCCTGCAGATTTGGAGAGGTTTTTCTCCTCCTTCTTGCCTCCTTCAGGCATAGGACCCCAGCATAGGATGATTAGCCAAGACTGGGTTCTTTCCCTAGGCGGAGCAACTATTGGAATATTTTACTCAGAACAATGGCTTTTCCTGGAACTTCCAGCCACCTGCCTATTCAAACTTGGCTGAGACAGCCACCAAGCTTAAAAATTATTGCACAATACTGACAGAAAAGGCGTGTGCATAAACTCCAGTTCTTCAGGAAATCAAGCTATCTCTGTCCTTTACTTCCCCCATAAGCCCTAAGACAGCTGGTGCAGTAACCTCTGGAAAGAAAAAACTTGGAGCTTTTGCCCTATCCTGGCAGGGTCCTCACTCTGTCAGAGAAATGGAAACAATAACAAGGTCATTCTCTGCTGCAAAACTCAGCAGGATGCCTTTCCAGCTTGAACACAAAGATGTCTTTGCCCAAACAGGAACACAGGACTCAAAGCAACAAATTGGATTATCGATCCATTACAAAAAGACAAGTATTGGTGAAAAAAATGGAGAATTCAAAGGAGGATTTGCCCAGCCCCATTTCCTCAACTCCATGGCAACATTTAAGTTCCTAACAGGATAATTTAACATGAAGGCTTAAATGTCAAGCCAAATATTCTACCTTCTGCTGTTCTGCTAGACTTCAGCAAACTGTTTTGCAGTCGATTCTACCTCACCTAACTTTTTATGCTTGTCCAAAGCAGCCAGCACAGCATCATAAAGAGTCAGAAAGAACCTTTCTTTGATGACACAGCTGTCAAAAAAAAAATTCTTCTCAAAGTCTGCTATCTGCAGGGCTCCATCCTAGGTTCATTTCTCTTCAACATCTTCGTAAACCACTGGGACACAGGAGACTTGAAGGCATACTGAGTAAGTTTGCTGACAACACTAAACTGGGAGGAGCTGTCAAATCCCTTGAAGGCAGAGAGACTCTGCAGAGAGACTCTGACAAATTAGAGGGCTGGGCAATCACCAGCTGTATGAAGTTTAACAAAAGCAAGTACTGGATTCTGCACCTGGGATGGGGCAACCCTGGACATATGGACAGACCAGGGAGCAGTCTGTGGAAAGGGACCTGGGGGTCCCTAGTCATAGCAAGGTGAACATAGGTCAGCAGTGCCCTGGCAGCCAGGAGAGACATCCCTGTCCTGGGAGGTCAAAGATGGGGATTATCCTGCTCTGCTCTATGCTGGTGTGGCCTCACCTCAAGTGCTGGGGCACTTCTTGGTGCCACAATACAGGAAAGATCTAAAGCTGTTAGAAAGCATCCGAGGGACAAGAAGATGATGAGGGATCTAGAGGGGAAGCCATACAAGGAGCAGCTGAGGTCACTTGGCTTGTTCAGCTGGAGGAGACTGAGAGGAGACCCCAGAGGTCTGCAGCTTCCTCACGAGGGGTAGGCACCTGTCTCTGCTCTCTGTGAACAGGGACAGGACCCAGGGAAGGGCTGGGGCTGTGCCAGGGCAGGGTCAGGCTGGAGATCAGGGAAAGGTTCTTCCCCCAGAGGGTGCTGGGCACTGCCCAGGCTCCCCAGGGAATGGGCACAGCCCCGAGGCTGCCAGAGCTCCAGGAGTGTTTGGACAGCGCTGCCAGGGGTGCACAGGGTGGGATTTTGGGGTGTCTGTGCAGGGCCAGGTACTGGACTGGATGGTCCTTGTGGGGTCCCTTCTGACACAGGAGATTCTGTGATTCTACCACAGAGGCTATAAAACAGAGAGGAAAATAAATAAAGCAGCAAAACCACATCAAGAAGTACAGTTAAAACATTTCACTTAAGTTCAAAATTTATCCCTGGAGAAAAGTCAATACTAGTAAACAAATACTGCTCCCAGTGACAGACAGCTGTAAGGACTGTTACAACCCAAATAACCTTTAAATGAGATACAAAGAGAAAATGAGCAACAAGAAGATGCAAAATGACCATCAACTCCACGCCAGCACTTGCAAAGTGCAGACAGTATCCTCCTCACAGTTGTATGAAGAATGTACATAGGGAAATGTCACTAAGGATATAAAACAGATTCATCCTCCACCTGAATGACACCAGTCAAAATGTTATTGATGCTGTAAGTGAAGGCTTCCATGTAATTTTTCATAATTCTAGAGTCTGAGAAGGTGTCCAGTGAACCATTAGGGGACAATGTTTAGTTGAAATTAGGATGCTGAATGAGCCTAGATCTGACAGAAGATGGAACTGCATGAGATGTTGCTACAAAGATTTGCCTTAAAACCACACATCCTTCTCTTCTCCTCAGCATCAGTCTGTGCAGTATGAGACAGTCTATTTTCATTCATATATATAATTCACATATGTCATTAACTTCTACTGTTTCTGAGTAAGTACCTAAAGTTTTCCAAATTCTGTCTGAAAATTTCAGATTCCTACCATTTTATGACTAAAGACTTCAATTCATCAGATGCACAAGAAGATTTTAATGTAAAACACAAAAACATGACACATTATAATGAGCTGCCAGAAAGACTGAAAAGAAGACAGAGAAAAAATTGCTAAGTTACCTGACAGGCCAGAGCTCTACATATCCATTTATTATGATGTGAACAGCAATTTAATAAGTTAGCTTCTGAATAAACGACAGACATAAACCCATCAAACATTAAGTCATTGCAGGAAACTGCATGTAGAAGACCATGGAGAAGACCAGGACCCAAATCATGATTCACAGTGACATCCTGGGGGTAAATGTGAAGCTGCCTACACCACTCTTTATGCAGGAGACGCCTCCATGAGTCTCCAGCCATCTCCTCTGCACAGGACTCTGTGCTACAGGAGCTGTGCCAGCTCCATCCTCAGGAAAACAAAGCAAACTTTACTGACATGGTGAAATTCTCACCACAGAGCAGCTGCAGGAGTGGAACAACAATAAACTGAGAATCTGGAGGTCTGGATTCTCACCTAAATAACATCTGCCCGTTAGATGAAAAAGACAGGACATCTTGCCAATACTTCGAAGCAGCAGTGAACAAAACCTCCAAGTCCTGTGGAAATATTTCATGGTACAAAATAAACCTCACCCAGATATTATGTGAAGCCTCAAATATAATATCTGTCATCAAGCAGCAGAAAGCAGAAAGGAGGTAATTATATTTGGCAAAAGTAATCTGGTCAGCCAAACTCCTAAAAGCCCCAGAAAGTAAAAATCTGTTTCTAGAATAAAAAAAAAAAAATTGGTATCCTTGATTATTGTTTTTAAGTAAAACTTTGCTGCTGAAAACCTGACAACCTTTATGAAAATTCCAGTTCAGAACCTGATAAAGCCAGGCCAGTTAGTGGCAAAAGCCAATGCTGTTTTACGTTATGGGCTCTTGCTAATTATAAATTAGACAAAGAACCAGAACAACTGTTCAGTTAGGCCTCCTATTAGTGGGATGGTTATGCCTGTGAATACCTACCAGACCTGATTTTGCAAGGTGGATTTTAAAGACCATGATACTTTGTTTATAGGAAAACGATGCTAGTACTTTATATTTTGAGTAGTGTCCTGTCTTTGAAACGGTACCATGGAACATCTGATTATAGGAAAGTTATTTTCCTGCAGATATGCAAGTAAATTGCTAATGACTCAAGGAACTTCCAAGCTTAAAGCTCCCACATAACCTGATGACATCAGAAAGAACAGAAACCCACACAGGAGACAGATTATGAAAACCATGATATACAAAAGGGAAGCTTGAGTATGTTTTTCTCTCTGCTTACTTTGAGGAATCTGAAACACACCAACCCTTAGATCCCTCATGATCCAATCTTTGAACCAGTATGAAAACAGCTGATTTAGGATAGGGAATGTCTTGAGTGTGATCTTTCTGAACCTTCCACAGGAGAAGCTGAACAGATAAACAATTCCTTTTACAACCTCTGTCTCTGCAGTGCTTTTGTGTGACCTCATGCAACTCCACCATGGTTTGCTCTCTGCAGGCACCTGCACAGGTGTTATCCTGCCACAGAGCTGGCACACAACATCAATCCCAGGTAAGCACCTCTGTGCCTTTGCATTCCACCCAGATGAATCACAAATACTCTGGGTGCTGTTCACATCATAGCCTGTTACTGGAGAAGCCCAGAGCACTGGATACATCAATTACTTGACCTAATTAGCACTGCAGAAAAAGAAGAGATGGTATTTTGATTCCTCCTGTTCTGACCTAGGAGAAAATCATATAAACACCGCATCTGGGAAGCAAAAATAAACAAACCTATCGCACCTCCCCCAAACCAGACAAATGTTTCCTGTATTACCTTACTAAATAAGTGAGTTAAATCAGGACTTGACCTACATTATTTATTTCCCATGCATGAATGTTTGAATCAGAATTTCCAGTAGCTAAACTCTAACTAACCCCACCGCCCAGAGCTCCTTCTTCCCCCTTCTAATTCCTTGGCAATGTTGGTGATTTTTTTTTTTTTTATTTACAAACCAAATATAAGTGAGGCTTCCGGCATCCCTGAACTGTGAACAGTGACTATGGGGACTCACATTAACATCATAGAGCTGTGTCCCTCTCCATAATTTCATTGTCAAAGGTGGCTATGCTGACAAGTGGATACAAAATGGAGAACGGAGAAAACACATGAGATAAGGAAGTGGTAAAGAAACAGGGAAAAGATCATGAGGAAGCAAGGCAGACATTTTTCTTAAAATAATGAGTTGGAGGAAGAAATAAAAGAGATTTTCTTATAAAACATTAACTGCAATGATAAAGTTCCCAATAATATTAGCAAAATTCTCCCTTTGAACTCTGGGCAAATCCAATTTTACAGCATCAGGTAATTTTGAGTGGACAGACTTAACTCTACATCACATGTCATAATTATATACAAATCAACCCTTTCTATCAAGTGATTTTGTTTCTCTGACTCCAGAATTTCATCCAAACTCTTTCTTACACTTTTTAAGATATAAAAAGACAGTGGTGGAACAGAAGGCTTTTGCACAATCTAAAGGATCTCACTATAACAGAAAGTAACTTTGTTGACAAGTCTTCATGGTTACTGAAAACCAGAAAACACAATAGCAATTCAAACCACAGCTCTGTTTGCCTGCATTTATCACCAGAAAATTACTTTACAGCAGTGTAAGTTGGACAAAACCCATAGTTTTAGGCTCCAGTACCACACATAGCTAAGCTGATGAAAGAGCTGGCTATCCAGAAGGAGAAGGCTGGCTCCCCTGCTGTCCTTTCCATGTGTGGTCCTGTTCCTTTTGGCAGCAGCAAGCTGATAGACTAGCTCACCACACCTTGGAGAACCTCACCCAGTGTCTCAGTCTTGAGTCTCAAGCCCTGTCCCGGTCTCAAAACAACAGTTTAAGTTTCAGTATACACTGAAACAAAGCCCAGATAAATGATGAATCAGAGATTCTGTGTTTGCTTTCTTAGGAGGACTTTGTGGAGCAGACACAGCCATAACCATTGAGAGTCCAGTCTAGATGTAAAAAGAGATTCAGAAAGGAAGTTGCGATATTCATAGTCAAACCAAAGTCAAAACCAAAGTCAAAAGTAAAGAAACAAAACTAAGATAAATGAGACCTGTTTCTTCTGATGCCACAGCAGGGACTCCAGCATTGTATTTACTGCCTTGTACATGTACACCTGCCCCAGTCATTCCACCACAGAGAGAGCAAGGTGTGTCTGACATCCTTGAGCACAATCACCTCTTCTCAAGGCAAAGTCATACAACAAGCAAAACGAACAGGAAGCAAAAGAGTTTGCAAATTAAAGGCATTAAAAACACTAACACACCAAGAAGTAGTTACTTTGTAGATGATAACTTCTAACTGTTTACTCCTGTGTGGGCTTCAATGACTCACAGGACCTGCTAAAGCCAGGCCAGTTAGTGGCATAGGACAGAGTGCCACTTTGTGTAGAGAAAGAGAAGCGTTTTGACATGGGAAGCCAAATGTTTTAAACACAAGCTTCTATAACCCATTAAGAAGGTGTCTATCTTACACTGTATTGCTAACAATTCATCTTTTTAAAGCTTGAGATCAAAAGCTAAGTGGCGTTGAACACAGATCCCTAACATTAATTATTTGCCGTGATATTCTGTACTTACTACCTGGTGAAGACACCATGGATTCCACTACAAAATTAGCTTAACCTGCTGCACTTTATGACTTGAGACTTATGCATGCACTTGAAAACACGTGTATCTTTGATACTGCAAGGCCTTTTGAGAAGTACTGAGAAGTAGCTTATCCTCCAAAAACACAGAGAAAGATCAGGACACTGGGAAATCTGTGCAGGGCGAGTAAGTTCTCTCCATCCCTCCTGGCTTGACAGCCCTGGAAGGGAACAAAACATCCTCGGGAAGTTCACAGGAACAACTCATACCCGCTTGCAAGGCTTCAGGAGCACTAGGGCTGAGATACACCGTGGCAGGCTGTTACTCACCCTGTGCTGCCCTAGCTAAGCTTTCTTATCTATTTTCCTTTTTAGTTTTAGAACAGCCCAAGGAGAAGCGCAGCGCTCGCTGAGGCGAAGGCGGGACAAGCTCGGCCCGGGCCCGGCCCCACCGCCCTCCCCGCCGCTCTCGCGAGACGCCGCCGCGCGGGCTCCATATTGGGGCATCCGTGCCCTGGGCGCGGAGCTCTCGCGAGCGCGGCCCTGAGGAGCCGCCGGGCTGTGCCGCCCGCGGGGAGCGGGCTCCGCGCTCGGGCTGTGCGGCGAGAGCGGGGCCAGTGCCCGCCGTCAGCGCCCGGAGCTGCCTGGGCTGTACGGGGCCGGGGTTCGGGTCCGCCGCTCGGGCTGTGCCGCTCGGGGCGGGACGTGAGGGGCGGAGGCGGCGGCTGCGGTGTCGCCTGCGCCGTCCCACCTGCGGCGGGAGCGTGTCCCCGCCCCGCACGCCGGCGCCCCCGCCTCGCTCGCTGCTGGCCGCACGACCTCCGGCCGCGCCTCACGGGGCCATCCCGCCCCTCGTGGCACAGCCCGGGGAGGGAGAGAGGGAGGGAGAGCGGCGGGGGAAGGCGGTGACAGGGCCGCGCTCGACCTCGCCCCCCGTGCCTGTGGGAGGGGGGGCAGCGGCGGCGCGGGGCGGGGCGTGAGGGGCCAGCGGGGGCGTCGCTGCTGCGGGGCTGCCCCCACCCGGGAGCGCTGAGGGGAGGGAGCGAAAGAAGGAAGGAAGGAAGAAGTCGCTGCTGCTGTTGCTGCAGGAGGAGGAGAAGGAGGTAGTGGCGGCGGCGGTGCTGTTGCAGCCGCGAGCAGAGCCTCCCCCTCCCGCCGCGCCGGGCGGGGCGGGCTCCGCAACCGAGATGTCTCAGGAGCGGCCCAAGTTCTACCGGCAGGAGCTCAACAAGACGGTGTGGGAGGTGCCCGAGCGCTACCAGAACCTCTCCCCGGTCGGCTCCGGGGCCTACGGCTCCGTCTGGTGAGTGCTGGGAGGGGACCGGGCTGTGCGGGGGAGGTCGCGTTAGGTCGCTGCCCCGCCCCTCGGCCCCCTCTGCCCTGCAGGGACCTCCGGCGGGATCCGTGCGGGGCGGGCACCGCGGCGAGCGGGGCTTCTCTGTCCCCCGGGGGTTCCTCTCCCCTAGCTCTTCACCAGCCTCCTGCAAGAGGCATTTTTCCTCCCGGGTTTACGCGCGGTGCTGTCGGGAAGCCGCAGTCTCGTCTTTGGAATGCGTCGGGGATTGCACCACATGGCAGGTGGCTCTGAAACATTTTTGCAGGGGAAGATAATAATGTGTCGTTCCCGGCCTCCCCCCACCCCCCCGAATGATCTCATATGGGCATATTTCAATGTGGTTTCTTGTAGTCAGTAGGTGAGGAGAGCAGAGGGATGGAGCCTGGTAAGCCCCCCATAGCTGGCTTTGCAGAGCTGAGGGCTTGGCAGCTCTTGTCCCAGTTTCTTTCTGGACCTGAAGGATAGATTATACTTAAGGCAATTGTATTTTTATCTGGAATTTGTTGATAAGCAAGAAGTAGAGGGAAGGCTATGAGGGCTTTTGTATCCCTGACTTGTTATAGTGGATTTACAAGCGCCGATATTGTCTTGGCAATAAGAGATGAACACTGGAAGACTCGTTTTATTGCTATAGAATTACTGCAGTATGTGCTCCCAGAGAGAGTAAAGTCCTGGTATGAGACCTGCAGAAATACAGGGAGCTTGAAGAGTTTAGTTTTTAATGCTTACCTAACAGGAACAAGCCAGGCCACATGTGTGAGGTACAGTATGTCCTTAATTTGTAGCTTCTCTGCTGAAGTATGGTGGATCATTAAACATAAATGGAGCTGCATACTTTACTTTAGTTTTAAGACAAGGTAGTATTTGAATCAATTTGACTCCAGACTTTACCGATCATTTAGTAAAGTGTTCACAGATTACTGCCTCCTTTGACTAAGAAACATCTTTCACATGAGCATTCTGGTTTTTATTCCCTGTTCTTTGGTTCTGTCAAATTGCAGTCAGAATTTTGAAATATGGGTGCGTAATTACCTAGCTGCTTTGCTGTTGTGTTCGAGCAGGCATGCATATGTTTTTATGAACATAGTGTGCAAATTTATGTTATGAATATAATTTTTATTATAAGCAGGGATGCATGCTGCATTCTGCTAGTAAAGAAAATAAGTTGCTTTGCATGTGCTACAGTTTTAATGAAATACTCTCAGCTGATCTTAACCGGTTATAAAATTGTTGGTAAGTTGAGCTTAAATAGCATGCATTTCTTAAAATGCTGCAATTGAAGTGTGCAGATGCTTGCATTTTATAAAATTAAAACAGGCTGGTCAATTTTGTAGCAAGAATAACCAGTATACATGCTGAGGTGTTTTGTTTATTTTGTTTTTTTTTTGAACATAATCATAGAATGATTTGGGAATAGACAGGTTTCATTTGGTGAAAGAAGGACCTTGTCGACACAGCTGATAAATACCCCTGTATGTGTCACAGAGTTATGCAACTCCTGAAATGTAATGGGAAATTATTTTGCTTGGTGCCTTGTCCTTTGTGTTTTAAGGTTGATCCTACATCATACACCCCATTCCCTTTGTCTTTTCCCCCTCCCTACAATCTCTGCTGTACATGTAATACTTGCAAAGTTTGTTTTCACAACCAGTAACTAGAGAGTTTGCCTCATGAAATTTCCTGTTTTGCTGTGTCAAAACTTTCAAAGATTGTGCAACTTTGTTCAGACCAAATGAAACAGTTTTGTATTGGAAGCAATTTCAGACATGTGGCACAGATTCTTTTTACAGTCCATGTTAATGGCTTCCTGTATGTTCTTCTAAAAATAGTTTTCAGAAAAGATACAGTGATATGGAAAGTATGTCAGAATTGAAAAATTCAAGAAAACAAAAACCTTTGCATATTTATGGTAGTTTATTAAGCTCCAAGCAGTGATGCATATTATTTAGGGCATTCCTGCAAAGACTTGCTCCGCTCTCTGTCCCTTTAGAGATATTTTTTCTCCCCAATAAAAAGTGACCTAGTGTCATTTGGGACTTGGAGTTTGGTGTATCCCTGTTGGGACAGTAAATAGTGCTGTTTTAGCAATCCTTAAACAAAATGGTTAAATATACTTCCATGTATGTTCAGTGCATTATTATATTCAAATGTAATCAAATTCTCTGTTGTTTTAGTTGTCAAAATGAGGCATTTGAAAATGAAGAATCTCTAGAAAGTGGAGGGGAAAATGAATAAAAAAGAAAGCATTAAGCTGGCAGATGAGTCAGTTAGACTGTGGTGCTGTTGTGGGCTGCTTGAATGTGCTGTGAGTATGGCTTGGAACATGCTAATACACAAACCTGACTCTTGTGGAGTCAGTGGATGGAGGGAGAGGCATTTTCTGCAGGCAGCCTGAGTGAGACACCTGAGACATGTGCCTGAAGTGAGAGCATATATTGCAGTGTTTTCTGAAGGGTGATGTGCAGTGTTGGAAGAAGGAGGTTCCAGTGGCCAGCTCAGGTATTTTTCAGGATCCATTTTTTAAAAACTCGAAGTGTTAGAGATACAAATAGGGATTCAGTTCCAAAACGTTGAGAAAAATCTACATGTATCCTCAGATAGATTCTTACTAAGTCACGTAACAATTGCCGTGGCATCTGTTGTTTGAAATGCTGTTTCATTCATTCTTGCATCAGTTTTGTATATTTATACAACAGTCTTTTGCATGCTTTTGTAACCAGGCCTACACTGGGGAAAAAAATGGTTCCTGATATATCCATTTTGTAATATTTCACGTAAGGAGGAGAGGGACCTAGACAATACAAATCTTGCAGTGGGAAGTTGCTGAACAGAGATGGGATTGATTGGTGACTCACGCTTTGGTTGGAAGATTGCTTCATTTCTTGCGTGTGCTGGAGGGAAGTCTCGACTCCTGGCATCAGTTCAGCCAGCTCTGAGCTAAGCAGAATGGTGTTTTCACAATTTTTGCCATCAGTTTCTGAGATGCTGTGAAGCACATTTGGTATATTCTTAGTTTACTTAATTGTTATATTTTTAGCAGCTGGTCTTTGTTGTATTAATGCATTTGTAAAATAATGGGCTTGGTTTAATTGCTTTGCAAGCTATCTGTATTGCCTTAATTAATTTGGAAATAATTGAACAGCCAAGACTTACTCTTCCTCAAAATCTTGCGTAAGATTTTTTTTTGGGTTTTTTTTTTTTTTGGGTTTTTTTTTTTTTTGGTCGACTGTCAGGTGATACAGCCCTTTCAAAACCTGTGATTTCTTCCCATTTCAATCCACAGGTGTACTAACACTGAGTGTGAATTTCTTGGATACTGAGAATTCCCAGAGAAACATTATAGATTTAAGAAATTTTAAAACATTAGGCTCCAGAGGAAATGAAATAACCCTAAATATCACCTGTGTAGAAACAGTTCCTCCATGGATTTCTTCTAATCCCTTATCAAAGCATGCAAGTGCCTCCAAAGCCTGTGTGTGCTTGGGGGGACAGGTGCCTGCTCCTCCAGCAAGGTGTGGTAGATCTGTGAGGAGTGATAGGAACAGAAGGGTAAAACTGAGTGGGATGAAGCAGCCATACAGGAAAGATTGGCAGAAGATGTGTGAGGAAGGGGGAGTTGAGTAGGAGAAGGGCAGGCACAGAAAAGCTGTGAGCAGAGCTCTGAAAGTGCTGGCAAGGAGTTTGCACTGTATGGGAACTTGGGATATTAAGGGAAATTAGTATGGGCATGTGTCCTATAGGGAGATTTTTATTACAGCTTTCTTAGAAGCAGAAGCTAATGCAACACAGGAGAATGATATTTGCAACTTTTATAATGTGCTGGGAGGGTAATGACTGAAATGCAAGTATAGAAGTGACTGAAGTCAATAATGAACTGTCAGGTACTAACTGTGTTTTTCTGTCTGATTAGGGGTCCATAAATTAACTTGAGAGGTAGCACTAAAGAGAGTCAGTTAGCTTGGGTATTTGCAAAGGCACTAGCAATGAGCAGCATATATTTAGCAAAATAGCCTTTGCATAAAAATTAACATTCTGATTATCTAATATTTAAATAAACTGTGCTCATAAGTAACTTTGTGCATCCTTTAGTTCCTCAGACTGCTTTGAATGTTTCTTCTAAGATCTAATTTGGATCAGTGGATAGGTTCTCTAAAATAATTGTTTTCTTCTACCTCCTGTGTTCTGGATTCAATTCAGGTTAGATCAGAATTGTAATTTTAGCTTGCTTAGGGTGAGGTGGATGCAGTTCATTTGCCATAGCACATGTAAGAGGTTAAAAAAAAGTGTGATAAATTCTGAATTTGTGCTGATCTTGTTTTAAAATGGATTTAAAACTGTGGATCATGCAATTTTTTCCTAATTGGGTTTCTTTAGCTGAAATATGATCAGTGTAATGCAGCTGTTTTAAGTCTGTGATGAAAGGCAGCTTAGTGTTCTTTAAAATGTTCTCCAGCTGACAGCTGTTCTGTAGCTCTGCACGAACCATTAGCCAGTTATCTGTATTGGCAGAAAATTATTCAGCATGATTTTATCTGTGGGGAAATAGTCTTCAGGCCACAAATACGACCAACCTTCATGTTCTGACTTTTAGTCTAGACTGTGAATGTGCAGTAATACAGAATTTTCTTTCCTGGGCTTGTGCATTGTGCTGTTTAACCAGTACTGCTGATTGCAGTTCCCTTGGAGGTTGTACAGCTACTACAACAGCACAGTGACTTGATATGACCCCCAAAAATGTCATTAGAAAAAAAAAAGTGAAATTGAAATTCATCTGAATCCTGAAAATCTTATGTCTGGTGGCTTAAGATCTTAAGATCTTATGTCTGGTGGCTCTGAAATTTCAGTATTTTGGAAACTGAAAGAGAAATTTGCCTCTGGAGCTGTGGAGGTGGTTGAGATGCAGAGGATTCCCTTCTTTGCAAGATGAAAGAGTTACTGGTATATGCTGCATTTTGTACCTGAAATGTTTGCAAACTGGTGAAGAGTCATGACTAATTTATAACAGCATGTGTTGAATGATGATGACTATGCTTATTTTTGCTCTAAGTCCTAGAAAACACCTTACATATCAGTAAAATACTGGCACGTAATTTCAGGCTGAACTAGGGATATTTGAATACTGCAAGATGGTGAATTTTTCCTGAGGCTGAAAAAAAATTGAATTCTACATTTCATGAAGTATTGCCACTTAAATATTGATTTTTTAATTTTCTAGTGATGTGTGAAAACTTGACAATTTGAAATCAACATTAAAAAATGAATGCTTGATGGCTTCTTTTGTCTGCCAGGCTGAGGTGTAAAGGATAACTTGCATGTGGCAGCAGTTGCTAAAGAGTGTTTTTTGAGCCAGTGCGATGTAGCTTGAGTAGTTCAGCTCTGGCAGGTTGCTGCTCCTGTGACCTGGTGTACTCCTGTGTATTTTCCAGAGAGCTCTTTCCGCTGTGTGGATGCCCTTTATAGAAAGGGAGATGCTCTTCTTCCACTGTGCACAGGGGGTTTTTCCATTCCCTGGCAGGGCCTGGGGGAACGGTCACCGGTCATAGAAGGGTGCTGGTGTTGTGTTTTCTATTTCTCATAAACTTCACTTACCAATTCCTTGGAAACTGGGCAAATTTGAGATAAGGAGTCTTTTTGCAGGTTTATTCCAGGTGGTTGCTTTAAAAGTAAATGACAGCTACATTTATTTCAAATAGCTCCTTTGGTGGGGTGGGTGTTGTGGTTTTTGCATATGCAGTTGTGGGTTTATTCTAGGACAACTCGTGTGATTTGTTTTGAGCTCCATTAGTTAAGCTTTATATTTCACACTTTACCTTTATAAATATGTAGCATTTATTTTTGCTTGATGTTTATCAAGAACTATGCATACTCACTTTTAAATGGAATCAGGAGTTCACCTGAATCATAAACACAGCAGGAAAATCAACCAGTATTGTCCTTGTATGACTCTTTACATTCCATACTTTCCCCATATTTGTTGTCTTGAGTCAAGTGTTGATTTCACATCCTCTCTTTCTCCTCCTCCTTCCTTTTGGACAGACCAGAGCTTTATAAGTTGCATAAGGAATTAATTCAGAAAATATAATTTTACAGTACAAAATATATATGTGCCTGTGTATATATATATTTTTTTAGTTGCTGAGTAGGATTAAATAAGTTCTCATGGGCTCTTAAGAAGAAATACTATTTGTATGTACAAAGTTTCTGCTAAAGGGACAAGTTTTGGTAACTTGGAAGCTACGTATCATTTATTCACGTGCATTTTTGTATAACAGAACTTGGGGATTGGATGTGATTTACTGAAGAAATTTAATTTCAGCTTCAATTATGATTGACAACAGTCATAATTGATTTTATTAGGCACAAGTCTTGGGTTTTTGTATGGACTTAAACCCTGAAAATAGTATTTTGAGCATAGCATTTTTTGATCAAGTGTGGGGTATGAAAGTATGTTTAGGAATTGTGATAGTATTTATAAGTACTCTTCTCTCCAGAGTTTTACTGCATAATTATGTTTAAGAGCACTTTAGACAGCAGAGTCATAAACATTTCTCTTTTTTTTGACAAGATTGTCCTTTACTGTGTGGACAAGACTCATATTTTAAACATTTTCTGCAGAAACCAACAATTGTGTAAATATATGGGGATTTTGGGTGGTGTGCAGGTTATGGACCAGGATACCTAGAAATCATTTTCATTGGTGAAATGGTGTTGCCTGTGACTCAGTGTCTAAATAACTCCATCTAGAATAAGTGTGGATTTGAAGGCGTTCATAAAAAGTTGATTTTGTTAATTTGGTTACTCTCTGTTGCAGTTCTGCCTTTGACACAAAAACTGGTTTGCGTGTGGCTGTGAAGAAGCTCTCCCGGCCGTTCCAGTCCATCATCCACGCCAAGAGGACCTACCGGGAACTGCGGCTGCTCAAGCACATGAAACATGAAAATGTGAGTTGAGGGAGAGGGTAGGAAATGCTTTTCTGAAGCTGGACTGAGCATCCATCAGGATTGCATTTAAATATCTTGTTGCGTGTTTTTTTCCTAATGCTAAATGCAAAGCCTGCGGTAGTCCAAGGGCTTACAGCTGTGGAAAATCATGCAGAATAACAAAACCAACCCCAAAAATCCCCACAATAACTAATTTTGTATTTAAAAAATCTTAATATTTTCTAGAATAATCTCAAATTTGTTATTTAGCAAGTTCATAAGGATTTGGGGCACAGGTGGTGTCACTTACATTCTCCTGGTTACTAGTAGTAAATTGCAGTTTTTGTTATGTTAAGCATTTATTTAAAGAAAGAAAATCCCAAAGCTTGTTTTTAGTGTCTTCTGTAGTGTTTCTAATAATTTTTTTTGCCTTGCCTGTTTTAGAAAGTTATGAAGCAGACATTCACTAGATTGCTATGGGTAAAATAGGGAGGAAAAAAGGAGTGGTGATGAAGGGGTGGAAATGAGATGGCTGTTCATACAAGCTATCCACTTAAATCATCAACAAGGAAACAAACCAGAAGTGTGGCAAATGTTATGTTGAACTATTTTTTGGTAAAGCTTCCATTTGGTATAGAAGACAATTGCCTGACCAGTCTCCTCTGTCTATGACATTACCATGCCAACATATTTATACTGCATGGTGTTGGGAGCAAATTCTGTGTGCAGTGCAGTGAAAATTCTCATAACGAGCTCTTGGTAGAGCTGTCAGACCATCAAGAAGAAAGGAAGGCTCTTGATTTCTTTTGTCCCAGCAAACTCTGACTTGACAGAAGGGAGGGACTCTTTGGACATGAGCTGAGCAAAGCCAGGACGTTTACCTAGCACAAAAAGCCAAGCAAGCATAGTTTCATTTTAAGGATCTCCTTGGCTGGTCTGTTCAGAGCTTCTGCTGTGGCACCAATGGTTATGTGGTGTGGTTTCTAACCACTGCAATCAGCAGCTGGTATCCCATAAATCATCTTGATGTTTTTAGTGTGGCTCACATCACAGGAACTTCTGATGCATGTGTGTTACTGTCAATAATTCTTCCTGTGTGATACCATTGTCTCAGCAGTAGAGGTAACTTTTGGTCCTGCTTACTATCCATAGAACTCTCAAGTGCTTTGAGTTGGAAGGGTCCTTAAGATCATCCAGTGCCACCCCCTGCCATGAACAGGGACACCTTCCACTGGTTGCTCCAAGCCCCATCCAACCTGGCCTTGGATATTTCTAGGGATGGGGCAGCCACAGCTGCTCTGGAAATCCATTCCAGGGCCTCGCCATCCTCACAGGGGAGAATTTCTTCCTAATATCTAATGTAAATCTACCCTTTTTCAGTGGAAAGCCACTACGTTTGTCCTATCATGACATGCCCTTGTGAAAAACCTCAGTAGTACCCAGGAATTTCTTTCTGGACCTTTTCTCATAGCTGAGATATTCTTCAAACAGGAAAGCTTTGATTTATCTATTGACCCACAAAAAAAGGCTAATCAGGCAATGAAAATTAGTTTGTGACTACAACTGTCTGAGATTCATTAATATGTTTTGATTGGCATTGCAAAGAGCCTATATAGCTTCAAGAGTAAGGAATAAAAGGAAGTTAAGTCACTTTTATAGAGAGAGATATGTATTACCAGTTCATCATACCATCATTTATCTGTGGGAAGTTTATCTAGGTTGTGATTTAAAAATCCTGCAGATGCAGAGATGATCAGGCCTGGTTCAGGCAGGCATATTAGTGCTATTGTCCTGACTATTCGGATCTCAGTTTTGAAGAAAAGCATTTGGTTTTATGTGGCACAGAACACACCAGCAAGTGTGGAAGATGTGGTGGTTTGAGGGGCTTGAGCATAAAGTGGTTTTTCATATCCTGTATCTAGTTCATGATGATCTTGAGCAAATAAATGGAGCTGCAGAGCACTCACGTGTCTGCATCAAGTTTTGAAATTCTAGGAGGCCTCGTTAGCTTGCATAAAGCACAACACTGAACAGATGGAAATTAAACATCTACTGGAATAAGTACTTCAATGCCACAAAGGATCTTAGTAACTGTATCAGAGTATGCTATAAATATATTTCACAGCTTTTCTCTTCACTGTTTTCTTTTTAGGTGATTGGCTTGTTGGATGTGTTCACCCCTGCCAAATCACTAGAAGAATTCAATGATGTGTAGGTAACTTCTCTGAAGATTGCAACAGAATATCTTTTGTATCTCCTCATGCCTCCCAGATTATGACAGAAATATTTGTCTCTTTAATTTGTCTGCCATCATTCACAAATAATCCTGAATTCCAACACAAAGTTACAGTATATCCTAAGGTATTGGACTTGCCAGACTTGTCCACTTGCTGTGTTTTACTGCCCAGTGCTGTTGGAATCACTGGATTAATTTCCTACATTACTTAAAGTGTCACGGTCTATGTTTCATTCGACAACGTGCTTTGGGACAGTCAGCCCCGCCACTGGAGATTTATAGGGGAATTTTTATCCTAATCCTATTCAAGAGATTGCTTCACAGCCCACGTGTTTGCTTTGTTCACAGGTACTTGGTGACACACCTCATGGGAGCAGATCTAAACAACATTGTGAAATGCCAGAAGCTCACTGATGACCACGTGCAGTTTCTCATATACCAGATCCTTCGGGGACTGAAGGTGAGTGACCCTGTCATCCCTGAATGGTGACAGCTCACCGTGGGGGGTGGAAGTTCCTGGTCAATGTTACATCCTCAGAGATTCAGATGAGTACAGTCTGGGGCTTCTATAACTTCCCTAAAGTATTGCAGGATAACATTTTATTTTTGTTCTTTCACTTCTGCCTCTCTGGAGCTCTGCATCAGTAAGGTTACCTATCATTTTTATGTGCTCCTATGGGCAGAGTCTGGGAGATGATGAACTGTGATGCCCTCTAATCTGCTCTGGCTATGAATTTTCCATTTCTTCAGTTTTGTTTACTTGTGTTGTTCTGCTCGGGTGGCAGCACTCCTGGGTGTTCCTAAGGAGAGGCAAACTGGAACACCCACCTGCTTGAAACCCACAGACACACAGCTGGTTCCTTCTGCAGACAGACTGTAGCATCTGAATTGTGTGGGCTGGGGTAGGGCAGTATTTTCTAGGGAAGAGATGAGGAGGTGGCTACTTGGACTGTTACATAAATTTTGTCACCTTATTTTACAGTACATCCATTCAGCTGACATAATACACAGGGTGAGTATTTATTCTAAAATTATTTCCTGTAGTGAAAGAATATCTTTAAAAAATGAAGCATAGAATTTTACAACGTAGCACCAAGAGAAACAAGAAAAAATTTTCTGAGAATTATTTTTGGTTAAATAGTAAAAAGATTGAACAGGGGAAGTGGTTGTCAAGATCCATAATTTCTTTTCCTTTGTGAAATAGCTTTTCTATTAAATATAAATATGCAGCACCAGTGTTACAATAAGCCTTTATACATTTGTGCTTATATGTGACACCTCTGAGAACCACGGGAGAGATATGTGACTCTGTGATAAAATAATTTATCCAAAGTTAGTATTTGCACTCAGTTAGAATCTGTATTTTTATCTCCATTTACAATTTTACCTACTTCAGACTTGTGAAACAACACATATACCACTGTTAATGTTGATGTTTAATTTTTTAGGATTTAAAACCTAGTAACCTAGCTGTTAATGAAGACTGTGAGCTAAAGGTAATGTAATTTAAAAAATCTGATTTGTTTGATTGAGATTTGAGTGAGTGCCATGCGAATGTCCCTTGCAACTAGTGTCAGAATAATTCCTTTTGAAAATACTTTTGTAGAAAAGCAATAATGTGCTTCCCAGCTGTAAAGAGTTGTAAGGATGTGGTTTTCGTACCTATTCCTGTTTTTAATGATCATCATGAAAGTGAAGAGTTAACAGCTTTAGTATGTGTTTGCTTGTTTTGGAGACAAGATACCCAGACATGATGCTGATTGTCAAGTCCTACGCTGTTCTAGCCTAGTGTCTTTTCACAGGTTGTGAAATTCAGTTTCATAATCTGTTTTTGCAGCTCTCCCACCTCTCCTCTCCCCAGTTCAGTGATTGTCTGGTTGGTTGTGCTGGGTTGTTGGCACTGTTGCCCTGCAGTAGTTGGTGTGTTCTGTGTTGTGTAGATCCTGGATTTCGGCCTGGCCCGGCACACGGATGATGAGATGACCGGGTACGTGGCCACCCGGTGGTACAGGGCTCCTGAGATCATGTTGAACTGGATGCATTACAACCAGACAGGTAATGCCTTAGGCCAGCACAAGACTTTTCTGTTTTGTCAAGTTTCTGAATTGTAGGGGGGGAAAAACAGAGGTTGTCCTTGCACGTGCTCCCTTTCATCTGATTGCATAAATTGGCACTCTTGGTAATTATGCTTCAGAATTGGTATTTGAACCACAGTCTGTCAGATGGAAGTTAAGAATCACTGTAGTAGCATTCACAAGACTTCTTTAAATTGTAACCTTTGAAACTGCAATCAGCAAAATATTGTCAGCACTTAGCCCTTGCTTTTCCTAGTAGAGTGGTTTTTAAAATAAGTGACTGGAATGTATCTGGTTGAGGAGAATGTCTGGAGCTATAGCGCGAAGAAATGATAAAAAGTGTATAAATCTCCCATTCTTTCCTCTCCTGTTAGCCACTTCTTCACAGATTTATCTTCCTCACAGTTTCCAGTCTCTCCAGCAGTATTTGCAGATCAGGCACAGAGAAGAAAATCAAAGTCTGAGAATAGTTCTTGTACAGGAGAGCACCAAAGAAATGTGCTACCCCAATTTCATATATCACTACCTTATCTTTCTCTTTTCCCCTCCTGCACCTATATGGCTTGTCTTGTATCTTCAGTGTAATAGTTGGTGGTGGTTTGGGTAGAATTTATGTAAGTCTACATGCAAATCCATTCCTCAGAGCCCTCTTGAACAGGTTTCTTCCTCTTGGATGGTTTAGATTCATCCCCAGCTCTTTGGTGTTCAGGTCATGCTATAGTCTGGAAAGAAGAGTTGCCTGATCTTGAATTCTGTTATTTGTACAAGTTTTAGATGACATAGAACAGTATCAGTTAGCTTGCAATGTATTTCAGACTGCTTCAATGCCTAAGACTATTTAAGGATGGAGTTGTTTGCACTGGTTGGATGGGGTGATTCTGCTGAGACTGTATTTTTATGCATCATGTTTTGTTTTCTGTTTTATTTTGTTCAGTTGATATTTGGTCAGTGGGATGCATTATGGCTGAACTGTTGACTGGAAGAACATTGTTCCCTGGCACAGACCGTATCCTTTAGAAATAATTTCTTTTTTGAAATTGAAATTAGATCTTCGTTTTCCCATAATTGATGAGAAAAGAAGTTCTGGGTTTAGTTATGGACTTTGTTTGTTTTTAAATTAATGGCTTCTTTTACTCACAGTACAAGGAGGCAAGTTCTTGATTTTGCTGCACATCTGTTCCCCTTTATTGTCTGTTGTCATCACTAGATTTACATACTGTTTGTATCTGGGAGTTACTTTCCTTTAAGTTTATTTAAATTTATTTGTTGAGTTTGTAGCTAATACTTGCATGGATGTCTGCCAAGAATCCTCTCATGCTTCAGGTTTCTTGTAAATGTGAAGCATCCCTTCTGGCCTCTCTTCTTTTTATCCTGGAGGTATCCTGGCTGTGAAAGCAGGGGGTTTGCAGATTCTTTAGTGCCAAGGTTCTCATTAAAATTGCTCTGAAATGTTTAAGTTCCATTTCCATGCTTGACTGTAAACAGACTGTGGACCTTCTTTCACAGTGTGCTTGTACTGGTGTGAAAAATCAAGCTTGAATAAGATCTTTCCAAAGTATTTTTTTTTTCCTTTATCAAAGTGGACTGGGTAGGACACTTTGGCAAATTTATGAGCGGACTTTGTGAGATTTGGTCATATTTTCCCCAGGAAATTGGAAGTGAGACTTGATGCAAATTGTTAAAATTTTTGTTCAGCCACACAAGATAGGGGTGTAATTTACTACTGGCAAGATTTTTCATTGCCTAGAAATTGGGCTTTTATTTGCCAGAGAAAATTACATTGCCCACCTTTTACCAAAGTTTATTATTTCAACCACTGTTTGTTTATTTTAATAACTTTTGTTGATTTGTTAGTATCTATGTCAGTTAATTCAAGTATGTTAGCTCTTGATGAAAAGAAAGCTGGTATTGGAATTGCTGCCTTTTGTTTAATGTTACCTCCAGAAACCATCTGGATTCCAAAACTCACTCCTGAGGAGAAGCTCTCATTCCAGCTCTTACAGTGTCACCTCCCTTTTGAATGTGCTTTAACTTTATCCTCTCCTCTTTTTCTGCTTGACTCCATCTCATAATTTCTCTCTAAATTTGTCGAATTTGTTGTACTGTACTGTGTAGTCATCTCTGCTGTATTTTTCTGTTGTCAAAGACAGAAACTGAATTAAACAAAAGCTGGTATATTTTTATCTGTTGATTCAGCATGTGTAGGTTGGTTTGGACAGATTTTTTTTGTTTCTTTTAAGAAAAACTGAGATACCAGGAATTGTTCATTCAAACAAAGCGAAAGTCTTGAAGCTGTTGCCATTATTTGACCCTAGCAACAGTGACACTTTAGATTTTAAAGAACTTGACACTTGCAACTAAAATATTTGCTAATAGGATTTGCAACGTGTAAGAAATGCTGCATGATTTTATTTTGTGGTTTTTGTGAATTGAACAAAATGGTGATTTTTCCAAGTTTGAGAAGTTTTGTCTCCAACTCTGTTCTTAGTTGTAAATTAAAGGCACTAATATCTGCAGTGCAAAATGAAGTTTACTCCTAGGATCTAATTTGTTTGCTTTATCATAATAAGGTACTTCACTAATTTATCTCTCCCAGCAGATGCTTGTGATGATTTACTTTAAATGCTCAATTTCTTTCGCAAATGGCAGTAATGCTTTTTAATTAAATGCTTTTTCTGTTCTGAGTTGCTTAGATTTAAAAAAACCAGACCCAATCCTTTCCCATCTTAAACAAAACTCTGTCATACTGTAATTCTTCCAGTCCTTCTGTGTGGTTCCCCACTTTGTCTGTGCTTTTTGATCATGAGATTAAAATTAAAAGGGGAGCAGGGCTGGTTCTAAATCTTGTTTGTGCATGGAACACTTACCCAAGGATTAGAAAGGACCCAGGCTGGCAGCTTTCAGTCCAGTTTTGCTGACATCTAAAGATAGTAAGCAGAATGAAGATGGGTCAGTTCTAGTTACTTCCTGTCTTGGAAGGCTCTTTGAAACCTTTATATATGCATTATTTTAGGAGAAAGTTGAAGGAGTTTTCCAGGTTCAGATCCTGTTGGGTAGTTCTGGGCTCTTAATACTTTCATTGTACCCACAGATTTGCAGAGGCTCTTGTTCCTCCTGTAGTGTCACTGTGCAGCTGCTGACTTACTGACTTTGGAATTAGTATAAACATGAATAACTCAAGGTATGTTTGCCTTGTCTCCAGTTGCCAAGGATGTGGTATATCCAAATCCACTGCAGTTCCACAAAATTCCCTGTGCACTTGGAGGCAATGTGTGACTTTGTGTTGCTGGAAACTGCTCCTGTTTGACAACTGAAAATTTGAGATAGTTCTTGCTTTTTGGTTTCAAGATGTAAATTTTCTCAACTCTGTAGCTTTACATTTCCAAAATTAGAGTGACAGAATATGTAATGGCTTCCCAGGATGATCATCCCCGCTGTTCAGATGGTTCTCTTGTTTAAAGTGTTGGTCCCTTTCAGCAAGGATTTAGCAGAAATGCTCTGATGTTATTTACAGTCCATCACATATTTGTTTGTACAGCCTGGGGATGCACCTGTTCAGTACAGGTAAGCTGTAAGCTCCTTTAATCAGGTAAGTAATGAAGTTGTACTCTGAAATGATGATTTTCAATGCTGTCTGTGATGATTATGCCACTGAGAAATTAATATTGAGTTTAAACCTCTAAATCTGTAGAGATTCTGAACACAGCTGTAATTGTCTTAAAGCAAGAATTGAGATACTCCTACCAAAAAACCCCTGTGTTTAATTTGGGCTTAGCTCTGCCGGATTGCTGAAGTACTTCTAATTTACAACAGAATGTAAGGTAATTGAATTATTCCTGTTGTAATCTATGGGTAGAAGTATTTGGATGAAAGATGGATTTCTAATACTGGTAAAATCTGTGCCAGGAGGCAGAGAAGGGATCAAGACTGTGGGAAAGAAGTCAGAGACCAAAAATGAGGTGATGAAAATCAGAGTCCTTCAGGCACTGGACTCTGATCCTTGTGAGTCCTTTCCAACTCAACATATTCTGTGATTCTGTGCATGGGAGGCTTAGCTGAGGCTTTCTTGTTGGTGTATGTGTCTTATGCCAAGATCAGTTTCTGTTAAACACATATATTACATTTTTACAGCTCTTGTAATGTGAATGATTCATACAAGTAAGTAGGAAAGTTGACTTTGTTTGACAATTTGACTTGCATAAAATCATATAAAGTAAAAATAAGAATATCTAGATTTTTCTTGTACTAGTTTAACTTTTTCTGTATGTTTTAAGTTGACTGTTTTCCTTTAAACTCTGAAGAGTGTTTTTATTACTATTTTTATTCAGTAGTATGAGACTTCCATGATAACTAACTAGTCTGAAATTACATATTCTTCTGATACACCTTATTCTTGCTTGTGGTGGCAGCTAAAACAACTTTGACCTTTGCTTTGCCTGGATAAGCTCTTACAGTCTTGTGAGATTTGCTGCTGGTGGTGATGGCAGGTTATTTTCTGACTTTTAGAATCCTTCATCAGTCCTTGGGAGTACCTTGAAGATGGCACTTGGGGTTTGCATGCTGTACTTTCCTTCTCCATGCACTTGTGGTGGTGTTTTTCTTCTGCTTTGCATTTACTAACTCTCTTTCCTGTCTTTAATTGCTTGTGGCTCATTTCTCTGGGATGTGATGGGTCCTCTAGTTAAAGAATGCTGTAGTTCAGCAGGCCTAAAACCAGAAGCAGGGTTGGGTTTTGGCATGGCTGTGGCAGTGCCAGTTCCATATTCTGTGGTTTTTCTTGTTTATCTGAGAAGTATCTTCCAGTAGCAAACAGGGCAGCAAGATTGTTGGCACACCTGTGCACAGGCTTTTAAATGCCTTTAAAATAAATATTTAAACTGAGCTATGGCACGTTAGCATTCTAAAATTTGCACTTCAACTGTTGCTTGTACAAGAATAAGTGAAAGATGTAAGAACTATTTTAAATAGCTCTGAAGAAAATCTAATTTAAATGAGCCAGTTGTGGTTAGTAGAGTGTCCTTTGCTAATTCTCCTACAGCGGTGGATATTCTGATTTCATTTTCAGCATTGCCAGTTCAGAGTTAGCAATTCAGCTATGCTAAATACAACTAAATATTGGATTTACTCTTAGATTTTGAGTGTTTTGAGTAGCTAGAAGTTTGCCAAGTAACTTGACAAGTGAGAAATTAATTCAGCTGTTCTGACAAAGTGCTATTTCCAGGGCTCTTAATTAATTTGATATATAAAACTTTAGACCAAAGTTTACCTCAAAAGGTGAAGGTTTTAGCAAAGCATTGATGATTTCCTGTATATAGAGTTTGCCAGTATTGCAGGAACTCTTTTTTTCTAGTTTTTTTTTTTTAAACAGGTGACAGTTTTTGAAGTTCTTGTAGTACTCAAAAGATACTCTAAGAAGGAACTGCAGCTGTATCTTAAGCCCTCAGGAAGGCATTGATCCCAGAAAAGAAGATCGTCTAAAAAAAAAAATTCTGTAACTACTTTGGTGTCATTTTAAAGGCAAATATAAACATTACAGACAGTCTGACATCCCTGTGGAGGATGATCCAGGGAAGAAGGGAGATTATGCGTTGATGGTTTTAAAAAGGATACTTTGTGTCTCCTTCGTGTCTTGAGACTTAGACGTAAAACAGTGTCTTTGATGGATATTTTCCCCCCCTCAGTTGTGTGTTTTGTCACCTAGGCCTTGTTAAAGGGGACAGCTCAGACTGGCTTGTGGCCTGCTGGGAGCTCTGTTCCTGGTAAACATTCTTTCCCTCTGCAGTGTCCAATCCTGAGAGCTTTCCACAGAGATGTATTAAACCTGAGCCCATGTTCTGTTTCTCCCTGCTGCTCCAGCCAGGTCTGTAGGGCAGAAGGGGTGTTCAGGTTCTTTGATCCCCCTGCCCTGATGGTCCCCAGGAGGTCCCAGAGCAGGGCCCTGTGCCAACTGCAGCAGCTCAGCTGCCCTGGCCATGGGCAGGGTGTGCCCATGGTGAAGTGATGCTGTAGGGTACGAGCAGGGTCCAGTCATTTCCTTACCTTCTGAGTTTTACAAGTGGCTGAATTAGCCTGGAAGGTGTTCACAAAAAGCCTTGACTTTCTTCTTAATATGAGTGCCTACCCTTTTCAGCCTTCTGCTTTACTTCAGCTGTCACTAATGCAACCTAATCCTGCTAACTGCAGCTTGGTGTGGGGCCTGAGGGGGTGAAGGGAGCATGGAAGATTCAGCCTTTGCCAGTGGGGCAAAAGATTTCTGCTCCAAAATAGTTCAGGACTCAGTGCCCGATTCAATGCCTGTGGGGTATCTGTAGACAAGATGTTCAATCTGTCTGATACAGAGAGAGCTCAGCTATATTCAGTTGTAAACAAGAGGAATGAATATGGTTTGCCTAAAATAGCTTTTCAGTCAAGGCCTTGGCAGGAATTAATTTTCAACATTAATAGGGTGATGTGTTGCGCTTTTCATTTTGATTTCTCCCAGCATTTTCCTTTATGGTCCATCATTAGATATTGATCAGTTGAAGCTCATTTTGAGACTCGTTGGAACCCCAGGGCCTGAGCTTTTGAAGAAAATCTCCTCAGAGTCTGTGAGTTTACACTTTGATTGTAATATCTGCCCTTTCAGAAGTCCCAAGTTTGTGTGTTGTTCTCCTGTAGTCTATCTGTAGAATGTGTTGGGATTTATTTTCTGTTATTTTTCTTCCTTTGTAATTCTTTGCTCTTGGATGGCTTTAAGTTCTTATGCTTTGTGTATTTGATCTTTATTCCTCTTACCTCTGCCCATGGTATGATTTCATCCTTTCATATTCTCATTTTACTGCTTCGTGACTTTTCTCTCAGTTTATGGGTTTATGCTTTGTGATCCCAGGTGTTACTGGGGAAGTATTTTTCACAGCTAAGAGCTTGAGGCTTGTCTCAGTTATTATTTCTTCAGATTGCGTACCCAGGGGCCTTTCTAAATAGGAGCAGGTGTGTTATCTTCTAAACACACACAGTCCCTTCTGTAGTGTGATTAATTTCTGAAACACTGCTGCCACTATCTTTGTTTTTGTAGCATAAAATGCCTTTTAGGTGCTGTTCTGTACAGCTATTGCAGGGCACACAGTAGAGTTCTGCTGAGCATATGACTACTTGTGCTATGTAGGATGTTGCTGTATGGGGCCCTTTTACCAAGGGAACAGCAAAAAGGCTTCCTGCAGTCCCCATTTGGGAGGGTGACCTCTAGTACAGCACAGCAAGTGGCTGAAAATAATCCTGAATTGTGAACTTGTGCAAAGACAGTGTGAAATGGCCTTTAATTCTACCTGTTCCTGAAGGTAGAGTGAATAAATCAGTGCCAGGGATTAGCAGGTGAATGCACAGTGAGCACTGAGGTCACTGCTGTTTGTGAGGTGCAGCAGAGGATCAGAGCTGTGGAAAGTGGTGATAAGATTATGTTGTGCTGCTGCTTAATGTTCCTGTAACAGTGACTGTAAATACAAATGTGAGATTAGCCTTGAATAACACCTGCTGAAGGTACATGTGCAGTGCAAATTGGAATAAATTGGTCAACTTGCTGGATATCCCATCAATGTAAAAAGCCCTGGGATGTTCCACCTTTGGAGAGGTTAGAGCTGAATAACCCAGACTGATTTGGTTGCCCAGTGAACTGACCTTAAGGCTGCTCTGGTGTTTGAAGTACAGGGGATTAGCAAGAGACAGAAGGTGGAAGGTTGACTAAATTAAGCAAAAGATTAATTTGCATATGTAAGTTGAAGTGGGTCTTTTTTTAACTATCATTGCACAATAAAAATAATAATTGCTCTTATCCAGGTCTGAAACAAGAGTCTGTTTAAAAAAAAAAAAAAAAAAACAAACAAAAAGCAGTAAAATACTGTTTCTACTCTTTTTTTTTTTTTTTCCCCCCTTGTATGGGGAAAGCAAAACTCTTGAATGTTTGATGGTTTTTAGTGTGTCACTATAACAAATTCTGGTTTTCTGCTGCATTACTTTACTTACTCTCACTTTCCCTGTTCACTGATACCTGCTAACTCTGTTTTATGCAATGATAATGTTTTGCTAATTTTGCATTTAATGCCTTCTGTCACCCAGCCCATGTCAAAGGGCACTCAGAGCTGTTCAGAAGGTGTCAGTTGTGAACCAGTTTCACTTTGCACCACAAGAAACTTAAGCACTTTCTATGCAGCAAGAAAAAAAAAAGCTGGTAACCAGTGCAGAGGGTACAGTTTTTGTTTCTGTTTCAATTTTTGTCCGTTTTCCTGAAGCTGTCTGTAGCTGCACAGCACAGGGAAAAATGTTGTGGAGTAGCCTCTGCCAAAGGAAACATCTATTCTGATGGCTTAAAACTGCTGGGAAATGTGAACACAACCTTGTTGTAGTGTAATGCTACTTCCATGGGACCAGAAGTACTTTCTGTACTGGCAGTTACCAACTGAGCAGTGATTCTCCATTGCTTTAAGTGTTCACTCGTGTAATTGCTGAACATTTCACAGGTAGTTGAAAAAATTAGTGGACCCTGCCTGTATGGCTTTTGCCTTGTGGTTTGCAGAAGAGATGCTTTTGTGTGCGACTGTTTTCTGTTTGAAATGGTTTTTGCACTGTTTTTAACAAAGCCCTTGACGAGGCACTTAAGATATTAACCAGCTTCAGCAGATCATGCGTCTGACGGGAACGCCCCCTGCATATCTCATTAACAGGATGCCCAGCCGCGAGGTGAGATCTGAGCAGATGAAGGGGGTTTGCAGGGCAGGGCTTCACTCTGAGTGTTCACCACTTCTGGAAATGAAATGCTTGCATGTGGCATGGGGTGGGCCATTAACTACCTGCTCTTCTGCAAGATTTTTGTTCTAAATGAAGATGTGAGGTTTGGACAGTGCGTGCTCAACCACAGATTTGTGAGCCTTGGGAGAGCCTGGCTGTGAGTTGGTTTTGCAGTGTCTGCTGTGTTGTGCAGCTCAGCAAAGGACAGCAGGCTGCACCCAGCCTTGCTGGGACACCAGGGAATCGGCTCTTCCTGCACCCCTCTGCTTTCCAGTCTTACTTTACCACAAGTAATGTCAGCTCTTCCTCTGTCTTGAGTGCCTTAGTTGGGACAGGATAATGCTGATGTGCTTAGTGTCAGAGTAAGCAAGGAGACAGACCATAATAACCAGTGCTTCAGGATCGTTGAAAAGTACTTGGTCTTTCTGCTGGATATTGTCTGATACTTCAACAGAGCATTTATTTCCACAGGCAAGAAACTACATCCAGTCTTTGTCTTACATGCCGAAAATGAACTTTGAAAACGTGTTTATTGGTGCCAATCCCCTGGGTAAGACTTGCTTATTAAATTCTCCTGAAACTGAAGCTAGCATGTCCTGGGACACAAAGATTCCCAAAGCTTTGTTCTGACTGCAGCAGTACTGCAGAACAGGGTTATATTTATGAAGGATGTGTAGGCTGAGGGTGTAAGTGGAAGAAAATGGTGGATGATGGGTGGGTCCTGAGAAACTACAGATTCCTCATATGTGTTGGGCTTTTAGAAGCTTTACATTTCAGAGTAGAGTCACACAGCTCGTGTGAGAAATCCTCTCTGTCTGGTTCTCTTTGCAGCCGTGGACTTGCTGGAGAAGATGCTGGTCCTGGACACAGACAAACGCATCACGGCTGCAGAGGCGCTGGCCCACGCCTACTTTGCCCAGTACCATGACCCAGATGATGAACCCGTGGCAGATCCCTATGACCAGTCCTTTGAAAGCAGAGAACTTGAGATTGAAGAATGGAAAAGTGAGTCTGGGGGGAGGGGAGAGAGAGCCAGTCAGCTTCTCTTGTGGTTGTAGAATCATAGAATATCCTGAGTTGGAAGGAACCCACAGGGATCACCAAGTCCAACTCCTGGCCCTGCACAGACACCCCAACAATCCCACCCTGTGCATCCCTGAGAGTGTTGTCCAAATTCTGGAGCTCTGGCAGCCCTGGGGCCGTGCCCATTCTCTGGGGAGCCTGGTCAGTGCCCCAGCACCCTCTGGGGGAAGAACCTTTCCCTGATACCCAACCTAAATCCCCCTGGCACAGCTCCATCCTCTCCCTTGGGTCCTGTCCCTGCTCACAGAGAGCAGAGATTGGAGCCTGCTCCTCTCAGACCTTGATGAGTCTTCCCTCAGTCTTCTCTCCATCCCTTGAGCTGAGGCTCAACTAAGGCATGGTTAGAGGCACAAAAGAAAGTGATAGAAATGTAAGCATCCTGTTGATCCTGAGGTCCTTACACTGAGTGAATCTACCACATGCTGTGCACATATTTAGCATAGTTCCTGGTAACTAATTACTACTAGAAGCATACAAACATATCTTTGTTTTCAAACTTATATCTCCTCAACGCTCTGGAAGTATCTTTTATTGTGTATGTTAGTCTCTGAGAGTGGTGTAACCATTCTTTTCTTCTTTGTCTTAATTAAACAATACTTTTTGTTTAAAATAGTGTTAGAATATTTGAGATTGCAGGTTTTCTTGCATGAAGGTGTGTCTAGTAGTGCTATCATAGTCCTGCTGCTAAGTTTCTGTCCCACTTTTCCCCCCAGGCCTGACTTATGATGAAGTAATCAGCTTTGTGCCACCCCCGCTTGACCAAGAGGAGATGGAGTCCTGAGAAACTGCTCTCTTCTGTTTGTCCCACTTCACTGTGAAGGGAAGGCCTTTTCATAGGGACTCTCCGATTATCGTTCAAGTGCCTCATCACAACAATATTCTCCTTAGTGGAGGGGTTTTGTGTGTGTTGAACTGGGGAGGGAGGGGGGAGGGAAGAAAGCTGAGTCTATGTAAACATGCTGCATGCTCTTGTATTCTGTGTACAGCCTGGGGCAAGCCTCTGGAGACCTGTTCTGACTGCACTTAGTTCTTCCAGAGTAACAGTGCACCACCAGTTTGCACTGCTGGGGCAAAGTGGGGAAGGTGACAGTTCAAGGTTTGGTTGCAATCATTGCCATTTATCAATTCTCCTACAACTGAGTAACCTCAAAGTAATGAAAGTTGGTTTATAGGCTTAGAGGGTCCTCTGTTTTCTTCGGACTGAAGGTGGGGTTGAGGGATGTCCTTGTTCAATGCCAGGTGTCTGATTTACATCCAGATCTTCCTGGTACAGCAGAGTGTGGAGGCCTTCCAGTGTCTGATTCTTGGAACACGAAAAGATGATGTTTGAAACTGTAAATATGTTTGTGCCTTAAATGAATGGGGAGAGAGGGGAAAGGAAGTCTGGGGTGGAAATCTGACCCACTGTTCTTGAGGGTGAAGGCTCCCAGGTAGCCAGGCATGAACTCAATGTAATTGGGAAGTAACTTTGAGGCAACAACTTCAACCCCTGGATTGGGTATTCCTGTGTTTTACCCTTTCCTCCTCCTCTTGTTCTGAGGCTTCTCAGCATTATCTCCCAGGAGACAGAGGTTGGGGAAGATCCTTGCTAGCCACACATTTGTGTATTCTGTTCCTTACAAGGTGGTGTGTTTTTGCATGTTGTAGCTGTATGTGCATGTAGAGCTGCTTGATTTTTGTCCTTACTTTTTGGGGATGGCACTGGAGGCAGTTCAATCATCAGTGAAATGTTTACTGAGTACCTCAGGCAGTGCCATAAAATCACAGCACCCTTCCTCCTGTGCTGCAGCTCCTTGTGAAATACCTGCCATTCTAGAGGCTTCAACGAGGGAAGGATGTCATATCCAGCACCTTTTTCTTTGTTCTGACCTTCTCTCTGCAGAGGAGGAGAGCTTGGACTGGAGGGTTTCTTGTGAGATCAAAAATGTAAAAAATGTTCTTTAAAGAAATGACTATAGTATCTTGTGCCAGAACTTAAGTTATTTCCTGAAAAGATTTTTTTTTTTTTTTAGAAGTATTGGAATCCAAAGCAAAGAAGTAAGCATGCATAAACACACAATCACCCTTTCACTGTCTATATCTATAAATACAAATATTTATATACATAAAACTAACATTTACTAGAAGGTTTTTTTATCCTCTCACATAAGAGCTTCTTGGCTATTTCTTAGCAGGTTGATCTCTGCCCGAGGAAACATGAGAAGGGAGTATGTTTGAATACAAACGTGGTTCAAATATTTTGTATTTTCCAGGACTCTGCATGAGTGAAGTGCCCAGAGTTAGGGACTGGCAGGAGGGGAGGTTTCTCAACATGTTTGTGTGCTCCATCTGTAGCTGGGGAGCTCAGGAGCCCAATTTTAGGGCTTCTGGAGGAAACATTTTTAGACTTTAATTTGTCGCAGGCATCCTGTGTGGGCAATGTACCCATGTATGTGAGGAGAAAGGCTTTTGCAGTATTTTGTATTCTTGTTACCTGTGGGGCAGAGAGTGTTTTTGTAGTGTTTTTGCCCCATGTTTGAAGAGGCAGCACAAAGGGATGGGACGTGGATGACAAAGCCATTGATTCTTCCCAGGCTACTTCCCAGCGATCTCTTCAGGCCAAACGTTTATTAAAGGTCTGGGCTGAGATGAAGAGAGCAGCTCTGTTGTGCTCTAGGATAAAACTTTCCACAGCCCAACAAAATCAAGACAAAAACCCTCCCTTTTCTGCTGGGCCAGCAGTCTGGGTATTCAAATGAAAATGTAGATATACTATGTAAACCTACAGCAAGATTATTTTTATCAGCCATTTTATGTGTAGATGCTACAGTGTGATTTCATGCGGAAATATTGCTAAAGATTTTTAAAAACTATCGGTGTTGTGTGGGTGTGGGTGTGTCTGTGTGTGTGAATGGTTCATTGGAGTCTGTCCTCTGAGGGAGCCCCTGGGGCACAAACTCCCTGCTGCCAGTGCCGTGCTGCTCAGCTGCCTGGGCAGGAGCTGCACCCAGAAGACAAGATCTGCTATTTTGTTCCTATCCATGGATTTTGCTGTAATTGGTTATGCCAGATAAGATGTCACAATACCACTGGTTAATAATAAAATCTATTTTTCAGATTTACTGCACTGCTGGTACTTGGAAACCTCCTGCACTAAAGTGTTGAGTTTTAGCATGGTGTGAATTTCTCTGCTGTGCTGTGATGGCTGGGGTGGGGGACAAGGCCACACCTTGGTGGCTGACTCTGCTGCCATGGGGCTTCCTGTCCATGTTTTCCCCAAGTGAGCTCTTTGCTACAAAAATAATTTGATTATGACCCTGATTACTGGACACAGACATACCCCCAGCTTTTATTTTCTGTTTCGTGCAGGGTTGCACTAATTCAACACAAACAGAGCAACATCCTGCTGCTTACCTGGCCCTGGGACCTTCCTGCAGCAGGACTGGGTTGTGCTTGTTTGCTATTTATAAGTGTTTGCTTTTTTCCTCTGCAGCTGCCATCTAGTTGGTGGTGGAAAGATCGCCACAGTGGAGCTTTTCCAACTCCTTGTCTATCAGTGTCACTCCCTCAGAAGAACTTGGGTTCACCAGAGCTGTTCTTCACACTCACACAGCCCACAATCACTGAAGTTCTAGGCCGTGATGAACCAAGGGAGGTGGTGCTGATCCCAATCAGGCAGTTGATCCCCACTCCCACAGCAGCTGATTTGAGAAAAGATAAAGAACAGTGCTGGGGGGGTTCTCTCAGCTCTGTGAGCCTTCCTCTTCACTTTGCTGTCTGCTGGCTTCAGGAGGGGGGACCAGTCATGTGTTGGTTTCTGGGAGAAAAAAAAATAATTCCAAACACCCAAGGTTTACAATTCCAGAATGTGCTCAGTTACAATATATCCTGATCAGCAAAAAAAAAAAAAAAAAAAAAAAAAAAAAAAAAAAAAAAAAAACTAGAATCAGTGAGAATTGAACTGGGGAAAAAATATAAACTACATCTATAAAATCAAATTACTTGACTCATGAAGCTTAACAGTCAGGGTGCAATTCTTGCAAATTATTGTCCAACTGTGCTCCAGTCAGTGATGGGGCCATCACAGGTGTGAACAACATGCTGGGAGTTTGGGTAGGCCCATGATGAAATGTTTATTACTAGAAGGGAAGCATGGTCAAAATTGTAGCCCTGGTTGTCACCCCCAGCTGCACTGTAGAGAGTGCCTGGAGAAGGATTTTTGGGTCATGCCACCACTTCTTTTTGTGGACTTGGCAGAGTTGGGCTCACAGTAAGACTTGATCTTGAAGGTCTTTTCCAGCTCAAGGTTTTCATGATTCTTAAGTTCCCTGTTTGATTTGGTCACTGAAGTTAACTCATCTTTGTACAGCCCAGACATGCCCCAGCTATTCAGGACTCCCTAATTGGGTGCTGATTGCCTGCATGTGCACAAGCAGCTGAGCAAGGGTTGGGTTCATCAAATAACCGAGGAGTTACATGTTTGCTTAAGGACCAGGAGGTTTTGCTGTGCCACCTCTTGCTCACAGGTGTATTTATAGACCCAGCCAAGCTGTGGTTTGTTTCCAGGCTGTGCTGCTGCTGCAGCCAGGGCTGATCTACTCAGATACGGCCATAGTGCCTTGTCCTTGGTTTGTGTTTTATGAACAGCGGGCTCTACTGTGGCTGCTTGAAGAGCATAAGGGCCAATGCAGTGGTGGCACGTAAAGCAGGCACAATGATTTTTTCCCACCCCCCAGATTGTTTTTTTCTGTAGGGACACTTTGCAGGTGACCTGTATGAAAGGAGCACAGGCTCTGGGCAGGGTGGAGGGCTGGTGGGATAGAACACTGTGCAAGCAGCTGGGCTGGCTTGGTAAGGCTCGGCTTAGTCACTTCCTTTGGGGAGTGGGGAGGATGCACCTCCTGTGTGGGAGCCCCACCTGAGCCTCCTAATGCTGGAGTGAAATGTTGAGGTGCTCTCTGCTTACCAGGAATGGACCTGCTCGTGGGCTGGGTTTGCTGGTCTGGTTGGTCACAGCAGTGAACATGGGCTTTGTTTTGTCCAAGAAGGCCCAGGAAGGGATTGGAGCTGCTGCAGGAGATGAAACCGCACCCAGCAAAGCCTGGGGCACAAACCGTTCATGGCCGTTCCCATCTCCCAGCTGCTCCTGAACCTCCTCGCAGCAGTCACTTGGAGAACCTCAGCCTCCTTTCAGCACCTCCCCACCCTGCTGGGAAGCCAGGCTTGGATGAAAATCGCCATCGCTGTGACCCCCTGGTGTCCTTTGTCACGAGCCTTAAGTTGTCCATTGACTTTGAAAGAAGAACGTCCCTGCGTGTCTGACGCGATGCTGTGGCTTGTCCCTCGGATTCCCCGGCTCGACGAGTCCTTACTCATCCCCTTGTTTAGAGGAGGGATCTCATGCGTCCCTCTCCGAGCCGTGTGAGGATATTTCTCGGCTGATGGAGCAGGAGAGCGAGGGCTGTGGATGACAGGGGCTCCCAGAGGCGTGCCCGAGCGGGGCTGGGTGCTCCCCTCCTGCAGCAGAGCCCAGAGGCACCTGTATAACACCGAGGCGTGTCAGGAAATCTGATGCCTCACCTCTGTCAATGTGGAGGCGGAGGGAGGAGGGCCCAAAGACATGTCCCTTCACGCTCGCAACAGCTGAAAACAGAGAAGGAAAGTTGCTAGAGCCTTTTTTACCAGCGCAGGAAGCCTCCCTGTCCTGCTCTCACCCCAGAAGCCTTCCCGTACTCCACTACTCTGGGGGGGTGGCTGTCCCACACCCGTCGGGCGATGAACATCGCAAGGAGAAGAGGCTTTTACAGACAGGAGGTGAACAACACGCTCTGGGAGCTGCCAAGGAAATACACATCCCTCCACCCGCTGGGGTCCGGGGCCTACGGCTCGGTGTGGTGAGTGGGGTCCTGCTCGCACCGCCCGCGGCAGCGCGGGGCGGGCTGGGGGTGTTTGAAGTTCCGTGCCGGGGGGGAAACGAGGAGGGGCTTGGCAGCACCCCTCCATTAAGGAAGGACATTTGCACGTGTGATGGAGGCAGGCTGTCTCCTGCTCCAGCGCAGGGCTGGAGACTCGCTCGCTTGAAGAAAATGTTTCCGCTTTTGGCCATCCCGGGTGGGCAGGGCAGGGGTGCCGGGGCAGCCTGGAGCGTCACCTCGGCACTGGGGTCAGGCAGCTTTTGAGCTGCTTTGGAGTCGAGCTTGCATTACGGTTCCTGTCTGGAAGCACAGGCAGGAGGCGGGGGTAATACCTGGGTGTCTGGAAGAGATCTGTAGGTGATTACAGAGGTGGGAGCTGGAATAGGCTGTCCTTGCTGCTCAGTCCCAGGCAGCTGATGCTGGGCTGCCTGGGGGAAGCAGCTGGACAGTACAACCCCCACCCTGATGCCGTTTCCAGCTTGAAATCATAAAGTGGATAGAAATTACTGTAAACCAGGATCAGTAACAGGCTGGGACTTCCTTCATGGCTGATGATAATCCCCAGCCTACAAGAGAGCAGCAGGAGCTGCTGTTAATTATTCAGCTGGGCAAAGGTGCCTGAAGCAAGAGCAAACACAAGTCAGACATTTCTGGATTTACACTGACGAGCCAGAGATGGGCAGTTCTGAAAGGTTAAATATTAAACAGTCCATTGATAGTATCTGAGCAGAGCTAATTTCATAACGTGCTGAGCTAAAAATAATAATAATAAAGGTGTGTCCGTTTTCATAGGTGTTGGGCAAAGTCTGGCCTGCCACTGGGATTAATACTGAAACCCTGGTGCCCAGGTTTTGTCCTTTCCCCCAGTTTCCAGTTTACAGAGAGGCACCCACTTGGCTGCCCAGGTGCATTTATGCTTCTTAGATTCTTAAGTAAGTCCTGCAAAATCAGGCAAGATTAGACTTGACTTTTAATTTATATTTGTACAGTGTTCCCTGATTTTTATCACAGAGAAAATCAGGAAGAAAAATAAAGAAATAAAGACAGGACCAAAAAAAAAAAAAAAAAAAAAAAAAAAAAAAAGGAGAGAGAAATCCTTTCAAAATTTCCTTGCCAAAAAAAAAAAAAAAAATCAAAAGAAATCTTTAGTGGTCCCTGTAAAACTCTCGATTGCTCTGGAACTCTCAAGGAGGGAGGGAGAGGAGGGTGTTGAAGCAGCCCGGGGGTCCGTGGTGGTTTTGAATGGACAGAGCTCAGCACGGAGGGCTCGGTGCCGATTCCTGTACAAAGCTGAGGCAGAAAGTGTGAAGTTAGGATTTGCTGTCCTCTGCTGGGAATTGCTGGGAAACTTTCCTATTGCAGCGTTCTGCAGCAGCGGCTTTTACACCTTCCTGAGCAGCTGAGAAAGTAACTCAGGAGGAACAGCAAAGGCTTGTTTCTCCCCTTATTAATTTGCCAAAATGTGCGGTGATTTGGCTTCCAGCTGAATGTAATTGTGAAGGAAGAATCTTCTGACCCCTCCAACGCTGGTCTAGCCGATCCCTGCCAGCCAAGGCATGGACACAGCTCTGCCTATCTGAGGTCACCCCGAACTGCATCTGTTCACTAAATCTGTGCTGGGGAGAACACGGTGGCATCTCCCAGCTGCACCGACTGAATTGGCTCTGGGCTGTGATTATGGCAAGGCTGCAAGCAGCGCTGTCTGTGCTGTGCAGGCTGAAGCCGCACCACCAGCTCTCCTGTGTTGGGTACTGGGGTTGGGTGCTCTGTAGGTCAGCAGCTGGGAGGGCAGGTAAGAACATGCACCCTCAGACTGGGAAATCTGCCTTGCATTTTGCAGTTTGACTCCCTGGTCAGAGTTCCTTCCTCTTATTTTCCTGGCTTCTCAAAAAACTTAGCACAGTGCTGTCCCCTCTGCTGACATCTGCTGAAGTCCTGAACTGAGACAAAATCTCACTAAGAGTCCTCTTCTGATACCCTGCAGCATCTTCAGTGCTTCAGCTGCTTTGTGTAGCTGTTCCTGCACTTCCTTTGCTTCCCCTGACTCAGTATGTGCCAGTGCAAGGCTGGAGGATGGGATTGAACATGATGATTTACAGCTCTTCTGTTCCCATGGGAGATGGGATAGGGATTTATGAAGCAGTGGGAGCTGCTCTGGGAATCCACAGTGGGATTTGGCAGGGAAAACTGTTTTTTTCATTTGTTTGCATCTTGGGAGGGGGTCAAGGAGGGGCTGAGACACGCCTGGAAAACACCACTGAGAATCCTGAATGACAGCTGTCTGTCTGAGCACCTCCCTTCCCAGCTGGAACGTGGGGCCTCCTTTGCAATCTGAGCAAGAGCCTCCAGAGGAAGAGGAACTGTCACAGAATTGCCGTGTCCAGCTGCAAACAGCAAATGTGACCAGCAGGAATAACACAGCGAGTCTGTAGCAATGGCTGCTGTACCGTGTTTTCATCAGCTTTAGAGAAGAGTCTCCTTTTCAGCCAGACCTACCCTTACACAGAAGCAAATGCGTAGCACCAAGGATTCTGAGCACAGCAGAATTAATTGCAGCAGCATTTTCAACATGTGGCATCCACTGACTTTGCTCCAGAATCCAGTGAAGGCAGCTGGCCTGCCCTAAAATACAATAACCTCCAAGCAGATGGCAAAGCAGAAATATCCATTATCTTTATTCCCTTATCTCCATGCAATAGGGAAGGAGAAGGCAAAGTTAGAACTAATTCTGACCTCTAATCACTTGTTTCCCTTTTCTCGCAGCTCTGGTGCCTCCAGCTTGTTTCTGCAGGGTAAAGGGAATAAAGATGAGCCACTCATGCTTTCCTTGGTGTCCCACCTTTGCTGCCCAAAGCCACACAGGGTAACATCTCTGTGTGCAGAGCTCCACTGAGCTCCTCAAAGGGCCTTTCTCTGCTGTCCTTCCATGGGCACAGGAATTAACTCTTCTCTAGATGACCTTTGGGGTTGCAGAATCTGTTCAAACATACTGCTGACATCAGAATGGTTTTTAATTTGCCTGCTGCAGTTCAGCCATAGACAAGAAGACGGGGGAGAAAGTGGCCATCAAGAAACTCTGCCGCCCATTCCAGTCAGAGATCTTTGCCAAGAGAGCCTACAGAGAGCTGATGCTGTTGAAGCACATGCAACACGAGAATGTAAGTGCTCCTTTCTCCCTTCCTGCTGATACAAGGGGTGTTTCCTTGCCACCTGCGAGCAAGTCCTTTTTGGTGGCATCACCTCTGTTTTAATTGACATTTGGTGTGTGCACGCGGTTGTGGGGTTTACCTGTGACCTGTTTGCTGTGCCCAGGCTGAAACAGGTGTGTAATGGGTGAGCCCAAGTATTTGTAAGAGGGAAAACATTTGTGCAGCAGCAGTGAGGAGTCCCTGGATTCCTCAGATGGAATTCTCTCTGTCCACCCATGTGCATGTGCCAGTGGAGAGCTGATGAGTAGCATGTGCACAGCAAATGTGGTTTAAATGTGAGCTTCTCTCCTTCCTCAGGTCATTGGGCTGCTTGATGTCTTCACCTCCACTGCCTCCTACCAGGGGTTCCAGGACTTGTAAGTTTGGAGTTGTTTGCTCTGTCTAGACTTAACTATTTTCCAAGACAGCTGTGTCTTAGCAGCAATGGAACAGAGAGGGCTGAGGTGCAAAGGGACCAGACTAAAAGCCAGGCATCCCCAAATAATGCAAAGAAAGAGAGGCACACATCAGCTCCCATGGCTGACACACCCAGAACACATAAACAGATCCCATCCCTGCTCACAGCTGGGACACCACAGCATGCACAGACCAACCTGTGCAATGAGGATGTGTTACATTCCATGGTGCATCATCACATGTAGGGTGATCCACTGTGTGACTGCTGAGCTAAGGGGCTGCACTCAGAACTGGAGAAGTATCGTTCATCAGGCCTTAGGGCAATTAGAATTTGAAAGAGCTGTCCTTCTTTTCCTCTTGATTCTGGCTCTTCTTAATTTTTTTTTGGACATTTTCCCTCCGTGTTCATGGTCAGCTTGGACAAGTCATTTTCCCTTCCCCATCACTGCAGATGAGCAGTGAGTGCCTGGCTTTGGGGGTTTGGCTGATGGCTCAGTGTTTAGCAGCCTGCAGGAAGATCGTTTGAAGGTTCTCAGAGCAGTTCCTGCAGGAAGACCATCAATTAATTAGCAGCCTCAGCAGGCAGATACTGAAGGAAGCTGGATGTTGTCTTCTGAGGCAGGGCTGGAGAATATTAAAATGACAAATTTGGGAGCCAATGCAGCTGCTTTGCTGTGTAAGATGTTTCAGCTTTTGGGTGGTAAAAGGCCGTCCAAACTTGAACTTCACTTGAGGTCTAAAGTAAACTAATTTAGGATCCTGAAGATCCTTGTTCTTACTTGACATGAGATACCTCATTTCAGGGGAGGAGAAAGAGCAATTTTCAGAACAGGTTGAAATTCCAGCTTCACTGCAGGCTGTGCTAGTCAGCCAGGAACACTGTCACAACAACTCATCTTCGTTACAGTGAGTTACGCAGCCAAAAAAAACCAAACCAAGTGAGAACAAGGCTAGCCTGGTCCCCTGCATTTTTCTTCCAGACTCAGGGCCTTGTCTTACTGCCTTTTAGCTACCTGGTGATGCCATACATGCGGACAGATTTACAAAAGATCATGGGACATGAATTCAGTGACGAAAAGATCCAGTACCTGGTCTACCAAATGCTGAAAGGGCTGAAGGTAGGTGGGTCTGGAGGAGTTTAGTGACTCCCTGTGTCTCCTCTGTGTGTCACCTCTGGGTTGACCCTAACTAAACTCCCCTCCAATACCATACAGGAAGATGTGGGGAGTTTATGGCATCCCCTCAGAACAGGTATTGGCTGTTGAACCATTCCTGTTCCAGCACACAGCAGTAGAATGAGTGCTTGCTTGCATCAGTCAGCCAAGTATCAAAGTAATCAGCAGCCATAGATAGGCCTTGTGATGGTTTTTCCATGGCATCACTTGCTTCTCTCTTTGCCTTGCCCAAACCCTCAGCAAAACTCTACACAGAGAGTGAGAGGCTGGCAGCAGCAAGAGCTTCTGCTGAACACATAACAGAGGCTCTCAGGGGAGAACACAGAGGGAATGATTTTCTATTCAGTAGCATAAGGGAGAAATATGTTTCTGTAACTGGTTTTGAGGGAGCTGAAAGCAATCAATGCAAACTCTGGGATGCAGAGACAGAGCTTTACAGCTGCCCTCTCACATCCTTCACCTGGAGTCACAGCAGTGGCTTACAGGCATCAATGAGTTCACCTAAATCACACCTCTCCCCAGTTCACTGCTATCTTGTGTTTAAATAAAGGGGGGAAGAACACACAGAAGGTTTGACTGGTGTGCTAAAGGCCCTGTAGTCAGTTTTTGCAATTTTGTGGCTTTGGGCTGAGATTCTTTTTTTGAACACCCAAAATAACCATGTTTTCATGTCATCTGCTGTAACCTTGATGACTTTGATAGTTTGAAGCTGTTGTACTTGCTCTAAGGAACTATTGCTTCATCCCTCCTCTTCTGCTCTACGCCTCTTCTTTAGACTGGCAATAGCATTGCAAATACTGTCAGTAATTTGGGGCAGAAATTTCTTTTCAAACTGCTGCCCTAGGGACCAGAGACCTGTAGAAGGCTACAGAGGTTTGTTCTCAGCAAGTTCTTGTTTGTAGCTCTCATTTCTCTGCTAGAGAACAGAAAATTTTGTCTGCTGGTGATCACATTGTGGCTCCTCTTTTTATTGTAGTATATCCATTCAGCTGGCATCGTCCACAGGGTAAGTTCATGTGTGCTCTTATTCTGATTTTTATGTTTGAGAAACACAGCATAGTCATGAAGTTAATAAATTCCTAACCATCATTTCACTAATAGCATTGTCTGCTCTAATTTTCCATCCTGTCTGCTCTTTTTTCCATCCTACACCCTATATATGTTTGGATTTGCTAATATCCAAAATGCTGTATTTTCTGATGAGCTGAGAAGCATTTTATGATGCTTTCTGAATTAAAACTGTTTCAGAAAAAAATCAAATAGCAATCTAAAGCTGTACAGTATAGAAGGTGTGGTGTTAATTCAGTCATTTGCTGCATTGATACCGAACCTGGGGTGTTATGGGACCCCATCAAAGACAAGCAGAGGTTCAGTTGAGAGCTTTGTTGATGTGTTGCAACTTGAAACATCCAATTTTTCTGCTCTTGTCTGTTGTAGGACCTGAAGCCAAGTAACCTGGCTGTGAATGAAGACTGTCAGCTGAAGGTAGGTGGCAAAGCAGCACTTTGCATCAGCAGCACATCAGCTCGCGGAGGAGCTGCTCTGCCAGCAGCAAATTGGCACTGTCATGTTTCCTCTTTCCTCCTGAGCCTCAATTCCAGGCGTAGGTTCCTTGGTGGCTGCAGCAGTGGGAAATACTCCCCTGCTGATGTAACTTGCTGAATCAGGGCACAAGACTTCAAATGAACCTTCTGTCACTGTAATCCTCGTGGCATGGCAGTGTGTAATGACTTCCTAGAGAAATTCAGCACTGCTGAGCAGCACTTGCAGTAGGTGAATGATCCCTGAAGGGTAACTGGATTCAACTGCAGTTGCCCTTTGGTTCTCATGGACATTGTGGTTGTGATTCCAGACAAAGTTATTTTCAGGGTTGCTCTGAAGGGTTTGCTTGCAGCTGGCTGGGGTGGTGCTCTAGCATGCATTTTCTGTAATGTATATTTCAGGGAGTGGCTCTGCTGCCCATAAAGGTTGGGTCAAGCTTGTTCAGCATTGAGGGAGAGGCCATGCTGTGTCACCTGCAAGGTGTTCTTATAGGAAAGGATGAGTTGTGGTGACCTGGGAGCATGCCTTCACCACGAGGTCGTAGACCAACTCCAATAAAGCACAGAGACCCAAAACTTAAGCTTCAAGAAAGGAAGTGACCTTCCAGGGAGCATAAAGCACTGATCCTTCCAGCAGGGTCTTCTCACAACAACTGGGTCTGCAGCTGGCTTGCAATTTACTGTGGAATTAAGACATACTAATTCTTTGAACCATCCCATGGGTGTCTGTGGTGTAGTTGGAGCTTTGTTATTACCTGACTGGAGCTACTTCATTGAAGTAGAGTCTCACTTGCCTATGGGATTTCTCTTTTCTCTCCTGCCCTTCCTTCTCCTTATTCTTCCTTTGGAACTGCAGATCTTGGATTTTGGCTTGGCCAGACAGGCTGATGCTGAGATGACTGGCTACGTGGTCACACGGTGGTACAGAGCCCCAGAAGTCATCCTGAACTGGATGCATTACAACCAGACAGGTGAGCAGCCCTGCCCCAGCGGTGTGACTCTCTGGTGATGAGCCAGGGGATCCTGCTGGTTCAAATCTCACAGAATTGTCCAGTTGTTTTTCCTCTTTATCATCAGTGCTCCCTGGAGCAGAGCAGGTCCCAGAGGTGTTGCACAACTCCAAGAGCTGGTGCTTGCAGGAAATGATGAAAGCAGAGATTTTAGAACAGAGGAGGGTGGGAGGGAGTGAAATTTAAATCAGTGCTTGCTGCAAGCAACAGCAAAAACGACAGCCCCAGCAACCTCTGCTGCCTTTCTAATTCCTTTTTAAATTTTCTTCCTTTTCCCCCACCCTTCCTTTTTCTCTCTGGACAGTGGATATCTGGTCTATTGGCTGTATCATGGCAGAAATGCTGACTGGGAAGACACTCTTTAAAGGAAAAGACTGTATCCTTTCAAGATGAACCTTTTCCCTGAGGGGAGTAATAATTCTTGGTGTGTGTGTGAAAGTGCTTTTATGAAGGAGGCTACTGAAAAAAACAGGTATCGTTCTGGTTTATCAGGAGGTAATCAGAAGGACCAGTCTTTTTGGTGAGGAAAACAGAAAGGGACTTTAGAAATACAGCTCTGTGGTGGTGTGGCTCTACATCAGCAGTTCAACCTTGCGTGGCCATAGCTCCATTCCCAAAACTTTGCATATCCTTCCGAGCCCATGGATGTGTGTCCTGGTATAGTTGTGCCAGAAAAATTACCTGTTGATGGAAATGCCATGCCAGGGAGAAAGGCTCGGAGCTCTTTTCACCAGTCTAATGAATCTCTACTTGTGTGACGGTGATGGGTTTGTACCATGAGCTAATTGCAGCTCTAGCAGGCTGAGCTGGGGGCAGGCGTGTCCAAGGGTTGCTCCTCAAAGGGTGATCTTTAACACAGCTTGCCAGACCTGGATCAGCTGACCCAGATCCTGAAAGTAACAGGGCATCCAGGAGAGGACTTCTTGGAGAAGCTGGAGGACAAAGCGGTAAGGAGGTTCCCTGTGGGTTTGGGTCCTGCTGGCAGAGGTGTCAGGGGAAGAGGTTAACCTGTGTTTGACATGGGGGAGGTGCTGCCTCTACAGCAGCAGAAGTGCAGCAGCAGCCTTTTCCCCTCGGCAAGGAAGGCATTCCTCTGTGCTGGTGGCACATCTGATGGACCTGGTGCTGTGCTGGGAGCTGCTGCGTTCTGCAGGGACTCCGATGGGAGGTGCTTGATGCCCCAGCAAACCACCAACCTTTCTCTGTTCTCCAGCTTGGCTCTTAAAACAGAAATATTTCTCTGTCTCGACTGATAAAAATAGGTCCTTGTAAAGTGCTTGCTGAAATGGGACATCTGGGATGCTTTGCTCTTGTCTCCATTTGCCTTTGCTCATCGGAGCCATGAGACTGAGAGCTGTATTTCACACCTGTCCACGTGCAGTAATTGTGCTTTCCTTGCTCTTTCAGGCTAAGAGTTATATCAAGTCCCTCCCTAAAATCCCCAAGAAGGATTTGTCTGTGCTTTTCCCTAAAGCAAATCCTCAGGGTAAGTAATCTCCAGCATTTCTCATGCGTTTTCACAGCTGGAACAGAGGCAAGCTGACTGCCACTGCCCCGACTTTATTTCTCCTTCTTCCCGTAATTTCTTGCTACTTTTTTCCCTTGCAGTTTGTGCCCCTGCCCCTCCTCAGGGAAAATATGTATCAATTAAAAGCAGAATTATCTTTTATTGGCATTACAGTGGTGATGTTCTGCTGTTCTTGGCCATTTACTACTTTAAAAAAAATTATTATTTTTTAAGTACAGTGTAGATCCTGTTTGTTGAATACCTGGATCTAGCAATATTTAACAGACAGCAGATGTGCAATTTTCAGTGTAAGAATTATCTCTTACAAAGAGCTCTCTTCCCAGGTAGGTTAGAGGTGAGAGCAAGCAAAACTCTTCTAAAAACTGAACGGAATAAAGCCTAAAAATGTTAAAACCAAGTGGGAATGGGGCTGACAGACTAGTCAGCATCTGGGTTTCCTACCCTCCTCTTTACCAGGGATGTATAGGTTTCTATACAGATTATTCATGTTAAGGCTCCTTTGAGATGCAAGGCTCTAAATGAAAGCAAATTATTAAAACTGAAAAATATCTTGAGGTTACTGGTTTACTCCTCATGTTTCTGCAGCCCAATCTGTGCAGCAAGGCTTATTCAAATCTAATTTGTTATTTCTGCACAATTTAACTTCTGTTAGTAAGAGCTCCCTGAGGCTGCTCTTGGGCAGACTTTGCATCTCCACTGATGGGAGCTCCTTGCTGCCTTGACCAGCTTGAGGAATCTCTTCAATTTTCAGGTCTGGAGATGAAACACTGGAAATACCAGTGCCATCACTTGCAGGGTTCTTGCACAGGGTGCCTGTGCTTCCCTGCACCTTGCTTAGCCCTGTTCCCATCCCCTGCAGCCGTGGACCTGCTTGACAAGATGTTGCAGCTGGATGTGGAAAAGCGCCTTACAGCAACAGAGGCCTTGGCTCACCCCTACTTCGACCAGTTCCGAGATGTCGAGGAGGAGACAGAGGCACAGCACTCCTATGATGATTCTCTGGAACATGAAAAGCTTTCAATAGAGGAGTGGAAAAGTAAGAAGTTTATTTTCTTTGAGGTTTCTGTCTAGCACGGGATTTTCCTACCCCTCTTTCTGTCCTCTACAGATGCTGAGTAAGGCTGTGATTGCCTGCTGGTGCCTCAGTGGTAGTGCACAGATCTCTCGCTTTTATGCATTCAGCAAAGATCCCTCCAGCTCTTCAGGCAGACTTTTTTTGTCTCTCTCCTTTGTCTCTTTCAGCTGCCACTGAATGCCTTTCTCTCTGCACATCCAACACTCAAACTTTTGTGTCCTCTGAAATCACATATTCACACTTATTTTGTTCTGTTTTTCAAGAGCATATTTACAAGGAGATCTTGACCTTCAGTCCCATTGCACGGAAGGATTCAAAGAAGAGAAGTGGGATGTCATTATAGCAACGGGTGCAGCTGTGGCTGGGACTCAGTTCTCCTTGATGACATGAAATTCATTCCACACTGCGTTGCTGGTGGCCATGATTTGGCCTGTGGGACCTCTCTCTGTGTGCCAACACAAGGATGACACCATGCTGTGGGCATTGGACTTTGTTCTACTAAAGGGGAAGCACCCCAGACAGTTTTCAACATAAAAGACAAATATATTCTTGTTGAAACTTTAAGTGAGAGAATTTTACCTGGTGGGTTTTTTTTTTTTTCTTGTATTTGTCCACGTGAGAGAGGAGGGGTTTCATTCTTTCTCATTAATCTTTTCAAACACAGGTTTTAGTACATTAATTATGGATGAGGTAAAGAGAAAGGTAAAATTGACTGGGAAGTGAGTCCTATGCAAAAGGATCAGAAATACTGAAATTCAGCATAACAAGGCCTTATCCAATCTCACTCTGACCGTATCCTGCTTCCCTGAATAGTCACAGAGCACCCAGCAGAGCAAGGCTGCTGGGATGGTGTCCAGGGCACCATGGGATCAGCCTGTGTTCCGAACAGCTACAAACTCATCCTATACACAGAATTCTGCTCAGATGCTTCCTCTCCAAAGAGCCACTGCCTCTTTTTTTTATTTTTTCCCTGCTTATTTAATTGCCTGGGATTTGATCAGTGCTGTTTCCTCCTCACTGCCAAACGCAGCCCGGGAATTCAAGGCCACCTCCCACAGCGACAGACTGGGTGTCCCAAGCAGCTGCACAAGTTAGTTTGAATATGGATCAGCAGGAAGTTTTGCAGCCTGTGCTGAAACTGGAGTATCTGCAGATGCATGGCTTATCAATACAGTCACTTGATAGTGCAGTGCTAGGCAGGCACAGCTGCTTGTTGTGATAACACCTTTGGACTGCAACACGTTTTTCCCCACGGTGATCAGCCAATCATTCCAAAGTCTATCCCAAGGGATATGTGCCAAGAGACAAGTGTCTTCTCTGTATCAGAGCACAGAGTCCCCAGGACTAGAGAAAAGTATGGAGATATGTGACCTCAGTAATACATGCAGTGAGTCTCAACTCCCCCCCCTTCTGTAGCTGCTGACTTGGTTTGGTTTAGCCAGATTGTTTGTTTTCAGTACTCTCTAATTTTCTTCTTAAGTAATGTTCAGTTTTGCTGTACAGTTTTCAGTTTTGCTCCCACAAGTAAGGGAAAACTGCAACATTTCCAGAATTTTCTGATCTGTCTTCTCCACTGGGAACTGGACACAATGATGTCATGTTTCTTGGCTGTCTCCCTGTTGCAGCTCATGGCATGCAGCACTTGGGATAACCCTCCAGTGACTGCAGCTTTTTGATAGGATGGTGTTGATGTTTGCCTGCTGTAGCTGCACAGCTGGTCCATGATGATAAGATGTGGTTTCTCGTGGCTCATATCTGTCTGGGCCGTGTACAAGCCCTTGGCTTCACTCCTCTCTTAGGAAGGGACAGTGAGCACAGAACTGTGGTGATGTGCCCTCAATTCCCTGGAAATTCAATGTTTTCTTATGCAGCACTTTTGTAAAGAGCTAGGCTGGGGGATATGCAGTAATGTTCTGCTGACTCCGTCTTGAAAAACACAGCTTGATGAGATTTAGGGTTCATCCTTTCCTTTTGCTAAGGAACAACTTGCATTTTCCTTGAGTGGCAGAAGGGAGAAGTTCTTGCTGCATCTGTCAAACTGCAGTTGGAATACTGTCCTTATGAATCTGACTTGGCTGCCACATGCCCTGCACAATCTTGAACAGAGGTCGGAGAGGAGCTCTCTGCAGCTGCCATTTACATCTCAGAGAGCTGCAGATGTTTAGAGCTGCCTGTGCCAGGGTAAAATGAGGCTTGGTGGTTTGCAGGGGAGGGTCATTGTCCAGGTGAGCGTTTGTGAGTGCACAGGGAGATGTTTCAGGGCTGTGGGTGAGGCAGACTTGCCCTCCTAACTATATGCAACCCTGGACATGGAGAGGCAGAGAAGAGTCTTAAAAGCTCAATCTTGTAGAGAAATTTGAGTACATCTATGGAGACCTTTAGAGTAGAGAGCTTTCTTTCAGAAAGTCATCTCTAAAGTCAAAATCATCTGTTAAGGCAAAGAACCCATTCAGACAGAACTCATGAACCACTGTTAATGGGAATGTAGTGTATGATTTCTTAGTCATCCTGCCCTCCTTCAGAAGGGGATAGGTAGACTTGAAGCGTTTTCTGTCTCAGTAATGGTGGCTGAGGGAGAAAACATCTTCATGATAAAGGAATGTACTGAGCAGTCTGCTGGTAGTTGAAAAGGGACTTGGATAGCTTTAAAGAATAATTTAAGATGCCCTTTGGGAATTGTCTGTCTGAGCAGAGGACAAGCATGAAGAGGCACTGGGGACATGTGATACAAATAGGTGTGAGAAGAACAGTTGTGAGCATAACCAAGTAGGGTACACAGATTTTGCAATCATCAGTCTCACTTGTTTTAGGGGTAGCACATACAGGCTCTTCAGCATCAGTCTTTCTGCTGAGTATACATCCAGTTTCAGGGCCTGGGTTTCTGGGTTTCTTGGTAGGTTTACACTTACCCGGAATGCTCTGAAATTGTAAGAGCAATCCCAACAGCTGCTGTGTGGGCTCCATGCTCTGGTTTCATTCATTCATCCACCAACCCCATATAGTGACAGTACACTGTCCAAAAGCATTACCAAATATCCCAGCAAATGTGGCGAGCAGGTGCTCTGTAAGCCCAGAAACCCTGGAGGTGTATGTATATTTGTTTTTTGTGGTATGTATCATCCAAGAACTGAAAATAGACAGTAGAAAATGTAGCAGGTTGGTAGTGGAAAGAATATCTGTCTGTAAAGACCAACCATCCCAGTGCTCCTATGGCATCTGAGGATATGTTTCAGTGAAGAGCTACCAGAAGGGAGAGGTGGGGGGAAATTCTATTGACATTTCCTGAAAGGAGTTTGAAAAACACCTGCTTGACAGAGCCAGTGACTCAGGCCAAGGCTGGAATCCTTCAGCACAAGAACGAGAGGGGGTGTGTGACCCTGACAGACACTGTGAGTCAAAGCAGAAATTACCTCATGCAGAGGTGCAGGCAGTGCCTGTTGGATGACTCACACTGACACATAATTCATGGACATTCCTTTCATTACAAGTATAGTTTACATAATTAAAAATACAAAATCAACTGATAAAAATTCCTCAGCCATTAAGGAGTCCAAAATTCCATAAATCTGGGCAGCCAAAAATATGTTTGCTGTTTGTATTGAGGATGTATGATAAAAATTTACATGGATATATAGATGGAATTTTTCTGCCTTGAGTAACACACAGATGTCTAACTTGGAATACTATTTACTTGCTAGTCTTACATTCATTTCTGACTTCCAAGCATCTTTTTTAAATTTGGAAAATAAAGCCTTCAGAAACAATCTTTCTCTGTTTGGTTTTTTTTTTTTTTTTGGACAGCTAATTAGGTCTGTGAAGTTGCAACTTTATGGGGCCTATTTATTAGGTACTTGCACATGTAAGTGGGAAAGAAAAAGCAGATGAAGCAATGATTATTTTATGTTCTTAAGAGACACCACAAAACTACCAGGATTTTTAAAGAGAGACAGTAGTTGTTGTGTTTTGGATACCACCTAGAAACCTTTCAGTGCACAATTTTGAAAATTTCCACAGCCTCTTAAAAAACTACTTATTTTATCCTGTAGGAAAAAGACAGATCATCTGTTTCATATTTAACATTTTCACATTCTAGGTAGCAGACTAAACAAATAATGTTCATGTTTTAATTATGTGATAATAGGAAAGAAGAAAAACATAGAAAATTATAAACACATCTGAGAACTCTAGTGAGATACTGTACAAAGGATGGTAATACCTTTTCATATTCCCATGTCTCGCTGTTGCCTGAGCAACCAGGGAAAGCGTTCCTAATCCTCTGCATTTTTCCTGTATCATGGGTCAGCAGAGTGTTGGCTGGAAACGTGATTATGGCTGTTTTTCTTTTCACAGCTGAGAGAAACAAGATATGAAAGACTGAATGAAGACCAGAATAGCCAGGAGTAGTTTGTTTTTCCCCCAAAAGGATGGACACTTGCTGCACTAATTGCATTTATCATGGAATCATTCAGGCTGGAAAAAGCCATTAAGATCGAGTCCAAATCTACACTGTGAAAATGTCAGTTTCCAGGTGAATGTGGTTTAAGGGATGTTTTGCCTGATTTCTCTCTACAAGCCCATTTTCTGAGCACATGAGCTTTTAATGTGATGTTCAGCTGGTGCTGGCTCACAGCTGATTCAGTCAGCTCTCCTTTTTATTGGAATGCACTCCATTAAATAATACTGAAGGGTGAGTATATTACCTCTGCAACCCTCATTGATTTGCTGTTAAATGAAAGTGAGTTAACTTCTTTTAGCCAAGTTTGGCCAGAAAAATAAAAATTCTTCTGCCATAAACCATCATTTCATATCTGTCTTCAGAACAGTTCAACTGAAAAAAAATGTTTTAAAATTAGAGGATGTTGAGATTTTAAAAAAAAGAACCACTGAGGAGGTAGTGCTGGGTGCTTGTGTAACCTCTCTGATGTTAGTGAGGCTGAAGAGGGTTTTATATATATATTTATTTATATTTATAAAGGGTCTTAGGAAATGCAGCTGAGCACTTCCTAGGACCCTATATAAATATATATATATAAAAATCCAGTGAAAATACATGTCAGCTGAGGCTTATCACTTTGAGGTATCAGGTTTTAGCCTTTAATGCACAAGGGCCCTGTTTAGCAATTGCTCTAATTTCAACAATTCTGAAGAAAACAGCAGCAGAACAAACAGCCAAAGAGAGATACAAACATAACTCAGTTTTGAGGCTTAATAAATCAACAAAGAAGAAAGGTCAGGTCGCAATTCTAAATGCTAATTCACTTCCCTTTTTAAGTATGTTTTATATGCTTGAATAAACACGGGGAAAATTGTAATATGACTGAAGGTGCCCAATTCTGTTTGAGGTGTCATGGCTGCTGCTTTCATGTGAAGCAACATCAATAATTTTGCACTTGCACCCTTTAAAAACTGGGACAGCAAAGAAATTGAATTAAGCTGTGCCTCTGGGATTTGAGAGAAGTTCAGAAGGTTTTTTTCAAATAACACATTAGTTCCACAGCTTTGATACAAAACTAAATGATGAATAACTTGTTTTGATGTTGCAACACATGGCCCCCAGTCATCAGAGATGTCTGGACATCTCTGTGCACAAGTCATCCCACTGTTCTTAATAGGGAACCTAATATGATTATAATAAGCTAATTCCAGTGCAAATTTAAGAGTATAAAGTTTCAAAACTGAGGTCAAAATTAAAGTGTTTGCAAAAGTTGGTCATATTTAAAAAAGGAAAAGTAAAAAAAAAAAATTCAAGTAAAACCCAATTAAAATTCCCACATAAAGAAGGAAAATCATAGAATGGCCTGGATTGGAAGGGATTTAAAGAACATCTGTTTGCAATTCCCTGCTGTGGGACACCTTTCACTAGAGCGGGTTCATCACAGCTCCATCCAACCTGGCCTTGAACAATTCCAGGAATGTGGCAGCCACAGCTTCCCTGGACAACCTGTTCCAGTGCCTCACCAGCCTCCAAGGGAAGAATTTTTTTCCTATTACCTAATCTGAACCTACCCTCTTTTAGTTTGAAACCTTTCCCCCTTGTCCTGTCCCTACATGCTCTTGTAAAAAGTCTCTCTTCATCCTTATTGTAGGCTCCTTTCAGGTACTGTAGGGCTGCAACTAGGTCACCCCAAAGCTTCTCTTTTCCAGGCTGAACAAACCCAGTTCTCTCAGCCTTTGAAGTAGCTCATCAATTATTGAAATTATTTTATTTACTGTTTAACTAGGAAGCAAATGCATCTATAGATTGTTTTGGGTTTTGTTTTATCCTTCATGGCTAGGACCATACTCTTAAACAGCTGTTCTTCTAAGGGTGAGATCCTTTGTAAAACAGTAAGAGTATTGAGACTTTATTTCTAAATCTTGGATATGTTATTTTTAATGCAAGACAAGGATAGATTATTATTTATTTTCAAGTTCTGATATGTAAATAGTAGATTTGAAAAAAGTATATACCATATATACACAGTATATACTTCAAAGGTGATATATGTAAAGACTGTTCAGCAGTAACACATTTTCCTTTGCTTTTAAAGCTGCAACAAGCTCTGGTCCAACCTCAGTACTTTGCGAAACAGACTGTCACAGATTGGCTGCTCTCAGATTCCATGGTTAACATACGTTAAGAGACAAAAGATCTCCAGTTGGACTATAAATGAGGGAAAACAGCATTCATTGCTTCCTTCTAAAACAGTTAATTCTATAAATTCAGATGGTGATATTATGCAATACTCTGCGCAGAGTGGGAGGTGGAACATACATATGCCCAAGTATGTGGCATGCTCTATAAAAAGTAAGTGTGGGAGCCTCTGCAATTCCAATCTCAATGCTTATCTCAGTTGCTAACTTAACTTTTTCCTTGTTCAATCCCCTCAGTTCCTCTCTCACTGTCCTTCCAGCCCATCACACCTCTGCATGTGAAGAGGCCATCTGGACGTGAAGTATTGGTCTAGAAAATAAATACAGGCTCTTGCTATTTACACCGTTTGTTTGATGTTGCTTGTTTAGGCTAACAGTGGCAGGCAAAGGTTCTCTGGGAGTGTAGCTGGGTTGGACTCTGGCACCTGGCGATGCTCCAGGGTGTTTCCTGGGACCCCATGCTTCCTACAAAAAATAGTGGGTTGCAAGAGGAAGACACCCCAAATGAGCCTGGGACAAAAATCCCACATTTGCCGCGGTCTGAGGGCGCCCGTCTGTGAGGTACCGGCCTGGGATGGGCCCGCACGGCTGTACCCGAGCTCCCAAACCCCAATCCCGCGGATGATGTGGGGGGCAGGGAGGCACAGGGGTAGTAGCCCCGTCCGGCCGAGGCTCCCCGGTGCTCGCTGCCTCGTCAGCCGCGGAGGGGGGACACGGGCGGTAGCGGCCCCCGCCTAAGCCATGAGGCCAGCGCAGAGGGACCCCCCCGCCCTCCCGTCACCACCAGCCCCCGGGGGCCTCCCGCTCGGCGCGGCCCGGGTGTGGGAAGGCACCGGGGAGGGGCGGGCGGTGCCTGCCCGCGGGGGGGAGCGGAGCGCGGAGCCCCCTCCCCCGCCTGGCCGCTGGCTGCCGCCTCTCCCCGCCGCTCGACCGGCCCGCGCCGCCGCCACCGCCGCCTCCATCTTGAGCGGGTGTCCCCTGCTCCCCCCCCCCCGCCTCCACAGCACCGAGAGCGTCGGGGGCGCTGGAGCCCCGGGGGGGAGGGGGGGGGAGGTGAGGGTGGTGGGGGGCGAAGCGGCACCGGGGCCGGAGCGGCAGCGGCGGGAACAGCGGCGGGAGCAGCGGCGGCAACGGCAATGAGGAGGCGGCGCTGAGGAGGCGGCGGTAGCCGGAGCGGACGGAGCCGACATCTTGCGCCCTCCCCTCCCGCCGCCGGCTGGGTGAGCCCGTCCGCCCCAGGGGGGAGGGGAGGGGGAGGCGGAGAGAATTAAAAAAAAAAAAAAAAAAAAAAAAAAAGGAAAAGAAAAAAAGGAAAAGAAAAACAAAAACAAAAATTCCCCCCCAAAAGGAGGCGGCGGTGGCAACGGTGGAGAAGCCGCGGCGGCGGCGCGCTGAGCCGGCCAGGTAAAGCTCTGCGCGGGAGGCCGCGACACCCTTCAGGGGTCTCTCCTCCCTCACACACCCCCGCGCCGGGGTCGCGGGAAGGTGACCGGGCGGGCGGGAAGGAGCTGGGGGAGGCCGGTACGCCGCAGCCTGCGGGCCTTTCCCGTGTCCCCGCTCTGTCTCCGCGCGGCGAGAGCGGCCCGCGGTCCCTCGCCGAGGAGGGACAGCGGCGGCGAGCGCCCGGGGACGGGGAACAGGCAGCGCCGTGTCAGCCGGACCCCCCCATTGCCGCCATCTTGGCCCCCCCCTCTTCGCGGCGCGGCGGGGGCGCCGCCCACCTTCTCCCACGCGATTGGCCCAGGCGGGGCCGAGCGCACCCGCCTTTAGCCCCGCAGAGCCGTGCGTTGCTATTGGTGGTGGAGCTGTGATGGACGGCGGCGCCAGCCAATGGCCTTGCAGCCCTGCTGCGCTCGCGCTGCTCGCCCCCGCCCGCTCCCTCTCTCTGGGGACTGTTGCGGGTCCGCGGGGAGAGGCGCCTGTGCCTCGGCCCGGACCGGTCTTTGGTCCCGCCATGGTTAATCGCCTTTTCCTCCCCCCCCGCCCTGGGGACGGCTTCATTTTTGTCCGAGTCCTTGTTGTGCCTTGGCCCAGATCGCTGGCTGCTATTGGAGTTCCCTGCAGGGAGCCCTCGGTGCGCAGGGTAGCTCCTGAGAGGAGCTCCCGCCGGCGCCTGACAGCTGAGGGCATGTCACAGTTCCTTCAGTTGCTGCTGAGGCCGGGCACAGCTCGTGGCATATCACAGTTCCCTCGGAGTGCTGCTGCTGAGGTCAGACACTGCTCATGGCACATCCCATCTGTTGCTGAGCCCAGAGTTTACCTGAAACTTCATCCACAGCCTGTCTCACACCCTCCCCATTCCAGAGGGAGGGCCTCTCTCGAGGCCTGCTGCATTTCCCATCATCTTGACTTGGTTACAGAAGTATCAGGGCATTGATAAAGATGAAGATCTCTGCATGTGTCAGGGCAAGCAGCTCTTTGTGACATCCGTTGAGCACTGACATTTCATTGTAGGCATCAGTACAGGTGTGAGGCGCATAAATCCTTGGCAGGTGTGTGAAGGGAGCCCATATGGGCCCATGGCAAGCACAGATGTGGCAGGAACATGAAGGGACGTTGTCGAGGGCAGCAGGAGTTTCGCTGGCGTTTTGGTTGGCAAAAGGTGGAGAGGGGGCTGCAGCTGTCCCAGGTTGTTTCTTTCCTCTGGCATCCATTGCTTTTACTTTACAGATGTGTTTCTTAAATAGTTCCATGGGTATCTGTTCCTCGTTGCACAGCAGTGGGTTTTAAATCCCAGTTGCTGCATGGAACTGAGTGGCTGCTTGTGCAGGAGAGCAGTGCTGAGGAACATCTCCAGACCTTGTGTTTGGCTTGATGTCCCAAAGACGGACAGTCTCTGTAGCCACTCAGTGGCTGTAGCCACTGCCAGTAGTCATGGTGCACCAGAATCCAACAAGAGCCATGCCATTCCCATCTGCTGCTGGACACCGAAATCCAGGTGGCCTTTTTGCTGCAAGTCACTGAAGTTCTTCATTGTTGAGGGACCTAGTTTTTCGCTGGGATCACCAAGCTATCCTAAAAGAAAGGGCCAGGAAACTCCCCCAACAGCACTGCCTCGAGCTCCAGCCTTGCATCCTCTGCACATGAGAAACCTGGTGCTGTAAAGTGAATCCTTGGTTGTTCAGCATGGGAAGGCTGAAAGGAAGGACTGCAGCATGAAGGAGAGTTAGGAAGGAGACTGAGGTCTTCTGCAGTGTGAGAAAAGGACTTGGAGATGGCCAAGGCAGCATTGCATGGGTTGAAATCATGGCCTTTCCTTTGGAGGACCCACTTGTGTTCAATAATCCAGGCTATGCATATAATGGGGCCTGTACTGTGATGTTGTTCCATACATGTTGATCTGTTTGGTTTCTTCAGGAGAGCTTTTGTCTTCTTTGCAGTAAATTTAAGTGTCCTGATGATGGGCTTGGTTTTTTAGTCACCTATTTCAGCCCTTCCAGGCAGCTGTTGCCCACAGGTGTGAAAGCTGCTGCTCAGAATCAAACCACTCCTGAAGGAACTCCTGAGGTAGAGTTAAATTCATTCTCAGCAGCTTTATGGGTTGCAGCCACCATGTTTGCTCAGTTGTGCTCTCTAGGAACTCTACTCCCTGCTCCCATTGTAATCCCCAGCAGAAATGGGCGATGGGAGCTTTTTGGGATGCCTTGAGCATATTGTGGCAATAGCCAAAGGATGTCTGTTTGAACTTTCTGCTTTCCTATCAGCAACCTTTGTCCATGGCAGGACAGAATCATCATGGGCTGAAACAGCATTTAACCCCACTGATGTAGAGTATCTTTAGCATTTCAGTGTGCACAGGTGCTGTTTGCAGAGGGATTCTTTTTTATGTGTAGCTGGGAGGTGTTTTCAAGTGTGCCAAGGGAATCAAAACATTCCTAGGTTGCTGCTTAGAAGTTTCTGTTGTTGTAGACAAGGTCACAGTGCTCAGCTCAGTGTGTCTGAGTTGATTTTTTTTGCTGCTGTCAAGGTATTTTGGAGGTGTGTCTCCTAATATCCAGGTGTATGTCTCATTCCAGGCACTCAGCTCTTGCTGGCAACAATTTCCATGCCATTTTAGATGCTTCTTCATAGTGCTAAGTAATCGTGTGTGTTACAAATGGGTTGTTTTATGGCAGCTGGTTGCTGTGGTGCAAAGCCCACTTTGGGGTAATTTTTCTAGAAATACACTGATTGTTTCACTAGAGGAACCCTGCACACTTGTTTTTCCTCATTAACAGATAAAACAGGTACTTGTTTCACTGAAATTTGCTTGTCCCTCAGCATTCCAAGCAATTGGCTATTGCCTCATTTTTCCCGAACACAATATTAATGAAGTGTGTGGTCAGCTCATAATAATTACTTTATCCTCCATATATCTTTTTACCTCCAATATCTTCTTTGCTTGTACCAGCCTGAATTGTTGCAGACCTATTTGTGGGCAGGATTTTCTGTTTGTTGTTTTGTTTTTTTTTTCATTTCATGATCAAGTTGCCTTTATACCCTCCTTTTAAAATTCTTTTTTCCTGCTGATTGAAGCCATTGGAGCTCAGCTAGGATGAATGCAGTTGGGTGTCTGCAGTGTGTGGATCAAGTGACTGATTAAAGTTTTAAGGCAAAGGTACCACCAAAATTTGTGGTACCTATATTTGCAGGTAGAAATGATGATCTTTTATTTTACATCTGAAGTAAAACTGCATTTACAGTCTCCATCATTACGGGTGTGCATACTGAAACTGGCACCTGCAGCTTATTTCTGTCGATGCAGGGAAGAGCTTGGAAACCTTTCCCAGAGCCTGTTTGTTTCGTAAGACACAGGTGGTGTCGTGGCTTAATCTCATGGTTCACAGAACCAGTAATGAAAAAAAGTATTGCTCCTGGAATTTGTTCCTTCTTTCTGGAATAAGCTTGGACTTCTTGTAGGTCCTGGTCCTGTGAGATGCTGCTTGCTGTGGCACACAGTTGAGAGTTTCTGGAACTATGTCCTTCATAAAACACAAATACTGCATTGGCTGAGTACAGATTGTGGGTTTGTAGTGTTTTTTCTTGTCCGTGGGTCCCAAAGAAAGGAACTGAATATGTTGATTGCTTTAAATAAGGGTGAGGTGCTGGTTCAGGCCTCTGCATAGCAACAGATAAGCTCTGGGCTGGCTTATCTGCTCACAGAGAATTTACATTTGCTTTTCTTTGTCTCCTTTCCGACTTCTTTCAGCCTCAGCTCGTTTATTCCCATAAGTCATGTTCCCATCCTTGACTCTGCCCTTCTCTCTTGCATTACTCACTTGGCTTCCTCTCTGCTTTCTGTCTTTGCCAGCTCCTTCCTTCACCCTCTGATCACCAAGTTGCTGCCACCATGTCTGAATCCTCCCCCAGACCACCTCCCCAGGCTTCTCCTCTGCTCCCCTCTGACAGGCACCTCCTTAATGTCAGCAGCTGACTCTCAGCTAATTATCTGGGTTGCTGATTAGCAGTTTGCGAAGGCAGAGCTGGCTGGGGCTTTTTGTTAAGGCTCTGAGCAAATGCCATTGCACGGTTCCTGGTGCTGGAAGCTGCCTTGCTGTTCTCCTGCTTGTAGCCCTGCAGACTCTCCATAGGCAGCTGGCTCAGGTGGATGAATGGGAACTGTGGCTCCAGAGGGCCTAACGCCAGAGCTTGTTAGGCCATTGGGATCCATGCTGCTTGTTGCCATGTTTATTCCTCTTTGCTTCCTCGTGGAAGAGCAGAAGAGATGCACATCTGGTCTCTGCTACATTGCTCAGCTCATTCTCTGGTTCTGCTTGTGACCCTTGAGAGAAGGAAAAGCAAAGCTGGAGGATGATTTTTCATTATGGGACTTTATTGCATCTGCAGAGCCAGAATGGAAGGATTGGTGGAGGCAGCACTGAGCTGTGAAACTTAGAGAAGCTCCCTCCTAGACTGAGGGAGAACCACTAGTTTTCTCATCTGGAGCTGACAAAAAAAAAAAATTGGAAACTGCTTTCGTAAGACCTGAACAGTGCATTCCTTTTCACCTGGAAAACATCCAGGACATTCAGGGATATAAAAGAAAGTCACAGGCAAAAGAGCAGAGAAGAACTCATTGGTTTGTGTGAGCTTAATATGTGAATGGTGCCAGCAGATGTGAACAGTGTGTGACTTTCAGGGGATCTGAATGGTTTGCTGATCTGGGTACACGGCAGACTGCTTGTATATTGTGCTGTCAAATTGAGTTTTTGTCACTGGTGGTATGGTGGAATGTATATCTGAGGTGCAAAGAGAGGAAGTTGGAAGGTGCTGTGCATTGCTCTGATACACATTGCAAGAAATGGCTGATATATCAAATACCTGCCTGTATCTAAGGTGTGGAGATTCAGTGAGCCTGAAGTTTCTGGAGTCTCTGGTAGAAATTTGCTCTGTTGCAGCATTGAGTGAGTTTTTCAGTCTGTGCTGCTTCTTGCTTGTGTCCTTGTCTTACACTGTCCTCTGTTGTGTTATGTCACAGCGTCTCTGGACCACAGGGATGAGGAAGCCCCGCAGGAGGAGCCGGCAGCACTTGGAGGGGAGGCGTTCTCCCTCACCCTACAGCCTCAAGTGCTCCCCCACCCGAGAGACGCTGACCTATGCCCAGGCGCAGCGCATCGTGGAGGTGGACATTGACGGGCGGCTCCATCGCATCAGCATCTACGACCCCCTAAAGCTCATCACTGAGGACGAGCTGACAGCCCAGGACATCAATGAGTGCAACAGCAACAAGGAGAACAGTGAGCAGCCCCTCTTCACTTCCAAATCTAAGAAAACACCTTCCAAAGGCAAGAAGAAGGAGTCCTGCTCCAAACATGCACCAGGGATGTCTTTGCACTTGCCCCAACCCAAGTTCCGTGTGGTGGACTCCTTCAGCCAGCCAGATGCCCCTCCCCTCCCTGCTGCCTACTACCAGTACATTGAAAAGCCTCCCGAGGACCTCGATGTAGAAGTGGAGTATGACATGGATGAGGAGGATCTCGCATGGCTGGAGATGGTCAACGAGAAGAGAAGGGCTGATGGTTATGGGACAGTTTCTGCTGACACTTTTGAGCTGCTGGTGGATCGGTTGGAAAAAGAGTCGTACCTTGAGAGCCGGAACAACGGGGCTCAGCAGTTCCTCATCGATGAGGATGCCTTCTGCTGTGTCTGCATGGACGATGAGTGTCACAACAGCAATGTCATCCTGTTCTGTGACATTTGCAATCTGGCCGTGCACCAGGAGTGTTACGGTGTACCCTACATCCCTGAGGGGCAGTGGCTTTGCCGCTGCTGTTTACAGTCCCCTTCTCGCCCTGTGGATTGTGTTCTTTGCCCAAACAAAGGGGGAGCCTTCAAGCAGACCAGTGATGGCCGCTGGGCCCATGTGGTCTGTGCCATCTGGATCCCAGAGGTCTGCTTTGCAAACACTGTGTTCCTGGAGCCCATCGAAGGGATCAATAACATCCCTCCAGCTCGGTGGAAGCTCACATGCTGTATCTGCAAGCAGAAGGGCATGGGAGCTGCTATCCAATGCCACAAGGTGAACTGTTACACTGCCTTCCACGTCACCTGTGCACAGAGAGCTGGTCTCTTTATGAAGATTGAACCCATGAGGGAGACCAGCATCAACGGCACGACGTTCACCGTGCGTAAGACTGCCTACTGTGAGAGTCACTCCCCGCCTGGCACGGTGAGAAGAGGGTCTCCAGCTGCTGGTGGTGATGGGCAGGAGGTCACTGTGAAGGAAGAGGAAGAGGAGGAAGCCAATTCTGGTTCTCCCAAAGGGTCTGTGAAGAAGAACCAAGTGAAATTGAAGCAAAAGATCAAAAAGGAGCCTGGTGATGTGACCAAAGGGCGTTCGTCCATGCCCGTGGTGACCGTTGCACAAATTCCCTCTTACAGGTAAGTGTTGCAGGTTTAAGGAAGGAGTTGAACAGCTGGAGCTGAACAGGGTCTGTTTTAAGGGCTCAGTCCCTCTCATTGCTGACCTTGGAAACACTGAATCTTCAGTCAAGGCTTAGCAATAACTGTTTAGAGTGCTCTGTAGCATACTTCGTGGCTGGGTTTCTTCTAACTGAGTGTCACTGAGGTTTTCTGGCTTTGCTGAGCAGCCATCTCAAGCTGTTGTGTAATGCAGACTCTGTGGTGGTCCCTAATGGCAAACACCCGTATGCCATGAAGTATTTTTAAAATAGGGTAGGGGCCATCCCACTATTAAAATTTTTGAGATCTCATTTCATAGTTTCTTAATTCCTCCTTTTATTACAGAGTGTGTCAAACCTGACAGTGTTGCAAGCAGCTTTGACTTTGGCTGTATTTTTGTGGTTTTTTCCTCCCAGCTCTTCCTCATGCAGAACTAGGTAGTGCTGAATTTTTATTTGGTGCCTTAGGAAGTGTGTTGATGTGTCACTGGTATTTTAACAGATAGGCTGCTAAGGCACCATGTATAATCTAAGAATGGTAAGCAAAGGTCAAAGTAAGTGATATATTATTCTTGGACTCTGTCAAGTTAATTTCCCAGGCTCCAGCTTAGTAACATCAAACTTAAACAGCCCCTGGAAAGTTCTTGCCACAGGAAGTAGTTCTGAAATTAAGGCTTGGAGCTGAATTGATGATTTCATACTTCATGCTGTGGCAAGTGCTTGGTGGGACCCTCCAGTATGAAAAAGGGGCACATCTGTCTGCATGTGAGGAGATCCCAGATCGTCCCAGTTCATGTGGTTGTGCACACCTCAGAGTGTGCATTGACATAACACTGCAAAGCTCCTTCAGGAAACCCAAGGGTCTGCAAAACAGTTGGCTCCATGACACACTCTGCTTCCTTCAGGCTGAACAAGATCTGCAGTGGGCTCTCCCTGCAGAGGAAGAACCAGTTCATGCAGAGGCTGCACAACTACTGGCTGCTGAAGCGGCAGGCGAGGAACGGGGTGCCCCTGATCCGGCGGCTGCACTCGCATCTGCAGTCCCAGAGGAACGCCGAGCAGGTACCGGCTGCTCCCCAGCTGAGCCCACGTGGGAGGACACAGAGCTTGGCTTCCAGGAGGAGATAAGCTTAACACATGGCTGGGGAGGGGAGTGAGGGTGAAAAGATCAGGTTTAGGTCTCTTTTGGTCTCCTCTTGGCATGCTCATGCCTGAAGAACTGAGTTAGTGTATTAGTGGGATATCCATGATGCCACTAAAGTTGGTGTTGGGGAGACAGCAGGTAGGAGGGAGTTTTCCCCCTGAGTCAGGAGACCCAGGGTTGTGCAAGGGTGTGATGGGCCCTTGGTGGCCTGATTTCTTAGATGAATGATAAAAACACTTCCCTTGTGAGTGAGTAAAGAAAATGGGTTTTAACTCCAGAGTTATGGCCAAATTCCAGTTCGAGTCATTCTTCCTGGAGCTTCAATTTCTGTTCATCCCAGCACATTTAGACATAATCATCAGCTCTGGACTCTTTTGCTTCCTCTTTTGAGCTGACATCTGGAGTCACTTGATCTTGGTGCTATTAAGCAGCACAGCATTTGGCATGAGAAGTAGTTGGTGGAGTAATGAAGCAGTAGGACTCTACCCTCTTAACACAGCCTGTCAGTAGGGATTGTATACAATGTACATGTATATTTTTACTGTAGCTGGAGGAATTTATAGGCTTTTGGTTTCCAAGACTGCTTTGGGTGTTAAATAAAAAAATTATTCCCCACTCATCAGTGCAGAGCTTGGGAAAGTGCAGCGTTTCCTTGGTGTATTACGTTGGCAATTTACCGTAAGTAAGTTCTTAAAAACAAATGTCCTATTAATATAAACCATGAAGATCTTGTGAAGCAATTGTCCTCTTGGCAATCATGTGAAAGTGCATGCACTTGAAGTATATTATCCAAACCATTAAAAAATCTACAGATTTAGGAGAGGAAGGTTGATTGTGTTGTGAAGCCACTGAACTGTGTCTTGGAAGGTGTGAGCTCATCTCCCAGTGTTGGCCATTCTTGGCAAACGTCTTTCCATGGCTCTATTTCTTACAGGTTACAAAGAGGGTAAGAATAGCTCTTTCCTCCTCTACTTTTGGTTGCCTTCACTTTAGACTGTAAATGCTTTGGGATGCTGCTCCAACGCACAGAAAGATTTCCAGCCTCTGTGATAAACATGGATGTAAAAGCAGGGAGGGTGTAAATGAGCAGGCACTGAAGTGTATTCCCAGGGTGAAGCTGCAATATAATTTGGGGTAATTTCACAGATAAGGTAAAATCTAGAAAATCTGATGTTCTCTTTGTTAGACAGCTAAATGCTGGAGGAAGGAGGGGACATGGTCTGACAAGGGAATAAGAGGAAGGCTCTGAGAGCAATTCCCGGAGGATTCCTAGAAAAAGAAGGAAGCACAGGAAGCCTGTTGTGTTTTTTAACTTGCCCCACTTTTATCTTGCAGAAGGAACAGGATGAGAAGACGAGTGCAGTGAAGGAAGAGCTGAAGTACTGGCAAAAGCTCCGGCACGACTTGGAGCGGGCTCGGCTGCTCATCGAGCTCATCCGGAAGAGGGAAAAGCTCAAACGGGAGCAGGTAGGAAACTCTGGCTTTGGAGTTCCTGCACTCAGTTTCAGTCCCATGCAAGCTCTCTGTGCTGCAGGAGGCACAGGAGGAGCATTACAGTTTTTCTTGAGCCTTTTCCTCTTTTCATCGGTTCTCACTGTTGGGTGTGCAGAGCCACCTCTCCCTGTGCCAGTCACAGGTTTGCACTGTGCAGCCTCTGCCCTCAGAACCAGGGCTGGGCTCCAGAGTGCTGGGAAAATGTATTTCCATCATTAATACTGGATTGGATTCCTGACCTACAGAAACCCTTCTATGTCTGGGCATGGACCAAGTGTTTTGCAGAGTAGAAGTTAGGTCTCCTTTCATGATTATTTCAGGAGTTTGGTAACACCTGCTCCAGTGAGAGGTCTAAATCACAATTCAGTTCTTAATTTATAAAGCTAAAAATTCCTGTAGTTTGTCCTCTAAGGACATTTTTAGAAGAAAAAGTTTTAAGATGGAGACCATTTAGTAAATTTTCCAATTTCTTCTTTGACCTATGTGCACATCTCCAAAGTTTCACTGGTTGCTTCCAATGCTTGCCAGCCTTGCCTGTCTTTGCTGTCCTTACCTCGTTGGTTGCTGCACCCACAGCTGTGCTCTCCGTCTGGAGTATCCTCCAGGGCAGCTCCAGCAAAGGCTCACTGGGCACACAGGGAGTCCATACACATCCTCAGGCCTTGCCTGGATGCTTCCAGCCTCTCTTCAGGGAGAGGGAAAGCAGCATCCTCTGTGATCACAGCTCCACTGAGAGCCATTTTTTCATGACCAGAAACTACCCACAGCTTTTTTTGAGTCCTCTTGATGGTTCATTGACTGCATTGTCCTTGATTTACATCAGTAGCTCAGCCCTCATTGCTGCGTGAACATATTTTAGGTAGGAGGATGGAAAAAAAAATCATTCTTGGGCTTTGTTTGCTTTTGATATCTTGCTATAACCTTATCACAGCTGGCTAAATCCATAAAAGCTTATGGAAACTATGGTGTGCTTTATAAAAGGATAAAATACCACAGAAAACTGTATCTAGTTGGGCTCTATCCCAGCACAGCTTTCAGGTGAGTGGAGAAGGATTCTCCAGAATCATGCATCTCTGTTTGGCTTTTTTCCTGTTCTGGGGAAAAAGTGTGGTCTTTTTATCTGTCTGTATTCGTTCTCTCACTGATGCTGTCTTGTTGCTGAGCACATCAAATACAGTTTGCTTTGTGTAAACAGACTTGCTTACTTTTATTATTGAAGTGTTGATTTAATGACATAACAAGTGATTATAGGATCAAAGAAATGAAGATGTTAAAGGATGAATAAATACTTTTATCCTGTTCCAGTCTTCTTTGAATAGATTTTCAGTGTAAGAGATTTTCTGTGCTACAACTTGTTTGCTTAAAAACAAACACTATTGGAGACTTCCTAAAGGGTAGAAGAAACTGTATTAGGAATTTGCAGACATCTAACCACTGTTGTTTGGTTTCTGCCTTGAAGTCTGAGAGCTTATGTCTTAAACTTTGTTTTTGCTCTCTAGTTTAATTATGGATGTTGTTGTTCATGTAAATGCCTGCATACTTTTAATTTTTATATAATGTTGATAATTGGCATGATAACAATATCTTGAGGCAGGGAGTTCTCCAGGATAATTTACCAGGCGTGAAAAGCCTGTTTTCATTTTTAATTGTAGTATCCTTTAATTTCCTGGGGTTTCCTCTTGTTTTGACTTTGTGAGATTGAATAAACAGGAGTTCCCCATGTGAAAGGATTGGACTGTGCAGTTAGACTGGGCAATGTACATCCTGCACCTGGAGAGTGCAAGGTGTTTGCTGGAAGTTCTACAGCAATGCTGGCCTGAGGTTTCCACCACTGAGTAAAGCTGGGGGGATCATTCAGAAGAATCTGGAGGAAGACACCACTCCCAGATCCTGTCCTCATGGTTGTGTTCCCATTCCCAGGTCAAGGTCCAGCAGGCTGCCATGGAGCTGCAGCTGACCCCTTTCAATGTCCTGCTACGCACAACCCTGGACCTGCTGCAGGAGAAGGATGCTGCCCAGATCTTCACAGAGCCTGTTAACCTGAACGAGGCAAGTCTCTTTCCTAGAGGTGTTTAATGGGTTGTAGATGAGATACTGCTGGGCAGAAGCACAAACCACCTTGTCCCAGGCTGCTGGTGGACTTAAGAATATCTCAAAAAGGAGTCATGATGTGTGTATCCTTCCAGGCCAAAAAAAGGGTATTTTTTCTGGAAGTTTTAGCACATCTTGGACGAGTAATGTTTTGCAGAGCCAGGGTGTGTCTGCCTTGCCTGGGTGACACAGAAATGAACATCTGTTGCTGCCCCTTGCCAGTGGAAAGGGCATTAAGAGTTCTTGTGCTGGGTGCGCTCTGGTTGGCTAGTAAATGGTTTTTGTAATTGTACAGGTTTTATATGTTTAGGTTCCAGATTACCTGGAATTCATTTCCAACCCAATGGATTTTTCCACCATGAGGCGGAAGCTGGAGTCCCACCTGTACCGAACCTTGGATGAGTTTGAGGAAGACTTTAACCTTATAGTTGCCAACTGCATGAGGTATAATGCTAAAGACACGATTTTCCACCGAGCAGCTGTCCGGCTCCGGGACCTCGGGGGAGCGATTTTGCGTCACGCGCGGCGCCAGGCCGAAAGCATCGGCTTTGACACTGGCGTGGGGATTCACCTGCCTGAGTCGCCCAAACCCCACGACTTTTACCGCTTTTCTTGGGAGGATGGTGAGTAATGATTAATGGTTTTTTCTCTCAGGCAGATCATAGCTTTAGTTCTGAGCACGTCACTCAGCCTGCATGGAAATCCTAGCCATTCTGCATAAGAGAATTTTCCTATCCATCTGTTTACCTAGGCACATTTCTAACTCCTTTAGAACCTCAAAGAGCGGGATTTCAGGTGAGCTGGGCACTCAGAGCTAGGTGCAGCTTAGCTCCAGCTCTCCTAGTGCATGTCTGTGTTGGCACAGCCTTGTAAACTGCCCGTGCTCTTTGATTTGTGGCAGGAATGTCGTACGAACTTGCTATTTTAAAGAGCAGTGCAAAGATGGGTCTGGGATGTTTTGCTCTGGGGAAAGCTCATACATTTCATTGTAAACTGGCAAGATGTACAGCAGCTGGGTTAGGAGGAGCACTGAGGGCTGAAAGAGGGTGACGAGGGGTCACCTAAGCCATCCTTTTAGCTGAGACTTCCCATTCCCAACATGACCCCATCCATTCCCACAGCCTTCTTGAGATGCAGCTCCAAAGCATTGGTTGAATAACTTGGCTGAACCTAGTACAGCCATCAAACACACAGAGCTTGCAGTGTGCCATCTGGTTCCTAAATGTTGAAGCCCTCTTGGGTGCAGATGGACAGTCATTATGAAATTTGTGTTGGTGTTCAGCTGTCTGTCTTGCTCCTGCAGATGCCAGCCCTCCAGCAGAGCCAGAAGAATGGCAAACATGTTATGTTTCAGCCACTTCTGTTTGTGGTCTGATTTTGTCATTTAATCTGACAATGAGATAGGTTTCCAACAAGAGCCTTGGCCACAAGCTGTTCTGTGTGCAGCACAGACATGTCCTTTTACTGTTGCTCCTGGGGCAGTAACAGGAACTGAAGGACAGTGCAAGTTAAATCAGCTGCTTTTTATCCAAAGGAAGGAGCTCCAAGCTCCAAGATTATTGACTGCTAAATCCCCAGGCTAAAGCGATTGATTCATGGATAGCATCAAAGGGAATGAGGCCTGGCACTGGCCCCAGCTGCTTCTCCAGGAAGCCTTACTCCTTTCCTTCACTGTTCCATCTCTTCTGCTGCAGTGGATAACATCCTGGTCCCGGAGAACCGGGCTCACCTGTCCCTGGAGGCGCAGCTGAAGGAGCTGCTGGAGAAGCTGGACACGGTGAGCACCATGCGGTCCAGCGGTGCCCGGACGCGGCGCATCCGGCTCCTGCGGCGCGAGATCAACTCCATCCGCCACAAACTGGCCCAGCAGCAGAGCAAGGCCCTGCCCAACGGGGACACTGTGCCACGGGAGGGGCTGGAGACAACGTCCAGGGAAGGGGATGAGGAAGGGGAGAAAGGTGAGCAGCAGGATTTTGATTCCAGGTCTCTAGTGCTCGTCAGCAGTCAAAACCTGCTGTTTCTCCTGTGACCTTAGTGAAGGCTGGGAATGGCTGTTGGTAGTTTTGGGAATAACTCCTTTTAAAATGTTCAAGAAGATTCTTTATTCCTTTAGCAGATGGTGCCAAGCTCCCGTACCCTCCAACCCTGGAGCCCACAGGACCCGCACCCACCCTCTCAGAGCTGGACTCTCTGCAGGATCCTCCAACACTCAAACCCATCAGTGAAAGCAAGTCCCTGAACCAGCTGCAGAAGAGGATGGTGTCGGACAGGGAGCTCTTTGACAAGAAGGCTCTGCAGCAGGAGAGCCAGGCTTTCCAGCGCCTGCTGTCCAACAACGGCCTCAACGGCCTGGCCCTGCCCCCTGCGGACAGCCCTGCCAGCCCCGCCCTCAGCAGCGTGGGCCGGAGGACATCTGTCCTTTTTAAAAAAGCTAAGAACGGTGTGAAGCTGCAGCGGGGTCTGGAGTGCTCCCTGGAGAACGGGGAGGAGCACAGGCAGGGCGGGCAGCGCTCACCCTCCTGCCCTGACGGGGAGCGACAGGCGCGGAAACGGCCCCAGAGCAGGAGCTGCAGTGACAGCAACGGAGAGAAATCACCCAGGCAGGCAGGACAGAGAGGTGAGGAAAGGGCTGGCTGTGACAGTGCCATGGGGTTGGGTCCTAGGTTGTACTCGATGATCTCAGAGGTATTTTCTAATTGATTCTGTAATTTCTTGGGATTTCTTTTCCTTCTGGAAACTCTGGAGGGGGAAATCCTGGGGCTTTGTAAAAACTTCTGTGTCCAAACTGACACGCCTGGAAGTGACTTTATGCTTAGGGGAGAACACAGTCCTCATAACCAGATGTGCCTGGTGAAAGCTGCATCTCTTCACGTGTTCATAAATAGGGCAGACATGTCCATAATGAGTTGCACTTCTCTGCTGACTGTGCATGTTGGTTTTGGTATCTTAGCTCAACTCTAGTCACCTCCATTTTAGACATTTAAAGTTACCAACATGAAGCCCAGGGCAGTCACCAGTAATTTTCCTCTTTGCCAGGCTGCTGTAAGAGGGAGTTTCCCATTTTTTGTAGAGCAAGCCAGTGTGCCCAGCTGCTTAGGAAGCTGTTGAGTGGCCTGGCTGGAGACTCTGGGCTGAGGTGTTGGCATTCCTGCCCTTGTGGAAGGGTTTGTGGTATCTTGGTCACTCTTAGGAGAGTTTCCTGTTGCAGAAATGATGCATTTGGTTGGAAGTGTTCACAGTGTAGAGTAACTGAAACATTAATTTGAAATCACTTCTGGAATTTAAATAAAATTAGTGGGAATACCAAGCAGGTTTCTTTTCAAATTAGATCTGCAAATGAGAATAAGCAGCTGAGACAAAATTTGGAAAGACAAAAGAGGAAAGGAATGTCTGAGTGACAGTACTGAACTTTCATTTTAGTTCTTTGTGAACAGTCATTGTGGGACAGTTCCCATCTGGAAGGTTTGACTTAGCCTACACCTCAAATATTATCTTACAGTTATTTGGCTATCATAAGGTTGCAAGCATATTGAGAGTGAGAGGACAGCAATGGAATGTGGGGATTGGCTTGTCAGGACAGGTTAAAGGAAACACAAATGGCTTCTCCAAAGAGTGGAGGGACTTGCCATCATCATGTCCTGGTAATGAAAGCAGAAAGTTGTCATCCACACTGGATAGAGGTCAGAATGAGAGGCTGAAATTAAAAAAAGAAAAGGGAAAATGAAGGCAGAGTGCTGGAAAATCACTGCTAATAGGCAGTGACATTTCTCCTCTGCTGAAACAGTACAGCTGGCTTTTTTCTGAGTTGCACCATTGCCTTTGGGATTCAGCTCCAGTTCCTTCCACAATTTCAAACACAAGTGGTTTGTCCTGACTGGAGGGAGTGTCTGGTGTGATGAGTCTGTGTTACTGCTGAAGCAGGTCAGTGTGATGGGGATTTTCACAAGGTGTTTCCCAGAAATGTGCTCTTTGTGACAATCCCATATTTACAGCTAGAAAAAAAAACAACAGAGGCTTTGCCATGAATTTGCCCTTTGTGTGGCTGTTGGACCTATGAGCCCATGGGAGTGTGGGTGTGCTGGGTCCATGGACTGGGGGAAGGCCATGGTGACCTGGCTTCTTGTGCTTGCTCAGGGCTTGGGGATGCTCTCAGGGGTCATTCCTTGTCATTCCCGTTTGTCTCCTCGGCAGGAGTGACCAATGGCTTTGCAAAACATGGAGAGAGTGGCTCTGACTCCGAGTGCAGCTCTGCCCTGGGCAGTGGGCTGGTGTTTGAAGCTTGCAGGTAAGTGCCCCAGGCAAAACTGGAACACCTGCTGGGTTTGGATTAATCTCTGGTTCTGTTCTTTGACTTCTTAGTTTCAAACCCAGCCCAGACTGTTACTTACTTGTGTGTTGACTATAAAAGATGAAAAGCTGCTGAGTTTTCATCCTGTCCTCTTCAGCTGCAGGTCCCAAAACCAGTGCTTGATTTTTCAAGCAAGTGGGTGTGTGTTACACTTCTCTTTCTCGGTGCATGCACATCCTCTCTGCTGAAGCATGCCTTACAGTTCTTGAGACATAAAACTGGAAAAAACTTGAATTCAGTTTTTCAGTTCAGCACTGCAAGTAAAGCTCAACTTTTACCACCTACTAAATAGCTGCTTTCTTCCTCTCAGAAGTTTAAGAGCAGAAATGGGCAGTTCAAACATGACTGAACAGACTTAAAGCAAGCACCTGACATCCTCTAATGTCTCGTGGATAACTTGTACAATTACTCTATTCAGGAACGGCTCTTTTTACTACTTTTTCTCAAGTCTTTCTTTTCCAGCACCAAAATCACTCACAATAGGTTGCTTATTACAAAACTGTGAAAGAAAAAAAAATTACAATATGTGAAAAAATATGATTGCTCGAGGTGGAGGTGGTCCATTTTCTGAAATGTTTGTAGTAATGGGGTGAAAGGATGTTCAGGATATGGGCTGACAAAGTCCAGTGTCATACTGGAGTTGTACTGGAAGGCTGCTGTGTCATCTCTCAAGTCTATACACAACTGGTGTAGCTCATGCAAGCTCCAGGCATCATTGCATCAGCTCTCAGGTGTGAAGTCTTCACTGGGTTTCTCCTCATGTTTACAGCTTGGTTTCTGTGAGGCCTTTTCATGGCTCATGGGAAAGCTGGGATAATGCCCAGTGTGCTTTCACCAGAAGAGATCACATTTTGCACAAGTATTCAGTGTTCTTTTCATGTCAGTGATGCACCAGTGCAGTAACTTTCCGGCATTTTAAACAGATTTGGGGAATCCATTGTCTTTGTTGTCAAGGATAATCTGTTTTCTCCTAATGCCCTGCTTTTCCATATCTTCCTGACAGTGGTTTGATGCCTCCCAAGCGGAGTCGAGGGAAGCCGGCTCTTTCTCGGATGCCCTTCTTGGAGGGTGTGAATGGAGACTCTGATTTCAGTGGCTCAGGTGAGAATTGCTGCCCAGCACCCCCTGCTCTGGGCCCACCTGAACAAGGGGGAGCACATCTCAGAGCACACCGGGAACCATTTCTGCACAAACTACCCAGGTTGGACCTGCCTGGGCATTATTACCTGCTTTGTTACAGATTTAGGTTATTGCATGTAACGTTTTTCCTGCTTCCACCTTTCGGGCACAGGCCTGTGCCCTGTGTTCTCCTTGGAAGGGTGCTTTCTGTAGGGCTCGTATGTGTAGCGTGCCTGTCACTGTTTCCTCCTGTTTTGGTACTAGTACTCTTTAATGATGCTGTAACATAAACAGGAAATCATAATTTTAAGAGGGGTCTCTCTGGAGATGACTTCATAGCTGTTCCCTCTTGAATTGCTTGCAGGATCTTTGTAACAAAATTGTCTTTGTCAGGCTGTGTTGTACATCTGTAGAATTGTCACATTCCTGTAATCAAGGCACTGCATCATCTGCTCACACGACCAGACTGTTGTGTTTCATGGAGTGTGTCAGTGATAGAGTTATTGCAGGTTTATGCTGAGATCAGAATTCAGCTTTGAGGCCCTGGTACTCCTGTGCCTTTCTGTGCAGCTCCATGTGCTGGCTCTTGTCGTGGCTCTCTGAGAACCTTATCCTGGACCTTGAGTGCTCAGCAGTCTGCTTTGAGATAAGCTCACAGAGTGAGGCTGGTGCCATGAGAACTGGAATCAGTGGGACTGTTCTGGAGTTTGGAATATGATTTCATTAATGAAAGAATACATCTGGAGTGCAGTAGTGGAGGAGCACATCAGATCTGTCCTGACAGGGTGCTCAGCTGGGTTGTACTCAGCATTTTCTGGATTCAGTTTTCAATGCCAATATTTGACCATTTTCCCTAGAGCAAGCACTACGTGCTGTAAAATTTTCATCAATGAAGATTACTCCTTTTCCAGGACCAGGAGCTGGCCCATTTCATATCTGTGACCAAATCCATCTCTTGTATGGCCATTTGATTTCACTGACTCAATTAACATTCCTGTATTGAAGAGTTCATGTGAAGCCACATGCATACACAGACACATGATTTAGGAGACTGTGGCTTTATCTTAATGCTGAACTTGACTGTACTGATAGAGCATAAAGCAGGCTGGGCATTCCCTGTGGCCAGGCTGGAGCTTGGTACATGCTGAATTTTATCATAAACACCCAGTGCACATAGATACAAACAGTAAGTGATTTTCCACTTTGTCCTGTTGAGTGTGCTTTCAGTACTACAGTAGTTCATCTGTTTTAGTTGATTGCTACTGAGACAGTGAGACCTGGGTTAGATGACAGTGTGGTTCCTTGTGTTTTCATAACCCTCTTGCTGGTAACAGCTCCTAAGCTCTGTCTCCTGCTGTCCCTTAGGCAGGCCTCTCCTGATGTCCTTTGAGAGCCAGGCTGAGCTGGAGCCCCTGGAGCTCGTGTGGGCCAAGTGCCGTGGTTATCCCTCCTACCCTGCCTTGGTAAGTGCCCTGTGGCTCTCCCACAACCTGACCTTGCAGCTCAGGTAGCCCAGAACACAGTGCTGTTGTGCAGTGTAACCAGAAAGAAAAAAAAACTTCCCAAAATAATGTAATATGTGCTTTTTTTCCCCTTTCCCTTTTGCAGGATTTTTGTGAATTTTCCCTGTGCTCATTGTTTCAGAGCTTTGCAGAGGATTTATAAAACATTGCTCTCTCATTGTCAGGGCTAGGAGCTCTTTTGACTCCCCTCTCCTCTGAGGAAAGTCATCAGTACTGTGGGGATGAGAACACCTAAATTTTATAAATGCAGGCACCAGGCTCCACTGCCTGCACGATTTCCTGTTCAGTGAGCACAGCTCCATCTGTAGGTGCCCAGCTGGCCCTGTCATGTCTACATCCTCTTGCAACAGCCATATGTTTGATTTAAATCTGAGCATATACGCATGTGTCAGTCCCTTGAATGTTATTTCTTCCTGTTTATCTGTCTTTGGATATTTATCTATTAATGCCATCAAAAAGGGTGGATTCTGCTGGAAGTGTGACCCTCAGCCGTGCTCTTACTCCAAGTGGGAACCCGGACTAGGGAACGTCCATGGATCTGCTGGCCATCTTGGCCAGCCAAAGCAGTTTTAGTTCTTCACGTGGCTACAGCCTGAGTTAAACTGTGCCTTAGAATGGATTTAACCCCTGAGATTGCCTCCAAAAAAGGTTTTTTTTCAGGCAGCCTGTTGTGGTGGTAAAGGGTTTTAATAAATTCCTACAGATGGCCAATGTCAAAGCCAATCTACTTTTTCAAGCCCTTAGGAAGGGAAGAAGAACAGACTGAGTACTGCAGCCACCCTCTGCTGTTTTCTTTTCCTCCTGTGCTGACATAGCACAAATGTGGATATGGACATTTCTGCTTCATATGGGGAGAATTGATGCATCTGTTGTGACTTATCTTCAAAATTACTGTAGTCTCTGTTCCCCTGGCTTGATACAGCCAGCACTGCTTGTCAACTCTCAAAATCTTTGGCCTGATTCTGATCTAATTCAGTGTAAATCTGAGCAATGCCACTGATGTCAACTGAGTTGCTCCAGAATGGAGCTGTTGTGAAATTGCGTTTTGCCTGTGGAGTACAGCAGGAACATTACATTTATTGCATAAGTTTGGAGTGAGGGAGGGAAATCCTTTCCTGAACACACTGAGTTTGTACTGAGTTACACATTAGTGTAAATGCATTTACAGCCCCACAGAACCACACAGTTGCATCCCTTTTTCAGGATGGGGTGCCTGGCTTTTGGACTGGCTGGCTTCCCTTCCACAGGGAAAGCCTCAGGCTGACATTTTTTCAGAGGGAGACACTGAAAACAAGCAATTTTGCTTACCCACCCAAAGCAGACTTAATTTGCCTGGCTTGGATACACTGAAAGAACAGAAAAAAGAATGCATTCTGTTCATTGCTTGGAAGGGTTTTGTGCTAAATGTCCTCTCCCTGTGTCCCCAGATTATCGACCCCAAGATGCCGCGCGAGGGTTTGCTCCACAATGGAGTCCCCATCCCTGTGCCACCCATGGATGTGCTGAAGCTGGGGGAGCAGAGGCAGACAGAGGCAGGAGAAAAGCTCTTCCTTGTCCTTTTCTTTGACAACAAAAGAACTTGGTGAGTGTGTGCGAGAAGATTTAACATAATCTTTGGGATGTGGGAGCAAACAGGGATTATGATGGTGTTACGTGTAAATTGGGGAATTTAAACACGCGGCAGTCGAGGAGTCTAAATAAAGAAGACAGCCTGCTTTTCCTGGCCCAAGAGCACAACATCTGACAGCTCCACTTCCACAGTGAACAGCCCAGCATCCTTCACCCAGAGCTCACATCACCACAAAAATACTGAGGCACATGAAGAGCCAGTTTGCAGCAAATTACAGAGAGCATTTGACTTCAGAACACCAGCAGCCTGTTCCAATGCTGCACAAAAGTTTTGCCAAAAATTTCCAGGCTAACACTTTCAGAATGCTGGGTTTATTTCATTATTTAGACTCTGCTGATTTTTCAGAGGTGCTGAGTACCAGCAGTTTAAAAATCAAGATCTTTAAGATGGAAAAGGTAGGTGTAAGCACATAGGTTCAAAGCAGGAAAAATATCTCAAGGCCTTTTGTTGCTGTGCTTCAGACAGGATGAATCTGCTGATTTTAGCATTAGTTACTGACCATGCTCATATGGTAACAGTCAACCAGCCAGATATAACAAGCCATAAACCAGTGAAGGGCCTTAAAATTACCAATAAGTCTTTGAAATCTGTGTGTGAAATGATGGGAAATTTGTGAAATTGGAGATTTATGCTGGAAGAGGTGACAGCTGCCTGCTGAGCCCACTGGATTATTGAACCAGCAAATACCACATGGGAACATGAACCAAGTAACCAGTGACACAGGAGTGTGCAGCTGGGGTCACAGAAACACAGTTTATGTGGATGCTAGACTGTTGGGATGCTGTGGGAACAGAAGAGAGGTGGGCTTCCCTTTTCTTCTGCCACCTCTATAAAATAACATTATCAGGAGTTTAAAAAGAAGCCTTGTGCTGTTTGAAGAGCCCTTCTCCTTAGTCTTCAGGGGAGGGTTTGTGCTGGCATTCTGGGAAGAGCAGGGAAGCTCCAAGAGATCAGGGAAAGGCTGGAGGAAGGGGGTGAACATTGCGTGGAGAGTGATGCCAGGGCTGGAGGGAAGATAGAGCAGAACCAAACACACAGTGGGGTAAAGCAGGGGGAGGAGGGTTCCCCTTTCATGTGGGGGCTGCTGCAGTGTTTATGGGTTCTGAAGAGATGGGAACAAGGTGCAACAAAGAAGAAGTATTTGCCATGTGCTTGGGAAGTTGGGAAGGGGATCACATTTACATCACTTGATGAGGGTGTCTGTGTCCTCTGGGTAAAAAAGGTGTCAGGAGACAAAACTCCTGAGGCTTTTTATTAGCACGCTGACTGCATTGTTCCCCTGTTCCTGATTACAGGAACCACTTGATAAAGAGCATGTTCTGCAAAGAGAGACTAATGATTTGTAGCAGAAAATCAATGGCACTGCCATGCTTCCTGTTGCTGTAGTCATTGGTTTTCAAAAACTTAAATCCAAGGTTGTAATTGAAGCTATCTTCCCAATAGAAGTAAACATTTCCTTGGCTTTGCCCTGCTCTTGTTGAATAGAGCTCTGCTGCATGTTTACACTCTTAAGAGGCCACTCAGAGCCTTGTTTGCAGTTTGTGGGAAGCTGAAGTGCCTCAGGAAAGTACTAAAATCCCCTCTTGGAGTCAGATCCAATTTTGATTGACTTCAGTGATGCTGTGGAAGGGTGACAAAGACTGAAATTGTTGCGTTTGTGCTGAAGATCAGCTGAGCTGCCCTGGATTGCCCATAGTGGCTGTGTGGGAGGTGCATTGAGCTGTGCCAGCAGTGGCTGAGGTGGAGCTCCAAGGGGCTGGATGTCCTTAGGAGAGGTGGGTGATACATTTCTCAGTGTCCAGTTAACCTGGACAAATGACCACGCAATAAAAGCTTGCTACAGACAAGGCATTTGCAATTTAAGTCATTCCTTGGGGTCATGCTGGGCTTGGGGTGTGTCATCCTGGTTCTAGGTGCTAACTCAGATAGTTGTACCCACCTAAACTAATGCTCACGGCTTCTTGGAACAAGACAGAGCTTTCTTGGGGATAAAAACTCACTTTCCACCATGGACATCCCTGTATTTGCTGCTCTGTGGAACAGGAATTTCCAGCTTTCCCCTGAGCTCCAAGGAGCATTGAAAGCCTTGAGTAAGGACTCCAAGGAGAGAGAAGACTGTGCTCAGAAGGTATTTTGGCTGCAGCTGGTTCTTCTATGCCAAATGCAGAGATTTAAATATTTGTACCATTGTTGTGGGGCGTTAATGATAAATAAATACATTACATGAGGGTAACTGCTCCTGGGGAGGAGGTGACAGCTCTTTGCACTCCTCTCTGCTGTAGGCAGTGGCTGCCACGGGACAAAGTCTTTCCCCTGGGCGTGGATGACACCGTGGACAAGCTGAAGATGATGGAGGGGCGCAAAACCAGCATCCGCAAGTCGGTGCAGGTGGCCTACGACCGAGCCATGATCCACCTGAGCCGAGTGCAGGGGGACAACCCCTTCATCCCGGCCACCTACCTGTGAGGGGCTGCTGGGGCCAGGCCTCCCGTTCCTCCACACCTCAAGCTCACTGCACTGCCAGAGTGCAGCACCTCCAGCAGCTGTCAGCACTCCTTGGAGTACCCTGAAATGTGCCAAAAAAACCCCCTCGTCCAGCTTCTTTCTGAATGTGTCTTGCTGAAGAGCTGGCAGGAGATGAAATGTAGTCTACAGGGAGTAAGGTAGGTGGGAAAGCTGACAGGTGACAGGAGCCAAGGTGAGTTGCTGCAGTGAGCAGAGCACACGGCACTTGGATGTTTGGACCTCATGCACCGTCCCCTGCCCCTGCCTCTCCTGTACTGCCAGGGTTTTGAGTCGTCAGCCAGTCCCAGGTAATTCCTGGGAACCTGGCACCCCCAGGACTCTTTACAGATATCCCAGCTGGACTTTCTTGTGCCAAATTTACCCTAACCATCATTGGCCTTTTCATTTTTCTTTAAATGACATTGTCCTATCACATAAAAACCCCACAGAATCGTAGCTGGGAGCTGTGATTGTGATTTCCCTGCCTGCATTACATTGTGTTTTCATGTTTAGATTTCTCTCACTGCATTTAGAAAAGCTTGAGATTTTGGTAACCTTCCCCCCCCCGCACAGTTACATGCACAGATACACAGAGCTTTAAAGATGAAAGTCAAATTACCTGATGTGTGTCTATATGTATGTCTAGAAATTTATTTTGTTGTTTCATGTTTGAGTTCTGATTTCTGTGACTCTGCTTGTTGCAGTAACATTTCATATCATAACTTAGCACAGTATCTAAGGAAAGAAAACTTCCTTTTTTAAGAAGTAATTTTGGAGGTGTCTAATGAGCTGGAGCAGCTCTGCAGGCACTGAGGTTGATCAGGGTTGGAGGGAGATGCATCTTTTGTGTTGGTTTATGCACATTTGGTGTAAGGCTCCTCTTCCTTTTTCCCCCCCTTTTTCTGTCTCTCTGTTTTCCTCTGATGCATTTTGGACTGAAACCAAGCACTGACCAGAGCACACAACCCTTCTGCTGTTCACCTTCTCCCACACGTGCACATCCTTCCCTGGTGTGTGGGTCTCCAGTGTTGTCATCCAAGTAAACCCAGACAATCCCTGTTGGTTTGGGTTTGCATTGCAAAAAACGGGGACAAACTGATGTTTGGAAACTTGGTGACTAAATCTTTTCTATTAGCCAAGGACTTAATGATTTCTCTGATCTCTTCTGTTGCATATCCCTTTTTGCTTTCCCATTTTAAAGAGCCAAAGGTGCAAAGCAAGATTGTAGATTGAATATCATCATTTTGTTTTTTAACTCAGTATTTTTTTATTATTTTTAACTTTTTCATACTGAAGAGAATGTGGAGTCAAAATAATAATAATAACTAATGATAATGAATAGTAGGGAGTAATCACTGCCATTTCTACTTGCTCTACTTTTTTAAAATACCACTTCTTATACATTGGGGCATGGAACTGCATTTGAAGGAATTTTAAGATTCCTGTAACATATAGAGATGGGGCATAGGAGTTTGTAAAAATATTAATAGTGATAATAATGCCCATGGAGTGTGGCTAGGGAAGGATGTTGTGTATATAGCTGTAAAATGTTCTAAATTATTTAGACCTATTGTCACCATTCTTGAAGTCCTCAGTTGTGTTGCTGGGTCTTTTATATGCACACAGTGTAATTTATTTAAAGGAACATACACTTTTCCAGGTGGTAGCTCAGCTGTGGACTAGTGACCTGTGTATATGTTTTAAGGTCTTGGGAGTTGGTCTTTTATTTTTTTTTCCTCTGTTTTGTTTGGTTTTTAAATGATTTTAGAATTTGGATTGGCTGATACCCTGTTGTTGCTACAGAACCTAAATGTTACTGTGAGTCTGCTGTAAAGCACAGATTGCTCTATTTATTGTAGAAAGTGAGTTTATTTGCTTTCTAGAATTGTTTATATCAGATGGTATAAGAGAAGTAATAAGAAAATCTATGCTTGTAAAGAAAAAAAAAAAGCTAATTTTACCTACTATAATCTGACTGTCTGAGACTATATTTTCTCTCTGAGAAATAAATGTTCTAATGTATGAAAAAAAAAAAACCAAAACAACAAAACAGCACCCTCAGACAGAGTTCTTCCTTGCTAATGTTGTCCTGAAATCCAGAACTTACCGTGATGGCTTTTAATCATCCCAGTGGTCCCAGGTGCAGGTGGGAAGAGCAATGACAGGGAAGTGACACAGGGAGGGGTTTCTTGTCCTGCCTCCACTGTGTCCCAGGGGTGAGGCTGTTCCCTGTGCCGTGGGTGACACAACTGGGTGCTGCATGGAGAGGTCCCACCTTGTGCTGGTTTTGTTTGTTGGGTTTTTTTGTTTGTTTAGAGGTTTTTTTAATTATTTCCTTTTTTAATTGATGTTAAACTAAGGACCACGAGGTCTGTCTCTCAGAAAAACAGCAAAAGTCCAAATGCCTGAGAAAAACAACTCCACCTTAGGAAAGAGATTTCTTGAGATAACTGTTTGGAGTTTTATTGGCAACAAGGTTCTGCCTGTCACATGCTTGGCCCCTGCCTCACTGCCTGCTGTGTTCTCCCCACTGCCAACAGAAAGGGAAAGGGGAAGAGACTGGGAGCCTCCAGCCCCTGCCAGGAAAGCCCTGGTGGCCCAGCAGGAGTGTTGGGAGAAACCCAGGGTGGCCCAGATTCCCTCATACCCTCCCAAATCTAGCCCTTGGCCCACAACAGGTGTTCTGCCCACGGAAGGAAAGGGCCCATGAAAACACCCACAGCTGGTTTGAGTTAACAGCACCCAAGGCAGGGCCAGCCAGGGCCTGGCCACAGGGATGCTGTGGGGGACAGCTCCAGAGAGCTGCACTGCCTGCTGGGGACAGCCACTCCTGGATCCAGGATTGTTCCTCCCCGGAGTGCTGCCGGCAGCCCCGGCACAGCCCCGCCCTGCAGGGCCCGGGGAGGCACCTGCCAGCACTGCAGACCCTGTCTCCAACAACAGGCTCTCCCCTGCTTCCACTGGGAGCTCCCGTCTCCACTGCCGGAACCCTTCCTGCAAGGGATGCCTTGAGATGTGTTTCTGTCACACCTCAGGCAGAGCCAACACTGCAAGAACACGTCGGGGCAGAAATACCTGCAGCTCTGGAAAACCCACCTCCAGAGGGGGTCAAAACCCTACAACACCACAGCCAGGCATCCTTCTTGGGTGTGGAGAGGATGGGGAGAACAAGGGGTTCATGTTATAAATATAAAATCTGCTACAAAGAGAAGACATATATTGTACATCTTTGACCCATATACACAAGAACACAATATACACAGAACGCCTCGGAGGAGTGGGGACGCTGTCAGGAGGTTTTGAGAGATGTTGCTCCCCTACCAACACCCCCTCCGTGCCTTCCCCACACGCTGGATGGGGCTGTACTCACAGAACATCAGTCACCAAAAGTTCCACCAAGCTGGCACGTGTCATTCCAAGTGTGTGTGGATGGAGTGGTCATGGCCCCCGTGGTGCCTGCCCCGCTGCCCTGGGGGAGAGGTAGGCGAAGAGGATGGAGAGAAGGAGGGAGGGCAGGCACGAGGGACTCTCTTGTGAACCCACAAAGTGCTTGGGGGGTCTCTGGACCCTCGGAGCGAAGGTAGGCCCTGAGAGAAACTTCTTGCCCTGCCACCCTCGTGGGGAAGGATTCTGCGGCCAGGCAGGTCTCTGATAAGGCATTTTCATCTGGGAGTAGGCGCAAACAGTGTCAGAAGAGAGGAAGGAGCAGATGGGGCAGCGCACGTGGTGCAGGTCAACAGGAGGCAGCGAAGCCAAAGTGGTCCCAGCCAGACAAGCCCAGGACTGGGAGTGCAGAGGACAGGAGGGCTTCGTCTCTGGTTCAGTTTGTCTGTAAAGCTTCTCCCATGTTCTCCCTCAGCCCCTTGAAGCCTCCCTTCCTGGTGTGAGCCATCAGCACGGAGTGAAATACTGAGAGTCGTCAAAATGGCACATCCAGGCGCATGGAGTGGCAGACAGGCACACGTTCAGAGTTAAGACAAGAGTCCAGGTGAGCTTTGTACAGCAAGGAGCAGCTCCTGGCTGGAGTGTCCGAGGACTTGGGATGACAAAAATGCCACAGTGATCAGATCGGGCGAGGACAAGGGGCGGGCACGGGAGAGAGGAGCCAGTCTGGGCACCTATCGGCGGTAATGGTTTGGGGCATCTGCAAACATGTACTTGAGTCTGTAGGCTTCAGCCAGCAGCAGCCCAATCTCTTCATTACCCCAGTGTATCGTGGGCAGGTTTTGGAGCAACATCAAAAGGCCCTGGAAGAGGGGAAGATGTTTAGTTTAGAGAGGGTGAAGGCAGAGCACAGATCCAGCGCAGGCTTGGGGCCAGCCTGACCAGTGGCAGCAGCACTCAGTAACACAGGTCTGAAAGGCTCGTTAAGATGTGCTTGTGTCTAGATCTGAACCAGTGAAGCACCCCAAGCCCCTTGAAATAAAGGATGCTATTCCAGGGTTACAGCTGGACACAGGAGGGCAAACACTGTGATCAGAGCTGGAATGGGATGTTTGAACCCTCCAACAGCTCAGTTCTCTGTCATCACCAAGGCAAGTTACTTCTAGGCAAAGCTCCTGAGACCAGATGTTCTTGGGGCCAGCTCTGACAGTTGTCTATGTCCACACTGGGTTCCCAACCAGAGCAATTCCCTCCCCTCCACACCCAGGGAATCAACTCCCAACTTCAGGCTCTTACTTGGAAGTCTTCCTCATCCAGGATCTCTTTCCGCCACTTTATCAAGAAGGCAGCGCAGACGTACAGGTGGAAATGGGAGAATCCTTCTGGCTCTGACTGTGGACAGCAAAACTCTGAGTGAGCTCCTGCAGCTCAGCTGGAGAACAACTTCCCCAGACACAGATGTCCTACTGGGTCACCCATCACCCAGCTGGCTGTAAACATCCTGGGGCCACACTGCTTTGTGCCCCTCAGCTGGTGCCAGGAAACCTCTGTCCCCTTGGGGACAGGGACACAAGTGACAGTGACAAGCCAGGCAGGGGGTCAGTGGAGCCTGCATACCTGGTAGGTGTCCCAGAGGCGGATGGTGCAGCGGAGGGGCAGCTCCCTCATGAGCAGGTTGTTCATCCAGCGAAAGGCAAACTGCAGGTACTCGACCTCGTACTTCCTAAAGTGATTATGTACCTGCTCTGAAACAGCACATTTCACTTACACACCTGGGGCTCACAGTGCCCCAGCTCCAGCACACTGCTCACAGCACAGTGGCTTTCACACACTTTCAGGCTGAGACCTTTTTGTCCTGAATTCCTCCTCTCCTCACCCTGTGCTGTCACCAGGAGGTTTCTGGCTGACCCTGCCCTGCCCTGGTTCCATGAGTGTTGTAAGAAGTGTCTACCCCCTGCCCCGAGAGTTCTCACGAAGGAGTCCTCCCTCTGTTGTGCCAAACCTGACCAGATTCCTGTGTCACCTACCATCGATCCTGCTGACCAGCTCCTCCAGGGCTTTGACTTTCTTCTGGATCCCCGGCTGTGCAAAGGTGTAGTTGTCCTGTGGGGAGAGGCCCTGAGTCAGAAGCAGCAGCTTTAACAACAGCTAGAAATGATCAAACCCAGATCAGCAGTTGGACAGGGAGATGAGATTATCATGAGCCAAGGAGACAGGGCTCTTGGGAACCAGGATCATCTCCCTGCTGTGCATTCCCTGGTCAGGACAGGGCCATCTGGACAGCCACAGTACCCATCTCCCCAGGAGTTCACTAACACATTCAGCTCAGGGAAGGAGCAAAATCTCCCTAATGCTGGAGCATGCAGAATACTCACCCAGACAGGGAGAGAAGACAACCACACTGCTCCCCCAGCAAGGGCAAAGAAACTCCCGTGGCCCCAGAGGCTCACCTGTATCCCATCCAGCAGCTTGCTCATGCACCAAAAGCTGTCGGCTTCGATGCTCCGTAAAACATCCTGGGACAGGTTTGTCACGTCAAAGTTTTCCACATCCTCCTCTGCAAAAGGGAGAGGGAAGAGCATCAGGGAGATGGGGGACACCAGGGACATGGGACAAACCCAGGGGCTTTATCAGGCCAAAGCTTTGCAAGAGGCACTGCAAGACTCCCTGTGTGTTAGGGGTGTGCCTGGCACAGTCACAGCACCCATGCACTCACCTACTCCTCCAACTCAGCTGAAGAACCCCAAAAGAATTGCTGGCCATGCCCTGAACCCAGTCCAGCTCCCCAGGGAACCACAGGAGGGATCCCACAGTACTTCTGTCATCCTTCTTGGACAAGGGCTGTGCAGGGACAAAGCTCTGGCACACTGGAACCCCTTGGTACACCTGCCGTGGGGGACAGCAGGTCTCTGCCAGCTGGGAGCACCACAGGGAGAATTGGGAAAGGGGAAACCTTCATTGCAGCCAGAAACCAGAGAAGGAAACTTGCTTGGGCCGGCACAAGGGAGCTGCCAGTTGCCACTCCCAGCTGGATTCTTCACCAAAGCACAACAGAGGCACCCAGCCTGGAGGCTGCCAGCTTTGAGGACCCAGGAGAAAGAACTGCCAAAGCTTCAGGAACCTCTGTAGGGAGAGCAGGACCCTCAGGCATAGCTGCAAGGACCCAGAAGCATGCAAAGATCTTCCTGGGCAGCAAAAAGGCACTGAGTTGAATCCAGCACAGGGACAGCTGGGCCACATGGCACAGAGAGGACTCAGCTTCGTGGGGTTTCTCCCTCTCCTGGAGCCTGGCTGGCAGGAGAACTCCAGCAAACAGAAGCTGCCCCATGCATGGCAGAGCCTCGGTGTGGGGGAAGCAGAGATTTGTGCAAGTTTGTTTTTCAAAACCCAAGGGGAGTCTGACAGTGCAAGGGTCAGCGGCAGCTCTGTCCCCAAAGGATTCTCAGAGAGTGAAAAAGGCTCCTTGCTTTTAGATGGGCTTGTGAACCCCCAGGGAGTGTAAGGGAGAGATGCCTTGAGGAGGCAGTGACAGTGGTGCTGGCTGAGTTTGGCGCAGAATCGCCTACTCCAAGCCAGGCTCACCTTAACCTGGTGGCTGGAGAGGGAAACAGGCATGGGAAAGCAGTGGGACCGAGGTGGGGAGACAGTCAGGAGACACAGGTCTGGGCCCTCCTGGCTTGACTGACCCAGCAGTTCCCTCCCTCTTCTCCATGGGAAGAGAGCACCCACCACGCTGCTGTCACGCCACTGAATCAGATCAACAAATAACAGGGCTCAACTGGTCCTGTTCCAAGTTCAGAGGCTCAGAAATCCTTGGGAAAAAACAAGAGAAGGAGAAGATGGGGCTCGGGGCTGGAGCCAGGCCACCCTCTTGGCTCAGATACACTGCAGGGCACTGCCACAGGCTGGTGAAAACCAACACCAACAGGTCCTGCCTGAAGGAGGAAGGGCAGGACAGTCAGTGACTCCAACACTGCTCCCACCTCTGCTTCTCCTCTGGGACAGAGCTCAGCTCCAGAGCAAACTGCCACCAGGAGCTCTAGGGACAAACAAGAGCTGGTCAAGCACTAATCTCACTATCTTGTACTGCAGAAAGAGCAGCAATGCTGTTTTCCAGCTGCACATCATCATCACCATCCAAAACTGTCACTCTTCTGCTGCCTTCTCTATAGAGACTCTAAAAGGGTCCAGGCAGGCAGACAGGCAAGCAGAATCTGTTTAGTGTCCATCTCCTTCCCGAGGTCTCACAGAGAGGAAGGTGGATGGGCAGGCAAAGGAGCAGGACATGTGGACACCAAGACTGGTGGCAGAGGCAGGCTCAGCCCTGAGGGAATGAGCCCTGTGCAAAGACCTGCCCATGGATGGAGGACCACGATGGAGAAGGAGACATGGTGACCTGCCCAGGTGATGGGGAACACCCTGCTCCTTGCACCAGCATGGGGACAGGAGGAGCAGCTCTGCCAGCACCCCCGTGTTAAAGCAGAACAGTGGCAGGAGATCCCCAGCAGGAGGCAACACACACTGCAAGAGGCTGTGAACCGAACCCCAGGTCTCTGGAGTGTGGCTCAGCACAAAGATCTGCTTAGCAGCAGCACTAAAGAGGCCTCATGGAAAGGAGATACCAACATATGGCTGTGACAGGGACTGAAGGGAAGCCACTGGCTTGGTGACAGCCACCTACAGCAGTGCCACACGGAGCCCAGGGACAACAAGAGCTCAACAAAAGCAAAGTTCTGTGAGTGACGTTTCAAAAGGGCTCAAGGAGGACACAGGAGAAGGGAAAGACCAGAGAAGCCAGGGCTCTGTGCACCCACATCCCTGCTTTCCATAGGGAGGCTTTAATGACTCCCCATATTCTGGGGAGCAGAGGGGGCTCAGGGCAGGACTGGACAGCTGGAGGAGAGTTAAGCCCAGCCTCAGCTCACAAATTCCCACAGCTCTGGGCAAGTCTGCACTGCATGCAGTGAGCCCCAGGCCCAAGACAAAACTGGAGGTCAGGAGAGGCTGATGAGTGGTGACACAAGTGTCCCCATTCCCATCACCCAAGTTTCTGTTCCTACGTGCAGGGACAGAGTGTCTTCATTGGACTGCGATTAGGATTTAGTGACAAAGCCAGTTAGAGGCAAACAAGATCAATATTTCCCATGGCACTGCTCCCCTCTACAGCCCTGGTGTGGTGCCAGACAGGTCCCAAAGCTGGGACAACCTCTTATGCAAGGCCTGGAATCAGGGATGGAAGTGGTGTCACACAGGCAGAGAGCACTGGGAGAGGGTGCAGGGCCAGCACCGACACAACCTGGGGATGCTGAACTCACTTGAGCTTTGTCACTGCCATCCTAAATGCAAACACAAGCCCTGAGAGCTGGGAGTGACTCAGCAGAGGGGCTGCAGGACCTGAGCTGGGAGGGACTGAAACCTCAGTGCCTGTGCTTGTTATGCCCTCTCTGATCACCTGGAAAAATGGGGGTATGGTTTCCTCCAGGAGGTGCTGAGGTGTCATTCCTGCCCCAATTCCTCAGCTGCCAGAACATCTCTCTACATCCCCATCCTCCCCAGAGGTCCTGGGAGCTTGTGCCCATCCAGAAGGCACCACCAACAAGCTCAGCTGCTCCTGCACCTTCAACACCTCCCTCAAGCTCTTCCTCAGCAGCACCTGCAGCAGAAGCCATCACTCAGGAGGAAGAATCACTCCAGCTTTGGATTGCTCAGTGGCAGGGGCCCAAAGCTTCCGTGCTTGCTGCCAAGTAGCTGAGGCAGTGGTGTCCACGCAGGAGGCAGGGAGAGCATCACAAGAGGTGAGCCAGCTTGCCATGTTGGGGGAAAGGAGAAAACACAGCAGTTAAACCTATCCCACCTGCCAAGGGTGCACTGCAGTCTGCCCACCACCTGCAAGAAGCAGGAGGTTTGGATCCAGACTGGGTGGATGCAAGTGTGGGAAAAGCAACTGGTCCCAAGTGGCAGAAGGGGTCAGGGGAGTTCAGATAAGGACTGGAAAACTCTGGGGATGAGCTTCTCCCTGCCTCAGCCTAGCTGGTGTTTTCTGAAGCTGGTCAAAGGAGCGCACACACCCGGGATTCAAGGCATTGCTCAGAAGGAAGAGGCAAAGTGTCAGTGGGATGCCTTCAGGCAGGCTCGGGAGATGCAGGTTAATAAAGGGGTCATCCAGGCCGCAGAGCATCCAGGGCAGCTAGAAGAACCAGAAGAAACAGCTTCCTGTGAATGTTTTCCCCTCAGTTCCCCTCCTTCAGGACCTGGAGAGGCCCACATCCTTCCAGCCCCTTCCATGGCGATGATGGAAAGGCATCAAGACAAAGGCACTGCAGTGTGGCCGAACTGCTCTCACCACTGCCCAAGCCAGCTGTATTTAATGCCTCTGCACACAAGGGCTGGAGTTTGTTGGGTAACTGCTGACTGTTCCATTGTCTGTGTCAACTTCAAACAAAGGAAGCTGCTGAACTGTTCCCTGGAAGTGACTGATAAGCTACAAACCATTCCCTGCCTAAACCACACTCCTTTTCCCCATTCCCATTTTCCCTTTCCAGCCCTTGCAGGAGATGCCAGACAAGCCCAGTGAAGGATGTTTCAGGCCTTGGGCTGATAAAATGTAGAGTGCAGACATTATCAACCAGACACATTAATCAGCTGCTGAGCTCCAAGGAGAGATTTTAACTGATCTGCAGAAAAGAGGATTTGTTGTCTGCAAATGCAATACCTGCCCAAATCACGGGATGATGGATCAGAAGCCTACAATGAACTTGGCAGTGGGGACCAGCCTGTGAGACTGCTTCATGAGAAGCCCCTGGATTGGACAGTAGAAGATCAGGGTGTCATCCTGGCCTTGTGTTTCACAGCTAAACAACATCACCAACTTGTGATCTCCCATCTCTGGCCGTCAGATCTGAGTCACATGGGCACCCCACAATCCCCAGAGAGCTGCAGTGGTCCGGGCTGTGGGGGACAGCCCTTCAGAAGCTCTGATGCAAACATCCCAGGGGGACATGGTGGGCAGCCAAGCAGAGGAGCCAGCTGGCAGCACAGTGGGTTCCTTCGAGGATCTCGTGGTCGACAAAACACCTGCTCTGAAAGGAGAGCAGGAGCAGCAAACCCAAGGGATTTGAGGATGGAGCCAGGGCTGGTGCCAACTTCCCAGAGCAAGGGAAAATGCAAGGGGAAATTTTCCAGGCCAGTTGTACACCCACCTGTGAGCATGGGAATACCTGCAGGTGACACACAGCTGTGTGAGCCCTCAGTGGCTCTGTGGGCAGGGGGTGCCTGAGCCATACAGGCTGTTCCCTTTCCCAAGGAAGATACAGCTGGGAAAATACAGGGAGAATTTCCCTTGAGCAAGAGACTTCCCACAGAAAGGTGAGCTGTCCCTTGGTACGTGCTGCACAAGGATTACCAAACTGTGCAAGGCCTCTCCGGCTGCAAGAACTTGGGTGCAGCACAGACTGAGCTGATCCAGGCTCCAAGGATCCTGAAAATTAATGATCCAGCATGGAGAGCCCTCAGCCCTGCCCTGCCCAGCTCCTCAGGGGCCTGACTGCAAAGGCAGCTGTAGAGAGGAGGCTCCAAACCAACTACTTAAATCCTGTTGCAGAGGGGTTACGAGGGACTGACCACTGCCAGCTCTTTCCCACGGACATTAAAGGCAATTATTGATTTGTCTTTTAATTCTGACTGCTACACCAGGGAGCAGGTAGGCACCACAACAGCTTGTGACCTAAAGGCTGGCTTTCAATCCCAGGCTCTGGAGACAAAAGGGTTGTTGTTGCTTGGCCAAATTCAGCTCAACTGGTCCTGCAGAGGAATTTTTCTCTCCAACCCAAGTTTCAGAGAGAGCTGGAAACAGGAAGGCCACATCCAGAGAGGAAGCTTCAATCAGGAGTGAAAACAGCCCTGAAGGATGGTGAGAAGTACGAACCCAGCACAGAGCCTGACAGGGCGAATGCAGCATGAACTCTGCTGCCACATGCAGGGAGAGCTGAGCCCTGGCACCCACCAGGGTACAGGACTGCAGAAGTCACACCACGTACCCACAGGCAGCTCTGATGCTTCACACCAGCTCCCTTCTTGCCTGGGTCACTCACTGAGCACAGCTCTACTTCTAACCCAATAAATCAATCCTGAGCAAGTGGCCTCTGCCAGGACTAAATGCCATGGATGCTGCTCAGGCCACAGGAGAAGCCTCTCACAGGGAACCTGCTCAGATCTGACCTGCTCTTCCCACAGAAGGGAATTCACTCCAGCTGCCATCAGAGACACATTTGGTGCTTTCTCCTTCAGGCTGTGAGGAGCAACAGCACTGCCCAGGGATCAACCCTGAGCACACTGGCTGTCTCAGTGGTAAGCAAGGTGGCTCAGCTCTTCACAAGGCCCTCAGCAGAGGCAGATCAGCACTAGTTTACAAAGCCTCAGCTTGATAGTGGAAGGCTTTCACTCACTTCAACACTTCAACTTTTGGATAAAACCTTAAAAATATTTATTCAACAGGATTTCTGTCACTAATACAGTCTTATAAATTCGTTTTTCTTTCTATTTACAGTGAAAATGAAGAGCCTTTAAACATAGGGATTATGACATCCCAGCATTAATGTCAACTCCAAAACACAGCTAGAGCCAGAGAAAGAATAAAAGCATGATGGGTGGAAAGGACTTGATCTCCAGGTAAAAGCAAGCGGCTGACAAGAAATCCAGAAGCAGCAGGGAGAAGTCAGTTTGCTTTCTGAAACTCTCCGTTTGAGAAACACACCTGTACTAGCAGCAATGGAGGGAATCTGTATTTAAATAGTTTATTTCACATTCTTGGCAGGGTCTCTTTATATTTCACTTATTCCTCCTAGAGCAGGAACTCTCCCCCAAGTCCAAGCTTTGAGAGCAAGACCCTCCTCCCAACTCCATATATCAGGGCTTTGCCTGAACTCCCTCAGTGCCTAAAAGATCCCATTGCCCTCCAAGCTGAGAGGTTGTTAAGTACACTGAAATGCAAACCCACCCTTAGCACTTAACCTTCTGTGGGGCTCAGCAAGATTATGAAACTGAAGTCAATTCAGCCAGGGAGCAGAGATACAGCAAGAGGTCAAAATACAACTCCAGCCTGGCCCAGGCACTCTGAAGGAGGAGTACATCATCCCCTTCTCCAGCAAAGCAAGTTTTCCTCATGCCAGCATTTCACACCATTTCAAACCCCGTGGTCAGGAGTGCTTGGAGCAGCAAGTGTCACTTACCAACGTGCTCAGAGAGGAACACGACAAAGAACGGGGTGACCAGGTCATTGATGCCCTGCACATAGCCGCTGGCTGGGTGGCGAATGGCCCAGATAAACAGGATTCTCTCAAAAATCTAAGGAAGAATGAGGGAAAGCAGGTACCTGCATTAGCCATGCACAAAGGGAAGGCAGAAAAGCATAACTGCTAAGCTCAGGGAGTGCAGACCATGCACTGACAGGCTTTTCTGTAGCAGTAAGGTAATGTTAGAAGCATAAAAGTCCTAGGAGAAACTCCTGTGTGATCCACAGATCCCACACACAGGCCAGCCCACTCTTCAGACAACACAGTCCAGGCTCCTCATCAAAACCGCTGCCTGAAGAAAGGCAGACCCAACTTTTCAAGACCCAGATAACTTAATATCCACAGGACAGGGCTGCCTCTTGGCACAGCAGCGTCCTTGGCTGAACATCAGGTGTGAAGATGAGGTATCAGCACAGTACTCTCAGAAAAACACAGATCAGGACAGTTCCCAACAGAGCAGCCTCCCTCACAACAACCAGCGTTCCCAGACTGCCCCAACCCCCTGGACACCATGCTCTGACACACCACATACACCCACTGAGCTTGTTTCCAGAGAGGACAGGTGCCCCCACCTCCTGGCCACCTCTCGAACCCATCCCTGCCCAGTCACTCCCATAAAAAAGGTTTTGAAGCAAAACAGAACTATCCTGTGTTCTGGTTCAAATGCCTTCAATTTGTCTCAAAACAAAAGCTTCAGGTTTTTTACCAGCTCTTGGCTCCATCTTGCCAAAGAAGAGATCACCTCATAACCCCCAAGCTCCAAGTTTGATGTCTTCCAGAAACATGGGACAAGACCAGACAGTTCCAGGAGGTATTTGCATTGGGAGCTGTCAGGCAGGGAAGTTTCCTCACAAAGTTAACTCACTAGGAGCAGTGCTGGCCTCACTCCCCACACACATCCCATGGCAAATGTAGGGCAGGAGCTTCACCCCCCCCCCCCCTTACCTCCTGGACGAGTGGCTGCTGGAAGAGGGGAATGAGTGGGTTGGTCCTTGGAATGTCAATGTGGATCTGGAAAAGAAGGTGGGTTACACACACCAGCTGTGCTTTCCAGGGACACAGTAACTCATCACAGGCTAATAGAGGGGAATCCACCATCAGTGTTCCCCCAGGCAAGAGCTGACAAGCACAGTGAGGGCTGCCTATGACAACTGTACTGATAAAATAATGTACAGGTATCTGCAGTGTGCTCCGCTCACATGCAGGCAGGTAGTTCAGAGCTGAAATTTAGTATTAGATCAATTTAGGAAAAGCTTAAACTAACAAGGACAGAACCATGGTGCCTCTTCCCCAAAGAGAAGTCTCCTCCCAGCTACAGCTAGAGCAAGTCCTGGCATGACCCTACCCATGGGGAGAAGCAGCAGCAAGAGAGAGGAAAGGGCTATATACCCAAAGCAGAAAGGCAGAGGAGGGTTCCTACCTGTCTATAGGTGTCCTGGTGGTGCTCCTCGTTCCGGGAGTCGTAGTACTGCTGGATGAAGCCAAAGTACTCCTCCCTTTTCCGCTGCAGGGTCAGCTTCCGGCGCTCCGAGTTGGCGGGGAGATAGCCCTGAATTGGGAAAACTCAGCTCAGGGCAGACCCTCTTTCCTCATCAGCCCTTGAAATCCTGCCAGCTGTGCACCCAGAAACATCAGGCACACAACTCAGGAGCTGGGGAAAGAGCTTTCATGGAATTTGGCCTTCCCAGTCCCTGATCTTGGAGAAACCCAACTTCATCAGGTTCAGTTTCCCAAAAGAGCGTGAACCACCCAGTCCCCACACCAGTCTGAGCTTTGAGCTCAAAGAGGATGCAGCAATGACACTCCCTGACCAAAAAACCCTACAGCTCACCTGTAAGCTGGGCACTGGGAACACACAAGCAAAGCTGGCTGTGGGACACATGGAGCACATGTCCCTGACGTGGCACAGTCCCCCCAGACTGCGGGGTCACAGCTCCCAGTACTTACTGAGAGCAGTCTCCACGTCACAGGCCGGACCTCTCTGGGCACACCAGGCCAGCTGCATTTTCTCAGCTCATCTGCAAACGGACAGTGGTGGCAATGGATTAGATCTTAGGCACGTCCAGGCACCACTACACCTAGAAGGAGAGGAAAGCCCAGTCTGCTCCTGCAGGCTCTGGAGACAATGAGCCTCCAGGAAGGCTCCCACACTAGCAATGACTGGGGATGTGGGTCTACTGCAAGGAGAGTAGAGATGATTTCAGCCCAGCTTGGGCACAGAACTGGGAGCTGCAGGGTCACCAATGTGCCAGGACCTCAGTTCTCATGCAGAGCCCAACAGCTCCCAGTGATCCCAACCCCCATGTGAAAGATGGAGAATGATTAGGGACAGATAGGAAGTGGTTGGAGGACATCATCATCTGCCAACAGAGAGTTTGCAGATTCTTGCAAACATCCCACCTGGTACAACTGCAGGCAGTAATTTTTTCCACCCTGAAGCAGACCTGATGCAGGCAGCAGGCCCCCTCTGCCTTCCCCTGCCCACCCAGAGGCACCTTCATTCTGCCCCACTCACCCAGGTCGGTGTTGTGGCTGGAAAGGAGCTGCCGGAACTTCTCCAGGCGCGTTTTCTCCCTCACAGTCATGGGGGGAGCCCCAGAGGCGTTTTGGTCAGAGATTCGAGCCACAAGTGGAATGACAGGGCGGAGGGGAAGGGACTGCTGCTTCTGCAGGGGACTCCGCACACAGGCCTCCTCTGCAAGGACCAGATGCTGCACTGAGCTGGGGAAGGAGGTTCCACCTCTCCAACCCCACCTCGCTCTTCCAGCCACTGTCAGACACTGCAGATTTCACCCTTCTGTTCCTCAGCACCACGGAACAGCATCACTGGCCCACTCCAATGGATCAGCAGTTCACAGGCATCTGTTGTAGCTCTTCCATCACTTCCCCCCATTTCTGCCTCTCTTTCTTCCTCCTGCATCCAGACACCTGGCTGCAAGTGGATCAGACTTCCCTCTGCGCAGGGGAAGCCATGGGTAGGACACAAGAGACAAGGCAGAACTGACCTTCAGATCCCTCTGCTCTCCAGTGATCCAAACACCAATCAAGCTAATTGCTAGTGCAGAGAGAGGAGCTGGTGGGCTGCCAGTGCCACCTCCTGGGGTACTCTCACTGCACAGGCAGACAAGGCAGAGCGAGCAGGAGCTGCTGCTGCCAAATTCCCTGCCCAAGCTGTGTCAACAGGACCTCACCCAGACCTTTGCTAAACGCAGCACACCAAGCCACAGAGGAAGCAGACAGTGAGCAAATCTCAGCAAGAACTTAACAGATCTCAAAACTGACTTAGCACCCAGAATATGGAATACTCTGGGACAGACAGGCATGCCTGTATGCAGGATGTTGAGCACCTGAGGGCACAAGCATTAAAGCCAGGCCTCTGAAAATGGCTCCTTGGAGTACAGGATACTAAAAGGAAGAAAAAGCCTCTCTTGTGCTTACGGGCTGTGTCACAGCCTCTTGCCCACGCTATGAGTAGCAACAAGCAGTTGAATTCAGTGGCCAAGCGGGAAAGCACTGGAGCAGGAGGCTGCTCCTGAAGATGGCTCTTACCAGAGGTCCTGGAGAGCTGGGCCTCGCTGCTGGACTTGATGACCTTGCAGTTGGTGGGCAGGTCACCGAGGGCAGGCTGGCACCGCTCAGGCTTCACCCGTAGCTTGCTGTGGTTCTCCAAAACCTGCGCTGCCGTGGCCTTGGCCACTTTAGAGTTCAGAGTTTGCAAAGAAGATGAGGAGGAGGAGGAGAAGTCCTCATCTTCGTCATCCCCGATGTCCCAGGCATCGCTGGTACTGCGGGCAAACTCGTGGAAGCTGGAGGCCTTCTTGCTTTTCATGGGCAGCCCACTGGCCTTGGAGCGGTCCTTGATGAAGCTGCAAGCCAGAGAGGAACAGGATCAGAGCTGTGCTGTTGGATGAATTCATTTTCTTTCCTTTCCCCACGCCCTCACTCCAATCAGCCAATCCCTTTGTCCAGTTTCCCTGTTCCTCCTCCCAGACCTAAGGAATATGTTAAGTCTCTCTGGGCTGCCCACTGCCAGGAGTGGCTGTCACAGGCTGCTGTGACAGCAGTCACAGAAGCCACAGTGGCAGCACACAGCTGGAGAGGTGCCAGGCTTCTTGGCTCGGAAGGGCAAAGGGAAGACAGGTACAATTCCTCCAGCTCTGCCTTCCCCCACCCTACACAAAAAAGGTAGATTAACACCCAAAAATAGGTTTTGCAACCTGGAGAGAGGCATGTCAGAAGTCAGACACAGCAGGTCTCCTTCCATGGACACTCCCAAAACAGCTGCACTTGTTCCCAGCAGCCAGACCAGCCTGGGTCTTTCCTCAGGCACAGAAGGAATTTACTCTTAAGCTACACGAGCCAAAGTCCACCACCTGAAGCAGGGAACTTTTACCACTACACAGCACAAGACAGGGACAAGGAGGCAGTTCAGATCCAGAATTCTGCCTTTTTCTGCTGCAGTTCTCCAGCCTCGTAGCTGCTGGGCAGCTTTACCTCCCTTTCTCTTAATTCCTCCAGCTCCAAAGAGGAGCTGAAGGATCAGACACCACTACTAAAAAAAAAAAAAAAAAAAAAAAAAAAAAGTCTGTTTCCTTTGATGTGGGTGTTACTGTATGGATTTCTGGCCATAAAGGGCACCAGCAGATAAGCTCTCCCTGCAAGCTTTCATAGAGCTCAAGGCAGCACCACATCCCAGTGCTGTCCTTCTTTGTTGCAATATCACAGTGCAAGGGATGCTGGAGATCTCCACCTACTGCAGAACTGAGCCCCGAACCTGCCAGGCCTCGTGGCCTGCATCTCCAGGAGACAAACACTTACTTTTTGGTGAGCCGGGAATCCAGTGGAGGATGCTGTGCTCCATAGACAGGTTGAATGCTGCAGGAAGGGGAAAAGAAAAAAACCCCAAGGTGCTGTAAAAAGAGGTCCTACAAATAATCTCAGCCTAAACTTGGGTCACACTTCTTGCCTGCTATTGAGAGCTGAATGAAAGACCAAAAGCAGCTTTAAAAACCTTCTAACTTAAAAGCCTTAGATCCAAAATGACACATTCAGATGAAGACTTGTTCTCTGCAGCAGCAAAGAGAAACCTTCTTTAAACTCTTAGGCCCTGTCCCGCCTGTGCCGGGATTTGAGATCTGCTCTTTTCTGCACCACCAGCTCACTCCAAGCAACCACGTGTCTCAATCTACCTGCTGCATACACTGAGTTCATTCTCTTTTCCAGCAAGGGGACTTCCAGTTTTGGGAGTTCACCCTTCCAGGCACTGACACTGGGACTCCTCTGTAAATGTACTTTAGGGTTTGAACCCCATGCTGCCTCCAGGATCACAGCCAATGCCACGGAGAAGGAATGTCTGGTACAGTATGTGGTTTGACTCGGGTCCAAATCCTGGTTTAATCAACTACTTCCTATGTGGCCTGAAATGAGTCACCACATCTCAGTTCTTTTGGTTCCTTGGGACAAGGAGCCTGAGGGCTCCAGGCCCTACATGGGGAGGAGCATCACCTCAGAGTGGAGCCACTAAAAACACACTCATTGCTGGTTTTGCAGAGTCTGGAGGTGAGACAGGGATCCTGAGTTATCACCTGCATTTGAGGAACTATTCACAGCCACCGCACCCTGGAAAACAACCTCTGGAAAACAAGTCCTGCAATGCCATGGCAGAGACAAAGGCCCATTCAGAGCTGGCACACAAGGAACAAGCTTCTCTTGGGTCAATAGAGCTGGCCTGGTTTCTAGGAGCTGCAGATGGTGCCCGGCAGTAAAACCAGCAGAGGCCAGCCATGGAGGAGAGGGATGGCAGCCTGGTGCAGCTGGAAAGCACGCTGGGAACAAGCTGAGGATGCAGAAGCAACAGGTCCAGCTGGCAGGGAAGAGATGCAGAGAGCCAGGGCAGAGGCTGGAAACAACCACAAGACAGAGAGATCCTGGTGGAGCAGCCCAACAAGGGGTGGGCTCACCACTGCAGTGGTTGTCCCTCGTGGCTGGAAGGGCTCACTGTGTTTATCCATCGAGGATTAAGCCTAGGACAGCGTGTGATGACTAATGAGTACCTGGAAGTCAGGGCAGCAATTAAGCAGAGGTACCTCCACGGGTGGACATAGCAAAGAGATGATGAGTAAGAAGAACAAGCCCTCCACATCAGCACTGCTTCCCAATGACTTGTGGCAGCTCCCTGCAGGACAGGAGCCAGCAGAGCCTCTCCCATACCCAGTACCAAACTCACACTGTCCCACGATAGCCAGCACAAAGCTGCTCCTTCTTGTCAGGGACCCCCAGGCTGCCAGTGGGGAACTGCTTTGATCCACCTGTGAAGGCCTGGACTTCACAAGAGCAATGAAGTGTGTGTGTTAGAGAGAGGAGGGGATGTGGCAGCCAGTGCTGGGGGAGCACCCTTTCCTGGGGTTCTGAATCAATGTTTGATAAAATGGCAGAGGGTCCCACCTGCACACAGCTCTTTTTAAAGTCCTACAACCCAGACATTCCCAAACAAAGAATCTCAAGCTGATCTAAGCTGTGCTCCCAGCCTGACTGGACAAGTCCCCTGTTCTGTCCCAGTTTAAACTCTTTGGGACAGGCATTTCCTGTTACCTGGATGTTCAGTGTAGGGCACAAGGGGTGACCAATGGTGTGAGGTACAATGTCTGTGCTCCCCGTGTGACACCTCACAGGATCATCACAGGGTGTGGGTTATTGACACTGCAGCAGAGCGTAGCCATGAAACGTCACTGCCCCTCTGGACACTGAACATATTTATTTCCAGCAGGCTGTTTCTCCCCTTTTAAAATGGCATTTAAATAACCCCACCAGACCCTGGCTGCCCATCTCTCTGAAGAGCAGGGAATAAACAACACATTGCAGAGGACAACACACCAGAGCACTCTGTCAACACATCCCTAGAAAATTATCAGGCAGAAAACTCCCAGAGCAAAAAACCACAAGACAGCACTGGAAAAACAAAACACTGTTTACCAGTTCTAAACCTACACCTAAAATCCACCCTAAATCTACAGGGACCAAAAGCTAATAAACTTTATTAGCAAATAAAAGCTAATACAACTAAGTGACCAAGCACACAAAGTGTCATGGAAAAGGAAGCTAACACAGTATCCAAGTCCCTACAAAGCCTCCTTCTGCCAGATTGTCAGGGGAAAGAAAGGAGAGAGCCAAGAATCTGTACAGGAGGGTCTCTCAAAGCTCAGACAAAAAAGAAGAAAGGGGGGTTCATGTCTAGCGACCACGGATGCAGCACATCACACCTCCACCTTCCGAGTCAGGTTGCTGAAGACCTGTTGGTGACTGTCCCTGGAAACCACCAGCACACAGGAGGTAACAAGGCTCCTGGATCCAGGATATCTGCCAAGCAGGCAGTTAGGAGCAGGAGAGAACACTGCCAAAATCTTCACGATGCAGAGTATCATAGGCAGGACCGGCTGCCGGCCAGACCGGTTCACCTGGTTTGGGGTTTCCAAGGCAAAGCTCAAAAGTCACCAAATGCAGAAGAGAGGTGGTGTCCAAGACCACCAGCTGAGAGCACGGCTGAGACCTTCAGGTAAGGGACAGGAGCAGTTGGGAAATAACCCAGGGAAAGCACAGGATTTTCCTCCCACAGGAGCAGCAGAGGAGGAACAGAGAGCTCCTTGCTCTCCCTTTGCTTACTGCAGACATGGATTGTCCAGCCAACCTGAAGGAGCTGCACAGTGACAAGCAGATGAGTGAAAGCACATTAGAAAGAGATATTTAACTGGCCCAGCAGGATTTAAAGCCAACTAAGCATTTCAGACTGCACCTGTACCCCAGGAGGCGAAGGGCAGGGTTCAGATAAGGCAAATGAGAGCAAAAGTAAGGAGCACAAGGCAGGAAAAACACTTGAGAGAGCCTCCCCAGAGAGGTGGATGCCCTCTTTCCATGTGAGCCTTGCTCCCAAGGCATTGTAGGGAGCCTCTCCTTCATTATACCAGCCTCTTCTTCCTAAATACCATGTCCATCACACATTTCACTTGTTTCTCCCATCCCCGAGTGAGTAGAGATGCCTTGACAGGAAGCAGAACATCACAGCCAGAACAACTGAGGCACAAGAGCTACAAACAGAGCCCTCACGGTCCTTCCTCTTGAGCAGAGGGGAACCAGGAGCGACATCCCACACCAGAGAGGACAATGGGGGGTTCCATGCATTATCAGGGACACCCCTGTGGGACAGAGCTGCTGCCACCCAAGGCGACATCTCTAAGGACTTCGGGAAAGGATGTTCTCTTCAGTATCTGTGGAAAAGAAGATAGTACAGCCCTGGCTCTGAGACTACCCCAAAGAGGCCTCCAAGGCACCCTGATCCCTCCATCCTGCTCCCCATGGGGGGCACACAGGGGGTCCCCGCAGCCCCCACAGAGCCTGCCTTGTCCTACAGATGAGGGAGCAGCTCTGACCCTACCCTTGACCCTTATACGTGAAGCCTTCCACCAGCAAAATTCCCGTCCCATAGCCTGGCGTGGCCCTGGCATCCCCCCTATTCCAGGGAGGAACCCCGGGGCCCCCAACCAGCTTCTCAGACCCGCAGCCAGGACAGATCCGCCTGGTATCCCTCGAGGTACCCCAGAGCCAGGGTGGGTGACAGCCCCTTCCCCAGGCAGAGCGACAGCTCCAGCCCTCAGCCGGAGCGCCGGGGGCGCGGCCCTCGCACCCCTTCCCCGGGGCTCACCTGCCCGGCAGCTTGGCGCTCCGCTTCCAGAACTGCCTGCCGCTCTCGGCCGCCATGGCGGAGGGCGGGGCGGGCCCGGCGGGCCGGCCAGCCCGCGAGCGGGGAGCGGGGACCCCCGGCCGGCCGGCCCCCGGCGCGGCGCGGGGCGCGGAGCAAGGCGCGGCCCCCGCAGCCGCCTCACGGCCGCCCGCCCGCAGCCCGCGGCGCCGCCATCTTTGCTCCGGGCGGGCCCAGCGCCGCCATTGGCCGCTGCGCGCGAGGCGTCGCGGATCGGCCAATCGCAGGCGGGCACGGCCGTGGCGCGCGCGGGGGGCGGGGCCTGCTGCGCTGGAGGGGCGGGAGAGACCATGGGGGGGCGCGGGGGGGGCGCGGGGCGGCACCACCCGGCTCCTGCCGGGGCGGCCAAATGACATTTTCTGGGTTTTTGGGATTTCTGGTTTTCCAGGGAATTCGCGGCGCGGTTTCATCCCTGCCCTGGACCCCGCTCGCCTTTCGTGTGGCATTTTAGATCCGGTGATCTAAATGGGTGCTTCAGTCTGATACGGGAGCTGTTTCTGTTCAGACTTTTAGAATTAAATAAATTAAATAAATTAAAAATTGCCTCCAGGCAGCATGGCATTTTCTGCACCAGACGCTATTATTTCTCTTCTTTTTATTTATAGTGCATAAAGCCCATAAACAGTGCTCCAGATTGGAGTAACACCTCTCATATTATTACTATTATTCTCCAGCCCACTTACCCCCATATGGAGCACTGAAAAATAATTAATAATGAGTAGTTATGCAAATATTCTATTGCATATGCAAATTAGGGGCCAACTTTTTTTTCTACTGCCGCCCCATAACCAACACCAAACACCCGCAGCACAAAGAACTGCAAAAAAAGCAAAAATAAATGAAACACACACACACACACAAACGGCATTAAAAGGGTCAAAAACCAAACCACAGTAAAAAAATTTAAAAGCTGGCAACAGCTCCAGGACCATCGAGAATAAACCGGAAACAAAGAGTCCCAGCCTGGAACTGGCTCCTTCCACTTTTTAGGTATCTGTGGTCTGGGTGTCCATGGTCTATCAATCTTGCTAACATCTACTTTCTATTCCTCTCTCTATTTATAGTTTCAGTGTCTGGTTTTTATTGTCTACTTTCTATCCAGTTTGATTTTCATCTTTCTAGTACCTCCTTCCAATTCTTTTCATTCATGTTTCTGGTATGTACATTTTATTACACTTTTTAATATCTTTCAATTCACCTTGCTGTTGATCTTTTCAAGTATCTACTTTCTACTCACCTTGATAATTACCTTTCTAGTCTAACATGTTAGGGTTAGACTTAGGATTGGTATTAGGGTTAAGGTTAGGGTTGGGTTTAAGGGTTAGGGGTTAGGATTTATGATTTAGTCTTTGGTTTACGGTTAGGGTTAGGGTTAGGTTTTAGGGTTAGGGATAGGTTTATGGTTAGTGGGTAGGGTTAGGTGATTTATGTTAGGCTTAGGTGCTAGAATATAAGGTTGGGGTAAGGGGAAGGGTTAGGATTTGAGTAAACTTTAGGTTTAGTGGTTATTGTTAGGATTAGGTTTAGGTTTACTGGCCGTTGTTTTCAATTGGAAGAAAAGACCATTGTCCTGGTGTCTTCGGAGCAGCTGTGGGATGACCCCTGGAAGGCCAAGTCCAGCCAGAGCCGTTGTTCCTGGCAGCTTTTTTCTGAGAGCAATCCTTGGACGTTGATAATTTCAGGAGTTGGAAACCAACATTTGTCCTAAAATTGCTCCCAGATAAAGGTTGCTGGGACTGCTGGGTGTGGCTGGCCCTGGCCTTTCCATGGTGGCCTCTGCTGCTCCCAAATCTCTGTGGTGCTGGGCTTTCCTTCCTGAGGAGAATAACCACCCTCCATGGCCAGGTGCCTGTGGCTGACGGTGAGATTCCACCCCTAAAATGGCAAACATCCCAGGATTTCTCCCAGACCAAGGCCACCAGGGCTGTCAGGTCTGGCTGGCCTTGGACTCCCTGGGCCGCCTCTCATCAGCACCTGAATCACTGGGGCTACCCTCTTCCCTTCCCATGGAAAGGGGCTGCCATTCTCCACAAGGGACTGGGGCTGAAATTTCAATGCTCCCTGTGAAATTGAATACAGCCAAGGATGGCTCCCAGACAAAAGCTGTCCCTGGGCCACCTCTCATCTGCACCTGAAACACTGGGGACACGTGTTCCTTCCCAATTAAGTGCAAATTTGGGTTTATTTTCTTCCTGGATTGGGAGCATAGAGTCCAAACCTAGGATTTACATGATACCTCCAAGACCACAGACAAACCAGAGCCATGGATTGAGAACCTGAAACTAATGAGTGATAATCCATGACCAGAAAGGCTAAACCAGAGACAAAGTCTCCAAAGGTTCAGCTGACGGCTGATTCCTCCAACCCCACAGAGATTAACCCATAACCACAGGGTCTGACCATGGCACTGACCCCTGCTAGCTCAGTTCCTGAGGCAATCCCTCAGCTGGAGGCTCAATACCAGAAATAGGAACTGCACATTTCGGTGGTGGGCATCTGAAAGAGTGCCATGGTTTTTTTCCACAGGAAGGACAGCAGCCATCCCCTGTCACAGGCTGCCAGGGGAGCTCAAGGCCAGCCAGACCTTTCTGTACTGATCCTTTCCGTGCCCGAAATGGAAAACTGCATTATTTGTGGCAAAACCAACAGCTCCAGAGCACTCCGGGGCCACACGGGCTCACTCATCCCTGTGCAGGTGTGACCTATCGCCTTCCCGTGTTTTCCTTCAGGCGCAGCCCCCTGGAGCTGGCACGGCCGTGCTGCTGGGTCGGTGTCTCCATTCACCCCCAGGAAAACGTTCCTCATTCTTTGCAGGTTTTTCCTGTACGAGCAGTGCCACCCTTTGGAGCAGGAGAGGAGGGGCAGCTCCCAGCTCTGCTCTCCGTGACAGGGACAGCACCCAGGGAAGGGCTGGAGCTGTGCCAGGAGGATTTAGGTTGGGTATCAGGGAAAGGTTCTTCCCCCAGAGGGTGCTGGGCACTGCCCAGGCTCCCCAGGGAATGGGCACGGCCCCGAGGCTGCCAGAGCTCCAGGAGTGTTTGGACAGCGCTGCCAGGGATTGTTGGGGTGTCTGTGCAGGGCCAGGAGTTGGACTGGATGATCCTTTTTGGGTCCCTTCCAGCTCAGGATATTCCCTGATTCTCTGACTGTGGCAGCTCTGGGTGTGTTTGATGCTTCTGTGACGTGCACAAGGTGGGATTCTTGAGGCTGCCCTGTGAAGAGCCAGGAGCTGGACTTTGGTCCCTATGGATCTCTTCCCACTCAGGATACTCCATGATTCCATGAATGCTGATGGTGTTGCTGTGCCTTTTCTTGGCTCATCAAGGCTGGCCAGAGTGGGAAGCTGAGGGTGGGTGACTGAATCTTGGCCAGTGCATAGTGGAGCTCTCCCATGACAGCATCCTGCAGCTCATCAGGGACATGGGCACTGTGGTGACCCTCACAGTGGTGGCTGGGGAAGGCAAGGAAGGTGCCACCACACTGCCAGAGTCTCACATTTGTCACTGCTGACTTTGCTTCAATGGAGTATTTGATGATGTTCAAAATCAAAGACAGTGGATCCCAGAATAACCTGAGCTGGGTGACACCCACAGAGATCATCAGCTCCTGGTAGGTGAATGAGTTGGGAGCTCATTCCTCTGGAAGAGCTGAAGGCAGGTGGGGCAGAGAGAGGCACCTGCCAAGGGGGTTGTGCCCAAAAAGAAGATACAAGAATTAACAGCACGGTGTGAAATGAGAGAAATTCCCATGTGTGAGGGAGAGAAAGTGCTGCTGACATAGAAACAGGTCCTGTCCAGATCTTGTATCCTCCAGCCACGGAGAAACAACCCCTCCTGAGTGGGCTGCAGCACCATGGGATGATGCTCAGTGAGAAAATCTTCTCAGGGCCTGGCTCTGGTGCTGCTGGAGCTGCCAGGGCTTTGTTCCCCATGGGGTCGGTGCTCCCAGGGTGCTCCTGCTCTCCAAACCTCCCCATTTAAACCCTGAGTTTTTCCTTTCTTCCCTGTCAAACACACAAATTCCCCAAAGCTGCATCCCTGGGATACAACAGAAACATCTTGTGGTTCTGTCTGCCAAAACTTCCCCTTGGAAAAGGGTCACAATTGTTTTTTGTGGGAAAAACCCTTGACAGTGTTTTCCTGCAAATCCTTCACCTGCAAACCCTGCTGTGTCACCCGAGCTGCAAAGTGAGAACTGGGGACTGCCCAGTCCCATCTTCAGCCTGGGATTGAAGGACAGCTCCCACACAGCCCTGTTGTGTTTCTAAACAAAAATGTAAGCATGTAAAATCCAATAATTTGGAGAGAAAAGCTGTTTTCCAACCCTGCATTTTTCTGGATTGCTGCTTATGGGTTTAATTAAACTCTCGATAATTATTTTGTCAAAAAGTTGGCTTTTTTCACCTTTTTAATAATAAATACCTAAAGCCAGACTGTGACTAAAGCCAGCAGATGATTCTCTAATTTCATATTCATTTCAAATACTTAACATGCCATCTCAGCCTGCTACACAGAATTTCAAAGGCTTAACATTCCTTTTTGTTAATGCTTGAAGCAAAGAGAACTCTGTAAATTGTTATTTTTCTATTAAGATTTTTATTTTTATCAAATCTGATTCATTCCAGTTTGAAGGGCCACACTTCAAAGCAGTTGCCCAGGGTGATTATAAAGCTGCTGAAGTTTGAGTTGGTTAAATTAGATCTGTTTCTCTGCAGCTTTTAATCTTCGAATCCCAGACTGGTTTGGGTTGGAAGGACCTTAAAGCTCATTTCATTCCACCCCTGCCATGGGCAGGGACACCTTCCACTTGTTTCCAAGACAGGTTTGCTGAATATCATGTTTCTGGCCATTATTTGTGCACGGCTTTACCTGGGCTCTGTGTAAAACCCTTTCCCACTGCCTCAATTACAGACTTGGAGCTGAAGTGTAGAGATAAAACCCGAACCTAGGGGCACTCAACAAAGAGAGGGAATAAAACTCCCTCAGTAGCAGGTGGTAAAACCAGAGTGAAGACCAGTCAGAAAAAAAATCTGTGGCTCAGGGGAGCTGGAGTTGGGAGTGTTTCAGACATAAAGAATTTTGTGATGGCAAAGGAGAAAGGAGCAGGACTAAATCTCCATTTTAAAATTCCCCTGGGTGCAGCTGCAGGAGCAGAGTGTGCAGGGGGGAAATCCAGAGTGGGTGTGGGTGAGTCAGGGAGAGCTGAGCCTCCCAGGGCTGCTCCACCCCCGGGAAAATCCCGGATGCAGCTTCCAAAAATCCAGAATGCCCTTTCTGCTGGGAGCTGTTGAGCCTCACCAGGCACAAAGCCTGGCAGAGTTGGTGCTTTGCCCTCTGAGCCTGGCAATGAATCCTGTGCCTGCTCCCCTTCCCTCCCCTCCCCAGCACTGGGATCTTTGCTTTTCCTGGGAATAAATGAATCCCCTTCATGTGCCAGAAGAGATTTTTTAGCATTTTTCACGAAAGCAGGAGCCTGTCAGCTCTTGTCCTGTGTCGGCTGGCAAGACCGGGGAGCAGGGCTGCAGGATTCCTACCAACAGATGGCATTTCCTTGCCTGCGCTTCTGAATTAAAAATCTGAGGGTGAACCGGGAGTAAAAGTTGACATTTTTGTCTCCAGAGGAAAACCTCTTTAAGGATGTCACAGGATGGGCACCAAGCAGTGCTGTGGAGGGCTTGGGACGCCCCACATACCTGAGAAGTTCAGTTTAATAGACTTCACATTTCCCTTCCCTTGAGCACTTTTTATATTTTAATAGAATTTGTTTGTTCTTAATTAAGAAATGCAGTAATGTGCTGCACCCAACAGGGCTGGAACAGCTTTAGTTTTGGTGCTTGGGATCATTTTTTTTAACCCTTTCAGGAAAAGGAGTTTATCAGTTTATAATTCAGCACAAAAGTCCATCTTGGGGCAGTATTTCCATTCAGGTTCTACCTAAGAGGCAACTTTTTGAACAGACTGTGGCTCATTATTCTTAACTGGCAGTGTCATTTGGTATCCCAAAACCTGGTTTTCTTCCATAAATTGACTGGATTTATTGTAATGTGCACAATAAAATTATTTTCTGTGGTGGGGAAAGTAATATGAAGCTATTTTAAATGGTTTTATTAAAATGCTTTTATCTTTAGTTTTTACTTGGCTTTTGGGAGAAGAAAAAACAATTTAAAATTCCGGTCAGTGAACTCATTGCCCCAGTGTGGCTCTGGGACCAGTTCCTCACCTTTCCTGGAGCTGGGCAGTGGAAAACTCAGTTGTGCCTTAAATAATTTGGTAATTTCCCTCTGTTTTTGGGGCCTTCAAATCCCCATTGCCTCTGCAGGTTCTCATTCCCTTCCCTTTCCAGAGGGATATTTCTCAAATGGCCATGGTTCTTTATGTCTCTCAAAATTTTAATAAACTGAATATCTGAACCAATTTCATGGATCTGACCAGCCCTGATCCCTTCTGACTTTTATCAGCTTCCAAACAGGCTAAACCCCTTCTGTTCCTGTCAGGATACATAAAATTGTGTTGCTTTTTCTGAGGAAAAGCAGAATAAAAGCAGAAAAACTGTCATTCCCAGGGACAGGAACCCATCCAGAGGGTGTGGAGATGTGGGGAACTCTCACCCCTCAAGGCACTGCCAGGGAGTTCTCAAAAGTAGAACATTAAAACCTTTCCCTGTTGGACACAGGTAGAAAACCTGGGTGTAAAAATGCACAAAATTGTCTCACAGAATGTTTTTGCTGATGTTTTCAATCTGATTATCTCCTTACGACAGTTGAACACTCATTGTAGTTATGAAAGAAGCAGAAAATGCTGTAATGGAGCTGTTACAGACCCTCTGGCAAAGTTTCTTAAAGAGTTTTGTGCATATCTCAGAACCAGAAGAAAAAATGTCCTGAATGTTTCCTCAGAACCAAACAGTTACCCTGAGTCACCCCTGAGTTGGGATGAATTCGGTTTAAATTCTCAAAATACAGAAATATTGGAAGGTTTTTCTGGAAAAATGGGATTTTGAATCTGCCTTCAGGTCCTCATCTCTTTTTTTGTGAGCAGCAGCTGCCTGGGGGCCCCAACAGGAGGAGATTGCACAGTGGAGCAGAGAGCTGGAGGAGAATCACTGCCCAAGTCAGGGAGTTTTTAGGCAATATTTGTGTGTACATTGTGCTGTTGCTCTTCTCTGCCATCTCTGGAGATGCAAACCGAATTTTTTTTTCCCAAAATATGATGCTAATTCTTATCTTTGTGTAAGGAATTCAGTCTTGGATATTGCAGGAAAAGCAAAACACATGGGTACAACGGAAAGAATGATGATGGGTGGGGCTCTGTGGCTGCTGCCCAGAGCTGGATTTTCGGAGCCAGGTGCCCATGAGATGCCATCTCCCGCAGTCCTGGTGCTTCCCTGCCTCTGGCACACGGCTCTGCCTCTCTTTGTGCTGCATTTGCAGGCTGGGGCTGACACAGATCCTGGCTGGGAGGCTGAATTGGATGTGGAATTCTTGGTATTGTTAACTCCTCTTATCCCATTCTTCACAGTAATTAGCTTTTTTCCGTCGTGCTGGAGAGACTCCACGAGGGGAGTGTTCAGTGCTGATATTTTCTCTCGGGTTCCTCCTCCGAGTGCTTCCAGGGCTTCGCTTTTTTTGGGCAAGGCAACCCAAAGGTTCAGGTGGAGCAGAGGAGACCTCAACAGGGTCTGGAGCTCCTCCCGAGGGACAGGACCGGGGACAGGACCCAGGGAAGGGCTGGAGCTGTGTCAGGGGGGTTGGGATGGATCTCGGGGAAAGGCTGGATCTCAGGGAAAGGTTGGATATCAGGAAAGGTGATGTGGTGGGCACTGACCAGGCTCCCCAGGGAATGGGCACGGCCCCAGCCCGGAGCTCGCCCAGCCCGGGGTTATTCACACTTCTCCTTTCTCCTCATCCGGACGCGGTGTCACTTTTGGCTGGACTTTGACACCGTGAGGAGGAATTTCTCACCCGGCTGGTGGCAGCTGAGCTGTCCCGGAGTGTCCCTGTCCCGGGCTGTCCATGAGGAGCCAGCAGTGACTCCCTGGGCAGTTTTGGCAAAGCCCAGCAGCCTCTTTAAGCTGCTCCTGTCACCCTCCAGTGACATCCCTGGGCTGCTCCGGGCAGTGCCAAACAGGCTCCCGCTCCCTTTTTTCCTATTTCCCCAAACAGACGCCGCTTTTTGGGGGATGCTATTCCAGCCCCTTCCCGGCAGCCTGGCAGGTTGGTGTGAGCTGGAATTCCCTGCCCGCTACCGCCGGGAGTCCTGAATTGGCTCAGAGACCTCAGCGCTGCTCTGTCCAGCCGGGAATGGGAATTCCTGTCCCTCCGTCCGGGCTCAGCTCTGCTCTGGGTGCGGGGACCGTGCCGTGCCCTCCCCGGGACAAGGTGACCTCAGGCAGGTTGTGACGCGGCTCACCCATATGTTTACTATTTATATGTAAAGAAATATTTACTACTCGTTTGTAAATCATTAGGAAACGTGGTTAAATTCCCTGGAATCTTTTCCCGAGCACACGCCCTGTGTGCACCTCTAAACCCCCTGAGCCTGGGCTCACATCCTGCTCTTTATCCCGGGAATTGTGCCACCATTGCCCTCTGGATTTTAGCACGAGAGGGAAAACAGAAGGATCTGCCTGTATTATTTTTTTCCCCCTAAATTAAAAATCAGTTCACCGTGTCAGAGATTCCCAAAGACTGACCCGCTGCTCTCTCCTCCTCGGGTTGGTGAGCAGATTGTGGGAATCCACGGAGAACCCACCCAAGGAATGTCTCACACAGGAACCACTGAGCTGATTCAGGCTGGAGGGAACAAAGTTCTGCTGCTGCTGAGCCCAGGGTCTGAACTGAGACCAGACCACATAAATTTGGCTGTTTGGTTTTGAGGCTCCAAGGCAGGACAGAAAAGTGGGATTAGGAGGTTCTGGTGCTTGTTCACTGCAGCAGCTGGCAGTTCCCTTAGTGAGAGCTGTCCAGGTGTTTATTTATTATTGAATTAAATTTAAAATGAAAATACAAAAAATTGAAAATAGAAAATATTTACTTTGCAATATAAGGAATATTTTTGTAGAATTGACACATGACAAGTACGTAGGAATATTGCACAGTGTGAAATTATCCCATATTTGTAATGAGTTTCCCAGCTCTGCCCAAGCTAATCAAGTTTTTCTATAAAAATGTGCTGATTAACTCTGATTGCCTTTTAATTTAAATTACAATTCTCTGTGCTCCAGTGCTCAGTTCAAAATGCCTCTATTGTTAAAATATTATTTCTGTACAGATTTACTTCTGTTTTTAGTTTCCAAATTACAGAATTCATTGTTTTTCAAAGCCAAAACTTCAGGAAGCAGGAAAGGGACAACTTTGCTCTCCAAAGGGACTCAGTTTGATCAAAGGTGATCTCTGCATCTACGGCAGCAAAGCACAACTTTGTAGGCAAAAAGAAAAAAGGAAGGACAGCAAAGCAAATGTTTGCAGGAGCCACAGAGCTCAGAACAGATGATTTTGGGTCAAACTCAGCCCCAAAACTGCAAATCAAGGACTTGTGGCACTGGCAGCATTTTAAAACAAAGAGCACTTTATTTCCTAATACGCATTTTAGTCTTTTAACCCCTGATGCTGACACCAAGGTGATGATGATTAAACTTCTAAACTGTAGGGTCACTTTTTCTGATGAGGAGCTTTTCACTGACAGTGACCAGCCCTGAGTTTTATCCTTCCAAAATCCCAAACTACCAAACGCTTTGTGCGTTCACTCACCTCCTGGAGTTCACTCAAGAGGTAAAATGTGCTCAGAACTGTCTCCATTTCTTTCCTCCTGGGAGATGGAAAAGGGTCCTGAGCATCACTCCTGGTCCTGCTGGTCACAGAAACCCCTTGAGATGAGGGAGAAACAGAACCACACAAAAAGGAGCCTTTGGAGCACATCCAAACTCCTTCAGGTTTGGCTCCTTCCAGCCTCTGTCTCTACGTGGAACCTGAGCAACATTAAGGGTTGCTTAAAGCAACTTCCAGTGGACTTGGGTTTCATCTCTTCCTATCATTAAAGTGCAAAGCTTGAATAACCCCAACTTTTCACAGTTTCTTTTCTTTTTTTTTTTTTTTTTTAACATTACAGTTCCAGTTAGTTTGGTTTTATTAAACAATGTAGGTCAGGGAATGTCTATTTTGCAATTTTGCTGTGTAGGCTCTAAAATAGTTTTGGTCCCAGGCCGTGTCAGTCCTGCAGGGATCCAGCATTCTGAGCACCAGGATTTTTTTTGCAAAATTGTATCCTCAGGGTTGTTGTAGGTTTTAGAACAACACAGTACAGAAATCTGGCTAAATAAGGCTTTGAGAATATGCCACTCCATAATGTTTTTAAATTGAACTCAGTCTTTGCTGCTGAGGTTCTGAAATATTTAGCAATTATTACTTTTTGTGCAGTTATTCAGTCAAATCTCTCGCTGTTTGCTTCCAGGTGATTGAGATAGCTACAGTTCAGCAAATGTAATATATGAACAGTCACCATTACCTTCATCTTCCCATTCTGCTTCCCCGTCTGCAGTGAGTTGTTTACCAGCACCAGGAGAAGCTTTACCAGAGTTCAGCTGTCTGAGGTAGTGGAACAAGCAGAGAACTGTGCCTGACAAGATAAACCTCAGGATAAATTCCCCAGGGAACACAGAACAGATGGGAATGTCCCTCCAGCCCTGGGTCTGGAATCACTAAAGGTAGTTTGGAAGCAGGGACCAGAGGGGACAGATCTGCCTGTCCAGCAAAGCCAGGGCTGCTGAGGGTGACCCCCACATGGGATTCCACAGCCCCAGGAATGAGGGTCCTGAAAAAAACCACATAAATCTGACACTTCCAAGAGTGAGAGCAAAAACCACAGAAACCATGACAAAAAAGCATTCCATGGAAATGGAGGAAGGTCAGCCAGTCCCCAAAGGCATCTCAGCAAGCCAGGAAATGCAGAAACAGTGGAAAGGATCTGAGGTAGAACACCTGGTGGTGATAAGGTGACTCTGGAGCAGCTGAAAGGTGGGAGTGGGAAACCGGGAGTCACCAGGAGAGACAAGAAGCAGAAAATCCCAGGAAAGGCAGAAAGGTGCTCTGCAGAGTGTCACTACCCAGTGTTTGATGGGAATAACCTTCCCTTCAGGAGCTCCAGGAGAAAAACCTCTGAGGATGATTCATTAACCAGTTCCAGCTCTGAAAAGGCAGATTCCAGCACATTCAAAATCTCCAGCCCTTCCAGCATCCCACTGCCTTCCATGGAGAAACACAGGAGGGTGCAAACACAGGAGGCTGACAGGGGACAGATACCACGGAGGGGACACGAGGAGCTGCCCAATGAAACCAGAGGTGGAACTTCCCAGCCGGAGGGGAATTCTCCTGTGAGGAAAACACCAGTAATTCCTGGGCCATGGAGGGTCCCCAGTGGCTGTAAGGGCACCCCAGCAGCCGGAGTGGGTGGGAAATGGGTGTCACTGACTGATTTCTAGAACATGTTCTAATCAATTTTCCAATAAGGGTCATTTGAAGCATTGGTTCTTTTCACACAGTTGTCTTTTTTTCTCAGAAACTGGGAAAAGTATTTGATTTGTCCTTATCTCAGCTGCATGAAGGGCCTTGTGGATGGCTGCAGGGACACTCTGCCATGAGCTGCTGTCCCCGTGTCCCTCTGCAGGCCGTGTCTGCTGCTCCAGGGCTGCACTGCTGCCACTTCTCTGACTGCTGTGGCTTCTGAACAAAGTTATTTAATGCCTCTCTTGCCAGTGTGATCCTGACTCACTTCCTGCTCTTGTGCCAAGCTATCTCCTGCATTCAGTCCTTCTAATCCTTCCCACGTGGGTTCCAGCCACAGACAAGGCAGGTTTGGGCTGAAGTGGGGCTTTTCTCCAGAGCTTGGTGCATGTTTACAACAGGAATCCCTCCTGTTCCTGCTGAGCCAGGGAGAACAGGAGAAACTTGGTTCTGTCAGTCCCAGGGCAGCAAATAAGCCACTGATGATGCTCCATTGATGTGTTTCCTGGGATTTTTATATCCAATACAATACCCCAGAGCTAAATATGATATTTGACCTAATTCTGTGATTTTTCTTTTTCTGAACACAGCACGATCACTTCAGTTCCTTGATTCACGGGGATTTGGTTTGCAATTATCTGTGTGAGGAGAGAAAACTCTGGGTTCTGTTCAATAACACAACTCCTTTGGTTTCACTTGTGGCATCCTCAGCTTGGGTGGGGAGCTGAGACCCAAGCCCCATCTTTAATTATTTATTGCTAATTAGGAATTGGATTTTTAATCTCTGTAGAGGTAAAAGTTGACCTGAGGGCAGAGTCAGCTGCCAGAGCAGCTTTTTCAGCATAGCTCTTGCTGTGTAAGAACTCTATTTCCTCTGAATGTGTGGTCAGGGAGTGTTGATGGCACACAGGGTACAGGAGGCTCACGCCAGTGGTTTGGGCTGGCAGGGATATTTTACAGAGGGATGTTACCCCCAGAGCTCACTGCCACATCAGTCCCATGGCTGTCAGAACAGCAGACTGAAGGGGTTTATTTTATTCATAGTTTAGTGATGATTTCCTGACATCTGAGGTGTTTAATGACTGCAGAAAAGTGGGAAAATGAGCCCACTGGTCCAGTTTGCAGAAGGAGGAAGGAGTAAAAGATTGAGCTTCACTTACTCAAATTCAAACTGATAGGATTTGCTCTTTGAAAATAAGAGAATATCTCATTCTGGCTTTGAAACTTTGAATGTTTTTGAAGGCTAATGAAGCACAGTGAGGCAGTTGTGAGCAGAACTCTTCACAACGACAGCTGACTGCCCAAACAGCTTTTAAAACAACAACTTTGGGAATTCAAAGGGCTTTAAAGCAGCTCTGAACTGTGCTCAGCTGCTGGGTGATCCACTGAGGTTTGCTGTGGAGCAGAACACATACAAATCCTCTCTGGCTGGAGTAGGGCTGTGAAATATTTAATACTCTGAGTATATTCCTGTGTTCTTCCCCAGAGGCTGGGTTATGCTGTGTGCCCTCACCCTGACCGCTGAGGACAGTGACAAATCCAGACCTTTAATTCCAGAGGAATTGGCAGCACTGAAATTATTTCCCTGCCATCACTTCCCTGTTTTTCTGTGTTAATGTGACCTGATAATGTCCTACCTGTGTGGGATTTCCCCTTCCCTAGACCTTTATCTGTGCTTCCTGCATCCATGTGGCCTTGGAATGTTACACAATGGATGGATGAGCTGGATGTAAATGTCTATATATTGTACAGCACCTTCACACAGACTTCTGAGGCTCTGACTAGAGACAGACCTGTAAATCACTCATTATTTTTATGTAGATCTTAAAACCCAATTCCACTTCATGGCCTGTTGGTTCTGCACTGTCTAAACCAAGCTCCTGGTTGGTTTTCAGGGGTGTGATCCAAGTTTTACCCAAAAAACATGCTGCTCTTCTGGAAAAAAAATTCATTTTATTATTGGATTTTTCCTTGACCCCCCATTCCGGTAATAGATGTCCAAAAAGATGGTACAAAAATCATCAAGTGCTGTAGAAACCGTTGGTAATGATGAAGTGCTTGTCCTGCAGGTTTATTTGCACATTTTGCTATGTAAAACTGTCACCTCCTTTTACATCTCACAACTGTTCCTTGTACAGAAAATAGCTGTAAACAATTCACTACCAAAAATTCTTCTGCCATTTTACCCTCCTGTGAAAGAATGAGAAGTTCCTCAGTTTTTGTTCTTTTCACTACTAATAAATAGAAACCATTGGAGCCAGTGAAGGGAAATGTTACAGAAACTTTCAAATATTTTCTTGCTTTCCATGACCTTTCTAAACATGAACCCAAGGAAGTCTTTGTCAAAGCTGTTTCCCCCACCAGCTTTCCTCCCCAGGTGTTCAGGGTGAGGCTCTATTGCAGTGCTGGGCTGCAACAGCTGCTCACACCATGGAGCAGAGCTGGTGTCACAGCCAGGACAGGATGGAGCTGAGTATTCCAGGGAACAGACGTGGCAAAACATTCTCCAGCCCATGAACACTTTGCCTGTAGTGTGTGTTGAAAGGTTCTTCTCCTGTAACCACTGTCCTCAAAAAATACTGATCATTTCTTTGCAGCAGCCCCAGCACAAGCCACCAGCAGGATTTGGGTGTTGCTGGACTGGCAGCAGGAAGGGGGAATTCACCTGGTGCATCCTGGGGTGGTTCAGGATAGAGGCAGAGCCTTGAGCACACAGAGCTTTAAGGAAAGAAATGCTCTTCAGCACAGCCAGGTAAGTGCAGCAAAGGATTGTCAACCTGGAATATTTCAGTGCAGCCCCAGGAAGGCTCACTGGGCCAGGAGAGCTGAGTCCCTCCTTGTCACATGCCCAGAGTGCAGGTTTTAAGAAACGTGGCCTCAGTCACAGCCATTGGTGTCCCTCCAGCTGCAGCTCTTGTATGGCTTTAGTGTTTGATGTCCCACACCAGCCCCTGCTGGTTCAGTGTCAGCTGCCAGCATTTGGCCCCATTAATCCAGTGTTTCTGTGCATGCCATGGGATGACATCACTGATGAGACCAGTTCATTCTGGATGTTGCAGAGCAGTAAAGCAGAAAGAAAACTTCTGATACATACACTGGGAATCTGTTTAAAAATTGCTATTACAGATTTCTGTCAGTTTTCTTCTTTCTGCCCACACTGCTGGTTCTCTTCTCTGGTGTCTGGTGGAGATGCCCAGGGCTGATGTTCTGCCAGTTCATGGTTTAATTTTCCATAACTGCAAAGAGACAAGAAAGGGAGTTTGAGTCTAACAGGAATGTTCTTCATCTACAGGTAACACTCTGTGTCTCTTGCCCATCCTGCTCTGCTCAGTGAGCTCCAGTTTCAGGATGAGCCACAGGAGGACTGGGATAAAGGGAAGGAACCCTGGATTCTCACAGCTTGACCTGAAGTGAACTGAAGCTGAAGTGAGCCCTGTCCTTCCCCCCAAAACTGGCTCAGGGAGGTGGGGACTCACCCAGTTCTGGTGTCTGGGTTCCCAGTGCAGACCCACGGTCTCTCTCGGGGCTGTGACCCCAGAAGTGACCCCAGAGCTGTTCTGTTGGTTGGGATAGGGACACTTACTCTGATATTGAATCCTAGCAGGTCACTGATCACTCCTGAAACAGCAGAGAGGATGACAACCCTTGTGATGTTGTAGATCAACGGGTTCATGGTCAGTCCATACAGCCTGAAGGGACTATCCAATTCCTGCAGTGAAAGGACAAGGAAAAAAGTCCATCAGCACCCACCAATACCAAAGAATTCATCCTCTGACTTTTAGCTCAGCACTGGCACTCCAACAGCCTGTGCTGCCCTGGGCTGCCTCTGTCTCCTTTCTTAAATACATGCACAGGAATTGCCAGTGTTCCAGAGACATCTGCTGAATCCAAAGGCTCTGCAGCAACACCAGCTGCACCAGAGCCTGACACTCCAGGCTGCAGAATTACCCAGCCTAATCTGTGTGACTCCCAGACTCTGCTCACTCCTTCCCAAGTCTCTCCCTGCTGCTGGCAGTGAGCTCCAGCATCAGAGCTGCTGATGGAAAATGAGACTGGAGCAGTCATGAGATGCTGTGCTCACACCAGCCTCTCCTCCCACTGAGTTAAACCACTGCTCATCAAAAGTTCACAGCACTAATTACCCACACTGGCCTTGTACTGCTCCCTCTCCTGTCACAGCTGCAGGAGCACGGAAACCCCCCCTTGTGAGCACTAACTTCAAGGGCCAAGGGAAGGGCAGGGCCACATGGCATTGCCAGAAGTCACTGATTCCATAAAATCCAGCCATTCAGGCAGAGCACCTTACCTTCAGCAGCTTTGTGGACAGTTTCAGCACATTGTTCACCAGAGACAGCTGCTCCTTCTTGTTTGGCTTCTTCTCCATCTTCAGGTACAAGTTTATCTGTGACAGACACCACAGGCCAGGGGATGATATTCCAGTACCAGCCCCCAACTGATTCCTTACTAAGGGAAATTGGAGCCATTTTTGCAGTCTGCTGTCACTCCTGAAGCAGTGAATATAGCACTGATAACATATTTTTTTTCCAATTGTTTTGGCTAACACACATTAACCCAGAGACCAAAATCAGCTAGAACTTTGGAGTTTGAGTCTGTCCCAACAGGACCAGCTCATCCCCCCCATGTTGACCAGTGCTTTGTTGCCCTCTGGCCAACACAAGGGTTGATTCCCAAGTTTAAAAGTTTGATTCCAGTATTTAAGCTGGTTTGAAATACAATCATTATTTCCAAACAAACCACAAAGCCCAGGGGAGAACAAGCTAAATGGAGCTACCTGCTCAGTGAGCAGGATGGAAATGTTGCTGTATTTCTTGTTGGTCTCAGAGCCCAGAGATGCCAGACGTAGCAGAAAGAGGAGCAGTGCTGCCTCCCACATCAGGAACTCCCAGTTATAAGCTGCACTCAGAAAGGTTTTGTGACCCTTAAGAACCTGTATGGAGAAAAAACAAAGCACCAAATGTTAATGCCAAGGTGCCTGTTCTTGGGACAAGTGCACAAGCACTGCCCCTGCTCCTCCTCTGCCCAGCCCCGTGTGCTCTACAGCCCCTGACAGCTCTTCCCATGCAGTGTAAATCATTCCTGTGATGGGGTTACAGTGAAAGGTCTCATTTCTAACCTGGCTTTAGCTTGGAATTGGGTATTTTTTCCTTTTGCTCAGCAAAGGAGCTTTGTTCCTCCTCTCCCCTTCCCCAGTCCAACTAATAGGCAATAATGAAGTGCCTTTCCTTGTCCCACTGGCAGCCTCAGAAGGGCTAAGCTGCTCCTGCCTTTCCCAGTATGGACTCACACAGCAGGACTGGGATTGTCCTTCCTCCCTCTGGACACCTGTGGCTTACAAGAACAGTCACAGCAGTGACAGTATCTACAAACCACCAGCCTCTGCTACCACAGCTGCCCCTTCAGGGGATCAAGAACCTGCCTGAACACAGCACTGACCAAGAAAACAGCTCCAGCATTGGCACTGCTGCCTGTACCAGGTTTAGTGAAGGGTTAAAAGGTGCCAGTAATAGTTCTTGACCTGCTTTTCCACATGGTGGTTACAGAGGATGCTGCAATCAGCCCTCTGGAACAAATATCCTGTGAACACCTGAGGTCCTTGGGCAGAGTCTCCTCTCCTTTATGCCCAAATGGCCATGTCCTGAAATTTTCCTAATGATTGTAAAACCCCAGACCTTGCTCTGCAAGCACAGAATGAACCTCTTTTTCCAACTAAAAGTGATAAAACTCTTAAAAAATGCAACACTCTACATTACTCTGGGCTCAAACAGCTCCAGTTCAAGCTTTTTGTAGGCCGGTGAAAGAAAAGCCTCCAGCACTTGGGAGGGTTTCCCTTACTTTATAAACCACAAAGGTTAAAATCTCACCTGGGCACAGCAGATAAAAGCAATTGAAAGAGCCAGTAAAAAGACTGAGGACACAACAACATCCACAGACCTCTGGGGGCCTCGTCTCTGCAGAAACAAGGACAGGGGATCAGGGCTCAGCTGGGGTGTGCAGCCAAAACTCACCACAGACTGTGACAGCTGCCACCATCACACCCTCTGCAATAACCAAATCCCAGATCAGAACTCACCTTCAGATAGGAGCGAAGGGATAACCAGATCTTGATGTTCTCCACCTTTTTGAGCCTGAAGTGAGGGATTTCATATTTCCTGGCTTTCCGAGCAGATGTAATGTGGCTGAAGAGCTTGGCAAACAAAAACCTCTGCAAGTTAAAAACAGAACCATAAATTAGTGTAAAACAGAACAGAGTGCTTAATACCCTGGCAAAAATGGTCACTGGGGAAGCAGACCTGGGTGCTCAATCTCTCTGGCAGCAGTTGTTTTCATAGAATTCCAGGCTGGTTTGTATTGGGGGGGACCTTAAAGCTCATCTTTTTCCAGCCCTTTTCATGGGCAGGGACACCTTCCACTCTCCCAGGTTGCTCTAAGCCCTGTCCTGGCCTTGAACACTTCCACGGATGGGGCAGCCACAGCTGCTCTGGGCAACAGAAAGGGGGCAGAGTAAGACTTTGGGAACAGGTAAGGGGGGAAACAGGGGTGCCAGGAATGGTATTGACAGGTATAATTTGTGACTGATCAATAAAAGCCTTCCCAGACTCCCCTCCCTGACCTTGGCAAGGGCTGGAATGAGATGAGCTTTGAAGTCATCATCCCATTTTTATTCCTGCTTCCCAGGTTCCTGAAAGGCACCAGTACCTTTACACTCACCTGTTTGTAGGTTCTCTCAGCAACACACATCATGAAGAAAAACATCCAAGTCAAGCACAGCCTTTCCAGGAAGTTGATGGCAGACAGGATGAGCACAGGGGTGCTGGCAGGAGCTCCACAGAAGATGTGCAGAAGCTCCATCAGAGAAATGGAGCAGAGCTGCTCCAGGTTATCCGTGCGGAACAGTCTGTAGAGGAACGGCAGGAAGGCCAATCCGATGGTGATGATGTTTCCCAGCATTTGATACCCCACTCCTTGCTGGTGGGCATTAACCTGGCAAGCAGGATTAACAAATGGGATGATTACCTGGGATTTGCCTCAAGGAAAAGGCCTATTGCTGTGATAGCATCAATTCAGGCAAGCAGTCAGTTCTCCTTCCCTTCACAGGACAGAGCCTAAAATACGTCCACCCATTTCAGTCCAAACCCCCCAAAAATCAGCCAAATAATCAAACCCCCACCTTCAGCACCCTGCAGAGACAATCAGCAATAATCAGCACTTGTCAGTCTTCAACAGACCCCCTAAATTGAGGGTTAGGCAACTTTTCAGTAAGAACATGAGGGACAACTGTCTTTGCAGCTGGGGAGGGACCAGTTTCATATTGCCCCTAATATTTGCATGTGTAACTGTTTCCAGGGGTTTGGTGGCCCTTATCTAAAGTGTGAGGGAGAGGTTGCAATGCCACACAGCCCCCTTACCCTGCTCATGATAATCCCACTGATCTCCAGCACGGACATGTCCACCTTCTTGCAGTCATTCCCTTCCCAGATCAGAGCACTCACTTTGGCAGATGCTGGGCTGGTGTTCTGCAGCCAAAACAGATGGTTCTAGAAGAGAGAGAGGAGTGCAAAACATGGGTCAGCTCTTTCTGTCCTGCTGTAAGTAATGCCTTTGCCTAGAATGCATTTGGATTGAGGGGGGAATTCCATTTTGGGTGAAATACTTTGTTTTGGGATAAGCAGTGGTGCAGAGGGGAGGGATGGACTTGATCATTGAATCATTGATATCGTTTACAGCATTCCAGATTTCCATGTGATTTGGCTTCACGCAGGTTGCTCACCTTATACCAACAGCATCCCCACGTGCCATTTACATTTGGGAAGACAGGGGGAAGAAGGGGAAGCATTCCCAGCTCCTGGATGGAAATCACCAACCTGCTGGAAGACGTCTTCCTTCAGGTCGCGGCGGGAGTCCCTGGCGGAGCGCTCCTCGCTGTCGCTGGTGCCGGAGGAGCGGCACTCGGGGCCGTGCAGGAGATCGTCCCACAGCATGTCCTCGGTCTCCGAGTCCTGCCGGGTGCTCTCCGAGTCCCGCCGGCTCACGCTGCAGCTCCGGGGCCCCACACTCAGGCACGACCTGGGGTCCTGCAAGAACAGCAAAGTTCACACGGCACAGCCCCACGCACGGTTTGTAAAAGCAACTCCTCTTCCTCTTCTTCTTCCTCCTCTTTCCCCACAGCTTCCCAGGGATTTGAGTGCTCCCAGTTGTACCCACATGGTGGAAATGGTTTAAGACAGTGTTTGGGGAAAAAGCATTTCTACACCAGAACTCATACAGACCCCATTAGTTCCCCACCTCCATTTCCAACCTACAAAATAAAAATTGATGTACTCGTTCTAATACAAAAATGTCCTTTTTTATGCCTTTTGCACAATCTGTTTTAATATTACATTTGCATTTTGTATTAATTTATGTTTTCATATTTATAACTTGATATTCACATATTTTATTTATATTTTATTTTCAGATAGAGGGAGTGGCAGGGGCAAAAACCGAAGTAATGAAGGGACTGAGTATGTCTCACAGAATGGATTTATTCTTTCATTACAGGAGCTGGACTTGATCCTTGTGGGTCCCTTCAAACTCAGGATAGTCTGTGATTTTAAAGCCAAATGTATTAGCTTAAAAGCTGCAAGCATAGCACTGCCTCCCAACCACAAGAGCAATTGCAGCAATTCCACAGGAGCAATTAGAGGCAGCTTGGACTGTCCTTTGCTGCCAACAGTTATTTGTTTGTTTGTTGTTTGGGGTTTGTTTAATAAAGCAGCACAATCAGGACTGTGAACATTGTGAAAGTTTACAAAGCTGCCAAGGAGCAAGGAGGAAGGAGGTCACACCTTGCACCTGAGGATTCTGATCGTCAACAATCTGAATCAATTCTGATTCTGACAATCATTTCATAATGTTCTGTTCTGATGGAGGGGGGTTGGAACAAGATGAACTTTAAGGTCCCTTCTAGCCCAACCCATTTTCTGATTCCGTGAACAGCCTGGGAAAGCTCCTTCTCCTGACTTTATGACCATACCTGCCTGTATAATGTGGATTCCAGTTCAGACTCCACAACACTGTCAGAGTCTCTGGCACCTTTCAGGACTTGCTTGACCTGCCAAGACCAAAGGAAAACCACCTCATTATCCATAGCAAAACAAGGCGTGGAAAACAGCACAAATCCCACCTGGGTACCTGTGAGACAGCCTGGTTCAGAGAAACCAGAGGCCTCTTTTTCTTCTCCTCATAGCTGTTGTCACTGGAAGCCCCTTCCATGCTGTGGCGTAACAGGATCCTTTGTGCCACGGCCTCGGCATCCTCCTCGCTCGACAGCTCGTCAGAAACACCGTCCCTGTTGGTGCCATCATCCTACAAAGGCATGGCCAAAGCCCCCACAGAGGACCAGCTTGAGTCCCATCAAAGGCTCAGAGGCAGAGCTGCCCCCAGCACAGCCCTCACTGCCTGCAGAGCCAGCCCATGCTCCCCACAGAACACTCAGAAACAGAATTCTCTCAGCATCACAGAGACTTCACAGATTTTAACTCCTTCCCCCGGCTCTTGTCTTGCCCCAGAGGTAATGAGAGGGAATTTTGGGTGGGTGGAGTTGGAATTGAGGCAAAGGCAGGAAGAGGAGGAGGCAGCAGCAGCTCTTGGCTGTGCCTTACCAGCAGCCTCAAGCCCAGAAGAGATGTATCTACAAGCTGGGGGGTAACAGACCCAAAATCCTGAGCTATGCCCCTACACTGAGCTCTGCCCCTCTCCAAACACCTTCACAGAGAGGAGCTGGGGTGGCACAGTACAACAGAATTCCACACAGGATCTATTCCAAGTTCTTCATGTGGAATTTACATACCACTGACCCAGAGGAGACTCAAGAGTAATTCCCCAAATCTTTATGTTTCAAAGCTTCCAACAGAGTTCATGATGCTTTAGCTCTTTCTCTCTCCCCAAGGGATGTCTCAGTCTTGCAAGACAAAATATTTTACAGAATTGCTTTTGAAAATGGCCAATTTATTTAGTCATTATCAGCATTCCCCCTTAACTGAACACCTTGTGATTAGAAATCTCCACAATTAAACGAGCACTTGGGTAAAACAGACATTTCCAGCACTGTCAGTGTTTGAACATACTTGGTCAGGATGGAGAGGGCTTGGAGCAACCTGGGATAGTGAAAGGTGTCCCTGCCCATGGCAGGGGGTAGAATGAGATGAGCTTTAAGATTCCTTCCAACCCAAACTGTTCTGGGATTCTATTCTGTGATTATGAAAAGATGCTGACAGCAAAGTACCAGCACCTTTTCAGCTGCTCAGTGAGAGGCAGAAAGGGGTTTTTAGATTCCCTAATGCAGGCAAAGATCAGCAGAAGGAGGGAGTATCTTGTGTTAGATAAACCATACAGTTAAATACCAACACACTTCTGGGCACACACAGAATACACTGAAACTGTGATTTCAAAGGGATCTCCCCTGGCACTACCTGATGGCTCTTCTCCCCATCAGAAAGTTTACTTTTCTCTTTGGAGTGCAGCAGCCTGTGTTCAGATCTGGCCTGTCTGGGTTTGATGCCATCACCCACAGCATTCACACCACTTTCTGTCTCGGTCCCTTTCTCAGCTACCAGCCTTACTCTTCTATTCCTAGGAGAGAAAATACAATTAAGTGCTTTTATGTCAGGGAAAAACTCTTGGGGGTAAAACATCCTGGTCTTCCCTTGTCACATAGGTGCAGCATCAAACAAGATACCCAAGGGATAAATAATTGTCTTTGGCTGATGGGCTTTGTGTGCTGAGTCTGTTAGAGATATTTACATCTGCTTCACCTTCACTCGACACTTTTTTTGTAACTCTAGTAGTGTCTTAAAACTTCTAAACCAAGGGGAATTTTTTCATTATTTTTATTAAAAAAAAAAAAAAAAAAAAGCAATTCAGAAGACAGAAAGTCTTTGTGAAGAGAAAGCACTGTGAGCTGGAAACTCACCAGGAAATTCACCTGGGAAAACAGGAGAAAACAATGAAATATTATCCCATACAATCTCCCCTCCTTTCCCTTGAGTTGCTTTTAGAGAAGGAAGATGCCAAGATCCGAACCAGAAGCCACAATTGCTTTTGGAAATCAGGTAAAAGAGCAATATAATCTGAGCACTCACTCAAACAAGGTCACTTATCTGATAAATAAACTCCACCACATTCTACAGCTCATCTAACGCTTGGTTTCACATGATCTAATCTTATACCATCTAATTTTATACGATCTAATAAAGACATACTAAATATTCCTGAGAAATCAGCTTCCCACATTACCAAGAAAGTTTTAATTCAAAAGGGACTGACAGGCTGTGGGGATGTCAGTGACAGCACATGCTGTGCCTTCATTCTCCAGGTGCCAAATTGCTCCCAGTGTCACGACAAGCAGCACAAACCCAGCAGGGATCACCTACCTCCTCTGGAAGAGCAGACTGGATAAATTGGTCAGCAGAGATGCAGAGCCAGACTGCTCTTCCTTGCTGGTTCTGTCAGGAGACGACCAACTGTTCCCATCCACGCCCACAGATTTGCGTAACTTCCTGAGTTTTAAGAAAAGGAGAATTAAATTTGTGTAAGAAGCTACTTTTCTTAAAAGATCCGAATGAGATTTGAACAGCTTTTTGGATGTCATTTTTCTGAAGTCATGCAAACAGAATACTGACTTCCAAACAAAAAAGTTCTGCCTACACCCCCAGCACATCAGGGCATCACTGGGAAAGGTACAACAGACAAAATCCAGATGGAATCTTTGCTGCAGCAACCTAAAAGGAGGAAACCTCAATCCCCCCCCCCCATATCCAGCTGTGATCCCACCAAGGGCCCCGCTGGCGCTCACCTGCGGCGCCGGCTGAGCCCGTTGTTCCCTGCAGGTCTGTTCACCTGGGTGGACACGATCTGGCAGTGAACTGTCCCCAGCAGCAGCATAAGGCACAGGGGTCCCATCACTTCACTGGCACTCACAACAGGCACCATGAAGTACAGCACCACTGCTACGACTGGAGAGGGGGAAATGGCACCAACGCAAAAATTAAGAATCTGTCTCAACTATTTGTTTTTGTTCTGCTTTATTGTATTCTTATTTAATTTCTGCAATTACTAGTGCCACACACCTTAAAATGTACATTAAGTAGGTTCCAGACAAGATCCTCACGCTTTAGATTATGGACTACAAAACCTTAACTACAAAACCTAGATTATAGACTCGCTAAGCTTGGAAAAGCCCTCTGAGACCATCGAGTCCAACCGCTCCCCCAGCACTGCCACGTCCACCCCTAACCCATTTCCCCAAGAGCCACATCCACACATTCTTTGATGTCCCATTCCTTGCAGGAGAAGGTTTATGGCACAGCCTGTTCACTCACCTTGCATAATGTAGAGCACCAAGAGCCACATAAAAATACGCTGGGAAGTGACCTGTATCCACCACTGGCTGAACAAGGGGAAAAACACCACTCTCACAATTCCCTTCCGCGTCAGTGATGTCCAGGGAATTTCAGGCTTGGCTTTGGCAAAGGTAGAGCCTTGGAATTAAAGGGGAAACAAGCCATCATTAACTGTGAATCACAAGAACTCCCTTGCTGGAGTTCCCCTTTGGGCTGCCCCAGCTCTGCCACAGGGCTGAGCAGGGGCTGACAGCAGCCCAGCTTCAGGCACCAGTCACAGCTACACAGCCCCAGCAGGGAGAGAGCTAAAGCAGCTCCTCGTCTTCTCTCAGAGCTCTGGCTCTGACCCTTCCCTTCCCTGCCCACCCCACCCTGCTCCCACCGACCACTTCTGCAGAGCCACACCGAATTCCTCCTGCTCTGCTCTCAGGTTTTCAGTGCTCCTTTTGCCCCAGTGCTCACGAGCAGGGGCTCCCCCGGCAGCAGGGCAGGCTCTGCCTCCCCCACCCTGCACAAAGCTGTGAGGCACCTACAGAATCATGGAATATCCTGAGCTGGAAGAGACCCACAGGGATCACCAAGTCCAACTCCTGGCTTTGCACAGACACCCCAACAATCCCACCCTGGGCATCCTTGAGAGCGTTGTCCAAACGCTCCTGGAGCTCTGGCAGCCTGGGGGCCGTGCCCATTCATTCCCTGGGGAGCCTGGGCAGTGCCCCAGCACCCTCTGGGGGAAAAGCCTTTCCCTGATACCCAACCTAAATCCCGCTGGCACAGCTCCAGCCGCTCTCTCGGTACCATCCCTGTCTTAGGGAGGAACGAACAGACCGAACACCGCTCACCGCTGATCAGATCCACGTCGATCAGATCGGGCTGGATGTGCCCCTTTTTCTTCGGTTTGTTCTTGAAGCCCTGCGGGTCGGAACGCACAGCCGGGTTAGCGGCGAGGGGAGCGGTGCCCGCCCCCCCCCCGCCGCCGGTACCTTCATCTGGGTCTGCTCCACGGCCTTCTCCCATATCTGCTGGTCGTAGGCCCCGATCTGCGAGGAGAGGAGGCTGAGGGCACGGCCGGGCCCGCGCCCGCCCGCGCCGCGCCGCACTCACCTTCTTCTGGTACCATGAAATGGCATCGCGACAGGCCATGGGGGGCGGCGGGACCGGCCCCGGTACCGACCCCAGCCCGGGACCGACCCCGGGAGCGACCCCGGTCCCGTTACCCTGGAAACCGCCCGGCGCTCGACTGGCTCCGCCTGCCACCCCCTCCACCCCAGGCAGCGCCAGCCGAGCGCCGAGCGCCACCCCCCACCCCAGCGGAAAGAAGCACCCAGGCGGGTAAAGGACAAAATCAGACTTTTGTTTATTAAAAAAATACTTTACAGGAAAAAAATTCTATGCATTCCGCAGGACTATTTTACAAAGAAATAGCTTAACAGTTTGACACTGGTGTACAGTCAGCTACCGACAGCGCGGGGGGGCGCGGGGCCGCCCCCGCACACGCGCGAATGTCAATAAATACACTAAGGCCGCACAAAGCAAACAGTCGTCCAGGCAATTGTACACGTCCTCTGGAGGCAGAGACCTTAGATAAATTAAAACCACAGAAAAATAATCGTAGCTGCCAATCAAATCAAATTAAATCACGAAACAGCAATACAGGAGTCGGTATCTTTACATGTTGTACAGAGAAATCAGGAGAAAGTGGGTGTTTGTCTGAATGCTAGGGGTGCCCTGGACACTGCTCAGACCCCGCAGGAAGGTACAGAACAGGTTCTGGGGGAGAGGAAATGACCCCTCCACTCCTCTCCCACCCCCTCAGCCAGCACAGGCCTGCCAAGGCTCAGCACTCCTCGGGAACTACAATTCCAGAGTTCATCACTCAGGTGATGAACACCCCAAATTGGAGGGCGTCACGTCCCATGAAGAACGTGGGGAAAGCTCTGACAATTTGCCTTGTCCGGGGGAACTGAACTGTAACACGCAGGAAACCTGGCAGAGCACAGCAGAGCCCCTGTGGAAAGCGTTCCTCATGAATCCCCTGGGAACACCGCGTGGGTGTCCCCCCTTTCCTGGAAGGGAACGTGGCAGGTACCTGCACAAAGTGGCTTGGAGTTTGTCTAGAGGAGAGAGGAAACCAAAGCCAACTGGTATTTCAGCTTTACACTGCCTTTGCTAGTCCATTTCTAGCACAGCTGAGCCACTTGCCTTTATCCCTGGGATAAGCTTTGTTTTAGTCACCAGCACTTGATTTAAAGTAGAGCCTAAGCCTCAGTTCTGTGTTTCACAGCTGATCCCTCCACGGACAGAGCACTTGGCCAGTGACAGCTGTCTCCAGCATTAAAGCAGGAGTATTTTCTACCTGACATCACAGACCAGATCCTCATAAATGGAGAACTGAGGATTTACAGTAACTGACCAGCACGTTCATATTTAGGACCTGTTCTGTACCTATCTGCTTTTTCTGAGAATAACAGAATGTTAAGGTGTTGGAATGGACCTTAAAAATCATCCAGTCCCAACTCCCTGCCATGTGCAGGGACACCTCTCACTGGGCCAGGTTGCTCAACCTGGCTTTATAAAATTCCAGGGTTGGGGCATCCACAACCTCCCTGGGCAACCAGATCCTCAAAACCCATCAAATTTCTTCCTAATCTCTAACCTAAATTTCTTCTCTTTTGATTTGTACCCATTCCCCCTTGTGCTGTCACTTGAGTTCCTGATGAACAGCCCCTCTCCAGCTTCCCTGTAGCCCCTGCAGATCCTGGAAGGAGCTGTGAGGTGTCCACACTGAACAGCCCCAACTTTCTCAGCCTTAGAACAAGCTGTCAAATGTGCCAAAGCTTGATTACCTCATTAAGGAGCCTGCTTTATGAATTCTTAGAGAAATTAAAATAGCAGCTATTTAACATGAGATATTCAGAAATATTTACTTGATTTGTTCTGCTCAAACACTAAGTGGCTTGAACTCATTACTTCCTCTCTAAATGGCTCTAGCTCGTAAAAAATCAGTGTTCTACAGGTCTTGGTCTGGAAAACATTTGCATCTGCCCATCAAGGCTTTGTTCTGGGCAACTGAAGCAATGGCTGAACAGTGAGCAGCTTCCCAAGCAATCCCCCTCACACTTTACATCCAGAGTTGAGGTGGAACTTGAAAGTCTGCCAGCTTGGTTAAAGCACAGCAAAGCTGAGCATGGATTTAGTTAGAGATTCTCAAACAGTTTGTTCCTCTCTCCCTCAGTCTTCCAAACTAGAATAGCATCAGCAACATTCAGGTCATTCAAAGATATCTTTATTTATGTGCATTTAAATCTGGCATTAGGTTTTAAGTTAGTAACTGAGCAGAGCATAAAGAGCATGATGCTATTGGTCATGTCCCTCCATCCAAGAGAAGTCAGAGCATTTTCTAGGTATTTCAGGCTGTTGTCACAGATTTCACTAAAGCTACAGCTTGGAAAGTAGCACAAACCACCCTAGTCTTCCTTCATCCATTTGAAAACGTGCTATTAGAATTTACAGAGGACTTCCAAATGGATTGCCTCTTCATTCCATTTCAATTTTCCCAAGAAACAGACAGGTTGGTGCATGGGGGCTCTTACTCTGTTTATTCTGCCTTTGCAGTTCAGCTTGCAGGCTCACTGTGGCCTCTGCAGGTGTGTCAGTTCCTGAGTGATCAGTGCTGGCCACCAGGGAAGGAAGGGCCACCTCGGGGATGGCCCTGCACTGCCAGGGCCAGGGAGCAGCACGGGAGAGGCGCGCAACGGGCACTTGGAAGACTCGCAGACTTGGTCAAAAGGAAAGAACACCCTGGGAAATCTTTCAATGTGAAGGATGAACTGAAACCACTATTGCCTGTGAGGAATTTTACTTTGCACAACCCTTAAAGCTATGAAATTCCTCTCAACATAAAAAGTGGAAAAAACCCACCAGAGAACTGACGGCTCATTTCTGAGCCGCGCTGAGTCATCTAGAATTTCTGCTAAGATTAAATTACACCCCTGCATGAATCACATTACTTCTCATCATAAAAGCTTTCCATTCTAACACCTTATTTACACAGATTACTAAACGAGTCACTACCACTTCAATCTGTAAATTAGTTTTAAATTGAAATATTTCCTAGTCCTCATTTTTGTACCGAAGACAATACATACATACACATAAGGAGTAATACAGGTTCTAACTAATCACTGCAGTATCTTCTGAGGATTATTTCTCTATCAGTTTAAAATAGTGACCTCTACACTGAGGTGCTAATATGTATATAAAAGCCTACACAAACAATATTGCACAAAGTAAGATTTATAATAGAGTAACATATTTTAGAGACCCTTATAAAGAGAAGAGTAATAATTGATATTAAAAAGATGCATCCAGAACTAACACAGCATCTTTGCTTTTGTCTAGTCTAACATAGTGTTTCAAATCTTTCCTACCCCAGTGAGGATTAGAACAAATAAAGTTATCTGGAGACAGCTTAAGTTGCACCAAACCCCAACTTGTACTCTAAATGTGGGGAGGGGAGAGGGAGAGGGAAAAGGGACTTTTCCTTTTGATGACTGAAAAGGGCAGTAATAAATGGGGTGAGTGAAAGTCAAATACAGATTACACATTAACATCCAGAAATATTGAAAGATTGTTTAAAAACTGTTGATAGCTGACACTCTACACATTGAGCACGTGCTGCTGATTTTTCCACAGTAACTGGGCACCCAGGAGCTACACATGGAAAAAGCAGTCCAATGCCAAAATACTTTTTATTGTGAAATACTAATACAGAACTTACACAGTAAGGCTGTCCTTATTCTAGGAAGTCAGGTATCAGCTCAATGCTTATTCTATTAAGTGCATCAGTACAAGGGAAAGTGTGGATCCATTGGACACGTTACGACCCGATCAAAACAAGCTGCCAAGTTGGTTAAGTATTTTAAAGCCTTAAAGTGCTCAAAGATAGCAGTTTCCTCCACAAGACTACCAAGAGGTTCTCTAATTTTGACACTAGCATTTATCACGTTCAGGGAAGATGTATTTTGGAAGCAAAAACCCTCACACCAAACAACATAAGCAGTGCTATGAGAAGTGTTAGGTCAGTAAGTCATTGCATTTCAACAGGAATCAGACACTTGCTTCAGTTCTTTTTACAGGTCACCCTTGTAGGAATTGTAAGAAACATCAATTTCTATAGCTTGTATATAAACCAACATGTCGAGAACAGACATACCAAAAATTCCACAAATCATCAAAAGTGCTGTGCTTTCTCTATTTTTTTTCTTTTTTTTTTTTTTTTTTTTACTTTTTTAAGCAATTAAAATGAGATGGGGAAGTCACTTTGCAGGTCTTCTACAAAAGCATCACTTTCTGGTGAAGATTAGAGAGAAAGTAAAAGTAGGGATATAACACTGACCAATGGAGTTCAATCATTTTGTGTTCCTGGAGGAATTTCAATCTGACTTTGAGAAGATATTCAACATCTCTTTACTTAAACAGAAAGAAGTGGTAGACCACTGTTACAGGTTGTACTAAGGGGTTAAAATACAACTTGAATTTTGCATAATCTGTGTAAAAAAGATATGCTTGACATTTTGGAATGTCACCTTTCTTTATAGAATTATAGGCAAGATTTCTCCAATAAAACATAAGCCAGTTATAAAACTATAACTTCACATCAAAATTTTAAAAAGTTGTTTAAAAAATGTTTGATTATATACATATCACACAGAAGAGCCTGCATGATCCTGTGGATTGTGTTGCTGATCAGACTCTATTTTAAAACCTGGAAGGGGCTGGGCCACCTGATCTGGTTGCACAAGTCCTGATATTGAAGAAACAGAGGAGGAGAGCACCCCTGGGGTAAGCTGAATTTCTGTACCTGGTTCTTCAGACTCTATTTTTACACTCACACCTTGGGGTTCACCTTCTGCCTCTGTGTTTCCAGGAACATTACTGTTCAGGCTTGAATTGCTTTCTGCTTTTGGAGAAGTCTCCCCCACGGGGTGATACTGTTTGAGTCTGATGTGCCAGGCTAAGCTGCAGACTGCTGACACTGTTTTGAACTGATGAATGACATTTCTAGGGATGAAGTAGATGTCATTGTCACACAACTGAATCCTAGCATAGCGAATGCCTTCCCGTCTCATTTGGTTTAGTTTGGCTTCGTCCACCCATTGAACACACTGGGAGAAGGAGAGATGGGAAAGTTAGTGGTAAACTCTTCAAACAATTCAGCATCCTCCTGTTTTCAAGTTAATTCATGTCTAAATCAGAATGTTTCCATTTCATGGGTAAAACTTCAAATTTAAATGAGAACTAGACTTCTGAAACACAATTTCTCTGATGTGCACATCTTGAGAGAGGAGAATGAAGAGGTTTCTACAATTATGGTTAAAAACAACAAGTGGTGACATGGGCTGCATTGTTTGAGCTGACAGGACTGAGTTTAGATGCCTCCACATCAGATATTGGAAAAAGCAGGAACAGGCACACATGACTTAATCAACGGATTGTTTCTACAGCACACCCTGTGACTCACAGCATGAACCCGGGGGAAAGGGAAAGAAAAAGAAAAAGGTCCCTTCCAACTGAACTATTTATGCTGAAATACAAGGAAATTGCCCCAGAGAGCTGAGAACTGAGGGCCACTGGGGATAGAAAAGGGCTGCCTTTAGGGAAAAGCTGGGATCTGTCAGAAACTACTCCCAAAACACCAGGAATGAGCTGTCACGAGGGCACATTTAATACCTGTGACACTGGAGGTTCATGCAGGTCCAGCTGAAGTCTCTGCACAACATCAGTGAAGTCTTCAGCATGAAAACAAACCACATCTTTGGTTATACGAGGCTGGTCACTCCTAGAAAAAGATGAGAATTCCAAGAATTTTTGAAGTATTTGAACCACAGAGCATTACAGCTCTTCCCAGCAGAAAGCTTCATTGAACCAATGACCTACTTCAGTGTTACACTGTGCACAATGTCTCAATACGTCTCAATAGTGTAGTATTTTGAAAAAGAGGAATAATTCATAGATTTCTCTTTTTTCTTTCTCCGTTTTTGCTGCATTCACAACAGCAGTGATGTTTTCATGGACATACTGAAATGCCTGAGAACCAGGTTCAAACTGCCACTATCAAAGTTCTCTGTGTTCTAGGAACCACAATTTGCCTCAATTCCTCCATTCTATAATTGGACAGAATAATTCCACATTAAGGGAAAAATGTAAAATTACAAAGTAACACTGAAGTTGAAGCAGTGAGGAGTTTTATTCAACAGCTGTGAACCAGAGTGAAGGAAATCCTGGCATTTTCATTCTTATGATATTGCTAATGATGCTATCCAATTTCTCCTGTAATTTCTAGCTATTACAATGATGCAAGTCTAGTTTCTCTGCAAGGTCAACAGCAATATCCTGGGTACATGACCTGAGAAGGCACTGCAGCTGTGAAATTAATTACACTGAGCTCTCAGACTACTGTTACAAAAGCTAGAATTAATATACCTGCTCAGGAAAAGAATAATCAAAGATGATGGTCCAGGTTTAAGGCTTTTGTGTATCACTAAAACATTCTGCAAGCTGCTGTTACAAATTTTTTACTGCCTCAAGAGGGAAAAATAGCAGGTATATAACTTGAAGTTTCCAGCTCTGGGCAACTTTTATCTCTTGATAGGGTTTAAACCATTTCTGATTAGGTTTGTTTTCCAACGAATTCATAAAAAATAAAAATAAAAAAAAATAAAAAAAAAATAAAAAAAAGAAGAATAGCTGCATTCCAGCAGCACTTACCATTCTCCAAACTGCACAGCCTTGAGCACCCCGACAGCAGCTGTGCTCTGCCAGTCAAAGCCCTGCCCCACGTGGTCAGCGTGAGCTCTCGTCCTGTCCTCGAACAGGACCTCTCGGGGCTCGCTGGTCCGAGGTAGGTACTGCAGGTTCTTGATCTCGTTCATGGACCTGCAACGGGATAAAATCACACACTAAAAATGTCCCAGACTGCTCAAAAAGAAGCAGTTGTATTGAAATAATCTTAAAATGCTGGGTGCTACAGGCTTCAGAGGAATAAAGCACTTCCCTCTGATTTTTTCTAGGTGTTTGTTCGGTGAAAGACTGAAACAAAACCAGCAAAGTACAAGTCACGTTATGAGATCAAACTTTACAAAACAAATCAAATCACATACTTTTTGTGGTTTAGTACTTGTGCTGAAAGACTTCCTCCAATAATGTATTGGTATGTAAAACAGAGCTATCTTACAGAACCTGAGCTTCAGTTATTTAGGAATATGTCCAAAAATTCTTCTTGAAACAGCAATTAAAATATGCTTCCAAATCTCCTGAAATTTGTCTTAGAGCACTCTTTCAGAGACAGAAAGCAAGAATACACAATAATTCCTGAGCAGACAGGCAGTGTTACAAATGCTTTAGTACCAACATTAGAATGCAGCACGAGCAGTAAAAGGATCTCTGCTGTTTTACAGCATCCACCTGCCCTCACCACCAAATTGGTTCTTGCCACAGAAATAAGATTAATTAAGTCTCCTGAAGGATAATAACAAGAGGTTTTAATCTTAAAGCACTGATCTAGGATATGTGAGAAGTACTGAAAGATACTGAGTAGTGAAATAAAATAACCATCACAGGTAACATTAGCTTTATCGGCTGAGCCACTTTGAAACAGAAGTGAAAGCGAAACTTAAATCTGAATTAGTCCTCTGCAGAGCCAATTACACATCAAATACTTTGCTTTTGTTCTCAAATCTGACACAGACTTAACTGCAATGTTTTACCTCGAGTACAAAAGGAAACCCAAACCTTACCGGCGCCGTTTGAAGGGCGATTTTGGCATATCAGCTGTGGGGATCATCTGCTCTCCCGGCCTCACCCACATGATGGGCCCATCATCACTCTGGGACCTGCACTGCAGTCTGAGACTGGAAAGAGTCCCCCAGGGCAAAGTCATCTAAAAGAAAATAGGAACAAAACAACCCACAAAACACACATAACACAAAACACTGGGTGAAATAGAAAAATTAAATGATGCCTTTGGTAAAACTGGTTCAAATCTGCTGTCAAAAGAATTGCATAGAAACGAAGTAAGTTTGAGAGGTAAAAGATATTCCAAGCTAATTTTATCAAGCATAGTCTTTAGGGAAGTAGAGGCACATGTAGTACATGTATATATAATAAATTTGATTTTTTTAAATCAGCCACCTAATTCCATGCCTTTCAATTGGACACAGGAAAGAATGAACCTCAGTAGCCCAAATGAGCACATCAATAAAGAAAATACCTAACAGTTTCTAATCACTTGGAAACCTAACAATTGCTTAAATATCTACAGTGCTCTGAACACACCACAAGTTACTGCTTACTCTAAGAAATGGAGATTCTTCCAACATATCCAGGAATTCTGGGAAGTAGTCCCCAACTTCTTCATCCACTGCTCCAACCAGGCTGATCTGGCGCATGGGTCCTGCTCTGTAGGTGCCACAGCAGTACGTCCGATTGACCTGACAGGAGACACACCACCACCACAGCTTTAGTTCTGTTACAGGAGGATAAAACTGACTGATCTAACACGGCTGGGATTAATCTTGCACTCATCTACATCTATTTCAGTAGATGTGCCTTTGGGAATATGCACAGGGACTGTTTAGAACAGAAGAGAAAGAAAGGACTCCTGCCTGTACTCCTGACAGGAAATCCTTCTGAAGTTTGAAAAACAGCAAGTGAATATTTAACTAATTCAGGAACAATTCAACACTTCCAGGCTGACTTGAGAAAACAACCACGCAAGGTTTCATTGTGACTCAGTCTTTCACCAGCAAGCTTCAACTCTCTGCTGGTTCGTGCAGAACACTGTTGCTTCTACATTTCAGACCGGATGCTCCTGGGATATGCACATGCCTCATTTCAGTCCTGTCCCTGAGGTCCTTCCCCTGAGACGGCAGTGAAAAACCTCAGTGTCCTTCATGCAGTGGTTCTAGTGATGTTGTTATAGTAGACACAAAATTGGACAAAAAGCAGAGGAAAGGAGAGGTTTAGCTGGAAAGCCAGTGCTCATGGAGAAGAATTTTAGGATAACCATTTGCAGTAGAACCTCCTGTCAGTGCTGGGGCCAGAAATACTTTAATGTCACAGCTCATGGACATCCTCTAGAACACAGACTGTCCCATTTTCCAGGGTCATCTGGAAACTTTTCTTGCTGATTTCCTGTTCCCAGAGGAGAGGCACTGGCAAGACTCCAGTGTTCTGTAGCCTCATCCTATGGACTGCAGCTGGAACATGCCATATGGCCACAGAGGAGGTTCTATGTAGATACCACTAACTGATGCTACAGACCACAAGTTCTGCCATAATTAGTCTGTTCTGCACACTCAGTTGTGTCTGAGCCCCAGCCTTCCATCACCCTTCAGTGTGTGTTCTAGGGGTGAAAAACTACAGCTGTTCTCCATGGCTGAGTGCTGGGACAGTACAGACAATTACCAGTAAATTTGCAGTTTAACAGTCATATTCACAAAGTGTAATGCCTTTTATAACTCCACTTATAGATATGTGGATGCAGCAGCTTAGCTTTAAGTTTAGTTTCAGTTTTGCATGTTTAGTCAACAAACCAGATGTCATTAGACTACTCCATGCAGTTGTTAAAGGTAAATTAGGAGAGACTAATAAAGGAAGAATAGTTACTGCTGCAATTTTATCCTCCACCAGCAGTCATAGATATTTCACTTCTTTAATTACAGGAGTTTAGCTCACTCTATTTGCTGAATGCAGTTCAGAGCAGGAGCACTGGAATGCTGCAGCAATATTTTAGATCTGTGCACCTACAGCAAAACCAAGGACTGAAGCGCTCTGGTCCTTATCCAATGAAGTTTAACTGCCTGGCACTATTTATGTAAGTGGAGACAGACTACTTCCAGATGAGTTCTATGCTATTGAAACCACCTGGTGAGAGTCACTAGCATTTTACAGGTGTTTGTCATGAGTTAAAATGAATTATAACTCCATATGCAGTTTTTCTTTGTAATGTTTTCAAAGGAAATGAAAAATGAGAAACTTCAACTTTGGGGTTTTTTTTTAATGCACTGGAACAATGAAAAAATAGACAAGAACTCAGGAGTTATAAAGGAAACAGTAGAAGTACTTTAGGGAAATATTGGATTTCAACGCTTTGCTAGTTTTTAATAGAAATAAAAGGAATATACACACTTGAGAATTAAACCCAGGACATGTTTACACTGAAAACACACACCAACTCATAGCAATCCCCAGCAGGCTGTAGTATTCATCTCAAGCACCTCAATCACAGGGGATGTAGTCTACTAGCTTAATATGCCATAAAAAAAAACATCTTCACAGCTTCTCTCTTATTCTTAATTCCTTCTGAGCAGCAAACACCAACACCACTGGTTAGGCCAGTGGTCTCAAGAATATGATGTAATGAACATCTAAAAGAACAGGCATCTTGCCCTCTCTTTACAGCTGGGTGATCTAGTGTCCCATGAGTAAGCACCCTGCTTGCTGCACTGAAAACTGCTTTAGCCTTTCATTCACCAAGTGCTCCAGATTCCCTCTTCCCAGCCCTATTCACTCCACAGCCACCTGTGTGCACCTCTCATTGCAGGGAAGAAAGCTGAGATGATGAAATAGCTGAAGTCCCTTCATTATATCCATTAGGACCTCTCTCAGTGTTTTCTATTTTTGTTTAAAGTTCAACTCTTGTTTAGGAATTTAGCTAGGGTCACTCCAGTTCACACGGCTGCCAGAAGTCAGTAACTTATTACCACAGCCCCTCCCTTGCTATAATTTGTTCCCTGTGCTTCTTTAAAAGCAGCAGTGGATCATGAGCACTAACTGCCACTGTTTTTACTGCTGCAAAAGGACAATGGAGTCAGTAAGGCCACTCAGGCAGCCTGTGCCCTTTCAAATGCCACACAGCCATCACTGCCATGTGCATCCCCCACTCCACACACCCCACACTGACACTGAGTTACGGGCATGGTTAAAATTAGCTCCTGAGTGCTCATGGAGACATTTTCTCTCAGCTGCACCATGTGCCTATCAGTGTTTCCCACACTTGGGTGAGAACAGAAGCAGACAGAGGCAGTGTTTCCTGTCAGAGGCACAGAGCTGGTGTTTATTTGCATGTTCCTGAGCCACCACAGCCCCAGCCTCACCACGGGTTAAGTGAGCAGCACAGGGTGAGAAGAGGACACACAGATGAGGCATCAGCTGGAGACAAATGAGGTTAAGTCTCAGAAGTTTCTCTCCAGTTGCAAGAGAAGCATGAATCAGTTGACAGCAACAATATTTCAGCATGCCAAGTCAGCTATAAAACCAAACCACACAAACACTTGGCTACAAGGAAGAAAGCAAAAGCACAAGGCTGGTTACTAGCGAAGGACAAGGCAGTGACATGCCAGCACAGCAAGGGTGACATGTTTGACTAAAATCTGACATAGTGCAGGACCATTGGGCATTGTTTATATGGCTTCAGTGACAAACCAAATGAAGTTTACAGTACAGATGCACAACTTCTCCATTTCATACTTTGGTAGCTACTGCTAAAAAAAGAATTTTTTTTCCAGAATCAGAGAAGTTCACATGGAGCAGACAACCAAACTCTGATGTGGTTCATTAACCAAAGCTCTCAGGGATAGGGTAACCTGTTCAGAACAGCAGGAGTAAGAAAACTTACCCAGTTATCATCTGTTGGCTGCTTCTCCCAGAAGGAACAGCAGCTTATGCAAAACCTACTTCCCCAATTCTCTTTCCTGGCCTCTTCCCAGAACCCCCACACACCCTCTGTGAGTCTAACTGTTCTTTGGATCAGAGAGAGAATTCATCAGGCAGTTGATCAGTTGGGAAAAAAAGCAGAAGTGGTTTTTTTAACTCTAAATATATTCCCATTCACTGAGTGGAACTAGAAGCAGTTGTACTGAAACAAATGATAAGGAAAATAAGAGTTCATTCTAGCTGCACAGCTAAGAGCTTTCAAATTAAAGTGTGCCCTTATGTGAGGAAAGCTTATAAATTACTGCTCAGTGATTTGAGTCTTGAAAGCTCTCAGCCCAAGTGAACAGCTCCAAACTAAAGCTGAGCTCCAGCACTGAAGTATTAGAACCAAAGAGAGCCAATGCAAGCAAAAAATCCAGAGGAAACTGAAACTTAATTATTTTAAGATACTGAAACCAAACATTTATGTAACAAATACACATTGGAGTGCTTTGCTATAAACTCACTGCCCTGAGAACAAAGGAATTCACCTTGCAAGGCAGTTAATTATCACTAGACTTTTACCAAGTCTTTCAGATTGAAGTCCTTGTTTTGAATACTATAATTCAGTTTCTCTGAAAACACAAAATAGCTGACTGTCATGCAAGCCAAAGGTCACATTAACTTGCAGTTTACAGATCAAGTTTTGATTTCTTGACACTGGATCTCCAGGATTCAAGACTCCCTAGTGCTCCAAATCCCCTTGGCACAGGTCAGTGCAGCAAAAACTCACGCACAGAGAAGGAACTCAGAATGGAGGTGACTTAACTGAGTGTTTTCAATTATAAATAATCAGTGTAGAGCACACAACAGCACAACATGCTTAATCTACAAAAGCACAACTATGAAGCACTTCTGTACTGTACAATTCTCATACAGAAGGGTCAAAAGTGAAGCTTGGCCAATCTGTTCCTCCCTCATCAGGGCTGCCAAGGAACAGCAGCACAAGAGTCAGGTTCATCACTCCAGGCCCTCGAGCAGGGCATTGCAGCCTTCTCCATTTCAAGACAAGCTAGTTTGCCAAACTTGGGTGAAACCACCACTGATTTCAATGTTTCCTTCAGCTTTGCCATCATCTGCATTCTCTGAAGAGCCCTGCTTCAGCTGCCTGTGACAGCTCCCCTGCTCTGTTTGCTCAGGGAGAACTGCACTAACACACTTCAGCCAGAGAGGATTAACCAGGTCATGCTGGAGCTGGGTTTAGAGAAGTGGTTTAGACCAACTGAACCTTATGTCATGACTCAATCTTAATCAAGTTTAGACAGTACTTAAAATAGAATTAATTGAAGTACCAGCAGACTATAACCCAGCAAAGCCTCTTATTTATTACCACACATTCCTCACGTGTATTTATAGTGCCAGTATTTGTGTTCACAGGACATTCACCGACAAAAAATGCAATTGTTAAATACTCCAGAGGCTCTGTTTAGCCATTTCAGGGGTCATCACATGTACTCGAGCCAGAACGCAATCAGGACGCTAAAAAACACAGATAAATCACTAATACAGAAGATTTAAAGCCTGACTTGTGGACACATTTCACATTTGCAGGATGCAGGTGTGTGCTGTGCAGAAGTGTTATTGCCCACAGCAGTGGTTTATATGCTCAGAGACTGTGTTTTGGGGTACTCTGCACCCAGGCACAGCTCTGTCAGCACAAAGAATTACTTAAACCAAGAAACAGAAGCTGGTTAAAATAAGTGCTACAGCAGCTAATCATCGTCAAACAAAAAGCCAAGTGTCAGAATTATTAATTTAATGCTATTCAAAGACTCCACAGTGACCATGCAGGAACTTTCTGTAAAGCAATAATTGTTTTTCCAATGCAAATCTTGCTTATAAGCATTTGGCAAACCCTGCAGAGATCCAAATAGCCCATCCACAAGCACTAACACTCCAAAATCTGTTGTTAAAGGTGTGTTCTTACAGTACTGAAGTGCACTCCACCACAGTTTCAGATTTATCCTTCCAACAAGTAAACTAGTAAATGTAATTAATGTCTGGAGTAAAGACCTTAAAGGTAATCAGCAGTTTGGATCCATTCTCAGACTAAACAGAAAGAAGCTTTATTCCATCAAAAAGAAATTTATCCAAGCTGTAATCTTGTTGTATAGATACTTCTGAGTTTGATTACAAGACTAAAATCCAAGGGACTTTCATATGGGAATCTAGGAATTAACTTAGTTTTTACTGTTGCATCCATTTAAGTTACACAGAGATACAGTTTCTAAATTAGCTTAAGCCTACTACGGAAACCAAGGGAGTAAATAAAATGAAACTCCTTTTCCATGGCAATTAAAAAGATTCTCTAACCACCTTCAAGTTACGAAGTTTAAACAGCGCAAGGTATTGAGGGAATTAAGACATTAAAAAAAAGCTGTGAATCAGATATACTGAAACATGAAAAGTAACATCATTGCAAAAAAATCAAAACCGCAAGACCCCAAAACCAACAAACCCCAGCTCTATTGACTTGAAAAGCAGTGTTAGTATTTGCAGCCTATGCAACTCTTGGCACAGACTTGGCTGTTATCTTGCACTACCTCAGTGTTTTCCCAAGTTTAGAAGAAAAAGATGATCAGTGCAGATCTTTCCTCAGACACAGATAGTGTCTGAGGTGTGATTCACCAGCTACCAGGGAGCACAGAAAAGCTTTAAGCAGAAACAGGAATAAACAGAGTAGTGAAGTCCCAACACTACCTTTTTTCATCTGCTTAGAAAATAAATTTGTGACTTGCCTATTTTAAATCATGCCTGCTCTGGGTTAATGAGATTAATCAAATCTAGGTATTGTGCAACTTTTATGCTTTTGAACAGTTCTTACCTGAGAGTGAAAATTTGAAATTGTTGTTGTTTCAATGTCCTTCTTGCCCAAAATTTCCATTTTCACTGGAGTGTTTGGAAAGTTAAAAGCAAAGTAATCCAGGAAGTCTGGTAAATAAGCAGCTGCTCCGTGCACTATGGCTAAAGCATAGTAAGCTGCATTTTTATCATTTTCACTGAATGACAACGCAAGAAACTCTTCTGCAAATCTCTCCATCTCCACTGGAGACAAAAATGAGAGTTCATCCATGTAAGCGTGCAGGACCAGGGCACCTCCATTGGACTGATGTTCCTCGTGAATGAAGTTACTGAATTTAGTGCCAGTCTTCAGGAAGCTGCTGCGGACAGAGTGCTCCTGGTGTGTCACAAACGGGGTTTGTACTCCCTGGGGTATCCGATATTCCTGCATGCCCAAGTTCAGCCTGCACAGCTGCTCATCCTTCAGGTACCTGAAGGATTCCTTGTTCACTTCCAGGTTGTCACACTGTCCTTGAGACAGAGTCTCCTTGTCAATGCGAGTGAGCCCAGCACACACTGTCTGCACCTCTTTGTTGTACATCTTCAGGCGTTTTCCCCGCACATCTTCCCGGTGTTTCTTTTTCTTTTTTTTCTTTATCTTCTTCATAATAAGACTGTCAGCTCGCTGGGTTTTGCCATTTTCATCTGGAGTTTCTGGCAGCAACAATAAAGAGAAGATTAGAGTTCTGCAGTTGCAGCATATTCACCCCAAAAGAATTCAGGCCTCTCACTTGCTGAAGGGATCTATTCCCAGGGAGACTGACTAATTGTAAAACACTGCATTTTTGGTTTTATAATTAAGTCAAAAGTCACGGTAGCTACAATTATACAAATAACGCCTTGAATTAAGGAAAACTTCCAAACTCTTGCTTAATATTTTAGAAATATTTCCATTTTTAACAGATTTATTAGAATACCTTTAAAGGGAGTTTGTATTTCAGAACATCTATAATTAAGTACATTAGTAACTTCTGACATTTAAGGCAGTGCCATACAGGGGAAGAGGATAAACAAGTATGTGTAACATTTAAACTTTAAGACTTTCATTACAGAACACTTCCCTGATTTTGAACACATGATACAGAAGCAAAACACAGCTGAGCTGAAGAGGTACAAGCTTTACCTACACTTAGAGGTAAAAATACTTAAGACTACTGATCTTTTAAAATTAAAGACCCAAATCATCACATCAACAGCTTCAGTCTTACAGTTAACTATTCAGTTAATGGAGAGAAGGAAATTAAGAGGCAGCTTCGGTTGTTTGGGGGGTTTTTGAGGTTAATCAGCCTCTAAAAGACTGAGAAATAAAATGTAAAGAAGTAGTTCTGTCAAGCCAAATGGAACCGTTTAAGTTGTTCTTCTTTCAAGAATAAAAACGAATTCAAATAACATTTAATGAGAGACAAAGGTAATTAGAAAACTTGATGCTCCAGCTGTCAAAAACTCAATTGCCAAGACAAGATTTTAATGCGCCTGAATCAAAGAACCATTTCATCCAACAATGCCCATAAATCTCCAAGAGCTGTGTTACCAGGATAGCCATGGGGATGAGAACAACCTGCTGCTGAAGGCAACACCTGACCAAAGATGCAGTAACTAAAGTTTTACAGTTTCCCCTCAGCATAGGGCTTTGTCCTAATAAAATTTCCTTTCTTTGGCTGCACATTGCTATTCCCTCTTTATTCTCTTAGAGCATTTAATTTAAAGAAAAAAACCATGTTACACTGTTTTATGAGAAAGGGTGTAGTGATAAATACAGGCAGCTCCAGGTTCTTTCATGTAACCAGTGTTTAACTGGATCATTACTGGTTTGGTCTCGGAGCTCATTACTGGAGAGGGTTGACCTTCATAACAGCCTGGTGTAAGGAACAGAGTTACTCATGGAGCAAAGAAAGAGCCGATTGCTTAATCCTCACTTCATACAATAGTCTTAGGACCTGAAATACAAGTTTTCACCGTGCTGCTGCAGCCCTTACAAACAGCAAAAGCCCTGATCTTTCTATTCAAGGGAAAGCAGGAAAAGCAGGGTGGTATCACTTGTTTTGGGAAGTCAGCTGAAACGGATCTTGGAATGAGGTTTTCTGCAAGACTCGCATGTGAGGAGTGCACGAGTTTGTTCAGTCACTGGGCTCTCAAGTACAGACACTGCTTTACTCACTGAGTGAACGTGCAATTCACACACCAGATATTTGTCCTGGTGGAACCAGAGATCCCAAGCTGGAACTAAACAAGAATTTCATGCCACCACTGAGCTGTTGGGAATACTTCCCTATGCACGTTTCCAAGAACATTTAGTTGTTGAAGGTCTCTTATTTTAAGCACATCTGATTTTAGGTATAGTTTTAAAACCTCACACATTTTAATTCAGAGTATCTTCCTGTTTGAAGCCATATCCTAATAACAGACAGAGGAATCCTTGCATTTGGGAGCTTCTAGTGAACACTTGTCTGTTTTCAGGATAAAAGCTGCCCTGGCTGCTGCTGGATGCACTGAACACAGCAGAGTCCCACTACTACAGTGAGTAACTGCTATATTCAGTGCAGCTAAACAGTGACATTATAGCAATGCCTGGCAATCTTGAAGGAAATATAGTTTTAATTATTCCTTTAAATAAACAGAAAGCCTCCAGCACCTCAAACACAATAAAGCTGTGGACAGGTCACTAAACGATGGGCTCAGCAGTGAGGCAGAATGACAGCAGTGCCAATAACTCAGCTACTCTAAAATGATCACACATCCCACAACAGAACCAGAACCACTATTAAACAGCAAAAACAGTAGGGATGTTCACTGTCACCTGGGGCCACAGATAAGTATGGTACAGTCAATGTAACAGGTAATTTAATTAGATTATATATCAAAATAAAAACCCATAGTCAGGACAAGAAATGCAGCCCCATCCCAACAGGCACTACCCGTACAGCTGAGGACAGGCAGTGAAGAGCTTCAGATTAGCAAACAGCTTTTCTTTGCAAATCTGGAATTTTGATGCTCATTTTTGTGCTGTTTAAGCCTTCATTAAGAGGCCTTATTTAATTCTGGGTTAGAACTGACACAGTGACACTCCAATCTACAAAGATACACTGCTCCAAACGTTTACTTGATAAACACTGTAAACCTCTGCAGTTTTATCAATCAGCAGCCTTTATAATCGTTATTCAAGCACAGTGGTGTGGAAGCATTAACCAGCGGAAAAAAGCCTCTCCTAGTAATAGTTTTGTCTGTCCTTAAGACAGTCTTATCTAGAGTTTACTCTACAGACACTTGACTTCTGTAAGCAAGTGCATCTTTGGTTTCTTTGGCACAAAACCTGCCCATACACTCCTCAAGCATAATTCACCACATTGTATTTTTAATTACAGCAGCTTCTGCAGTTATTTTTTATCTATGTTGCTCTCTCCAAGAAGCTTTTTACTATAACAAATCTCTGAGCAGAACCAAAACAATCACTCGGTACTGTTAAAATAAAAATAAACAAAACCACACACAGCGCACACCAAAATCCAGAGATATTTTGGCATTTCTAATTAAAGGAAACACAGAATAATTCGGGTTGGAAGGGACCTCTGGAGATCATCCAGTGCAACCCCCCTACCAAGGCAGGGTCTCCTGGAGCAGGTGACACAAGTTTGGGTTTGGAATATCTTCAGACAGGGATTCTCCAGGACCTCCCTAGGCACCTGTTCCAGTGTTCGGACACCCTTCATTGAAAGAAATTCTTCTTCGTGTTGAGGAGGAACTTTTGTGTTTTAGTGCATGGCTACTGCGCCTTGTCCTGTTGCTGGGCACCCCTGAAAAGAATCTGGCACCATCCTCTGACACCCACCTTGGAAATACGGAATCATGAGAACCCTTCTCAGGGCACTTATCAAAACCAAGAAAATAAAATTAAAAAAAACCACCAGCAGCTCCTCACACGTTAATGCAAGCATAGAGGGAAGAAAGCTTCACTCCCACAGCACCTGCAGTCGAACCTGCGATGAGGGCGATTCTGACAGCAGCAGGAGCAGCGCGGCCACCCCGCGCTCCGTCCCCGGGGCAGCACCGCCGTGCCCGCTACGACACGGCCGGACCAGGGCCGCCGAGCCCGCAGCGCTGCCGCCGCCCGCACCCCTCCACAGGTGCGCCCGGGGCTCCCAGCGCGGCGCTGCCGCCGCTCCCGCCCGCCCGCCCGAGCCCGCCGGGGGCACCCGCCGGCCCCGCGCTCCCCCCGCCGCTCACCTCGCTGGCTGGGCCGCCCCGCCGCGCCGTCCGCGGGGCTGCCGCGCCTCGCCTTGTGGCCCGTGGGCTCGGCGTGGTGCCGGTGGTGGTGTCGGCGCTCCCCGGGCGGCGGGAGGCTGAGCGGGGAGAACGTGAACAGCCCCGCGGCGGCGGGGAGGGCGGGCGGGGGCAGCGGCTCCGCCGGGCCGGGCCCCGCCAGCAGCGGCTGGCTCGGCCGGGCCCGCTTAGCGGCCGGCGGCTCGCCGGGTGCCGCCCGCCGGCGGCGGGGCCCGCGGGGCCGGGCGGGCCGGTCCGCTGAGGGCGGCGGCGGCTCCTCCGGGGCCCGCGGCACCGCGGCGACCTGCGCGGCCATTTCAGGGGCTCCCTCACACACATTTAAATGGCCCGAGCGCCGGGCGCCGCCGCGCACGCGCCGCCGCGGGGCACCCTGGGACGTGTAGTTCGGGAGCGGGGGGCGCGTGCGCGCGGCGCGGGTCACGTGAGGGGCGGGGGCGGGTGGGAAGGTGCTGAGGGAGGCGGGAGCCGGGCAGCGGGGAAGGGTAAAAAGCTTTATTTTCACGGCGTTGTCGCTTTTCTAAAGTGCTTCGTCCATTAAACACCGGCCGCGGGGTGCTGCGGAGGCTTTTCCCGCCAGGGAGATGATGTGGAGCTGTTGGAGCGAGCTTAAGAAGGCCATTCCTGCCCGTGGCAAGGGGATGGAATAAATTCATTGAATCATAAAATCTTAAGGGTTGGGAGGGAACTGAAAAATCTCGTTTCACCCCCTGCTATGGGCTGGGGCACCTTCCGCTACAGGAGGTTGCTCCGAACTCCGTCCAGCCTGGGAGAAACAGGAATATAATTTGGGTAAAGGTTTTCACTGTTTTCTGCTGTTAAGAAAACCCATGACTTAAGTAATAAAAAAGGCAATATCGGCTATTCCTCCAACTTTAAGCCAGCTGAGTTTTCCATTCCAGCAGTGGTCAGCAGATTTCTCTTGACCAAATTCCCCAAATCCCACCTTTTTTTGTTTGGTTTTTTTTTGTTTTTGTTTTCTGTCTTTACAGGAAAACGATCATATAAAGCAATTTTCAGCATCTTTCTCCCTCCCCACTGATGGAAACAGCAGTGGAATCTGGTGAGGAATCTCATGACAAATCTCGTCTTCCCTGTTCCCACCTGAAATTCTGTGCTGGAGGATCACAAATCCTTAAGAACAGCATTGTTTTTAAAATACAATGCTATTTTGCTTGCTGTTGTGGTAATTTTGGATTTTTTTTTTTTTTTCCAGATGGAAGAACAGCTTGGTCAGCCAATTGTGCAGTCCAGTTACAACAGTGTAGTTTCTATGGGATCAATCACCATCTTAAGACTTACTGCCCAAAAATCCAGACAAATGCTCTGATTCACTCAGATGAAAGAAAAAAAAAAGCTTATGTTATTTCTAAAATCTGCAATGCTAATTCCTTCTTAGTCCAAGTAATGTAAACATCTCAGTGTCTTTGATTACAGTAGACCTACAAATGTGAGTAAGGGTCTTGATCCACCTCACTCTGTTCCATTGGCTTTCCAGATCATTCCATAGTCTTCATCATCATCAAAAACCATTTGAGTTTATGCTCAAATCCATCCTTCTGAAGTGATTACATTCCAAAACACAACAAAAATATGTCCCTCCTTAGGATAAAACTTGTATTCCAAGGCTTGCCTTCCATCCCATTGTGAATTAACTGAAGGCTGCTGGTACTTTTATATTCTTTACTTTTAAACTCCAGTGAATGTGCAAGTAGTGCCTGAGCTGCCAACACCGTGAAACAGCTTTTGATGTGTTTATTTGGATGGAAGCCTCACTGGGATGGGCATTCCAAGTATTTCAGGAGGACTTGCAAATCTGCAATGCCGAGTCTATAAAATGCATCTAAATCTTCCATGCTGGGGGTGGATTTCTTGGTCCTTTAGGTTTTGAAAATCGATTTGCAAAGCCTAGGAAGAAATTATATATATATTTTTAATGCAACAAATTCTGTATGTTATAGATGCTGATTATGTAATCCCTTAAAATAACACAGGATTTGAAAATACTTGTAGTTTCAGATCTTTCCTAAGCTTTAAGATATGACAGAAAAGCAACATCCTGTAGCTGCGAATAAAGTTGTAAATGTGTAAAAACTAAATGTGTAAAAACCAATGAGCATTATCTGCAATGTTTGTAGTTTGTAAGTGTTCTGCCTGGCATTTAGATTTCCAAGAACCAGGTTCTTCCTACCAAAACACAAAGAGGAAAACATACCAAAGTTAAGGAAAGACCTCGGAGAGTTTGTTGGGGCAGGTTCTGATGATTTTGTCAGTGAAGATGGACTGCAGATGCCTAGAAATAAAAAATGAGACCGGAGCAGTTGGTCACTGGTACTTCCAGAGCTGAACTTATGGAATCACGGAATTCTTTAGGTTGGAAAAGGCCTCTAAGATAATCCAGTCCAACCATCAAACCAGCACCAAGCCCCATCCAGCCTGGCCCTGGACACTGCCAGGGATCCAGGGGCAGCCACAGCTTCTCTGGGCACCCTGTGCCAGGGCCTGCCCACCCTCACAGGGAGGAATTCCATCCTTAATTTGTGCAATCCCATATTTACAGAGAGTGGATTTACTACTGCAGCAAGTAGTAAATTTTTCTGCTGAGAAAACGTTTGCTCAGAAGTGCTTTAAACGCTTTTTAGCAGTCCTGTTTTCAAGGTAAGCCTTTTAATTTTAGACCAAAGGGATTTTAGTGAGAGATTCCTTATTTGTGCTCCAAATAGACTGGTCAGAATCCAGGCTGGGGCTCACATTCTCCCAGCACCCATATCTCCCATTTGTAGGGTCCTGCAACACAGGTTTGAACAACCTGAAGAATTTGGTAATTTGTCCCCAAGGCACCTGAAGGTCAGCACATCATCCTTATGACATTCCTACAACAGCTACAGCTCTCCAGGTGAGAAGGTGCTCAGCTGGCACAGCCCTGTGTGTCCTGCTCCAAAGTGTGGGGAATTTCACACTGGAAAAGTTCAGGTTCTTGATATTTCCATGCCACACATTTAAATACTTGCTTAAATCCATTGGGAAGATACTAGCCTGAAAGACTTACTTTTTCTCACATTTTTCAATATTTTCAAGCTCTGTTAAAAAAAAAAATAGAAAAAGACTAGTTGGAAAAAAATGTAGGAAGCAGTGGATCAGTTACTGTGGTAAAGGGAATTCACTGGTAAATGTACAAGTATACATCTCATAAAAGCAAACTTTGTGCCACTCTCTTTGGCTTTTTCCTTGTCAGCCCAAATGCCTCCAGTCTGTATTTTTCTTGCTGTTTTCCTCAAATGCTTTTCTGTTCCACCATAACACCCCAAAGTACAAGCTCACGAGGATAATTAACAGGAGCCTCAAGAAGAGGAGGCTGGTGATGGTTCTGTCCTTGTAGGACAGACTCAGACTCCACTGGAGCAACTTTTCCCCAGAGGAATTGGCACTCAGGTGGATGGAGTGCTGGGGCATAACCCCTGCCCTGGGCAGGGCTGCATTACCCTGTTCCCAGTGCAGACAGGGCAGGTGTTTGCACTTCTACATCAGAATATTTTTATTATTCTTCTTTTCTTGCCATAAACACGAGCAGTCTCGAAGCAGGGCCCTGTTCCCCCAGTTAGCAGTGAGAGGGCAGCAGCAGCAGCAGCTGTGCCAGAGCCAGCCCTTCTCTCACCCTCTCCCTTTTCCACACCTTTTCTTTTGTTTCTTTTACCTTGCTCCTCCTGAAGCATTTCATGAGTTCTTTGGATGATGTTTCGGAGCCCTTGTTCTCCAAACCTGCAGGACTAGAGGAATTTCTTGCAGCAGGCTGCAGACCTGGGAACATACATCATACATACATTTTCAGTGGTCATTCGTAAATCCTGCTGGTTTTTTCCAAGTGCTTTGTTGTTGCTTTTCATCTCCTCTAATGCAGCACTTCTAGAAATTTTATGCAGGTTCCCTAGTTGTGTTTATTTTTGTTGTATTTGCTGAACTCTCCTGCAGGGAAGTGCTGAAGCACTACACTGTAATGCTTTGAACAAGTGGGCCATGCTCTCAGAAACCTACAGGTTTAGGTGTGAGTGTAAAACCTCAGTTACATCCCGAGAAAAGAGCTCAGCACTTACTTGCTGCCTCAGCGAGAACAAACGACTCTGGGGTTCTTTCAGGAAGCGGAGGAGGAGAATTAGAGCCATCCTGGGTTGTCTCTGAGAAAGCAAAAATAAAAGACTTGGTTACCTAGCTTTAAAATTATATATATATATATATATAAATTATTACCAACCATCTTATCTCAGTTGTCTCAAAGGAAACACACAACATGCAGACAAAGAGGAGCCTGCAAGGAACATCCTCATGTACAGGATGAGGCAAGAGCTGATTAGGAAATATAAAACTACCAGTTCATTTGGTTGCAGAACTGTTCTGGTTAGAACTATTTAGTTGCAGAACTATTTAGCAACAATTTCCATTGCACTGAGCATGGACCTTAAACACATTTACTAAATAAAGCAGTTTCAGAAAAAAAGCAGGTCTTAATTACAAAGATTATCCCAGTGTTAAACTTATACCTGTTCGTGGGCTCCAAAGCTTCACACTCTGGAAACAAAAAACAAGGCAGGTATTTAAAATTCCCACATCCAAATGTTGTTTTCTTGCACACAAGGAAGCCAGAGAAGATGAGGAAAGGATGTGATGTGCAAACACCCTCCCACACACACCTCCACGCTCACGTAAAGGAAGACAGACTTGTGCCTTATTCTTCTAGTTCACAGAGCTGTCACTCAGCTATGGGATGATCAAGAGATGCCTAAATTTTGTTCAGCTCCTGTTGGTTCCACAGGGCTGTGTGAAGCTCAGCAGAACACGAATGTCCTGTCTTCATTATCCTTCTCTAAATGAGGGGCAATATGTTTGTTACCCTGTACTGGTCTTAGAATCCCAAAAAATAATGTTTGGAGTAAAATAGATGTTGATAGGAAGGGGCTGGACTGAGGCCATGTCTTCTTCCCAATCCTGAGCCCTGAAATCCCTGGAAGTGTTCAAAGTCAGGTTGGACAGGGCTTGGAGCAACCTGGTCTAGTGGAAGGTGTCCCTGCCCATGGCAGGGGGTGGAATGGGATCATGTTAAGAGTCCCTTCCAACCCAGACCATCCCATGATTCTGTGATTCTATGAAATAATTTATGGCAAGTACAAAGTGGCAAAACTAGAGTCTTTCTCATAGAAGGAAATGTGATAAGGAGATTGGCATAGAAATAATGCCAGAAAAGAGGTAAAATGCCACTTACTTACCTTACATGGTCTCAATCTCACAGGGTCAGGAAACCCCTCTGAGTGAGACTCACCACTCCACTCCCAGGAGGTTCCGATATTTGGATTTCTGTCTGGAAGCTGGAAATCTGAAGTGGCCTGAGGAAATTGTCCTAGAAGCAATTGAACACCAGAGAGATCATTTCTCACCCCAGGCAGCCAGAGCACAGACACTGCCGGATGCTACGGGACCACACCGATGTCAGGTGAGCCTTCAGTGCTTCTCAGACCCATATTTAATGTTGTTAGTCACTTACCCAACTCACTGGCCACAATGAAGGACTCGGGGGTGCGCTGGGGCAGGGGTGGAGCATCATCATCATCATCATCTGGCTGTGGCAGGGGGGCTGATTGGAGAGACACAGGTTACTGGCATGGCAGGACATGAGGGGGACCACAGGCCTGTATAGAGGAGAGGGCTGCTCCTGCCTTGCCACGCACCAGAGATTAAGGTTAAACACCTCTAAACTTTTGGTTAAACGTCCAAATAGCTCTCAGCACCAATTGCACAAGGAAAATGAGCATAACCCAACACAGCCAGGCACACAGCTGGTGGTTCGGCTGCTCCTTGGCTTGGGCTGCAACTCGCGTAACTTCCTAAGGGCACCGGGATAACGAGCATGTCTTTGTGACAGTGAATGCTGAGGGGCCTGGGCAGGGCAAAGTGGAGCAAGTGCCAAAGCTGTGGACAACAGGAAATGTCCAGCTGGACCAGGACTAACCAGATCAAGGAATAATTCCACCTTCCTCCTATGACAGGTGATGGATTTAAGGATACAGATCTGGGCAAAATACTTGTGTTGAATCATGGAATCATAGAATGGGTTGGGTTGGAAGGGACCTTAAAAACCATTTAGATCCAACAAGCCCACCATGGGCAGGGGTGTCACCCAGTAGATCAGGTAGCTCAGGGCCCCTGAAGTCCTGGATCTCTCAATCTCAGTGAGATTTCAGTGTCCCCCACATGACACTCTGAAGCAAAGAGTGAGTAGGGTTTGGCCTGAAAATAAGATCCTCAGAAAAAACCATTTCTGGGAGCTTTCTGAATGCTTTTTGGAGCACCTTGCTGTAAGAATTGGTCAGCACCAGTCCCTGCCACCCTGTGAGAGCTGCTCTGAGGTGACACAGAGGTTCAGAGCAGCTGTGTAACTCAAACACGAAAATCACGCTGTTCTAAAAATGCTTGTGGAAAAAAATTAAGGCAGGATGAAAAGAGTGTGAGGATGAAACCAGTTACTCCCTCAGCTCCCATGAGAACCCAGTCCTGAGGAGCAGCCACAGCCCTCCCTGGACACCAGATGACCACACTGACCACTCCCTCCAGCACACCCCAGTCCAGAGAGACCTTGTCCCATGTGTCCCCTTGTCCCAGTAGCACTCACCCAAGGGGAACATCCTCTCCTCGTTCAGGGGAGTGTGGTGGGACGATGGGGAGCTGGCTGTGGTAGGCTGTAGTGGGGCACTGGCAGAGCAAGAACAGAGGAGCTCATCCTGCCCCTCCAGAAAGGGAAACACGGGGGACACGGGGTTGTCTGGAGAGAGTGATGAGAAGTAGGAGTCTTCTGCTGAGCACAGGTAAGGGTGAGGGTATTGCCCCTGGTGCCTCTGGCCTGGGAGGGCGTCTGCTGCTCGTCTGGAGGTGTTCGGGTCCACAGGGGAAAATCCATCCTGGAAGCTTGAGTGACTGGCTTTTGGCCCCTGTGGACTCCAAACAGGCTTGGCATCCCCTGCATCCCGTTCCCAGTCTTCTCCCTGCTGCCCCAGGGCTAGAGGGGTCGATACAGTCCATGCCAGAGGTGCTTTGGCACCAGGCCCCCTCCCGCCTGCTCCCTTTGGCTCCAGGTCCAGCTCCCAGCTGCGGTGTTTCTGAGGGGCATCCCCAGCACCCCTGGGCTCGCCGGCAGCCGCCTTCCTGCGGCTGATGAAGTTCAAAGCACCGAAGGAGATGGCCTGTCTGATGGGGGGCACACCCTGGGCAGAGCTGTGCTGTGCTGCCATGGCACACGGTGAGGGCAGGGACGCTTTGCTCTGTGCCGCAGGACGGAGACGTTGGTGCTCCTCCTGCTGCGGAGGCAGGTGTTGGTGTGCAACCTGCTCCTCTCGTTCTGAGCTGCAGTAAAGCACAAAAAAGTGGTGTGGAGTCAAGGCCATCGAGGGCTCAGAAAATGTCAGCCCACTAACGGGGCCCACAGCACTGCTCCCAGCAGCAATTCCCTCGGGAACGCAGAGCCCAACTCGGCCTCAAGCCAGGAGCACAGGGAAGGACTGTGCTCCACTTCGACACCAGTAAATGGTGAACAGGGGAGGCCCCTTTATGCCAGCAAACTGAATGAAAAAGCAAAATTATTTACAGAAAGAGGACACTGCAATCCCAAACAGTGCCCACAGAGAGATCCCACCACCCTTGGAAGCTGCTGGTACTGGGAAGTTGGATCCTCAGGACTGCTATTCCTGCAGCAAGGGGCACTGGAGTGGAATGTGCAGATGGAAGATGGGACCACTGGGGGGACATTCCGTGCCAGGCAGAGGGCTGGGATAACCCAGCCCTTGGTGTCTCCATGTGCATGAGACTGTTTCTATACTGTTCCATACTCTTCTCAGTTCATATGTGAAACACTGCGTGAAACAAAGCCCAGGGCAGAAGAAGGGGACTGATAATGACACACAGGGAAGACGCTGAGACACATCAGTGAGAAGAGCAGGAATTATTAGGAAATTAAGAAAAATTTCTTCACTGAGGGGGTGATCAGGCATTGGAACAGGCTGCCCAAGAAAGTGGTGGAAACACCATCTGTGGAAGTATTCAAAAAACATGTAGATGTGGCACTTGGGACACAGCTTACTGTTGGACCTGGCAGTGCTGGGTTAATGGTTGTGCCCGGTGGTCTTAGAAGATTTTTCCAACCTTTATGATTCGATGAATTTTGTTAGGAAAAACATGAGGGTCAAAGTGGGACTCAAGGGAGGCAGCAGATCCTGAGAGCTAAAGTGTTCCAAAGCACACATCAAAAAGTTCACCTCTCTGAAATTGTGTGGGTGACTGCAAATACCAACCAGGGATACTTGTGCTGAGGCCTTACCAGGTGAGTAAACTCAGGCCATAAATGTCTTCCACTGGAGTCAGGACCGGCTTGGCTGCAGGATGTCCTGCTCCTTCCTAGGAAAAGGAAATGTTGGCAAACAAGAGTGAGGAGGCAGAATGCAAACACCAACGTGCTGCTTCAGGAGTCGGAATTTTTGCCAACTACTTCTAATTACTAAAGCACTTGGGAAATGATCAGCAGCAACTTGAAAACACCAAGGTGGAGCTGAAAACTGCAGACAGAACTTCCTGAAGAACAACTCCTGCCAGCACCTTTCTGAATCGAGAGCACAGCAAGCCCTACAACCATCCAGCTGTGCCAAACAGCTGGCAGGCAGCCTGTGCAGACACTCTGCCTTCAGGAGCCCACACTGGGCAAGCTGGGTGCTGGTTTTGTTTGTGACACCAGCTCATGGCCATCCCCATGCTCTGCACAGTGTCCTCAGAGGAGAGGGAGGTTTAGGGGGGCGAGAGTTTTGGGCAAGAGCTACAAAACCACATCCTGACTTGAAGCGTCCTCTGCATTTTGTGTCAGCCCAGCTCTGTGTGACCTTTGCTCACAGACTGTCCTTAACCAGGCCGAAAAGGCTTTTCCCAGTTCTTTTCTCACTCAGCTCTGGCTTGGAACATCCTGCAAATCCTATGGCAAAACTGAGGCACGAGTCCCATTGCAGGATCCTCTTCCCAATTCTTTAGATAAAAGTTTCTGACAAAATGAGCTCACTGTGACCTTCCAGGCTTTGCTGTGATGCATTTACTTTCCTGGATTTGATCCAGCGAGGCTCATGTTGGCAGTCACAGAACAGCAAGAGCAAAGAAAACCTCAAGCAGAGATGTTTTGGCTCTTCATGTTAATGTGCAACTTCACACCAAGATCACATTATTTTTCCTCAGAGGTGTAACAGATTTGTGAGACTTTGCCATGTTTTTTCACAAGATATTTCCCCCTATGTCCTCCCAAAGACAGGCTGTGGTGCTGATTCCCTCACTAGCACACGAGGTAACACTTTCAGCCTCACTGCCTCGTGATCCCAAGCTTCCCAACCTGGACCTTCCCAACCTGATCTAAAAATCCCTCAGCTGCTTCCAAGAACTCCATGAAGACAAGTTTCTCTGGAACATCCCCATGGAAATCAGTCCCTCCTGTAGAAAGTTCGTGCTTTTCTATTCACTCATGACATTAAACAATCATAAAAATATATAGAAAATAGAAAATGGTTTTGAGATGGAAGAAAATCTAGGTCTTGTTTGTGATAAGCATTGCACATTTAGGGGAAGAGCTGGATTCTCATGGGTTAACTTCAAAAGAGACTCAGTTTGGGTATCAAGGGGAGCAGAAAATATGGGAATTCATCCCAGGTCTGCAGCAGGAACTGAGGTTAGAGCTGGAGTGCCCAGGCTGCAAGAGGCAGGGTGTTTGTCCTGGGACTTTTACCTGTGAAGCAGCAAAATCTTTCTGGGCATCGAGTGCTTGAATCTGCCTTTTGAAGAGCTCAATCACCACGTCGTAAACCAGCTCATACTGCTCCTGCATTCCAGACAGAAAAAACGTGACAGCCAGCACCGGTGGGACCTGTAAATGGCACCTCTTCCCAATCAAGTAGCACCCCTGAGAGAAGCTGCCTTTCCTGTCCAGTGGCAGGGTGTGAATTCTGAGAAGAGGCAGAAGCCACGACTCTCACAGGGTTCACACCGAAGCATTTGGGGGGTTTTTGGGTGTGCAAACAATGCTGTTCTGCATTCAGCTTCCTCTTCAGTCTGTTGCAGCTGAGAAAAGTTCCCACTTCATTGCCTGGACAGTTCCTGGTTTCCAGCACAAGCGTTCGATAAATCACACTGTGAGTGCTGTCCCAGCTGTCCACAAGGAAATGCTCAGCTACCAAATTAATTTCTGCAAAATCATTGTTCTGTTCAGAAAAGGGACTTTGCACAACATCTCCACACCCCAGCTCCCACCAGCACTGCTGCTCTGGGTTTCCCTGCTGTGAACCCTCCTGGGGAAAAGGTGAGGTCCCGGCATGGACCAGTTGGTGACATTCCCCAAACCTACCTTGGTCTGCACTATGCAAGGTCTTTGTGTGCGCATTTCCTGGACCAGACTGAACACACTGAAGTTCACTGGAACAATCTGGCGAGAAAGGGAAAAGACAAAATGGTTTCAAACTAAAAGAGAAGAGATTTAGGTTAGATATTGGGAAGGAATTGTTCCCAGTGAGGGTGGTGAGGCCCTGGCACAGGGTGCCCAGAGAAGCTGTGGCTGCCCCTGGATCCCTGGCAGTGTCCAAGGCCAGGTTGGATGGGGCTTAGAGCAACCTGGGACAGTGGAAGGTGTCCCTGCCCATGGCAGGGGGCTGGAAAGAGAGGGTCTTTAAGGTCCCTCCAACCCAAGTCTTTCCATGATTTCTATGATTTCTCTGATAAAAATTACAGACAGGCCTAATTCCACGAAGCTTCCAAGTCATGATGCAGTCCAGAGCACTGTCTGAAATCCAGGCCTGCTACTGCAAGAATTTTTAACAAAGGGCCTGCTTTAAGTGCTGTTTTATTTATTACAAACCACCCTCCTCCCTCCTCCTGTCTCACACTCCACAGAGTGTTAGAGTGTTAGTTATTAAGCTGCAGGCAGCACAGAGGACGTGACACTGATTTCCCTGTTGGATGGGTTCAGGGAACGGTAGAACAGAAGACATCAGGCTCTCCTCTGAGTCCCAGCAACCTGCCCTGAGGCCAGGGATTACTGCCTGTGCCACCGTTATTGGAGAGTCAGAGTAAAGCAAGGTGGTGGTTTGGAAATGCTGAGTATCTGATGTGTAAGTGCGGAGAGACAAATACAGATAGTAAAGATGTATTGAAGAGTGAAGGTCGGCACAGGGCCGTGTGCTGTGAGCTGAAGGCCTGGCCAGAGGGAGCAGTGGAGGGGGGATTCTGCCCCACTGCTGTGATGCTGTCAGTGTCTAGAGAGAGAGGAGTGGCACAAACTGGGGATGGGGAATCAGCGCTTTGATCACCGGCATTCTCCAGTCAGGCCATGGGGAGCTCCCATCCACCTGAAATCCACCTGAGTGCAGTCAGAGGAGGTGAAAGGGAGAGGGAAGGTTGGGGAGGGACAGAGGGGTGCAGGTGCCATCGAAGGCAGTGAGGGGTTGGCACTCACCCCATCCTTCAGCAGCTTCTGGGTGTAGTCGATGGTGCAGATGACGCCGGTTCTGCCGCAGCCAGCACTGCAATGACAGCCACAGCAGGATTGCCAGCACAGCTCAGAAGGTGGGCACACTGTGTTTTCTGACAAGGATATTTGGAGAAGACCCACAGCCACCTGTCCCTTCCACACAGCAGAAGGTACAGACCCGCATGATGCTGCAGCTTCAGCCCACGCAGGGCTCTGCTGCACAGGGTTGGGAGGCACAGCTCATCCCCTGAGAACTGCTCTCAGTCCTCCTGTGCTGACCAGCCACACACGGACATGCCCAGTGGTGGTGATCTCTGACCCAGACCTTCTCACTCTCTACAACTCCCTGGCCAGGTGCTGGTCTCTTCTCCCAACTAACAAGGGACAGGACAAGAGGAAATGGCCTCAGGTTGCCCCAGGGGAGGTTTAGATTGGATATCAGGAAAAATTTCTACACCAAAAGCATTGTCAAGCACTGGCACAGGCTGTCCAGGGCAGTGGTGAAGTCACCATTGAGAAAACGTGTAGATGTGGCACTTGAGGACGTGGTTTAGTGGTGGCCTTGGCAGTGCTGGGCAGATGATTGGGCTCGACCATCTTAAAGGACTTTTCCAACCTAAGCAATTCCATGATTCTGTGATTCTGTTGCTGGCCTGCTGCTGCCTCCTTCCCTGCCCCCTGGCCATGCTGGCTGTCCTCAGAGGAGCCCTTTGCCTTAGGGCTCCCTACAAGAGGAGCTTGGCTGTGGGCTTGGCCATCTTCCCTGCTTTGTGACCCCTCGGGATGTGGGAGCACAGGGGTCTGGGGGCCAGCAGCCCTTCCCTGCTGGCAGCCAGGTTACCCACCTGCAGTGGATGCAGACAGGGACCCTGTCATCGGGCTGGTAGCAGCGAACATCCCTGACGAGCTCCAGGATGGGCTCGATGGATGAGGGGATGTGGTGGTCCGGCCAGTTTTTGTAGTGGAAGTGGTAGATGGTGCGGGTTGCCTGCAGAGGAAGAGCAGTGGCAGGGTCTGGGATGTCGGCATGGCAAGGGAAGCTGGATTTCTGCTCCATCTCCAACTCCCTTCTGCATCAGCAGGCAAAGGGCAGAGGAACAGTTTGCAGCTGGTTTTGCTGCAGGAGCCGTTTTATGACATTCTTGGCCTCACTTACCTGGAGTCTGATTTGCCATGACTGACAAACAGCTTCAGAAACTGAGGTCTGACTTAATGAATTTTTTACTTTCTTTGTTCCCTCAACTGCTGTCAAATCTAATTCAGCAGCCTGAGCAGTCTAAACTTTTCTGCACAAAATGTACCATATTTCAATATATTATTTATATAACAAAGCCAGCTCGGGTGCATTTTCTGCCTTGACCTTTCCTCCTTACCTCATTCAGGGTCACCTTTAAAGTTCTGATCACATACTCATTCCTCTTCTCCTCAGCCTCCTGCAGAAGAAGTCAGAGTCACATTTTCCATGGGTGCCCCGGGGGGGGTCAGGGTGCTGGGGTGGCTGCACTCACACAGGTGATGGCGAAGGGGCCACAGTGCAGGGGGGAGCCGTCCACCTCTGCCCAGTACCGCTCACACTTCTTCTGTTGGGACAAGCAGGATGTGTTTGGTTATTCCCCACTGGCCCAGCTGTGCTGTCTCCTCTTTCACTTTTCAGGACAAAATTCACGTTGGGAAGAGGCTCAGCTCTTGCTGCTGTCCAGCTCCAGCCTCCCCTTCCTTGCAGCTGCCACTGCTGGTTTTGCCTTTCCAGAGAGATTCTCTATGCTACCGGAAATGGCTAAAGAATTTCATGAAATTCCAGACTGGGTTGGTTGGAAGGGACCTTAAAGATATCTCATTTCACCCCCTGCCATGGGCAGGGACATCTCCCATGGGACCATTTGTAGTTGGAGACTCAGAAAACAGCTCATATCAAACAGAAACTCGCTGTCACTAATGGGATTTAATAAAAATCTGCATCTCTCACCCTGCCCTGGCACTCAGAGGCCATCTGTGACACACTACTCACCTTCCCCATTTCAAACTCCATACAAGCCATGACCACGACCTGCAGGAAGAAAGTTCATTAGAAAAGTCTGAGCACAAGTTTCTTATCCAGGCAGCAAAATTAAACTCAGCTCTTGCAGGTACTTATCAGTGACAAGGAAACTCTGTGGGCTGCCTTCCCCCGAGCCCCAACTGCCAGACAAGTCACACTGGGACATCACCCACAGCCTGGCACAAGGACCTCCCCAGCCACCACCCAAAGGCAGGGACAGCCACCAGCAGACTCCTGCCTTGGCACGAGTGGGAGGAGGCTGACGGTAGAGATGTGGGACACACACAACATCTGGAGTGAAACCCTGGCTCACAAAGGACTTCAGGATGTAAGGACAACTTTTCTTAAAAAAAAGGACATAAAAACTTTATATTTAGATATAAATCTGCACCTTACCAGGACTTCATACTCCCAAATCATCCTCCAAAAGTCAATGACAGTAGTGGGGAGAGGACCCTGGGTTGCAATATATGCTCTTGGCCCGTAGACACCCTGGAACATTCAAACCAGACATGGACACATCTGTGCATAGTTCACCAGCAGAAATAAAGTCATTCCTCTCTCTGAATTTACTTCTATCAGCAAGCCCATTAAGAATTTATAAGGACTTTCATATAGTTGAATTTTGGGCACATACATTAACTCGAGCAGGGATGTGCAAAGAAAAGGCAGGGCCGAGCTGGGGAGCTGGGATTGAGCTGAGACCAGCACCAGTTCTTACAGTGCTCTGGGAGCTTGAAGGTGATGTGGCCACAGAATGAACAATGATCCTGTTGGGAAGGTCTTTTCTCCTGCAGAAGAGTCCTGGGTCACTGTCATGGAGAATGAAGGGAACCAACCAACTATCTATCTATCTATCCATCTATCCATCTATCCATCTGTCAATCAGAGAAGGGTTGTAGGCCCAGGACAATCCCAAAACACGTGGAGCTGCTGATGGAGCACTGCCCCACACTGACGTGCCCCGTTGCTCGCCCCAGCAGCGGGTCCCAGCCGTGCAGCACTGCAAGGTTTCCTGCCTCTGCACTGGTTTCAGCCCAGGTGACTCTGGCCACAGGCAATTTTGCACCACTGTCACCCACCAAAGGCAGCAACGGCGACAAGGAAGTTGGGGCTGTGAACCACAAACTGTTCACCCATGGCCCCGGCACGAGTGTGTCCCCTGCCCCATAGCCTGGTGCCTCTGTGCTGCACAGAGGGTTTCTGGAGGGCTCACTGGTTGTACACATCTTCTTACATCAGTCATCCTTGAGCACAGCCCAGAAATTACTGCAGAGCCCCTGACCTGCTCCTCTTGGCACAACCCACCATGGTGGCAGGACCAACACCTTTGCAGGACAAAACGGCACAAAAGAGGCCATACCTTGATGAAGTTGGCATTGATGTAATGAGAATCTGTGTCAGATGTAATCAGGGACAACTCCACTCTGGTGTGGTCAACTGAAAAAAACAGGAGAAGCAGCAGTCAGTGTCTGTCTTTCACGGTCACTGAGTCCTTGGAGGGCAGCACAAGGTGCTTTGGGGGAGCACTCACATCAGAGAGCTCATCCAGGGCAGGTGGGTGGCTGTGCAAGCAGCTGATGTCCCTCCCACACCTCCCACACCTCCCACAGCCCTGCTCAGAAGTGCCTCTGCCTACACACACAGGGGATGGATGAGATCCTTTTGGAGAGTTGGGGAGGCTTTATGGGAGAGCTGCAGGCGCTGCCACTGCCCCAGTGCAACGCTGATCCCCTCTGACCATGCAGAAAGCCAAGCCCAAAACCACCTAAACGCACTCCAGGCTCAAACCCGGTCTGTGGCGTTAGATACAAAGGTTTGAAAGCTGGACTCAATCTTGGAGGTCTTTTCCAACCTCAATTTTTCTGTGATTTACTTTCTTGTCCAAGTTGGAATGGATGAAAGAGACAGTCTGCTCTGATCCTGGGACAGACTGTCCTTTGGAGACCACTGCATCAAGCCAGGACAAGCCACAGCAGGTTTTGCCTGTTGTCTGCTTTGTACATCACGGAGACATAGCTGTCCAAAGGCCTTTGGATGCAAGGGATTGCAATGCTACCCAGGAAGCTTGCAAGGATGATCACTGGAGGATGTGTTTCCTAGTTAATAGGAGTCCTTCTGTCTCTAGAAAATATCACAGAATCACGGAATATCCTGGGTTGGAAAGGATCATCGAGTCCAACTCCCGTCCCTGCACAGGACATCCCCAGAACTCCACCATGTGCCTGAGGGCATTGATATGTGCCAAAGTCCCCCAGAGCAGGCACAGCAGCAGCCAAAGCCCTGCATCTGAACAGCAGGACTCAAAGCCAACAGACAGCAGTGAGATGCTCACACACAACAACTGTGCAGGCAGGCACCAGAGGATGAGAACAAGAAAAGCAAGAAAAACAAAAGGCTGAGTAGGAACATGTGCTATTTCCAACCTACAAGGTAAGATGTCCTTGTATCTGTTCTTCTTGACATTCTCTGGCTGCTCAGACACTGCTGCAGGGTAGATTTTATCCGATCTGTACTTTGTTGACTGTCTCTTCAGCTTCTGTGATAAAAGAGTGGAACAAATTACAGCAGACGTGCTACAGCCAGCGCACTACTAGAGAGCACATGCAGGTCTCGAGGGGTCGTGTTTGCTACCACAAAGCAAGGTTGGCACCATTAATTCTTTCCTGAGTGGCTTTTCTCAGAGCAAGAATAGACAGAACAACCTGAGAGCCCCAGCACAGCTTCTGAAGAATGGAAAGTGTGTGCTGAGGCAGTGCCCACACGTCGGCTTGTGAAGTGACACAAAGCATCGCCCTCACAAGTGAGTGAGACCCGGGGGAATTACTGTCAGTACAAAAGGCACCCAGATCAGAGGAGTGACAGTGTCAAAGCACCTTTAACAAATGATACCAGAAAGGACAGGTAAATCTATTGATTTTTCTCACTTTGGTAGAGGTGCTCCTGTCCATAGCTGGAAGCAGCGATGCTAAAGCCACTAAGGGAGCACAAGCAACTGGAGCAGAGTGGCTCCATGGACTGATGAAAGGGAAGAGAGGAGTCCTGGGACAGACACTTAGGGCTGAAAATCTCTCATCTCTTTCATTTTCAGGATAAAGCTGCAGTACTCACAGAGAGTTAAAGCATCTTTCTCCTGGCAAAGCATAGAATTTTATTTCACTGCCACCAGCTTCTAAATAACACATACTGTTTGTTACCATCAGCTTCTGAAGCACCAGCCCCACTGTATTTTTTCTTTCATATTTTTGTCTCCGGGTTGTTGGTTTTTAATATTAAACTGCAGTTTTAAACCACAAAATTCAGCCACAATACCCTAGGAGTTAAATCTCAGAGATCTGATGGAATGAGTCGGGGAGGAGGCACAGGAGGCTCGGGACAGTCCATGTGTCCAGCCTCTATTAATTAAGAACGTGGGGCAGACACAGTAGGACAGAAATTGTGGGAGCAGGATGGGTTTTGTGGCCTCCACATCCCTGTAGCCTTCTGAGCAATTCTGGTTTTGGTCACATCCTCCCCTGCCTCCTTTCAGTACACCCCCAGCTTCCAGGGAAAGCTTTCATAGAAGGGGCATGACTCCATACTAAAGTCAGTCTTCTCAGAGCCAAGGCCCTGAATCATCTGACTTTTCTGTCCCTGAATAATCTGACATTAAACTGTGTGGGCAATGCCTAGGTATGAAAAAGCAAGTGGGAATCACAGAATCATGGAATATCCTGGGCTGGAAGGGATCCACAAGAATAACTGAGTCCAGCTTCTGGTCTTGCACAGACATTCCAAAATCCCACCCTGTGCCTCAGAGCATTGTCCAAATGCTCCTGGAGCTCTGGCAGCCTTGGGGCCGTGCCCATTCCTTGGGGAGCCTGGGCAGTGTGCAGCTGTGAGGCTGCACAGACAGAAAAAGGGGACTCCAACAAACCCGCTGCCATTTACAGTAACATCACCACAAACTTGCATGTACAAATGCTCGGTCCCACAAGGAGAGGGCAGGAATTAGGGAAGGAATGGCACTGAATATTTGTCACATTTGGAAACACAAGCCAGCACAACGGCCTGGTCAGGCCACTGCCTTGCCCCAGTGGCCACAAATCAGGTCACTCTAAGAAGATCTTATCCCATACAAGAGGAAATGCAGCCTTGACCATTTCTGCCTGCCATTTTGATCAGAAATGAACACATTAGGCTTCTGGAGCCAGCCTGAGCAGCAGGGCTCAGAGCCCACTGCCTCGCACGCACAGACACCCCGGCAGAGAGAGGGGAAACTCAGCAGGCTGTGACAGCGCTTTGTTCCATGGAACAACAGACTGTCACTGCAGGCTCAGATTAATCACTTCCCTCCACCCCAGACACCTGGAAACCAAACACTCAGCTTTCCCCAAGTGTTTGAAGTGTCAGATTTCACTGGTATGACAGAGCAGGGCTGGAGCTTGTGGGGACCCCTCAGTAACCCGGAGCCAGAGATGGGTCCAGTGTTTGGCACATCTCAGGTCTCACAGAGGTACCAGTTTTACCCTTCCCTTTGTTTGTTAAAGCTGGGCAATGTCACTGCCTCCCAGAGCAGCCCAGGCAGCCTGTCAGAGCCACCTGCCTCCAGCTGATACACCAAGAGCCATTTCCAGCCACCAGCTTTAGCCATGAGATGGTGCGTTGGCATCTGAGCCTCATCCCTGGCACCCAAACCAAAAAATGTGTCGGAGAGCTCACAAATTCAGGGCAATGCAGAACTCACGGGGTGGTGGGAGCCATTAGCATTTTTTGCAGCTATTGCCTTGAGGGAACAAGAAAGTAGTTTCCAGGAGGGGCCAGGAGCACTGCTGGATGTAGAGCACACAGATCCCAGGTCCCAGAATGGTTTGGGTGGGAACGGACCTTAAAGCTCATCTCATTCCACCCTGTGCCATGGGCACGGACACCTTCCACACTCCCAGGGTGCTCCAAGCCCCGTCCAACCTGGACTTGAACACTTCCAGGGATGGGGCAGCCACAGCTGCTGTGGGCAACCTGTGCTCCATGGAAACAAGGACGAGCTAAGTCAAGGAGAAACTGGAGATCCCTGGTAGGACCTCGTGTGCCACAGGTCTAACAAATTGCAATGGCGAGAAGGGGCAGAGGCTCCATATTCCTCCCTGTATCCTCAGTTGTGTCACCAGGGCCAGAAGCTCCATATTCCTCCCTGTCCCCCTGGTTCTGTTACCAGGCAAAGTGAAACCGCGTCCCGACAAGTGCATTCGGCAAGCAGAAAACAGGAAGCACTCGGGTAATTAGCTAAAAAGCAAACAGTTCAAATGCAAACCATTAAATTCCTCTCATGTCTTTACATCCCTCTTAGCCCAGTTAACTCCTAGGTGTCTATTAAAAAACTCCTAGAAAGTCTCACTGTCATGTGTTTGAGAAGTGACCGAGCGATTCCCTCCGACATGAGCTGAAACACTGAGCTGAGCCTTGAGTGAACTCACCAAAAACTCCTCTGCAAACTCTCCTCGGCTGAGCTTCTTGCCTTGGACCCTTTCCAGGTTCTGTAGCAGGATCTCCCTTTGGTCCATGGTGCTGGAGCCGGAGCGTGCCTGGCCTGGCCCTCCTGGGAAGGGACATGTCAAGTGATCCGCAGCGGAAGGCACCGCGGGGAGCGCTGGCTGTGGTTTTCTGACTTCATCACAGCCCTAAAGGAAATTAGTGCGTAGCAGATAATCCTGGTCAGACAACACAACAGAACACACAGCACAGGGCCCTCGTGCCCTCCTTTCAAACCACCCCTACTTGGCACGGGGTGGGCAGCACCGAGGGCAGGGGTGGGGACATGTTGGACACCAGTCCGAGACCCCCATCACCCCAATTCCTCCAGCACCATGTCCAGCCATCACTGCCAGGGGTACCCAGGGGTGAGCACAGGGAGCAGCTGGGGAGCATTCATGTCCCAAGTGGCTGTGATCCACCAGGAGGGCTTCAAACCTGGAATGTGACTGGAAGAGTCCATAAAACAGCATGGGAAATCTACAGTTCCCCTTCACACTTTTAATGTAGGATCCAGAATGGTTTGGGTTGGAAGGGACCTTAAAACTCATCTCAATGGGCAGGGACACCTTCCACTACCCCAGATTGCTCCAAGCCCCATCCAAGCTGGCCTTGGACACTTCCAGGGATGGAAGTTTTATTCTGCCTCCCGCATCAGCTGTAAAATATTTTGAAAGAATCCTTCAGGCAGATGCTGACACCCAAACAAGTGTTACTGCCCTGGACTGCACGACTTCTGAACAGAGGAAAACCATCCTTGTGCTTCAGGTCAACTCTTCCAGCTGCAATTCCCCACATCCCATGGCTTTTGTCAAAAGAGAGGATCAAATCCAACCCCAGCAGACTATAGAGATCAAATTAATGATGCCAGCCTGATTAACCTCTCTCACTCTGTAACACTTGAAAAACCCCACAGGTAAAGGAGGCCATTCCCAGGTGGGAAGAAGAGGCAGAGAGCACAGTTCTGGAAGGCCATCCATCTTCTCAATGTGCAGAAGTGAGGAAAGCTAAACAAAACTAAGCCAAAAACAACAATTCTCAACCAAAAAAAAAAAAAAACCAAAAGAGATGAGAATCACATCTTCCATATTTCCAATACCTCATGTGTTGCACAAAGGCTTCAAACTCATTGTACCAAGTCTGATTCTCTCCCTGACTGTAACTAGGGCCATTCAATGTGTCCCCTTCCGTGTTTCCTCGCAGATGGGGTACAGAGCAGCTCCAGGCTTCCTGTATTCAGTAGCTAAAAGGCAAAGGGCTGCTAATCACTCTTAGTTTAAAATATCAAATGCTAATTTTGCAGAAATAAGCCTTGGACTCACCTGAGAGGGAGAGTGACCTTTAGAATAACTAATGGAAACGTTTTAAAACAAACACTCACCTGCTGAGTCTGCAGTACTAAGCACTAACCTGGAGGCTTGAGTAGGAGTGAAGCCCACTTTTACTGCTAAATTTAAGAGAAACACAAGAAGAAAAACCAATTGATAACAAACTTCACTATTTTTGTTTGTAGTGGTAGCGAATCTCTTTTACACATTGCTCAGTGTCAGGTTCTGCTTGCAGTGTCTGGAAGAAGCACAACAGCTTTTCTCCAGTCACATCAATGAAAAGCCCAAGTTCTCCTCTGGAAAGTAGCATAGCCCTTTCTGTCAACTGTCCAAGTTCTCCTGAAAACAACCCAAACCCTCCCGTGTGTGTGTTTTAGAGAAAGAATTGGAGGCAGGTTTAAAGGGACTGTCAGGAAGAGGACGGCAGAATGAGTGACCCACCACCCCCTACAGCCCTCTCGCAGGCTGATTCCATCCCTTCCCCTGGGAGAACAGCAAGTGGGGGCTGTGAAACTGCTTTTTTACAGCCCACCAGTCATTATTTTGATTCCCACTAGGGGAGCAAACTGAGCTTCCAAGATCCTGAGATAAGGAATTAAACCCTGAGACAGAGAAGCCAGAAGGGAAGTTTGGTGCTGACTCCTGCAGGACTTTGTTTAGCAAAGCCATGCTCCTGGAGCTACACACAGCTATGGGCATGGTTTAGTTGCAAATGGAGTAATTTCTGTTAAGATCAGCTGAAATAAATATTTAGAAGTTATTGGAGTCTGCTGACCTGTTCATTCATCAAGAAAGGGGTCTGGATAAAAGAAGCTCCAAGTCCCTTCCCAGACAGGGCCCAGACTTGGTATAGCCACAGCAGAGAAAACCATGGGATTGCCAACAAATTATCAGCTATTTTATCCTGAAAACTGCATAATGCCAATGCTCCAGTGCAGCTCTCCCTAAGAACAGGGACACAAGACAGCTGTGGAAACTTAATAGGAACCCTGGGGCAGCTGACTATGATCTGCCTTTGAGTTCACCTGCAGGTTCACCCCTCACAGTAATTTGGCATATGAGACTGAGATTAATTATTGCCCAATTGCTCCTTAAAGCTTTGCCTCAAGGAAGGTCAGAGAGAAAAGCCCTGCTGGACACAGAGGCAGGAGCTGGGCTGCAGATCTGCCCTGATCCACAGCAGTGATCAGATCACTCCATCCACAGTCCTGAGGGTTGAAGGAACAAAAAACTCCAGAAATCAGCCAAGAATGATTCACATTTTTATTAAGAAAATCAGAAGTCTGTTTAACAGTGACAGGGTTTCAGTGAAGTGCATGGAAGGCACACTGCCATTTGAAGGTACAATCAAATCATTCAAAGAAATCACAAAGCTGGGGGGAACTTCAGAGAGCGCAGTTCTCCACCTCAGTAACACACTGCACTACAAAACCCATGCCTGTCTCTCAGAAGTGGAGCCTGCTGGTTCCAGTGGGCAGGATGTACCCTGCCCACCCTCCTCTGGCACAACAGAGCTCTGTTCACCCCTAAGTGAAGCAACTACTGAAATCAGACAGCAAATTAAAACAAATGTAAAGGGAGCCAAGAATGAAATGTTCTCTCTTCACTGCACTATTCCTCATATTTTAATATTAGGTAAGTGGCAGAATTCTGGTGCCTCGGATGTTTTGGGGTTTTTTTAATTATCTATAATTCTCAGGAAAAAAATCCTCTCCAAAACACCCCCCTGAATTCTGCTCAGCTCTGGTTCCATCAGTGATGTTCGTGCCTCGTGACAACCACCACGGATGCCACCAGTCCTGTGACTCACACCAGAGTGACCCTGTCCTTTCCCCAGCCCAGAGGGAGGGCAGACCCTTCACCCTGCTCCATTCCCCAGCCCCAGCTGCAGCTTCCCCCACACCACCTGGGCTTTCCAGGCCCAGGGCCGGGCTGCCAACACTCTGCAGTTTAAAAGTACCAAACCAGCACTGGGCACAGCAAAAGAAGCCAGAGAAATCAACTTTTCCTGTGTCCTGAGCATGCATCCTGCTGGGAGCAGGGACCAGTCAAGACTCCAGTCCAGCCACTGCCTCCAGGACTGTCCTCAAGGCTGAGATGAAGGCTTGCAGTGCCTCTGGCTTTGCTTCATTTTGCTTCACCGAAACCTGCAGCTCTGAATCTGCAGCCTCAAGCAGGAGCTCTGTGAGGAAGAGGCAGCCTGAGTCATCCTGGGCACTCAGATAAGCTTTCCAGGGCTGGGCTCCAGCTTTGCTCATGGCAATGGTCTGGATGTGGACCACGTGAAGGGCTGTCTGGATGGTGTCTGGGTGGACAGGCCCACACCAGGGCAGAGAGAGCTGGCAGCTCATGTCCAGGCTCAGCCACGTCGTCTCAAACTGTTCTGCAGTCAGGGAAACATCAGGGATCAAGCTCAGGCTGCCTGTATCAGGATGAGCCTTGAGGACTTCTTTATTCCCTTCAGACATCAGAGGATCAGGATGAACCTCGAGGACTTCCTTATTCCCTTCAGACACAAGTGGCTCTGAAAGGAAAGCACAAACACATGTGAGATGCAGCTCCCAGTGGCACAAAGCCCATTTGATGGAGCAGAGGAAGGCTGGAATCCCAGTGCCATCAGCAGCATCCCCTGGGCTCGTGAGTGACCAGCCACACACTGCACAAGGTGATCAGAACACCAAGTCAGCATTCCCAAAGCACTCTGACCTTCCACACAAACCCATGGGAGAACATCTTGGCTGCCCAGAGCAGCTGTGGCTGCCCCTGGATTCCTGGAAGTGTCCAAGGCCAGGCTGGAAGGGGTTTGGAGCAACCTGAGGTAGTGGAAGGTGTCCCTGCCCATGGCAGGGGGTGGAACGAGAGGAATTTCAAGGCCCCTTCCAACCCAAACCATTCTGGGATTCTGTGATCTACTGGCAAGGGGAGAATGGACCCCAGAGGAAGGTGAGGCAGGTTACCTGTGTCTCTATTCCTGGAGTCAGCACAAGGAGAGCAGGAGTAAGAGGGTTCCACAGGCTGGTGAGCAGTGGCGAGTGCCCAGCGTTCTCTGCCATAAACTGTGGCCAGAGTGTTGAACTCCAAAGCCCAGGCATTGACAGGCTGCTTGGTCTGGTCCCCCAGGAGTCCCAGGGAGGGGTCAGATTTGGGGCTACACAGGACCCGCTTCACCTCCTCCAGCCCAGACTGCAGAAGGCGATAGTAGAACAGTCCACGGTCTCGTACAGCCATATCCAGCTCCTCCTCTGGGAACACAGAGATGCAATTTATGGAGAATTCTATCAGCCACATTTCCCCAGAGTACTAACAATTATTAAAAACAGGCTTTCAGGGATACAATACAAGCCTGCTTGCAGGCAGATAGCGAAAGAACAAGGGGGAATGGTTGTAAACTAACAGAGGGCAGGGTTAGATGGGATATTGGGAAGGAATTCTTCCCTGTGAGGATGGGGAGGCCCTGGCACAGGGTGCCCAGAGCAGCTGTGGCTGCCCCTGGATCCCTGGAAGTGTCCAAGGCCAGGCTGGATGGGGCTTGGAGCAGCCTGGGACAGTGGAAGGTGTCCTGTCCACAACCACCAGCCAGCCAGGGGCCAGGCAGCAGCCTAAGGCATGAAACCACCTTACCCTGCCAGCCTGGATGGCCTCCTCAGAGCCAGGATGCTGACACAGCTTCCATGCCCTGGGGACACAGCTGGAGCAGGTCCCCAAAAACCTGTGAGGACAGAGGGAACCCACCTATGCAGTAGTAGAGCAGCCTGCCCAGCATGTCCTGGCACTCGGCGGGACGGGCCAGGAAGAGCCGCACCAGCGCCGTCAGGAGCTCCATCTTCACTGCTGGGAACGTCTCGGACTTCACGTTCTCCACAAAGTCCTCCAAGACATAGGGAGCGTTCGGAATCTTCTCCCCGTGTGTGCCCAGGAGCCAGATCAGTGCTTGTTTGCCCTGAAGGAACCACAGAAACACCAGCAAACAGCTGCTGTGTGCCATGCGTTGGCATGAAACAAGCACGCTGAGAGAACAAATCCGAAGATTTCCGCTCCCAGTCTCGAGGCAAAGGAAAGCTGAACAGTCCTTGTCCACCTGGCCCCAAGCACTGTCCCCTCACCTCGCTGTCCTGGATGGTGTCCTCACAGCCAGGCAGTGCCTGGCACACGGCATCTGTGCACTGGGGACACAGCCAGGCCAGGTCCCGGAAAGCACGGACCACAGCTGCAAGGAAAGCAAGTTATCAGCATCCCCCAAGAGTTATAAAAAACACTCAGGGAAAAAAAGAAAACCTTTCAAACACCCCCACTCAATGGGCTTTGCAAATCTCAGCCAGGAAGGTCAGTGCCCTGCCTGTGACTGTGATTTGAGGCACCCTCCTTCCCAATCCCATGACACTGCATTTGTCAGAGCAAAGCTGCATCAGGTCTAAAATAAAGCACTGAGACTTCAGATTGTTCCTCTGGCTGCAACCTCTCTTCTGGCCACTGCCAGCCTTTAAAAAGCCTGACTCATGATGCTTCAGACGCATGAGGTTACAATGACAAATTAAAGCTGACCCCGATTCAAAATGACGCTCGTGAACTTTAGGTCAAAACTTTAAAGGTTTTGCTGCCCACTCAGAAACACCAGCAGCTCCTGAGATTGAATTCAACAGCTGAGTGCAAGCATGTGCTTTCAAATCTGAGAGCAAGACCAGTTAAAAGAGAACAGCAGGAACAGCAATGATGTGAAGGTGGATCGGAGGGCCGAAGAGAAAAAAGGAAGCTTGGGTACAACTGAATCAGACTATTATATGAGGAACAGAAATCACAGAGATTTAAAAGATCTATTAATCATCTTGGCCCTCAAACAGACAGTAAAACGTCTCTGCTGAGCCCCTCACTCCCTGAGTCAGCGGGTGGCAGCCAGAAAGAACCACGAACACAGCAACAACCATCTTCCCCTTTCCCACAGAGAGCAGTTCCTACAGAAGGAACGCACTTTATACCCCTCAACCTACCTGGAAGACTTCCATCTGAAGGTGCCAATTAAAGTGAAAGCCAAGTGCCTTTGAGGGCCTCGAGTTTGGGATCACGAGCCCCAGCAAGGGCACCTCCTGAGAGCATAAACCAGGCAGCAGCCTGCAATGGTTACCTGAGGTGATGTGCTCCTGCTGAAGCCCCAGCAGCTCTGTCAGAATTCCCACACACTGCTCTGTGTACGTCCTGGCAATATTGGCTGCACGGATGTTGAAAAGACATAAGAGTCAACCTTTTATCAGAATGAAACAGGATTCATGAGCCCAACTACTCATCACAAACTCGCTTTAAAGGAACAGTCTCTCTCCTTTCCTTTCTGACTACCATTTCTGAAAGTGTGGCCAAATGAGCTTGTTCTCCACACCAAGGTCATGTTCCTTTTTTTGAGGCCATGCCTCAGAAGATTTCGGAATTTTCCTTAGATGTAATATATTAAAAAGGCATTTTGTAATCCCCAGCTTTCTCCTTAAGAATACTGTAATAAGTATTTTTAAAGCTCACAAAACCAAAACTATCACCTTAACTCTGCCCCCATCACAACTCAAAGAACAAGCAGGTATTAGAGCTCCTCCACCCCCAGCACAGCTTCACTGAACACTGCAAAGCTCATTAACAAGATGAAATGACACATTTTCTTTAGAGCATCTCCTCACAGCATGAAATCCAAGGATCTTCTGCACAACCTGAAGCAGCTCAATGCCAGGATTTCTGAAATAATCAGTGGTTCAGAAACACTCTGATACAAAACGCTCCTGGGGAGGTTGGTCTCTGTGCTGCTGCAGCACAGAGCAGTGATTTGGTGCTTGCCCAGATACCCTTCAGTGGAGAACAGCCCCCCTGAGAGGTGCAGAGCTGCAGCAGAGCCAAGGCACAGCTCTCACCTATGGCAAAGATCGCTCCCTGCGCCAGCTCCACCGACACATCTGTGCAGTAACCCTTCAGCTCCTCCAGCACCTGCTGCACGTTTTCATCATTCACCAGCTCACACAGCACCTCCATCTTCTGGCATTTGATGTAGTGGGGCTCCGAATAGGAGCAGAAGAACTTTTTGTAGTGGCTGCTGAAGTGGCCGGGCAGGCTCCTGAGGATCTGGCGCACGTGGCAGAGCGCGGTGAAGCAGAGCTCCCTGCTCTCTGAGGTGCAGGCAGACAGCAGCGGGCCCTTCACTCGCACCAGCACATCTGCCTGCACATCTGGGTACTCCCTGGCCAGCACCAGGAACAGCTTGGTGGCTGCCATCACGACGCTGGGGCTGCTGCTCTTGAGGTACCCATCGAGCAGGTTGAGGATGTCGAAGAGCTCCTCCTCGCTGCGGGGTCTGTAGCGCAGCAGGAAGGTGAGCACCTCGCTCTGCCCCCACTGATCCAGGTCAGGCATCCTGCCAGGAGCACAGGCACAGGGGGCACGAGTCAGGGAGTGCAGGAACATCTGTGCTGTGCAGAGCAGAGGCCTCAGCCTCCGACTTCCTTACGGCCTCTGTTCCAAACCAAGTGGATGCCACGGTTTTATCTCAAGAGAACTGCCCAGTTATTAACTCAGTATCAGTCATGTGCACTTTTGCTGGTGTTTACACCAGGCAGCAACACTGACAAGAACCCTGGGCAGAGCAATACCCCTTTGTTCCCAGAGCACGTAGAGCTACCTGCAGAAAAACTGATTTCCTCAAGCAATGGTTAAATAATATATCTTTCAATGGGTCTGGAAAGACATACTAGAACATACCTGTCCCACAGATAGATCATGTGTGTTATCACTTAAAAAATCCCAAAAGTCTAATCACATTAACCTACAATTACAAACCAAACCATCAGCTGAGGCAAAGACTCCTTGGAAGAGCAGGACATCCCAGATTTCTCTGAAGACGTTAGCCTAAAGTGGTTTAGTTAACTTAGGATGGCCACCTCCATCTTTGGGTACCTGACAAGAGTTCCTTAGGTCCTCCCAGAAACTGCCTTTCTGCATAGAAAACACAAGAACAAGAGATGCTTCCAGCACCATCTTGATACCAAAGAAAACAAACCTGTTGAGGAGATGATGGGCAATGGGTTTGTTGATGACAACTCCTCCCTCCTTCTTCAAGATCTCTTCCAAGGCCCTCAGACAGTTCACGACCACAATGGGGTCCTGGTCACGAAGCAAACTGTACAGTTCGTTCACCAGAGCACCATCTGCAAAGCACAGAGGTCCTGCCATCAAGTTCGGTTGGCACACTGCAGTTTAATCACTATATGTGAGTCTTAATCACAAAAAAAAAAATGTGGCTTGAACTGGGAGAAGGGATCAACAAAACTTCAAACGCTACAGGAAGACCTGCCCTTGGCACAACTTTTCCCTGAGGGTCTGTGTGGGTCAGAGAGGCCCCTGGCTTATCAGAGACTGGGGATGGAACAAAATCATCAAATCATAGAATGTTAAGGGTTGGAATGGACATTAAAGCTCATTCATTCCACCCCCTGCCATAGGCAGGGACACCTTCCACTATCCCAGGCTGCTCCAAGCCCTGTCCAACCTGGCCTTGGACACTGCCAGGGATCCAGGGGCAGCCACAGCTTCTCTGGGCAACCTGTGCCAGGGCCTGCCCACCCTCACAGGGAACAATTCCTTCCCAATATCCTAAACCTGCTCTCTTTCAGTTTGAATCCATTCCCCCTTGTCCTGTCACTCCACACCCTTCTCCAAAACCCCTCTCCAGCTCTCTTGCGGGCTCCCTTCAGGTACTGGAAGGCCACAACACGGTCTCCCCGGAGCTTTCTCTTCTCCAGGCTGAACAATCCTAGTTCTCTCAGTCTTTTCCTTAACTACCCTTCCCTTTCTCTCCCTCTCTGCCCTGCAGGGGCAGCACAGCGAACCCAGCCCGGCCCTAAAGCCCGAACGCGCACCATGAGCACAGCACCTGCGCGTCCCCAGCCCCACGGCCACTCACCCACTTCGCAGTCCCCCTGCAGCTTCACCATCTTGGCACAGCCCAGCACGGCCGCCCTGCGCACGTAGGACGCCTTGTCCCGCAGCCCGCTCACGATGGGCTGCTGCAGGTACTCCTGGATCCCGGGCATCCTGCGGGCGGGCAGCCGGGCATCAGCGGGGCACCGCGGCCGGGGACACCCCCGCCCCGCCCCGGGCCCCGCCGCACCTGAGGCCGCACATGGTGCGCAGGGCGAGCCCGCGCACGGCCGGGCTGGGGTGGGCGCAGTCCTTGCGCAGGGAGTTGACGGCGAGCAGCGCCAGCTGCGGCTGCCGCGGGGCCTGGGCGCGCACGTAGAACGACACGAGCTTCTTCTGCACCACGTCCGACACCGCGCCCGCCTTCACCATCTCCGGGAACAGCCCCGACACGTCGGCGCCCTGCGCCATCAGCCTGCGGCGGGCACCGGGCTCAGCGCGGCCCGGCCCGGCCCGGCCCCGCGCCCCCCGCCCGGCCCCCGCCCGCCGTACCGGATCACGCGCAGCACGGCGCCGCGGTACCGCGCCGGGTCCGCCTGCACGTGCGGGTTCGACAGGGCCCTGCGGAGCTCCCGCTGCGCCTCCTCGCCACCCAGGTACGGCATGGCCCCGCGCCAGCCCCGCTCCTAGGCGCCGGTCCTGTTCCCACTCCTAGCCCGAGTCCCAGGTCCCGATCCAGTCCCAGATCCCAGGATGCGGTCGCGGTCCCGGGCCCCACGTGACCCCCGCGCACGTGACGCGGCCCCGCCCCTGGCGCACCGCCCGGCCCCGCCCCGCGCCGTCCGCGCGTGCGCGGCGCTTCCCGCCAAAAGCGGCGTGAGGGGCGCGGGGCCTCCGCCCGCTATGAGCGGGACGGTGCTGCCCGGGACCCCCATTGCCGTGGATTTCTGGAGCCTGCGGAGGGCGGCTGGCGCCCGCCTCTTCTTCCTGTCCCACATGCACTCGGACCACACGGTGGGGCTGTCCAGCACCTGGAGCCGCCCGCTGTACTGCTCCCCGCTCACCGCCCGCCTCCTGCACCGCCGCCTGCAGGTAGGTGTGTCCCGCCCGCCCCGGCCCTCGTCGCATGGGTACCCCCACCTGCCACACCCAGCCCTCATCGCCTGGGCAGCCCCACCTGCCTGTCCCAACCCTCACACCTCGGCCCCTGCAGGTGCCGATGTGCTGGATCCGGCCGCTGGAGGTGGGGCAGAGCCATGTCCTGGGTGAGGTGACGGTGACACTGATCGACTCCAACCACTGCCCTGGCTCCGTTATGTTCCTCTTTGAGGGTACCTTCGGCACCATCCTCTACACAGGTACAGGGCAGGTTCCCACAATCACAGAATCACAAAATGGGTCAGGTTGGGAGGGACTGCAGTGGGTCACCTGGTCCTAACCCCTTGATCAAGCAGGGTTGTCCCAGAGCACATGGCACAGAACTGTGACCAGATGATTCTGAAATATCCACAATGAGGGAGACTCCACACCCTCTCTGGGCCCTGTCCTTGCAGGAGATTTCCGCTACACGAGTGCCATGCAGAGTGAGCCGGCGCTGAGGGGCCGCCACATCGACCGCCTGTACCTGGACAACACTCACTGCCACCCCCAGCGGGCCCTGCCCTCGCGGGCGCTGGCCACACACCAGGCTGCCCACCTCATCCGCGCCCACCCGCAGCACCACGTGGTCATTGGTGAGTGCTGCCCTTCCTCCTGCTAGCACAGCCCCTGGCAGGGCTCACGTCCTGCCCTGTGCCTGAGGCACTGCTCTCCTGGCAGGTGTGTACACCCTGGGCAAGGAGACGCTGCTGGTGGACCTGGCGCTGGAGTTCAGCACGTGGGTGGTGGTGAGTCCCTGGCGCCTGGAGCAGATGCGGCTGCTGGAGCTGCCGGATGTGTTCACCGCCGAGGAGGGCGCCGGCTGGATCCGTGCCGTGGATGTCGCCGAGATCCGCTGGGACACGCTCGACAGCTGGAATGCGCTGCACCCCACCATTGCCATCATCCCCACAGGCAGGCCCATGAAGGTCACCCACCCCAACATCCACCTCATCCCATACTCGGACCACTCATCCTTTGCGGAGCTGTGCGAGTTTGTGAAGTGGCTGAAACCCTGCTCCATCGTTCCCATTGTGAAGGCTGACATGTGCCAGGCTTACTTTCAGGAATACCTGAGCTCGGCCCCCCAGGTGCTTCCTGACTTCAAAGTCCCAAAGCCCATGCAAGAGTCTGGACAGCAGCAAAGCCAAAGGAGGGGGCAGAAACCCATGAGTCTCTGGAGAAGAGCCATGTCACGTTCTGTGCCCCGAGGGGTCGTTTATGAGTCCCCAGAGAAAAATACTGAGAAACCTGAAGCGTTTACAGATGTTAAGGTTCCTCAGCACTACTGTGAGCCAACTCTCTGCTCAATAGAAGGCTGCACGCGTCACATGGGTGAGAAGGAAGAGCTGAGTGGGGAACAGCTGGGAACAACTGGAGCAGCACCTGTTTCCAGTGAGCACCTTGCAACTGGATTTGCAGAGCAATATTTACTCACTCCCTTAAATGTCCTAAAGCAGAATCGCTCACGGACATTTGATGAGCTGGTAGAAGGCTTTTTTAGGCAGGGAGACACACCCTGAAAAATTGTGTGACGTTGTTGCCAGTGCAGCAGGTAGCAGTGTTTTCGTTCTGCTCCATGCTCAGGTTTGCCATTAGGAGAGAGGAGCTCAGCTCTGCGACTCTACTTTCTTTACCTCTTTTTATAGAGGACAGAGAGGAAACTAAAACCAGTTTGTAGATGGTACGTTTTAAAAATTTATTTATTTTTTTTTTATCTCTACATCTCCTGTGTCCCCCACAATGCTGGGCACTGTGGTCCCACTGCCTGTGTGCCTTGTGTCCACCTTTTGCAGTGACTTGCCTGTCCCCTGTTACAAAAGCCACTGAGAGGTTGATTCAAGCAGAGCTGCAGAGGGTGTGAGCTGTCTGCAGCTGAGTAATTAATGGCTGGACTGTGATGAAAGGAGCAAGGGGGGGGAATCTGAGAGCCCCAAAGATTCTCCTTTCTGTAAGTCTGTGATACCTCACTGACTATGAGCAGTTCATTCCAAAGTGAATTACAGATGTTCTGTATCAAGGTGCTTTTTAAAAATGCTGCTTAAAGAGATCTAAGAAATGAAGTGCCTTAAAGTCCAATAATCTGTTGTCTATCTGTTAATCTACTAATACTTCCAGCTTTTGCATCCAGCCAGCCAACTGCAGCTGGATGTAGTCCTGCTCTCTTGAAAGTGCCATCTCAATGCTAATTGTCAGTGCTTTTTCAGGTTTGTGGCCAGAAAAAGTATGAATTGTCTGAGTTCTTGAGTTGTAGGCTTTTCAGAGTGGGCCACTATATCCTCTGCAGTCTCTGCACTCAGTCTTGCACCTCTGAATTCTGTTTGATTGCAAAGCACTCCTGGTAACTGCTACTTTTCTGCTTTCCCATTCTGTCTGCTCTTGTCCTGCAGTGGCAAATGGGATGGGAGATAATGAAACATCTGCTTAGTGGTGTGATCAGTCTTAGCAGCATTGTTTGGAAAGATTGTGACTGAACAGCAGAACTGGCTCTGTTAGTTAGAGGTTGGGCACTTTCCCACTGTGGATCAGCTGCAGAGCCCTGGCCTGGCACAGCTGGGAAGTGTCTGTAGTGTGACAAACCATTGGGTACCCACTGCAGTCGACTGTGCCAAACTGCGCTGCCAGTGTTTCAAATTGGCCCCTCCTATGGTCAGGGCAGCTGGAGTGGAAATGGTCACTGGACACTGTCCTGGAGCAACAGAGCAGTTTGTTCCTCATCTCTCGATCCCCCTTTTTTAACTTTCTAGGCAAAATGTTTCAGTATTTTCTGAACATAGTGTCCTGCAAGGCCTTTCCAAGAGGCAGCTAGATGGGTTGAATTCCCTGAATTGAGCCAGGAAAGGAAGAATTTGCTCTTGGAGTAGGGCCAGGCCTTGTGAAAAGCAAAGGTGTCCTTGGATGCAGCAGTTGCAGCAGTCACAAACAGGGCTGTCCGGAACAGTGAGAGTGTTGACAGCCAGAGTGGGGATGTTTGGAAAGCTGTTTGTTTGGCAAACATGAATCCTGACTCCCAGCCCTGTGCTTTCCCAGGCATGGCTGTATTTATCCCTGTTACATAAGGAGTGCCTGCCCCTGGGACTGCTGTGGCTCTGCCTGCCAGCTGCCAAGGGGACATTGGAAGTGACAGAGCAGTGTCCTGCGACCTGCACTTCACAGGGCAGCAAGGGCAGCTTGAGTCTCCTGCTGTGGTCCCTGAGTCCTGCTGCTTGGAGTTTTCTGTGTGGATTATTTCCTAATCCAAACTCAACTGCAGATCCCTGTCGGGTGGGTGTGAGTGGAGACACCTGCACGTTTTGTAACATGGAAATGATAGTGCTGTGCTTGTAGTGTGCTGTCTGCTACTGCTGCCTGGGAGATGCAGGCTGTTACTTAAATATTGTTGAAATTCAAGTGACTCATTTGACAGGCAGGGGAGTGAAGCCTGAACTCCCAAATTCCATGTCCTGCTTTGAGCAGCCTCTCCACTGCTGGGGAGGAATGCTCACCTTCTGAGTCACTGCTCCACTTGGGCATGTTGCAAATGACCTGGGAGATCTGATGTTTTATGGCATCCAGCCTTTCCTCTTTTATTCTTATCAACTATTTATTACAGTAAATGAAGTGGAGAGCCTCCTGGTCAGCCTCTGGGAAAAAAAGGAGTTGTAAATGGTAATTCTTTACAGAGGTAAATCTGAGCTTTAATCATGCAAAAATAAGTGAACATTGCAGACTTGAGTTCTGGGGATCTGCATCTTGTTTCTTTGTGCTCAGTTAAAGCTGCAGAATAAAATGCTGGCTTCACTTTCTAAAGCTGAAAAGGTAATTCCTGCCACTTGAGGAGGAAATTACCCATTGTGTAGAGCCAAGGAAACCTAACATTTCTCAGTGGCTTTAGAAGGCAATAGAAGCAGGAGAGACTTGACCAACAGTCATTTTGTTGGAGACCTTTGCCTCAGCACAGCAGGTGCACAAGGCATTTTAGTGCCAAACATTTCTTCCCTGTTAGGTGTTTAAATACTACTTTTGTGTACTATCCTAAAATGCTGGAAAATAAAACATGGCCTTGTGGGGAGAACTGGAATTGCTGAGTGTTGAGGCTTCTGAGCATCTTTCAGCTTCCCTTCAAGATGGGTTTAGTGATGGACCTGGCAGTGCTGGGTTAATGGTTGGGCTCTGTGATCATAAACGAATTTTCCAACCTAAAGTGGAAAAGTTGAAGTCTCCTGGCAGTAAATATCTGGCCTCCTACAGGCCTTGTTCTCCCTCACACTTGTCTCCACGATGTCCCTGTTTTCCTGCCCCCAGCCTGGCTCACAGGGGAGCAGCTGAGAGCTGGAGTGTCTTGGAGAGCAGGCTCTGAGCCTGCTGCTCCCAGCTCACCTGCACTGCTGCCCACAGGTGTGTTTTGCTCACAACAGTGACAATGAGAAGCTGCAGCCCAGTATTCACTGTGGAATATCTGAGGGCCACATGTTTGGAAGCTTCACTTGTCCTGGCAGGGAACAGAAAGTGCTCTGAGCAAAGCCCTCCCAAATCTATATGCACAGAGCATGTTCCAGCTGCTTATCTCTGGTCCACAGTTGAGAGAACCAAGCCCCAGTGAGGGGAAACAGCTCAGCCAAGGCCTTGCAGAGGAGCAAGGCATGAGCTGAGTTCCCTTTGGCAAGTTTTCAGTGCTGTTTTACCAGGCTGTGATCAAATGCTGGTCTGTTGTGAGGGCAGGTTCTGGAGCAGAGCTGCCTGTGGAGGGTCAATCACTGCGCTATGAACAGCTCAGTTGGCTCTAACTTCTCTAAAACAGTAGGAAAGCACGAGGAGTGCCCTGTTTGTGCTGTGGAGAGGGGAAAGTTGCTCTCTGGGTTGTTGTCAAGAAGCTGAGATAAAATTTGCCTGGCTCCTGTGCTCCACAGAAACGAGTGTGTAATGTCACCTTGCAGGGAACGCCCCAGAGCGCTGTTGGGTCGGGTGTCTGACTCTGCTTCCCCAATTACAAAGCCAGAGCACTTCCAACAACTTCTCTCTTCCCTGCTGCAGAGCTGCTGTCTGTTCTTGCAGCACAGGGGCTTCTTTTCTAGATTAAAAAACCTGCAGTGGCGAAATCTTTCCTTCACCAGAAAATGAAGGCATTTACATAATTACCTCTACAACGTGTTGTGACTTTGGGCTTATTCCAAATGAACCTCAAGCCTAAAATCTCTTTGTGCTTTTTTATGGAGTCCTCTGAAAATGTAGTAGAACATGTTGAGAAGGTAGAGTCACCTTGATAATCATGTGAGGTGCTGCCTTCAAGTGAGCTGCTGTGGGTGTTGTGTGTGTATCTGGGATTCCTTCGGTTGAATTTGGGATCTTTTGCCACAGTCACTGCCATGCTGAAGTTTTTCTGGCTGTGGCTTTGCACTTGGCTAAACCCCAGCCTGAGGCACAAGCAGCCGTGGGTTGTGCAATAAAACCTTTGGGACAGACCTTGACCAGGAGCCTCTTGGCTCTGTGTTCGGGGAGTCTGGGACTTCCTGAGCAGGTGCTGGGGAAGATGAGAATCATGTTCCACAGTCTTGGAGGTCACTGTAAGCCTGAAGAAAATCATGCCAAGAGAAATGAGTCCCCCATGCAGGACTGAGACCTCCCTATCTCAGAGGGCACAGAGCTCCTGAACAGTGTTTTGCTGGAGGGGGTTCACACTTGTGCTGCTGTTCATGTAAACAGGAAGCTGTGAGAGTTTATTAGGTTTTCAGAGAATCACAGAATTGTTTAAGTTGGAAGGGACCTTAAAGACCATCAAGTTCCAGCCCCTGGCACGGGCAGGGACAACTTCCACTACACCAGGTTGCTCCAAGCTCTACCCAACCTGGCCTTAAACACTTCCATGGCTTCTCCGTGAGTCTCTGCCAAGGCCTTACCACCCTCTGAATTAAGAATTTTTTACCAGTATCTAATCTAAACCTACTCTCAGTCTGAATTTTGGTAAGAGTATTTGTATTTGTTATTTTTAAATGTTGTGAACTTTTGCAAGACAGCCAATAAACGTCTCTGTAACACTGACTTTGAAAAGGCTGATTTACAACCCTGTGGAGTTCTTGAGTGGGTGATGGTGACCTGACTGGACTAAATCCCTTCTTGGAAGCATTTGACCTGGTCCCGCCTCCCTGCTCCAGCAGGGCCATCGCAGAGCACATGGCACGGGATGGTGTCCAGATGCTTCTGGAATATCTCCAGTGAGGGAGACTCCACACCCTCTCTGGGCAATCTGTTCCCGCACGATAAAATTCTTCCTCATGTTCAGGTGCAACTTCCCGGGCATCGGTTCCTGCCCGTTCCTCTGGTGCCATCGCTGGGCCCCGGAGCAGAGCCCGGGCCCTGCTCTGCCACCCTCAGCTCGGCCCGGCCCGGCCCGGCTCAGTCCCGTTGGGCTCGCCCGCCCCGCTCGGGCCCCGGAGCAGAGCCCGGGCCCTGCTCTGCCACCCACAGCCCGGCCCGGCTCGGTCCCAGCTCCGTACCGGCTCGGTCCCGTCGGGCCCGCCCCGCCCCGCCCCGCTCGGGCCCCGGCGCTTCCTGCGGCCGGCCCCGCCCCGCGGTCACGTGCGCGCTCGCCCGCTCGGGGCTCGGCTGGCTGGGCCTGTGCGAGCGCTCGGGGCCCGGAGCGGCGGCGGGAGCGCGGCGGGGCCGGGGGCGCTCGGGCCCGGGGCGGCGGCGGGACGGGGCGGGGGGAGCCCGGCCGGGCCGTGAGGGCGCGGCGGAGCCTGGCGGCGGCGGCGAAGCGGCCTGGGGGCTCCCCCCGGCGAGCGCGGGCCGAGCGGGCCGGGCCGGCGGCCGTGGCGGGGCTATGATGAGCCCGCTGCGGGGCTCCGCACCCCCGCGTGTCCCCCAGGCAGGTCCGGCCCGCGGCTGATAACCCCCCACCGGCGGTGAGTGCGGGCGGCGGGGCCCGGCGGGGCGGGCAGGCCCGGGCCCGCCCCTTCCCCCGCGCTGGGGCTGTGCTGGGCCGGGGAGGGCCCGGGGCGGCGGCGGGGCCGGGGAGGGCCCGGGGCGGCGGCGGGGCCGGGCCCGAGCCCCGGTAACGGCCCGGCCCGGCGGGCTCCGGTCCCGGCGTTCCGGGCCGCGCGGCGGGCGCTGTCCCTGGGGGAGGTTGGGCCTGTCGGGCTTGGGTTTCCCACCGGCTCTGTTTTTACAGTGCCTGGGAAACAGGCTTGGGGACGGGATCGTAATTCTCGCAGGGTCTTCCCACTTCCTGCGCTCTCCCGATCCTCTGTATTGTTTTCTTCAGTACTGGGGTTTTTTTTTAGCGTGGAGAAAAGGCGGCTCGGGAGCGACCTTATCACTCTCTGCAACTCCCTGAAAGGAGGGTGTAGCCAGGTGGGGGTCGGGCTTCTCTCCCGGGTAACGAACGACGGGACAAGAGCACACAGCGTTAAGTTGCACCAGGGGAGGTTTAGGTTTGACAATAGGAGGAATTTCTTCACTGGTTAGACATTGGAACGGGCTGCCCAGGGAGGTGGTGGAGTCACCGTCGCTGAAGGTGTTTGAGCAACTGGACGTGGCGCTGAGTGCTCTGGTCTGACTGAGGGGAGGTGTTTGGTCACAAGGTTGGACTCGATGATCTCAGAGGTCTTTTCCAACCGAATTGATTCTGTGATTCCTGTCGTGTCCTGGAATTCCTTTAGCCCTTAGAGAGCTGGATAAAGAGCTGTGTGTTTCTCAAATGCAGTAATCCCACTGCACAGTCTCACTCGGTGATGCCCTTAGGAGCAGCAGTTCCAGAGGTTCCCTTCCTCAGTGGTGGGCACCATATGGTGCTCAGAAAAACACTTGTCTTTCTGGTTTTTGTGCGGATAGAGGATCTTGTCCATCGCAATCTGCTGCCCCTGATGAGTTCTCCTCTCCCTTTCCAGGTATGGCCTCACAGCTGCAGGTGTTCTCCCCTCCGTCAGTATCCTCGAGTGCCTTCTGCAGTGCCAAGAAACTGAAAGTGGAGCCGTCTGTCTGGGATGTTTCAGGACAGAGCAGTAGTGACAAGTATTATACCCACAGCAAAAACCTCCCAGCAGCTCAAGGGCAAGCCAGCTCCTCTCATCAGGTAGCCAATTTCAGCATCCCTGCCTACGACCAGAACCTCCTTCTCCCCGCTCCCTCCGTCGAGCACATCGTGGTCACCGCGGCTGACAGCACCGGCAGCAGCGCCACAGCGTCCTTCCAGAGCAGCCAGACCCTCACCCACAGGAGCAACGTTTCTTTGCTGGAACCATACCAAAAATGTGGATTAAAAAGGAAAAGTGAAGAGGTTGACAGCAACGGTAGTGTGCAGATCATTGAGGAACATCCACCTCTCATGCTGCAAAACAGACCTGCGGTGGGTGCTGCGGCCACGACCACCACGGTCACCACGAAAAGCAGCAGCTCCAGTGGGGAGGGGGATTATCAGCTGGTCCAGCATGAGATCCTGTGCTCTATGACCAACAGCTATGAGGTCTTGGAATTCCTGGGACGAGGGACGTTCGGGCAGGTGGCGAAATGTTGGAAACGTAGCACGAAGGAGATTGTAGCCATCAAAATCCTGAAGAACCACCCTTCCTACGCCCGGCAGGGCCAGATCGAGGTGAGCATCCTGTCTCGCCTGAGCAGTGAGAATGCCGATGAGTACAACTTCGTCCGCTCCTACGAGTGCTTTCAACACAAGAATCATACATGCCTTGTCTTTGAGATGCTGGAACAGAACTTATATGATTTCTTAAAGCAAAACAAGTTCAGTCCGTTGCCCCTGAAATACATCCGGCCCATCCTGCAGCAAGTGGCTACTGCCTTGATGAAGCTGAAGAGCTTGGGTCTGATCCATGCTGATTTGAAGCCAGAGAACATCATGTTGGTGGATCCTGCACGCCAGCCCTACAGAGTGAAGGTGATAGACTTTGGGTCAGCCAGCCACGTGTCCAAGGCCGTGTGCTCCACGTACCTGCAGTCACGGTATTACAGGTAAGCACTGACCTTGCTCACTGAACCAGGTCAGGCTGATCCTGCTGGGGGCTGGGGGTTCCTTCTGCAGACACTGAGCTCTTCTGTCTAACTGAGGGGCAGCAGGAAGTGATCAGCTCTGCATGTTTCCTGGAGATTTCTTCTAAAAGTTGGATGTAAATAAATAGAATGTCTGCGTTGCAAGGGCGGCCTAATCTGCAGCCCAGCACCTTCCTTTTCCCCCAGATGAGTGCACTAAGTTGATTTTACCCTGTCCACTGGCTTGTGACGCTGTATGAAGTGGCAAACTGGAGAAGCAGTATGGTAGTGTTAAGTAGTGGATTTTGGGTTGTTTGCCATGATCTGAAACTAGTCCATTAACCTTGGACATTTAGACGGGAGAGGAGTCAAAGGGATGCCAACTTCTATTTGCTTTTGTTTCTTCTGATTCTTCATCTTTGTCTGAACTCCCTTCAGGAGCACATGACTTCCTGTGTCAACCCTGGCTAAGTCATGCTTTCATGAGACCTGCAGCTCCCTTAGAGCAGTGATGAGATAGATCTCTGCTTCCCTTAGCAATATGTAGAGATGTCCTCTACCCTACTCCTGCCTAAGAATTAAAAATAAGTTTTGGGCAGAAACGTTGAAACTCAGAAACTGTGCATAAAGCAAGCTGTGCTGTTTCTTTCAATTATTCCTCCAGCTTGGCTCTGTTAAGGGTGTATTTGAATTTAAGTAGCAGCAGACTTCAATAAATGGATGCAGAAAGAACTTCTGGCTTCAAAGGGCCGTGAAGAGTCTGTGCTGTATTGTCAGGGTTGCTTTGGGTGGAATGTGAGCTCACTTGACGCAAAACTCAGAGCTAGTATCTAGTCCTTCCAGCTGGGACCAGACAGGACTGAGACACTCCACCCCACCCTGTGTCTCTGCTCTGTTTGATGTCTTCCCTGGCTCCTCACTTCAGTTTAAAGCCTGGTTTATTGTAGGTTTGCTCTGTTCATCCCTCATGCTCCCTGTGTTGTTGCTCCCTTTGTTTTTGTGTTGTTTTTCTTTTTAACTCTAACACCCAGTACCAGCTTTCCATGACATTCCTTTCATGTGATACAGACTTTACTTAATCCGTTGCTCATGATCTTTGCTCAGCTTGTTGGCACCAATCTTTCCAATTCTAAACTATTGATTGTTATGGGGTTTTTTTTGTAGCACAGTTGTCCCCTGTGCCCCACAGCTCTGTAAAAATGCTCACTCTCTAAAATACATCATCAATTTTGTTGTTGTTGCATGGAAAGAGGTGACCACTGGTCAAGATTCTGCTCTATCTGACTTGCCACATGTGTCAGCAAAGCAATTTGTGGAGGCCCATAGTGCTTTCCAGTTTCTGGTATCTCAGAAAGCAGATTTAGCTGAGGAAAAGCAGTGAGGGGTGATAAGTATCTTCCAGGGGCTGCAGGGAGGGAAATTTCTGCTCCATCTGTGTGTGGGGCACTGGACTCCCAGCCCCTTCCAGCTCCCTGGGGTGACTGACTCTGCCAGAAAGGCAAATAACCTGGGATTAGGTGGCGTTGGACTGTCTGCTTGACTGAAGTGAAGAATGCTGTGATGTGGAAATCTAGTATTTAGTGATATGTAATTAGTCTAATGGTGATGATTACTAAAATCCATACTCTAGGAATTTACGGAGATGGCACAGAAACCAGCTTGTTGTGGGAGAACTGGATTGCTTTACCCATATTCACATTAAATTAGTGTTCAGATGAGTTCCAAGTTGGAAATTTCTTCAATGCTGTGTTTAATGAAGCAGTGTAGACCAAGTCTTCATAGGGTTCTCTGTCAGCTATAAAAAATAAACTTCTCTGTGCTCACTTTTTGGCTTTCAATCCCTGTTACTGACACTAACCTCTGTCTGCTGTAGAGACCTCTAAACCAGCCACACTCGGGTGCTGTAAGATGGATTTTCTGATTTATGTATCCTTGAGGAAAAAAAAATCTTCCTTTATTAATTTATTAAGCAGTCTGTGCTGCTGGTGGTCATCCTGTCCAACAGCCCTGCTCGCTTAGGGTCTGGCTGTCCTGCTGGCAGTGGACACCTTGCTCTGTGTGCAGCTCCAGCAGCATTGTCCCGTTGGGATGTCACACTGGCTTTGTCAGGACAGGTGTGTTAGGGCTGAGGCAGGATCCCTTTTCCACAGACACTGCTGCTGCTGCCTCTGCTGCATGGCCCCACTCAGGAGGGGCAGTTCTACTGCTGACACTTCAAAGAGTGAGTAGAAGTGCCTGTGAAGAATTCTTTGGCTCTGAAGCTCAGCATGGAGTAGGAGTAGGTCAGCTCTTTGCAGTGAACAGTTTCTGTGGCAGTCCTAGGATGTTTTTGCAGGAATTCCTCAGGTGAGGTTGCTTTTGTTCTTGGGGAGGATGAATGGAAGGAAACAGCTTGCAGAAATAAAAAAATCCCTGGAATACTGATCTCCCTGCTGTACAGAGTGGGGTTAACTCATGTCCTGTTATATGTGAGTACAGCCATCCTGGGAGTTTTTCTCAGCTCCCTGCCTCCTGGTGCTGCCTGTGGGTCAGTGTAGAGCACAGACTGTAGGACTGGACAATTTGGGCCATGAGAAGGTGGCCCTGAGCGTTGGGGGAGCTGCAGAGTTCAGGAGTATCCATTTCTCACCTCTGCTTTGGGCTCCATGACCTACTTCTGTCCCAGCCATCCTGGCCTGGGGAGCAGCAGTGCCTGCTGCCAAGTCTAACTCTGCTAATCCAGCTCTGTGGTGGCCCTGCTGTTCCCTGCATTGCTGCACTTGCACAGGCTTTGTGTTCCCAGCCTCCCAAGGCACAGGTGTAAACATGGGGTGTTTGGAAATGCTGGGAGGGAGTCTTGAAGTTTTCTGTGGCTGCTGTGAATCCTTTCTCTTCTGAGAGTGCCTGAGTGTATTTGTCAGCTTTGGGAAGCAGTGCTTGGCAAGCATCTGTGCAAAGAGTGTTGTTGATTTTATTTCAAAGGGCTTAAGATGGTAAAATCACTTTAATCTCTGACAGAGCAGCTATGGAAGTGACCTCTGCCTGCTGTCCTGGTTCAGCTCACATCTCATAAGGCTGCTAATTGCAGTGGTGTAAAAGGAGATGAGACAAATTGTGATTTCCCAGCCCTGTCCTGCAATCAGAATGAAATCAGGTGGCTAATGAGAAGTTCATTTACTTAGTTGCAGGGAATAAAATACAAGACTTCAACTTGCTATCATGATGGTACTGAGATTTAGGAATACATAAGTCTATTCCATGGTGGAGTTAAAGACCAACAAACTGCCACAAATCTCTGTTTCCATTAGAATTGGTGGGGGTTTTTTAACACACTTTTGAAGGATTAGCATGCTCTGTATATTCCACAAGCTGTCTATATTTTAGTTTGTTTGCCAGTCCAAATGCATGCAGCATTCCTTATATGACAGGTCTGGGTCCTTTCTGAATTGGAAATTCCCACATCGGGACAGTCAAGAGGGGCAGTACAGTTTATTGATGATGTCTCATAGAATAATGGCAAGGGGGGCTCTGAAAATCCTGTGTGATTGTATGAATTGTATTTTTTCTGCTTGTGAGGAAAGAGATTCCTTTGGTTTGCACCTCTTAGCCTGTAGAAAGTTGTATCTATTCTAGCATATTTCCGTAAAATATAAATGCTTAGCGGGACACTGAGCATTCAAATATCAGCTTCTGCTCGTGTTTGCATAATCATTTTATATTTTCACATGTGAGAAACGTTTTCAAAGTCAACAACTGCCAGGAACAGCCAAATGAGAAGGTAGAAAGAGATCAGTGTTGAGTAGAGAGTGTCATTATGTCTTAGCTTGAGTAATCTGTTATTCTGATTACTGAAGGTGTATCGTGGCTCTGGTTTTGGGGGCTCAGACATAACAGAATCTGGATAATAGAGAATAAATGCAACCTCACTGCAACAGGCAGCTGGTTCAGCAATTTATCTTTGTTATAGAATCCCAGGCTAGTTTGGATTGGAAGGGGGCTTAAAGGTCATCTCATCCCACCCCTGCCGTGGGCAGGGACACCTTCCACTATGCCAGGTTGCTCCAAGCTCAATCCAACGTGTCCTTCTCTGATCTTGTCCTTTCTCAGGTGCCTTGTGCCTGAGCAGCCGGGCTGAGTGCCTTTGTTTTGGAGACACCTGTGTAGACACCTAAAACAAAAGGTGTATCTGTGTCACAAAGGGTGATTAACTGGGGAGTCACTTCTTGCCATGAACAAACAGTTGGGAGGTTGAGCAGTCAGGGGGGGTGAGTGTCAAATTTACTGACACCTGTACGTTATGCAAGCCCTGGTTTTTAGAATTCTGTAGAGGGATCAGAACTGGTTTCAGAGGCTTTTTTAACAACTGAAGTATCCACAGTTTAACACCAGAAATGCCACATGAGCCCTGGGGCATGACCAGGAAATGAATAGCCTGGAGTTTAGAGCTTTTCTGTCTTCCTTTGCTCTCATGTTAGTTATGCATGATGAAGGTCAAGGCTTTCATATTTCCTGTACTTTCCAGAGTAAATTCCCACACCAGCTCACCCGCTCACTTGGGGTTTGCAGCACCTGGGGTTTTGTGCTCTATGCAAATGTAGGACCAGAATTTCTCCTGCCAGAACAGCCTCAGTTTGTTTCAGAACTCTGTGTAGGTGAAGAGCTGTACTAAAACATCCTTCTGTGTTATGAGTCAGCTCCAGACAGAAATCTCCCTGAAATTCCAACCTGTTAGAGAAGCCAACCCTGCATGGAGTGTGAGTTTTTTTTATCACCTCCCCATGAAGGCTGGGCCAGACAGGTACATTTTGCATTAGGTGTGGTTGAGTGCACAGAAACCTGAAACACAACCTCCAGCTGGGCTCTCTGCATCCATTTTAAACTCGAAACTCTCTGAGCAAACCCTGCATGAAACCTGCTGATAGAAACCCAGCAGCTCTCTGAGGAGCTCCTTTTCCTGGCTCTGCAGGTGCTCTTCTTTCCCACATGAAGCAGGCAGCCTCCTGCAGCTGCTTACCCACGGTCTCAAGACCTTCTCCCAGAGAAGTCTCTGTTTGCCAAAGCTTTTCTTCCCAATTCTGTTAGGATTGGCTGGGCTAGATGGTCTTGAAGGTCTCTCCCAGCTTTGATAATTCTGTGGTGCTGTGTGCTGTCTCAGGGACACCTCACATGCTGTCAAGTGTAATTAAACTGATTACTCGAGGAGTAACTTCATGCAACTGTCATTTAAAGGCTTCCTAGGAGCTGGGGGGCACCATGGCAATAAAAGAATCCAATAAGTGATAAAAAGGTTGGGATCCATTAGGCCACCCCAGGAAACAACTTCTGCTTTAAAGTGAATAATTCATATTCACACAGGTTTACTTGAGCGTGGAGGGGCTTTATGCAGAGTGGTTTATAAGGAAGAAATGCAGCTTTCAGAGTAAAAGATTTGACTTTGGCTTTTTCTTTCTTTTTCCCTTACCAGAGCTCCTGAGATCATCCTGGGTTTGCCATTCTGTGAAGCCATTGACATGTGGTCACTGGGCTGTGTCATAGCTGAGCTGTTTCTGGGCTGGCCTCTGTATCCAGGAGCATCTGAGTACGATCAGGTGAGAGCACGTGGGGGATGTGGGATTTTCACGTGAAACCACAATTTTCTGTGTTCAAACCCCTCCTGCACCCCCTGTGTCCCGCATCAGCTTTTGTTGGTGCACATTGCTGTTGTCTGAGCTCGTTTTCTCTCTGTGATATTCCCATTGTCTCTGGGCAGGGAGCACAGAGTTCTGTGTATTTTCACTTGAGCTGAGTGTATCCTGTCCAAAAAAGGGGCCAATTTGCATTTAAGCCCTGGTTTCCAAACCCAAAATATTGAAACACCTTCCTGCCAAAGCAGAAGTGAGGTGTGTGTGTCCTGACGTGGAGCACCCTCTGTAATTTCACCATGAGGGCAGTTTTTCCATGTGGGGACACAGCAAGCCTATCATTCCTGCCCTGTTAATACCTACAGCAACCCTCAGTTTTTATGCAAAGTGTGAGCCTCAAGCTGTCTTTGGAATCCAAGGGCAAGACTCTGAGAGGCATCTTGATCTAATTAGTCCTTTCTGAGGATACTTGGCATTATTACCTGGCCTCGTCAGTGCCTATAAAAGGACAAAAAGTCTATGAGAGAGGTTTTTTTTCAGAGTAGCTTTTCCACTGGGGTTTTTGTGGTGGGATCTTGTTACAGTGCTTGGTATGGTTTTCCTTATGTGATAAAATACATGAAAACTTACTGAGTTTGAAAACTTCCTTGTCATGTGTCTTCCCAGCACTGTAAATTTCCAAAGGAAACACAGTGGTGCCTTAATGAGCAGAATGAGTTAGAAAGTAGCTGAGGTAGGGCCTGGTGGTTTCCTTGTGCACTGAGTTTTGTGTAATTCTGAGAACCTTATCTGCTCATGTAGGTGGCTGGGGAGGAGCTGCTTTTTCCATTGCTTAATGACAGGATTTTGCAGGCCTCCGTGAGGCAGCATGAGGTGTGACTTCATGGGGTTGATTTTGATGTCTGAATTTCCCTTGAAGACTTGGGATGACTTGGCTTTCATGTTTTCTGAGATTCTGCAGCAGCAAGTGAAAGTTGGGGTGGAACTTGTGAGAGGACCTCTCCAGGAATGAGTTCATGGACTGGGATGGGATTTACAGCTATTTTTTTAAAAACCCTTTGGCTGTAAAGCAAGAGTTATGTCTCGTAAAAACAGAAGTGTGACCTGAACTACTGTGTAGATACAAGAAATATTCACCTGCAGACACTTAGATCCACCTTGGCTTAATTGAAAAGTGAGCTCATAAATTCATGTAATCACAAGCTGTGACAGTGCCCTGTTTCGGCACAGTGGCATAGCAGGAGTTTGGCAAATAAGGAATGCTAAAGGACCTGTAATTGATGGTTTGATCAAGGTGTAGTTACCTTAATACTGTGGAGTTTTTCATAAATTTGCTATTTTCTTTCCTTTTGAGCATACCTTTTTATTTGTTCTCTCTTCACCAGTGTCTTATCAATACCATCACAAGGATTCAGGTGCATCTTCCAAATTTCTGAGCCACATTTTTTACATGTAAAAAATAAGTATATTAAATGTGTTTGAGGATATTTGGTCTTGGTTTCTTGGTCAGTGAGAGCTTTGCCACGACATTATTCTGAAATTGTGTGCCTAGAGTACTGTGTAGGCAAGCAGAGCAATGTTGCTTGGATAATTATGCCTTTAATTATATATATGTACGTGTTAAATTCAGTGGTATTTTTCCCTCAAAATGTGTAATTCTTACACTGCTCATTGTCTTAGAAACCTACAGTCTGCTTACATATACTTTAGCAAAAACCAAATTTCCTTAAAATAAGAGAAATGTATTTAAAAACCAAGATTTTTGCGTGATTGCAAAAGTGGCTTTATAAATACTTGAGACGGTCCGTTTCATTTTGCAGATTTACATATCTGGGCATTCTTTCTTTACAGGTAATTTCCTATTAGCTGTGAACAAACCTGGCTGTTAATTACCTCATTAGCTATGAATTCTTTATATTGGGAGTGCTCACTCTTGTAATTTTCTTTCCTAGATTCGTTATATTTCACAAACTCAAGGCCTTCCAGCGGAGTATCTTCTCAGTGCAGGAACGAAAACAAGCAGGTTTTTTAACAGAGATCCAAATTTGGGATACCCACTGTGGAGGCTCAAGGTTTGTCTGGCTCTTCCATCTCCCATTCCCTTTTGTTCATTGAGGACTCGATAGAAATTCCCACCCAGTTTTGGTGTGCTGTGAAAACATCGTGAGTGAGGATTGGCTTTGAAACGTGGCTGATTTGGGGTCTGTGATTGCAGGAGCTGTGCAGAGCTCCTGGTGCTGCTCTAACAATAGCAGCTGTGCATGATAGCACCAGCAAAGAGTGGGTGTTCAGTCATTGAGATAATGGGTGCTTATTATGGGCTGCTCATTCTCAGGGAAGTGTGTCATCTTGTTGTCATCTCCTGACAATACAACCAGTAAAATACAGAGTATTTCGTGATGGTTTCGTTAGTTTAACAGGCATCTGGTTATGGGTTGGCAGAGGACAGGAAAGAATGGGATTTAGGCCTGATTTGCCTTGAAAGCTGAGCAGCAAAAAGAAGGGAGTTTTGCCTTTCTTCTTTGTGGAAGAGGGGTTTTGAATATTTATAGCCTCTTCTCTTCCTAAGTCAGAAACCTTCAGTTCTTTTGGCTAATGCACTACCTAAGGAAGCCTTGAAATGAAGTCATCCTGTTGTTAATTCAGCTTTCAATGAATGATCTTTCCAGCTGAGGAAATGGGATCCCAGGGCTGTTTGGGTTTGACCTGCTGGTCTGTGGTGTGTCTGAAAGCAGCAAATGATCATTTGCCTCAGCAATTTCTTGTTGCTTTTTCCTTAACAATATGCAATATCTCCATTTATATGAATGTTTTCTTCTATAGACTCCAGAAGAACATGAGTTGGAAACAGGAATAAAATCAAAAGAAGCTCGGAAATATATATTCAACTGTTTGGATGATATGGCGCAGGTGTGTGGGGATCTTGGGGTACAGATAACTCATTAGTTTTTCACACTTAATTTAGTAATTTTAATTTTTTGGGAGATCTCTAAAAATGAGGCTCCTGTGCTGGAGCAGTCAGTCCTTTTCCACTGGCAGTTCAGAGCACTGATGTAGGTTTACCATGGTGCTAATTTGCATCAGAAATCAGTGGATTAAACACAGTCAAAATGTTAATTATGAACTTGTTTGAAATGTTTTGTGTTTTCTTAGGCCTCAGTGTGCTAGACAGGAGTGTACCCAGCCTGTTCTCAGTATAGTGGAGCAGTAGGAGAGCTGAGCCCCTTCAAATGTGTTTGTAGGATTAAACCTCTTGTTAGTCTTCAGAAATATTGACAAGAACTACAGATAATTCTTACTTTCATTCTCTCCTTAGAGGTAAAATGAAGGAATATCTGAGTGGTTTTAATATCATGAGGCCTTAAATCTTAAATATCAATTTTCTGTCGCTTTTGTAGCTGTTACCATCAGGTTACATCTGTGCAGAGAAGGTGGAATCATTCTGGCTTGCCAGCCCCTTATAGATTCCCCCAAAATGTGAGGGCATTTTGCCAGGGAGTGGAGAAAGGTTGATCCCTTTGAATAGACCAACTCCCTATTGAGAAGAAAATTCCACGTGCAAGTTTGACTTTCTCTCAGAATGAGCAAGGGAAGGTGGTGTGTTAGCACTGTAAAACCTGAAATGAGTCTGGCTAAGAGACAGAAATGCTTAATAAATATTTCTGTGGGATGTGAAGTCATTGAATTGTTAGGCAATTAATTTGATGTTTGTGTGAACTGCTCCCATTTGATTTTCCAGGTGAATATGTCTACAGACTTAGAAGGGACAGACATGTTGGCAGAGAAGGCTGACCGAAGGGAATACATTGATTTGTTGAAGAAAATGTTGACAATTGATGCAGATAAGAGAATTACTCCACTGAAGACTTTGAACCATTCGTTTGTTACAATGACACATCTGCTGGACTTCCCCCACAGTAACCAGTAAGCTCCCTTGGATGGGTTGTTTTGTTTCAGGTTTACTGGAAACACAGAACACCCCAGCTTTCTGTCAGTGCTGTTTTCTGCAGCTCCTAGCTGATCTGAAAATAGCAATTGCATGTGTAAGGAATGGAGTGTTCATAAGCTTCCTTTTCATGTTTTAGGACATTCTTTGTTGGTTTAAAAGAATTTGAACCTAAAGCACGTGCATGAAGTTGGGAATCTGTCACATCTCTGTCCTGTTTTTACAAATCTGATGTTTTCCTTCTGTCATTCTGTTCCAGTGTGAAATCTTGCTTTCAGAACATGGAGATCTGCAAGAGAAGAGTGAACATGTATGATACAGTGAATCAGATCAAGAGCCCTTTCACCACTCACGTTGCTCCTAACACAAGCACAAACCTGACAATGAGCTTTAACAACCAGCTCAACACAGTACACAACCAGGTATAGCATCTTTCACCTATTTTGTCCTGATCAAAGACACAGAGTAGGCTAATTGGGTGCCTTCAGGCCAAAATTTAAACTACTTTCCAAAATTTGTAGTCTTGTCTCAAAGCCTAATTTTCCAAAACTCAGGCCAAGGAGCCTGTTTACTTCATGTATTGAAAATTTGTCTGTCGGTTCAGCAACGTAAGTAAAGTTGGTGCAATTCATGTTTTTTTGTTCTGTGTTGTCTTAAGCCTTTTACCTCAAACATTTTCCAGGTGTTTTCCTCCTAGTTTAATATTGATGGTTCCTGCTGTTTGTTTTATAACAAAGAGAGATAAGATTACAAGAGATAAATAATTTTTTGTTTGTTTTATTTTCCTAGGCCAGTGTGTTGGCTTCCAATTCCACTGCTGCTGCTACCCTTTCCCTGGCCAACTCGGACGTCTCCCTCCTCAACTACCAGTCTGCCCTGTACCCATCCTCTGCAGCCCCAGTGGCAGGAGTGGCTCAGCAGAGCGTTTCCTTGCAGCCTGGAACCACCCAGATCTGCACACAGACAGACCCCTTCCAGCAAACCTTCATTGTTTGTCCCCCTGCTTTTCAAAGTAAGCGGAGAACCCTTTGTGGGATCCTGTGGTTTCAGTCAGTTAAGGCAGGAGAAGTTGTGATTTGCACTAAACTGAAAAAAACCCTGACTTGAGAAGAGCTCTCTGTGGGTGTCACACGGGGCTCTTGCATCAGATGTAAGTGCAGAACCAGGTCAGACATGTGCAGACAGCTTGATTCTCTTCCAGGTCGTGCTGGAACAGGTGACAGGATCTTGCCTGCCTGGGTTGCAGGCTCCAGCTGCTTGCTCAACCAGTTTTTCCCCCCAAACTGAACACAGCAGCATTCCACAGAAAGCAGGGAACAGAGGAGCCAGACCTGCCTGAAAATCAGTGTCTTGCTGTGTTTGTTATCTCAAGAGAAATATCTGGCGTTTGAGCCTCAGTTCACAACCCTGATGCAAGTTTTTGCTACCAGCAGATTGTCACAGGTTGTGGGTCAGTGATCTCAGCACAGGCAGAGCTCTGTTCATGCCTCTGTTCATCCTCAGGGTTCTGCAGTTATGCTGATAGCTGGACTGTCTTAGTCTGGAGGGTTATTTGTGATATGGGAACTGACAGTGTAAGGCTTGAACTCTGAACTTGTCTCAAGCAGCTTGGATTAGGTGTCTGGTTTCTGCAAACCAGACTCCCCAGAGCTGAGCTGGTGAGGGCTGGCTGTTGTCATGGCCCTTCAGGATCCCAGGATGCAGAAGTATTTACTTCAGCTGGTGTTTTACTGGGATTCTGTCAAAGCTTTTCTATCCCTTAATCTGACTCTATCCTCTGCCCTTACCTGGTAGGAATTTGATTTTTGGAAACAAATGAAAGAAAGAAAAATAAAGCAGCTTAGTGATGTGTCTTGTCCTCCACAGCTGGACTTCAGGCAACTACAAAGCATTCTGGGTTCCCAGTCAGGATGGAAAATGCTGTCCCAATTGTGCCACAAGCACCTGCAGCACAGCCACTGCAGATCCAGTCTGGAGTTCTCACACAGGTAAAAAAACCACCCCAACCCCCCCCATAGCCTCAACTGCAATTCCACCATGCAGGAGAACCTGCCTGAGCACAGGGGGTTCTCAGGACACTCTGAAAGGTTAAATGCAGGTCACTTCTAAGACAGTGTTTTCTTGTTTTGTTTTGTTTTTCTGGAATATTTAAAGTCTGAGCTATTTTATGTCCTGTGCCTCCCTGGTTTTAGGAGTTTGATTAAATAATGGGAATAATTATGTGTTTTTCAGCTGCTAAAAACAGGCTGTATTTTTTCAGGCATGGACACTGCCTTACAGGCAGTGCTGGTCATTTTTGCCTACACTTTAAAAACGTGGCAGGAGAAATCATTGCTGTGAGAAGTGAGATCCCAGTAAACAGAGGTGACAACACAGATTACTCATGCTAAAATTTCATCTTTAAATCAACACAATTATTTCTGAATCCTTCTCAGCTAGTTACATTCTTAGTGTGAATTAATGTGTAGCAATGACATATCTATTTCTGCAGTTTGCAGTTTAAGCAACATTCAATACCAAAATTCACAGATCATTCTAAAAATGCTGTTTTAAATAATGTAATGTGTCATAAATTAAAACCATTTTGATTTCCTAAAAGTAATCCTTTAATATACAATAAGTGCCCAGTGATTCACAAGTTCTATTCACTGAAAATTTGTAGTTGCCTTTATAATTAAGTGCATTTTTATTTATTTGCATAGTTCTCGTTTCTGCTGGCATTAACACATACTCTGTTAGTTTTACTCTCCAGGCAGTATATTGCACTTACTGACCTTCTTGTAGAGGAGTAATTTTTAGTTTGTTCAGTCCAAATATTTTGGTGGCATTCTGTGATTGCTGGTTTCTTTAGCATTAAGGATACAGGTCACAGCATCCAGAAAGCAGAATCCACTTGAAGGCCCACCTGAATCCAAGAGTGCAAATTGTACAACAACAATCTGATTTGAATTAGACATTTGAGGGACTAATACATGTCTGGGTGGTTTCATCACAGATAACTTTGCTCTTTCATGACACAAAAGACCTGCTGTGCATTCCATGAAATCCCATAGTTTACCTTTTCTCAAGAGTTCCTGTGTGGATTCGAAGGTCTGACAGCAAGTGCAGGGAGCTGCCCAGGGTGCAGTCTGTGCCATGGCTAGTGCAGTGTGGCTGTCACTTGCCCTCTGGGATCCAGTAAAGTGCCAGTAGCTGAACTCACCTTGGCTTCTGAGCTGTGTCATCAGAGAGATCCCATCCCCAAATTTTTCCCCAGCTCATTTTGACTTTTGAACTGTCTCATTGGAGAGGTCCCGTCCCCAAATTTTTCCCCAACTCATTTTGACTTTTGAACTGTGTCACTGGGCATGTGGTTCCCAGATTCCCAGCTCCTCGTGCTCTCCTCAGGGCCATGTAAGTGCCTGTGGAGGAGCTGCAGGGTCTGGGTGTTGGTGTTGGTGTCGGTGCATCCCTTCCCTCCCGCGCTGCAGAGCGCCAGCGCGGTGCCCCTCGCCTGGCCCTGCTGCCCAACGCACTGACCTGCACTTACCTGCCTCAGCTCGTGTGTTTCACTCACTGCCTGATCTACATTTCAGGGAAGCTGTACACCACTAATGGTAGCAACTCTTCATCCTCAAGTAGCCACCATCACGCCGCAGTATGCGGTGCCCTTTACCCTGAACTGCGCAGCCGGCCGGCCGGCGCTGGTCGAACAGACGGCTGCAGTACTGGTAATTGCCTCCCTTGATTGTGTTCACTAACTGAGTTTTTGTTTTAACTTAGACTTGCAGAGGGCATGGAAGCATGTGCCATCTTGTGGCTGTGTTCTTGCTACATCTTAATGTCTTGTTGTTTTCCTCCCCAACATTGCTGAAGCACTGTCTGACTCTGACGTTTAGTGTGGCTCTGTAAAGAATCCAGATCCATTGACTATTCCCTTTGCTAGCCTAGTATTGAAAGCTCTTCTAAAATAGACCCTAGAAGAGTTGTAATCGTTCTTGTTCTTCGCTTACTCTCCTATCTTTGCCTTTTGATTGTGGAATACAAAGGAATCAGTCTTTAGCTTGACTCTGCTACAGGTACCTGGATGGCCAGAATTTGACCTACTTGGCAAGTTAGCTCCATATTTTTTTTTCCAACACGTGTAAAGCTGCTTTGTATGGAGAAATGTTTCAGATCACTAAACACAGGCTAAAATCTCTAATGACAGCAAATTCTTTAATGTATTGCTTTAGCAGTTGATTTCTCTTAACCTCTGTTGAACATTGACAATAATTTTCTGGCCTTTTGTTATTTATAGCCAATCGCACGTAGCTTGCTTCATCCAGATAAAGATTCTGTTCTTCACAGATACTTTCAGTTGATATTTATTCCTTGGTTGAAATTAAAGGTGAGCTCTAGTATCCAAAATGGCAATAGGTAGCTTTTAGGTCATTTGGAACAATTCTAAAAAAGAATGGGGGAAGAGAACGAACACACCTTTAAGAAGTGTATGTTTGCAAAATTGTCCTCTCCTGTATTCTGGCACCTGCATCAGAACAACTTTGCAAGTGCCACAAAGAAGTCATTGTAAAACTCCAGAATCAGATCAGTGAAGCTTATGAAAACATTGCAGTGCACTGAAGTGCTGGTATCCTCACATGTCCTTCAAAGCACATTCCATTGTGTGAACCATGTTGTTTCTTGTGGCTTTAAAGTGGTAGTTTGAATGTCGTTTTCTTCCGAGAGGGAGGCCTCTGCTGAAGTGGAATTTGCTCAAGTCATACCTGTCCTGAAATTTAAACCCACTCATTTGAGTTCTTGTGAACCAAGTGAGCTGCTCCCTGGTTCTGAGGATGGGAAGGCAGGAGAGTGGGGTTCTCCTGGTCACAGCTCTGAGCTAAACAGACCCAGGGGTGCTCCTTCTTTCCTCCTGTTGGATTTTGATTGCTGAAAGGCCGCAATCCGGGCTCCAAAAACAGCAAGGGGTGGCTGTAGCAGAGCTTGGGACACAAGTGAGTTGTTAGTGATGTTTTCCAAAGTGTATTTGGGCTTTGATTCAACAGGCAAATTCTATTCTGCTGTGTGTGTGCAGTGGACTTGAGGTTCAACTCCCCTGTACAGCAGTGCAGATCAGAGCCGGCTGTCTCCAGACTCTGAGCCTGCATTCTGAGTTTCTCTGGAGGACTTGACTAGTTCTCTTTGGATTCTGGGAGCCTTTGGCGTGAATTTGCTCACCTTTAGTGCTTCCGACACTTCTCCCTTGCTGCTTCCCCTGAGTTTGCATTAGCCATTTGCTCAGCTTTGCATATTTTTGTCCTTCCTCTGTCAAAACAGTTCGTCGCTTGGAAGGCCCGATTTCTGCCTCTCATTGGGAATTTATATCTTGCTGTATTAAACTCTCTGCTTTGTCTTGTGCAGGTGTTGGCTTTTGGAAAGACGCATGGTGTGACTTTTAACATATTTCTCTTTTTATTTTTTATTTTTTCAATGTTGTTGTTATTATTATTATCATTATTATTCTGCTTATGTTGGCAGAGGTTTTAGCAGCTCTCTGCTTTGAAGGCTTCTTGTTCGGAACTGGTATTTGTACTAAGTGGATCTGTTACTTGCAGAAACATTGAATTTAAAACAGCAGATTTTGCAGTTTAAGCTGCAAGAGAGAAAGCCACATATTATCAAAATCATGGAAATACTACGCTGTCGAATTTATTTGGACAGGGACATTGATAATATTAATGAATTGAACCTGCCTTCATGTAACTAAATTATTGTTCAGTGTGGCTTTTCTTAAATGCTTCAGTTGAGGTGGGTGAATCTCCACAATAATACCACAATCTCAGCTCTTTCAGTGTGAGCTCTGCAAGGCAGAAAAGCAGAAAGGACCAAATTGGTTTAATATTTTGGGACCTTTCAGCGGAACAGTGGTGTAAGTTTATGTTCAGAAAGAGTCCCGAGCACTGCTGCTGCACCTGGCAGTGCAATGCCTGGCTGCATGTGCAGCATGATCTAAACACTGTTCTCTCCAGATGACAGCAGTGATAAAAGAGATCAGCAAAATGTTGGGGAAGCTCATTCCTCTGGTTTTCTTGTTCTTGGGAAAACATGCGAAGATGAGCTGTACCTCTGCAAGCTAACAATCCACCCCAGTGCATTTATTGCTTGGACAAATCTCTGCCTGCCCCTGCAGGAACTGAAGCCTAGTGAGCCTCGTGTCTGTGTTTGTTGTTTTGCAGCAGGCCTGGCCGGGGGGAACCCAGCAGATCCTGCTCCCTTCCACCTGGCAGCAGCTTCCAGGGGTTGCTTTGCACAACTCTGTTCAGCCGGCGGCCGTGATCCCAGAGACCATCGGCAGCAGCCAGCAGTTGGCCGACTGGAGGTAGGGATTGCAGGGGCTCCAGCTCCCTGCCAAGTGGGAATTCATCCATCACCGTGCCCAGAATGTCTCCCTTCCCCTCAGGGGCTCGGTGCAGCTCATGGTTCCTGCGGTGTAGTCATGGGATTTGGGTCTCTTGTGTTTTCTCTGCTCCAGGAATGCACATTCCCATGGAAATCAGTACAGCACTCTCATGCAACAGCCATCTCTGCTGACCAACCACGTGACATTGGCCACAGCACAGCCTCTGAATGTTGGGGTTGCTCATGTTGTGAGGCAGCAGCAGAGCAGCAATGTGCCAGCAAAGAAGAACAAGCAGCCAGCACCGAGCACAGCCAAGTAAGGATTCCATTGCTTCCTTTCCCAGTCCTAGAAAAGCCATGAGTTTGTTTGTGGAGGTTGCCTTTATGGTGAGAAAAATGTGTCTTCTGATCACAGAGGCATTGAGAGTGTAACTTTATTGTGCTACAATTGCATTTCAAGATGTCCTGGAAAAAGCCTTTGTGCTGTAGTCACTGATTTAAATTATATTAATTGCAGTGAGTGCAGGGACATGATTGATCAAGTGCTTTGCTGTCCTTACTGAGTGGTTTTACACTCATGGGGTGTTGGTGCCATAGCAATACAAGTGACAGGACGAGGGGTGGCAGGTTTCTGGCAGTGTTCAGGTGGATCAGTCCCATTCAGAGCAACCCTGAGTGCCTTTGGCTGTGTTTGTGGCACTTTGCTGTTTGAGTGTCTGCACTGAGGTTCTGTTTATGTACTTGAAGATGCTGCTGCTTGTATGTTCCTAATTTGTCCCAGCCTCTGACCTGGAGCTGAATCCTGCTGTGCTTTTCCTGCAGGCCCAGCTCATCTCTAGAGCCTGTGCCCACCCAAGTGTACTCTCTGATTGGGAGCAGCCCCCTGCGCTCCACCTCCTCCTCCTCCAACGTGCTCGTCCCCGTGCAGGAGCAGCACCAGCCCATCGTGATCCCTGACACTCCAAGCCCCCCTGTCAGTGTCATCACCATCCGCAGCGACACTGATGAAGAAGAGGACAGCAAATACAAACCTGCCAGGTGGGATGTTCATTTAGCCTGTGCTAGGCTGTGCTGGGCTCAGCTCAGGCATCAGGGAGGGTGGGGAACACGATGTGTGAGCCCTGGGCAGGCTCAGAAGAGCTGCATAAGACAGAATATTCTCCATCACATCTCCGTGTCGTTGTGCCTGTAGTTAATCCGAATTTAATTTGACAAGGAGGGAGGGTGTGAGATCCCAGAGGGAGATCTGTAACCTGGTGGGCAAAGCTAGAATGTTTTCCATTTGCATTTTGTCTTTTTTTCCCTGCAGTTTGGGTATGAAGCAGAGATCCAACGTCATCAGCTACGTCACTGTTAACGACTCCCCTGACTCTGACTCGTCCCTGAGCAGCCCCTATGCCCCAGACCCCCTGTCCTCGCTCAGGAGCACTGGGGGGGCCCTGGAGCTGCCCAGCAGAGCCGCTGCAGACAGCTCCAGCTCCCGGACCATCATCGTGCCGCCCCTGAAAACGCAGCTCAATGACTGCATTGTGGCCACCCAGGCTTCAGGTGGGTATCTCAGGGTGCTCAGGGGCTTTGCCAAGGCTCAGGTGCTCTCCTGTCCCTGACACATTCATCCTCACAGTTTTGGACTTTCCACATTGGGTCTTTCTCAGCTTTAGGTTTCACAGCTGCTGTCCTGAAAGCCTTGGTCTGTTTTCATAGTCCTGGATAGATTTACCTTTCATTCACATTTGGCTGCATTTAGAAAGATCTGTAAACATTCCTGATGGTTTCTTAGTCACATTTGAAATCGTAATGAAAGCAAAGTCTCTGTGACAGAAACAGTCAGTTCAGTGCCCAGAGCTGGTTACCACCAGCGTGGGAAGGGGAGGAGTGGACTAAGCTTGTGACATCTTCCAGGCATCCTGAGCAGCACCAGTAAGACCAAGCCAGTGGCCTCAGTGAGCGGGCAGTCGTCAGGATGCTGCATCACACCCACGGGGTACCGCTCCCACCGCGTGGTCACCAACGGCGTGCAGCCCCTCAACCTCAGCCAGGTGAGTCTGCCTGCCTCTGCTGGCCTTGGGGATGCTTTAGAACTGCTTTAGAAATGTGTAAGGCAGGGAGAAGAAGGGCTTGGTTGCAAGAGGATCAATAGCTGCAAGTGCTAATTCTTTGGAGGTGATTCTGTCCTGGGGTTGTGCAGGGTGGGACAGACTCTGTGGGGAGTACAGGGGAAGTTTCTCAAGGCAAAGGATTTGTTCCTGTACCAGAGAGCAGGAGAAGGAGGTGTGGTTATGTCCATAGTCTTTCTTTGTGCTCCTTGTCACACCTGTGTTAGAGCAGGTCCTTCTTGCCACTCAGGTGGGAGGGTGACACCAAGATCCAGCTGTTGAATTAGAGGCACAGTATGAAGAAATTCTTTAGTTCTTTACCTTTCTTTAGATCTCACAGAAGTACAACCAGGAGATTAAGACTGGACTTTCACACTAGCAGTTAGCGCCCGACGTCTTTGAATATTTCAATTCAAAGTTTGGTTTCACTTCATTTTGTGTCAGGACTCTTGATCTCTGGGTCACACTGCAGCAGCCTCTCAGAGGAGAGGGAGTGTTACCCGTGCAGTTCCCTTCTGGCATGGGCACCAGACAGGTTTTTTTGTGCTAAAATGGGGCAGCCCCCCCAAGCTGCCACCCTGCCAAGGTGCAGAGGAGTAGTTGTGTGAGGAGTTCTGGGGCTGGGTTAGATCTAGGACCTGCCTGCACTTGTCCAGCTGTGGTCCCCCAGGAGTGGCAGTTTGACCCCACTGTGGAGAGCAAGACCTTTGTCCCCATGGAACTGCAGTCACCCTTCTCAGATCTGCGGGAGGGTGTCACGAGGGAGGGTCTGCACGTGTGTCAGGTGGGATGGAGGTGTCAGTCGGGGGGCTCTGGCTGCCCCTTGCTCACCTGAGCATGACCACTGACCTCATTTACTCCTTCCCCTGCAGAACCAGCAAACCACAGTGCTGGCCTCCCAGGAGAGAAGTGGAAACGCTGTCCCACGCCGGCAGCAAGCTTACGTGGCCCCCCTCACGTCAACGATTTCTCAGGCTCCCTACACGTTCCAGCACAGCAGCCCAGTGCATCCCCACCTGGCAGCAGCCACGGCCAGTGCCCACCTGTCCAGCCAGCCCCACATGTACACTTATGCCCCCACCACTGCGGCCACGCTGGGCTCCACCACCTCCATCGCCCACCTGTTCTCCCCTCAGGGCTCGTCGCGCCACACCACCTACGCTGCCCACCCCAGCACCCTGGTGCACCAGGTCCCTGTCAGCGTGGGGCCCAGCCTGCTGACGTCTGCCAACGTCCCCCCCGCCCAGTACCAACACCAGTTCGCTCCCCAGTCCTATATTGGTGCTTCCAGAGGATCTGCTATTTACACTGGATACCCGCTGAGCCCCACCAAGATCAACCAGTACTCCTACTTGTAGTTCCCAGTAAAGCACTGTCCTGCGATGGGCCGGAGAGGTTGGAGAAGGATTTCAGGTGAACCTTTGCCTGGGAATGACTGCCTGGTTCATGTTTCTCCCTGATCTGGTTGTATGTTGTTCCCAAATGTCTCTGGTGAGTTCAGTCTCTAACTGAGCAGCATGTTTTGTTACCAGTACGAGGGTCACTAATTAAGTTTTAAAATTTTACTTACTTTTTATAGATGCTTTTAAAAAATTCATGGTCACATTTATTTAAAATTGTTCTGTTGTGCTAATCAAAAGGGGTGTCAAATCAGTGTCTTGGAAGACAGATCCTGATGTCTTTTTTAACTTGTGTAACTTAAAAAGATTTGCAGATTCTATTTTAGCAGCTTGCACAAATACACGTTGCCACTAAAAATGTAGTGCATGTTTATCTCATTACGTTGCTGGGGCAGTTTTAAAATCAGATTTACTATTTTAACATCTGTTCTCTAATTCACGTTGTCTTTAACAAATTGCTGGTTCTGCAAAAGCCATTACATCTCCATATATGTTTCTGTCAAAGGTGTTTTGTTTACTCCTCTGCTTTGTTTAAGGACTGGTAGAGGCAGCTGCCTTATACCAGCAACACGATACATTCAGGAGTCCTGTAAACCCTGGAGTCTGCTTTGTTTTCTCGAAAATTCTCCACAACCCAGCTGAATTTTTGTTGTGTTCATTGCAGAATTCTTCTAAGTGGTTCAAACTGCATTCAGGATCTCACTGTGTGACAGAGCTCAGCAGCTCTGTCAGGGTGGTGTTATCTCCAGTTGAGAGTGAATAGTGCAGCATTGCTCTAAAATTTGGTTTCTGCAGCTTATTAGATGCTGGCCCTATAATGGAGCTGGATTCCTTCACAGAAGCACAGGGCTTTGCTTTGTTCTGTTTTTCTTAATATTTTGCCTCACGTGATTCATTTAGGAGGGAGATGAATTTGAAATACAATGAAACATCACTGTATTGATGTGTACAGCTTTTTATACTCCTGTGAGCGTATCCTCCTGGATATGTCAGCAGCTACTCTAAAGCGCTCTTAACAAGACTTGTAAACAGTACGTGCATGTAGGAATTGCAACAAAAAAAAAAAAGAGAAAAAACAAGACAAAAAAAGAGAAAGAAAAAGAAAAAAGGAAAAAAAATCCAGATTTTAAAGTTTATTACTGAATTTAAAACTATTTTAGAAGTTTTGTATTGGTGGTGTTTTAATATTTTACAGAAAATGAAATATGTACATATTGATTAGAAAAATATAACAGGCAAAACTTCCTGCTAACCCCAAATGTTCTGTCTTTGTAATCAAAATGTGTAGTGATTATACTTGAACTCTGTACTTAGTGTTTGTCTAATTCTTAAACGTTCCTGGGGATGGAAGTGTTGTATCCTTTGTATTTAAACCAAAATGAATTGATTCATGTTGGAATGTATGTGATATAATGCAATGGTTAGAGCTCATCACTGTAGCACTGAGAGAGGAGTAGAGCTTCACGAGAGGAAAGGATACCTTGGATTTGTTTTGCACAGGTATGTGTGATGAAGAGTTGTTTGGTGTGTCCCCTTATTGTAGTGCCTTAAATGATGATGTAGTGTGACTAGAGTTTACAGTGAGCTTGCCTTACGAGGGACCAGCAAGCCCCCGTCGAATTGAAGCAATTCACCCACCCAGCTTTCCCCAGCCAGAGCAGCAGGATGGTGCAGAGCCCTCTCCCTGTCACCGCTCTCATCTGAGCTCCGTTCTTGTTCCCAGTGAAGCGATGTCCCCTTGAAGCTTTCCCTTGAAATGGCACATGTACTGTTAGTGTCTGTCAGTGCATTTCGAATAAGGTAGTGCTGGGAATGCATTGGAATGTTCAGTCTAATATTGCAGAAGTGATTAAATACGTGCAATCACTTTTATTAGGTTTAGTGTGGCGTTACCTTCCCCCACAGGAATAGCAGACGTGTCGTGTAAAATATTGCTAGCTTGGTGATAGAATATTTATACCAAAGAGAGCCTGCTGTAAAGCACATAATACCATTAAAAAGTTTTATAATGCTACTGCTAATGTGGAGTTGTTGGGAAGGTCTGTCAGCTGTAGCCCTGGTTAGTGTTCAGAGGAAATACTCACTTTGGATAATCAGTGCAGGTTTTGGACTACACTTTGTTTTCTTGGGTCCCTTGTACTAGGAATTATTTCTCATCTAACACATAAAGTATCTTGTCCAAAAGGATGATATAAACTGGTTCCAGCGGTCGTGTTACTGCAGCAATAAGAGGTTTGGTAACCTTGAACCCCAGTTTATGTTCCGTCCCAGTGGGAAGGAGGCCGGTCCTGACTGGGCTGTGGCAAGAGATGCCCAAGTCATTTCTGCAAGCCCACATTCCTGCTAGAAGGAAGTCTGGACTGGCCTGAGATGGATGGACTGAGGGAGGGATGGAGGGCTGTGGAACTGGACGGTAGCATTAGCCCACATTGATGTTCAGTGTGTTTGTAGTCGGAGCACTTCCGTGAGCGTGCGGAAAACCAACCTTGCTGTGCCACATCGTTGCTGCAAACAATGCTGTTTGTTGCTGTAGGCACTTTCTTGCTTTTTTTGACATTGCTTGTGTTCAGTACTTGCCTTGAGATACCTCTTGGGTACAGAGTTGTGCCTTTCCACCGAAAGGCAAACCAAGCTCCAACTCCCTGTTTCACAAATAGGACTTCATGGAAAACACTTCACTAACAGGAAAAAAAAAAACCTAACGACCTCTAGCAAAATCTGCTAATAATTTTGAGAACTTGCCCACTTCTCCCTAAAAAAAGCAGCTTAAAATGTCCATTTAGAGACCTTGTAACACAATTAATCCCAATCAAATGTATTCCCAAAGCACGGAGTCATCTCCTCCACTGCCCGAGTTCCCAGAAGTGTTGGAACCAGGAGGATGAGGTGGAAATGACGTAGGTAAAATCAAACGTGCTCCATTTGGAACAAGCTGTCAATACCCCAGAGTTCCTCTGTGATACACAGCAAACCCCACCCCAGCAGGGCCAGGGCCTCCCAGTCTGGCCCCACTATATGATGCCCAGTTTAGGTGTATTGTGTTCTGCTCTAAGGAGATACATCCCTTCTTCCCTTGCATATCCAGCCTCAAACTGGGTTCAAGAATTGACTCTCCTCATTGTCAGAGCCCACTACACGTTTTTGGAGAGAAATCTGCTATCTCTGGATAGGAATTGGCATCCTTTTCTTTACAACTAGTTTGGGATTCACCTTTGGAATATTTGATAGCCGTGGTCCCAGCTAGGTTTGTCTGTGTGATTCTTGAGCTGTTCAATCAGTTTTCTCTTACCTGACCTGTATTTGCAGCTGTGATAGCCCCTGCAGAGGCAACTCCTGAGGCTTTCCTGCTTAGCACCTAATTGATGGGATGCAGTAATTTACCTCTGACTCAGCAATTTCTTTTAGTACATGAAACTAAATTGCTTCTAAATGACAGGATTGGCACAGCCCTGCTTTCTTTTTTTTATTTTATTTAAACTTCTGAATGGTGCCGCATGTCCACATGGTTGTTTGTTGCTAAACTTTATATATAATGTGTGATTTCAGATTCAGCTTGAACTATATCTATCTCACTACATGTAGCAGTACATTATATGTAATGTTAGTATTTCTGCTTGAATCCTTGATATTGCAATGGAATTCCTACTTTATTAAATGTATTTGATATGCTAGTTACTGTGTAAAATTTAACTTTCTTTTATGGTTGTGCTCTTCCTTTTTACAAGCCGCTAGATACAGGTAGTTTCTGACAATTACTGATCTATGTTTGTATTGCTGATGTACTTAGGGGGTATGTAAAAATCATTTTAACAAAAGAAATAGATATTTAAAAATTTAATACTAACTATATGGGAGAAGGGTCCATTGTGAAAACATAGTTTATCTTTGGATTCAATGTTTGTCTTTGGTTTTACAAAGTAGCTTGTATTTTAAGTATTTTCTACATAATATGGTAAAAATGTAGAACAATTGCAATGCATCAATAAAAAGGGTTAATTTTCTGTACTCTATTCATTTGGTCACTTGGTCTGTTAAGCGGAGTGGGAGAGGGGTTTGGGGATATCCAGAATGAGCTATCGATGGTCCGGGATGCAGACCCAGGGTATGGGAGTGGGATGCGGATGTGGGACGCAGATCCGGGATGTGGGTGCGGGATTTGGATGCGGGCTGTGGATCCCGGATGCGGATTTGGGAGGCAGATGGCAGATGCAGCGGCACTAGATGGCACACTCGCCCCGGCGCAGCACCGCGGCCCCGGCTCCGACCGGTCCGTGCCCATGGCCCCGGAGCTCACCGCCGGTGCCGCAGAACCGCCCGGCCCGGCTGCAGCCAGGGCCTGGAGCTGCAGTGTCCGTCCGTCCGTCCGTCCATCCATCTATCCATCCATCCATCCATCCACCCACCATCACACCACACCTGGGCTGACCCCGTCCGGGGGCTGTGGGAGCTGCCAAGCGGCCCCACACCAGCCCTTGGGTCACCTCGGGCAAGCGGCTCCAGAGGCCGGCGAGTGGCCGGGCAGCTCCGGCAGTGCCCAACCTGCCCGGTCCCAGCCCTGGCCCCGATGGCTCTGCCCAGGGGGATCCGCAGGAGCTCGGCACGGGGAGCCGGGCAGGAGCTGCCGGCTCTGCAGCCAGGACATGGGGGACACGGGCTCGGAGGGGACACGGGCTCCAGAGGACACAGGCTCAGGGGGGACACAGGCTTGAGGCTGGTGCCCACGGTGCTGGTCTAACTTTGCCTCCACCAGACCTGGACAAGGCCGAGGCTCAGGTTGGCCGCTGGCCTTGGACATCTCTGCTGTCCCACGGGCTGTCCCCACATTACGGCTCATGAGGACGTGTCCTTCTGTCGCCCAGGGCTCCTGCGGCGCTCCCCGCACCCCGCACGCGGCCCCATCCTCACGGCTCGGGGGCACTGCTGGGGCACGAAGGGGTTAAAGCGCCCGGGGCTGGTCTGCGGGGAAGGAGCAGCCTCTCCTCCCTCTGCACATCTGGATTCAATAAGGGCTGGGGAGGCCGGAGCATTCCTGAGCACTGAGCTGGAGGCTGCTCTCGCTGCCGGCCATGGGGCCCTGGCGCTGCCTGCTGCTCCTGCCGCTCCTCGCCCCGGCCCTGCGCGCCCAGCAGCAGCAATTCATGGAGTACGTGGAGCGGCGCCTCACCCTCCTGGAGGTACAGCCCCGAGCAGGGCCCCACACCCGCCCCACACCCCGAATCGCCCCATGACGGGGCTCCCACTCCTTCTCCATGGAGGCCGGCGGGGCTGGGAGCGGAGCTGGGTAAGGAGGAGCTGGGATGGAGACGGAGCTGGGTGTGGGGTGTCCCGGCAGCCCCCGCCAGGGTCCTGCACAGCCCAGCACGAGGATGCACGGAAGCAAGACGGTCGTGGGAGTGCTGCGGGACAGGCGGATCTCGGGAGCAGGGGCACTGCGGGTCTGGGAGAACCATGGGGACACCACAGGAATGGGAACATCACGGGTTTGGGAGCATCATGGGGAAGCAGGGGCATTGCAGATCTGGGAGCTTCATGCGGTCATCATAGGAATGGAGGCATCAGGGATCTGGGAGCATCGTGGGAGAGTGGGGGGCATTGTGAGTTCAGGAACATCATGGGGGCATCATGGGGGTGTCATGGGAGAGCCGGGGCAACACGGGAGTGGGGGCATCATGGGCCTGGGAGTGTCATGGAAGAGTAGGAACATTGTGGGTCTGGGAACATCATGGGAGCATTGCAGGAATGGGCATCACAGGTCTGGGAACATTGCAGAAGCAACACGGGAGCAGCGTGGGTTTGGGAGCACCACAGGAACGGGGTGGGACGGGACCCAGAGACACGAGCCCCGTGTGGCTCCGGGGGCTCCCACAGCCCGGGCAGGCTGGGACAGCTGCCACTGATGGGCTGTGAGGTTTGGAGACCTCAGTGTCCCCTTGGCCACCTCAGGAGAGGATCTCACAGTGGCACGACCAGAGCAGCCGCTACTCCACGGAGCTGCGGGACTTCAAGAACCAGGTGCTGGGGATGCTGGAGGCGGCCGAGAAGGAGCGGGAGGCGATGCGGGCGGAGGCCGAGAGCGCGGCCGTGCGCGTGGACCGGCTGGAGCGAGAGGTGGATTACCTGGAGACACAGAACCCTGCCCCACCCTGCGTGGAGGTGGATGAGACACTGATGGACAAGCAGGTGGCCACAGCCAAGCAGAGGAAGAATGAGAAGTACACCAAGCTCACAGGTGAGGGGCTGCCGTGGCTCCCTGGGGAATGGTCCTGTGTGAGGGTTACCCCGACCCTTCCCAGCCCACCCCAGTCCAAGTGTCCCCCAGCCACAGGCTGTGGCATTGTGTCCCAGCAGGGCATCTCAGATGCCTCTGGCACAAGCTCCTGCATCCCCCCGAGCCTGGGAGCTGCATCCAAGCCCCAGGCCGGAGCCCTGTGCATCTCCAAGCCTCTGGGGCAGGGCTGGGGTGAGGGTGGCTCCCCTGCCCATGGCATGGGTGCGCTATGGGACTTCTCAACGCCACCAGGGATGCACTCAAACCCCTTCAGCGAGTTTTCGAGGCAGTTGCCTGAGGGCCACGGTGGGACAGGGTGAGAAGGCAGCATGGGGCAGCAGCAGTCCTGCTGCAGAGCCGGGCGGTTCCCAGGCTGTCACGGCTGCCCCACTCCTGCAGATTGCAGTGACACCATCGCCAGCATCAGGGCCATGAAGATCCTGAAGCGTTTCGGCAGTGCCTCGGGGCTCTGGACCAAGGACGCTGCGGGGAGCTCGGAGAAGATCTACGTGTTCGACGGCACCGCCAATGACACGGTTTACGTCTTCCCCCGCATGAGGGAGTTCACCCTCTTCTCTGCCACCCGCAAGGCCGCCCGCATCAAGCTGCCCTACCCCTGGGTGGGCACCGGGCACCTCGTCTACAATGGGCACCTCTACTACATCCGCCAGCAGGGCCTGTCCTTCCAGGTGATCAAGTTCAACCTAGCCAACAAGACGGTGGTGGACAGCTCGGTGTTCCCGGCCGAGGAGCAGATCCCCGTCTTTGGGCTCTCCCCCTCCACCTACATCGAGGTGTCGGCGGACGAGGAGGGGCTCTGGGCCATCTACGCCACCAAGGAGGACGAGAAGAACATGTGCCTGGCCAAGCTGGACCCCGCCTCGCTGGACATCGAGCAGATGTGGGACACGCCGTGCCCGCGGGAGAACGCCGAGGGCGCCTTCGTGGTGTGCGGGGCGCTGCACGTGGTGTACAACACGCGCCTGCCCAGCCGCGCCCGCGTCCAGTGCGTCTTCGACGTCAGCGGCACCCTGGCCCCCGAGGACGCCTCCCTCGTCTACTTCCCCAAGCGCTACGGCTCCCACTCCAGCCTCAAGTACAGCCCCCGGGAGAGGCAGATCTACGCCTGGGACGACGGCTACCAGATCATTTACCGCATGGAGATGAAGAAGAAGCTGGAGGTCTGAGGGGCCGCCGGCGCTGCCCAGCCCAGCCCGCAGGACGACGTCTCTGCCCCTTCTCCCATCACTGTGAAATGAGGAAATGCTGGACCCCCACCCCAGCTGCCCCCCAGCACTGGGTGTCCCTGCCTGGGAGCACCCTGCAGAGTCCTGGACTAATTTAATGAGGTTTTCTTTTCTGATATAATGAATAAATACTACGCAGCGAAGTGCAGCCATCTGCCTGGGGGAGCGTGGGGCGCTGGGCAGGGCTGTCAGAGCCCTGAGTTCCGTGTCGCCCCTGAGACACCCCAAAAGACACTTCCCAAGGGTGGGGTGTCCGTGCAGGGCTCAGAGCAGCGAGCACAGACAGACCTTGGGAGGGTGCCTGGGCAGGGGGCTGGCCTGGGGCTTAGGGCAGGGGTTTATGTTGGGGGCTTTGGGTGAGGGTTTTGGAAGGGCTTAGGGCAGAGATTGAAGCTGAGGCTTTGGGCAGGCTGCTGGTCAGGGCCAGCTTGTTTTACATGTACAAAACTGTGAGCAAACAGCAAAATCCCTTAATCTGGGAGGACAACAGGAGATTTCCCTCCCATGCCGGGGCGGCGCCACAGCCAGCAGGCCCCAGATGTTGCTGATTTACTGAGTTTTGTTTCTAATGAAGCACAGCAGAGTTCCCCCTGCAGCCGCAGAATCTCCACCTTATGTAAGGTTTCCCCCATCCCCTTCCATCCCCTCTTCCTCTGGCACCGAGTTCCTGCACAGAGCAGCCCCAGAGGGGATGGGGCAGGACAGGGCAGGTGCTGGGAGCTCCTCGGGGGCTGGGGACAGCCCCACGTTGCCCCCAGGCCACGTCCCTCCTGCCCCAGCAGAGACTGTCCCTCGTGCTCTCACTCACCCCCCACCCCTGCAGGGTGCAGGATTTGTCCCATCTCTGTCCCTGGGCCCCCAGAAAGGCAGGATTGCTGTGATTTGATCCCATCACAACATCCTGAGGGCACAGAGGATGGATTAGGAGGGGTTTCAGCACTGCGAGCGTCCCTTTTTCCCATCAGAGGTCTATTCTGGGGACAAGCATTGAAGCCATGGGCCAGGCTGGCTGGGTGAGGGTTGCATCCTGCTGGTGCCAGTGCCAGGCTGCCTTTGGGATGAGAGGCCAGGAGCTGCCTGGGCACCCCAGGGAGGTGCCAGCCCTGTGGGAGCACCATTGCCAAGCACCTGAGGGGCCCCCATGGCCACTTGCTCTCCCAGGGCTGTGGCGTGGCCATGCCACCCCAGTGCCACCCTAAAGCCCATCCAGCATCCCCCCATGCCCAGCTGCAGCCAAACTGTCCTGCCATATGGAGGCCACTTGGTATTTGCCTCAAGTTCTTTGGTATTATAATCAAACTGGTTGCATAAGAAAAATCTTCAAATACCCACTTTGAATGACTGTAATTGGCTGGTGCTGAAAGTTCAGCACACAGTGCAAGTCAAGCAGAGAAACCATCCAAGTGTGAAGGACTCTGTGAACTGTCAAGTTAATTTATGGCCCTTTTCAAGATCAATAATGGCGGTAAAAGAAATATAATTTTCAGAAATCTCACAGTAGTAAATAATTACACCGATGATTTCTCCAGCTTGAATTAAAACTGATGGGGCGGTAATGATTCTGCTCCAGAAACCATCTTGTAGCCTGGAACGAGTCCTGCACCATCAGACCTGCACTTTCCTGTGACACCTGGAGCCTTCTCTCCCCCGGGTGAACACCCCCGGCTCTCCCAGCCTGGCTCCAGAGGGGCTCCAGCCCTCGGAGCAGCTCTGTGGCATCCTCTGGCCTCGCTCCAGTGACTCCACGTCCTCCCTGTGCTGAGGACCGTGGGCAGAGATGCCCCTCACTAAACCAGGTCAATCAGAGCCCCACAAGCTCCTGTGGAATTTGTTTCGTATGAACACTTTGGGAATGAGGAGTAGAATGAACAAAATAACTGCAGTGCCCGATGGGCTTCTAGAGCATAGCACTTATCTCACACTCCACATCTTCAAAGTACTCCAGGAAACATCAGCTAATTAATCCTTGGAATAATTCCTGTGAAACGGAACAGCCTCATCTCCATCTGCTGACAAACACTGAGACAAAAACCACGTGTGACCAAGAGGGGTGGTTCAGCTCTGAGCTGGCTGCAGGCACACTGTGACCCGGGGGTGGGGACCACGACCCTCAGTGCTCATGGAATCGGGGAATATCCTAAGCTGGAAGGGATCCACCAGGACCATCCAGTCCAGCTCCTGGCCCTGCACAGACACCACAACAATCTCACCCTGGGCATCCCTGAGAGCTGTGTTCAAACACTCCTGGAGCTCTGGCAGCCTTGGGGCCGTGCCCATTCCCTGGGGTCCCCCTCCAGCCTGACCCTCCCCTGGTCCTGGCCCAGCCCTTCCCTGGGGTCCTGTCCCTGCTCACAGAGAGCAGAGATTGTCCCCAGGCTGCCTCCTGGATGGGGTCACCCTTCTCCTGCCAGAGCTGAGTCCCTGCCATCCCCCAGTGCCACGGAGGGGTGTGAGGCACCTCAGGCTGGCCCGTCTGGGTGACTCTCCTGCCAGATATCCCACAGGAGAGGGGTCACTCATGGAAGAGGGGAGCAGCAGGGACACAGGTTCCTGTTTGCCATGGGATGCGCACCCCCCACCCTCACGGGGGTGGCTCTGCCTCCTGCAGGTGCCAGAACTCGCCATCTCCTGCCGGGGTTATCAATTCTTTTCTTTTCTCGTTTAAATATTTATTGACCACATTAAGAGAAAGCAAAGGTCGTGCCACAGCTGGGGGAGTTGTTGTCAGAGCCCTTGGTGCCCTCAGGGGTGCTGATTGTCCCCACCAGCCACCCTGGCACTGCCCGGCCCCAGCCAGGACCCCCAGTGGGAGCAGCAGCACCTCCAGCCCTGCCCATGGGATGGCCTGGGCTCCCTCGGTGGGACCCAGGAATCCCTGGTGGGATGCAGGGACCCCAGAAGGATGCAGGGACTTCCAGCAGGATGCAGGGACCCCAGTGGGATGCAGGGACCACAATGGGATGCAGGGATTCCAGCTGGGTGCAGGACCCCAGCGGGATGCAGGGACCCTGGCAGGGCTGCCTCAGGTGCCTCTGTCCTGTGTGGAGGTGGATTTTTGTGGCTGCTCCCAGTTGCCCTGCACTGCCCCAGCCCTGGCTGCCCTGCCTCTGCCCTCCCAGCCATTCCTGCTGAACTGACAAGAGTTTCAGGAAAATTCAGCCTTGACTCAAGGTCACCCGTGGCAGAGACTCCCTGTTCTCCCAGTTTGGTCCTGTGCCGGTTACCTGGAGCAGACATGGACAGCCAGACCCTCTTCCCCACAAAAAGGTTATGAAAAACCTTCATTCCTTCATTCCCCTGCCTCTGGTCCCAGTGGAGGTGGCTCTGGGCCCAGGATTGCTCCTGTTCCCCCTTCCAGGGCTGCAGCCCCACAGCCAGCCCAGGGCAGGGGCAATGGGATCATCCTTTCCAAAAGGAAGGGTTAGTGGAAAATATGCTAATGGGGCTGCTCCAGCCTTCCCCTGGGAGTCTGAAGCTCCTTGTGCTTTAATTGCCAAATACTTTATCTCTTTAAAGAAGAGCCTCTATAAGTAATAATCCCTTTCATCTCTGCTCCTCTTGAAAAATACTCCTCTTTGCGAGGCAATCTGGTCAAGTAAATTGGGAAGTTGTGTTATCAGTGGGAAAGAGAAACTGACATCTTTGGGCTAATTTTCCCTCCTTTGTCTAATTCTCAAGGATATTGACGTTATTCCCCTCCCTGACTTTTCCAGCTCACAGGAGCTATTGATAAAGTGAAATGGCTCTGCGTGCCCTATTAGAAACACGGGAACTAAAATTAAAACCAGGCAACTTAAACAAGTGCATTATGAAGCTCCCATTGTATTGAAACAGGAAGAGGGGGATAATTCTCCATTTAATACTTTCTTAATGGCTGGTTGGCAACTCTAATCACTGGCTTTTAACTTCGAATAGGTTCTCCTGCCCACGGAACATCTGGTTGAGGTGTAACTCATCACACATGAGTCGGGAGGCAGCAAATCTCCCCCCAGGGATTGACAGCAGGACTGGGAGGGCACCGGGGCTTGGGATGAGCTCGGACGTGCCAAGAGGGACACGGAGAGGCAGCACCTCCCTTACAGTCCTCATCATTTCCTAATGGCAGTGCAGAAAAAGTAAAACCAAATTGACCCCAAACGCTTCCTGACATGGAAATCATCCCTCTGAAGGTGGGATCTCTGATGGGTAGCAGGGATTTGGAATGTGTGCTCCAGCCCAGCTCTGTTATTTCTCATCTTGGCACTGTCAGGGAGCTCAGGGACATGCAGAGCACTTGGTGGCTTTGGGGACAGGAGGGCTCTGGGTGCAGGGACAGGAACTGTGGGGTGCCAGGGGAGGCTTTCCTGGCATGTGTGCCCCTCACCTGGAGCTGGTCTGGCCAGGGGTGCTCAGCCTGGCAGGGGCAGAGCCCTGGGGGTCCCCTCATTCAGAGCCATTCCTGCCTGGGGGAGATCCTGACTCTGCTGCTGAGATTGGAGAACGAGCACATTGTGCCCCAGCTGGGCCCAGCCACTTCCCCCAGCCCCACTTCTCCTCCTCAGACACCAAACCCAGCTCCTGCCAAATCTTCCATGGCCCAGAGCTCCCCTCATCCCTCCCCAGCCCCCCAACCCCTCCAGAGCACTCACACCCCCTGCACTGTCCCCTCCCTTTGTCAGAGATGTGCTACATCCTCCCAAAAGAAAGGGACAGAAACTGAAATTTCTTTTTAAAGGATGAATTTTGCAGAACTATGGGGCCACTGCAGAGCTGGGTCCCCCCTGCCCCAGCCAGCCTGGGGATGCCCAGGCTCCTCTCATGCTTCCCAGTGTTGTCTACTCCTTCCTTCCCTCTGGAAATAAAATAAAGTCTTCAAGCTGGGAGCTCACAGCCCTGTCAGAGGAGCGGTGGCTTGTGACGCACCAAGTTTCAGTATTTTCTGAAGAGCTTCATTTACTAGCAGATTTTTCTGCTATTTTGGTTCTTTGATTGAGATGGATTATTTTTCCTGAGCTGCTCCCATTTGTGGTAATGTGTCTCCATCCCATCCAGGAGGGATTTTGCTGACACAAGGAGGACCCACGCCGGCAGCTCGCCCCATCCCAGGGATTTCACGCATCCTGCAGTCTACATGATTTCACCAGGATTTTCTTTGGGGTGTTATTATTACTAATGCTATTATATCAAAGTTGTTTCCTGAGGACAGAAAAATACCAGCTCAGCTATTCAGCTAAGCAGTTCTTTAATTTCTCAAAATCAGCTCCCCAGTGCCTTTTTGGAATAGATCTGAATTTTCTGCTTTAATCCCTCTTCCTGAAGCAAAAGTGCTGAGGGGTGAAGTGACTCTCCCTGGGAAAGGAGGGTTGGGGTCTCTTTCCCAGTGCTGCAGCTCAGGGATTGTGAGTCAGCTCCAAGAAATATCAGGTAGAGATTTTTTGTCTCTTTGCCTCCAAATCCCTCATGCCCAGCTGGGATGGAGCAGCAAATTTGGGGTTCCCAGCCCTCCTGACTTTCCATCTGATGTCTGGGGAAGGATGACTGGTGCAGGCAGGGCAGGGGAGACTGGAGTGACACCAGCATGAAGAATTTGGGGGGGCTGGGGCAATCCCCCAACACAGCAGCCCTGGCTCTGCCCACCCTCCTGTGTCCTCCTGCTGCAGGTGGCCAAGGACCTGGAGGGAGATATAACCATGGTAACTGGGATTATCCCAGAAAATTGCTGCCATTACTGCAGAGGTGGGGTCAAAACAAACAGAAATTATCAATTTTTCTATTTCTAATAAAATGCAGAAGTGTGTTATTGACTCGCTAATTGCTCAGCTAAATGGATTTCTCCTAAATTACCTCCTAACCCTTGTAAATGAAAATGATGCAAAGATTAGCACTTCCATGGATTTGCTCAGGAGAGAAAAAATGAAAGGTCTGATTCCCTGCCCAGAGCAGGGGGGCTGGAACTGGATAATCTTTAAAGTCCCTTCCAACCCAAACCATTCCATGATTCTATGATTCCCTTTTAACCTAAAATTGCTCCAAGCCTTGCAACCTGGGGGATCCTTGGCACCACACAGGTCATGGAGCCACTCTCGGCTTTGTGAGTGGCTGCTGCAGGAAATTGCAGCTCTCAGCTTGGCTCGAAATTGTCAATTCTCCCCTGAGTGTAGGTTTTCAGGAAATCAGGGGTTTAAATGAGAAGTATTCCTCTCCAACTGAGCCCCTCCAATATCAGCGTCAGCTGCCACCTCCTCCCATTCCCGACCCAGGTTTGCCTCGGAAATTGAAATGTTCAGCTTGTTAGAGAATAAATGAAGAAAGAAATATAATTTAATCAAGAGACATCAGTACCAATAAATCCCATGAAATTTAGCACAGCTGGGGTGTAGTGTCATCATCCCCTCGCATGCTCAGCTGTGTGCTGGCAAACCAGGCAGCTCTGAGCCCGCTCTTCCATTCTCCTCTTCACTGCAAGAGCCACTTCCAGAGGCTTGGAGGGACATGCAGGTTTAGGAAATAATTATTTTAATTGCATCATCAGCTCCATTCCTGCTGCCAGGAACTTTTGTTTTGGGAATGACAGCAGCATCCAAGAACTCCAGGGCAGCACAGCCCTCAAGGGTGGCATCGCCCTGGAGGGATGAGCTTGGAAAGGTCCTGATCCACGCCAGCACCACCCCTTTTGTCTGGAGAACCCAACACAGCTGGGTCTGCATGCCCAGGGTGGCACTTGGCCAGTCCCGAGGCACCACAGATGCTCCCAATGAAGAGCCGGAGGAGGAGAATCCTCCACAACCATGGGATGCTCCCTGGTGCATCCCGATGCTTCCTCAGATCCTGCTGGCCTGAGGAAGGAGGGGAGAATTCCCTCAGCACACGAGGAGCAGGTGGTGCATCCCTGCGGAGGGAGCAGCCCCGTGAGGACGCAGAGGGCAGCAATCAGAGGGTCATTAGGCAGAGCCGAGGTTATGCCCCAGGCAGGAAGGTGCTCCTGCTTTCTGTAACCATCACGTCCCAGAAAAACCACATTAAATCATCTCCGGGAAGGGGGAGCTGTGCCCGGAGCTGCTCCCGGTGCAGCTGCCTTTGGAGCAGAGGTGCTCCGGGGGTTTTCACCCTGCCCGGGACTGGTCCTGTGGGACCAGTGTCCGCACTGGGCTGGTGCAGAGCAGAACTGGGACAGGGAGATTTGGTGGGGCATCCCCGGAGGGGTGGGCAGGGTGGTCTCCAGGGAATCAGCAGAGCGATGAGCAAAATCCTCCCTCGTTTCTCTCAGCCACCCGAGAGGAACGCCGGCAAAGCGATTTAATTAAAAAATTACCGCTCCTCCACTCTGTCCCTGCCGACAGCCACAAACCCTCAACCACGGCAATTTGGAATGGAGAGGGATGTGCAGCTGCTAATGGGAGATTAGGAGAAATCTTCCACTTTGGAAGCAATTAACGAGCCAGAAAAATATTTGCATATGTGAATTGGATGGCTGGGTCGCGCTCCCCATGCTCCGCTCGGCTCTGGGATGTTTCCCTGCCCGGGCTCCTGTGCCCAAACTCCCCCCAGGCTGCCCCACATCGCATTCCCGTGGGATGCCCTTGGGGGTCCAGCGTCGGAATTGCCGCTCGGCCACTCCCGACAGCTCCTCCAGCCCCGGGAAACGGGGATCTGGCACCGATCTGCCACATCTGGCACCGCAGCCGGGAAAACGCTGCTCGGATTCGGGCTGGGTTTGTCCCCTAATCACATTTTCCCTGTTATTTCGGGTGCTTCAGGTTACCGCGGCTGCACTCGGCTTTGATGCCGGCTGTTCCCACGGCAACGGAGCAGGCTCTGGGTTTGTCCTGACCCATCCAGGCACTTTATTAGCTTTAACGAACTGCATTTTTAATAGAAGCCTATGTTGGATTTTTGAAATATATGTGCTTTAAATACCATGTTTTTAATTAAAAATGACACGGGAACGTAAGATATATAATTATATTTGCATGACTAACGCACTGTCTCAAAGATATATATATATAAAGCTGTAAAATATAATTACAAATTATCTTTAGGAAAAGTCCAGAAAAAAATTTCATTTCTTGTACATTTAAGTAACATTGCTGCTGCAGGGGTTTGGGAGCCAGGCAGAGCTCCTGGGATGCCTCTGGCTCTTGGACAGAAATCCAGAATATCCAAGCCTGTGCATCTGCAAAGAGGAGACAAATTCCACTTCTCCCAGGCTCACCTGCAGCTCTGGCTTCTTGTCAAAGAGGATTTTGGAGTGATGCTCACCCCAGCAAAGGGGCAAACTGCACCACCTCTTATGGCCAAATGAATCACAGATGGTTTGGGTGGGAAGGGCTCTTAAAGCTCATCCAGTCCCAACCCCAACACCTCCCACTGTCCCAGGCTGCTCCAAGCCCCGTCCAACCTGGCCTTGGGCACTGCCAGGGATCCAGGGGCAGCCACAGCTGCTCTGGGCACCCTGTGCCAGGGCCTGCCCACCCTCACAATTCCTTCCTAATACCTAAGCTAAATCCACCCTCCTTTAGTTTAAAACCGTTCCCCTTGTCCTAATCCAGCAGGCATCTCTTGCCCCGTGCAGGGATCACCCTGGTCTCCTGGGATATCCGGTGCTGGGATGAGCATCCCAGCCCCCCCTGCCCCTGGGTTTGTTCATCCAGGAGCTGTAACTCCCTGGAAATGACAGGCAGGGTTTGCAGTCCCAGGGAGAACATCCTTGCATGAGGCATTAGAAGCAGAGATGAGATCCCTGACCCGGCATTTAAATAAGTGCACAACTGCGCTGATGGATAATCTTAATGGCAGGGAGAACAATGAGGGCCCTGGGGGAGAAAACCTCTGGCAAAATGAGATTGAGAAGTCTGGGGTTGCCTAATTAGGAGGCAAATAACAGAAGTAGTAAAAGTGAAGAACAAACAGAGGACTGAGATCAGGATCTCGAGGATCAGGACTGTAATTTTCTCCAATGAGCTATATATAATTTTCTGCCTAATTTATTATCTTGCAAGCAAAGATAAAATTATCTGGACTGACATTGCTTGAACTAAAGACTGAAGGAGGATTGGGATGTGTTTGGGACTGAGCCCATTGACTGAATGCTCTTTACAGGCTAATCAAGAATTATGTGTAAATAAAAGGTTTGGGATGAAATAGAATAAAATTGAAATCAAAGCACACAAAGCTGCTCCTGCCTGAGAGCTGGGCCCCCCTGGAGCTGCCTGTGCCCACAAACCCTGTCTGTCACCACTGAGTCACCCTTTGGAGTGGCAGCAATTGCTGTGAGATCCAGGAATGTTCTGTGTGTCCCTGCACTGCTCTCTCTGCATCTCTCCTTCATCCCATGAAGCTGCACAGAGCTGGGTTTGGGATCCAGAGTGCCAGAGCCCCCATCTGTCAGTCCCTCCCTCCAGCTCCTGGCATCCAGGTGGGGTTTGCCACTCTTGTTCCCAAAAACTTCCCATATATAAGTGATTCCCAGCCACAGGGACACAGAGCCAGCCTTGCTATGGCAGCTGTGACACAAACATCAATACTGAGGTTAAATTTATGTCTTAGTTGCTATTTTTTCCCCTAAGATAATTAAAGACCATGTTTGTTTATTTCTTAAACCCTTATAAACCCCCAGTTGTTTTCTTCCTCCCTGGCCTTTTTTCGTTGGTGTGTGTGGTTTGCCAACCTGTGAGTAGCATTCTGTAATTAGCAATTAAATGCCACATTTGGAGACTAAATATGAATTGTTATGACAAGATTCTTCACTTTGCCAAACAAATGTGTTGCTGAGGTATGGGAAAAAACCCCATCACACAATAATGTGATCAGTGAGAAGCCAATATTGGAGAATATTACCCTGGCTGGATATTGGGAAGAAATTCCTCCCTGTGAGGGTGGGCAGGCCCTGGCACAGGGTGCCCAGAGCAGCTGTGGCTGCCCCTGAATCCCTGGCAGTGTCCAAGGCCAGGTTGGACGGGGCTTGGAGCAACCTGGGACAGTGGGAGGTGTCCCTGCCCATGGCAAGGGTGGCATTGGTTGGGTTTTAATGTCCCTCCAACCCATCCATTCTGTGATTCCATGTCTGAAACTCACTTCCCACTGGATGTTTTCCGCTTTTTTCTCAGATACAACTTACTTTGTTCTCAAATTGGTGGGAGGGCACAAGGCTGGGACAATTCTCAGCCCTCTGATCCCTTGCAATGAGCTGGACCCATGGGATTTCCCTTGTCCCCAAGTCCCCAAATTAAACAAATCATCACTACATGGCCTCCCTCCCTTCAGTGTCCCCTACCCTCCCTGCAGCCAGTCAGTTGCTGATGAATTTGGAGACTGTGAGACCAAAACTGAAGAGAAAGGAGGAAAAAAATGAAAGGAAGGTCTGGGAATGCTCTGTGTGTTTATTTTGCTTGCAGTACTCAATAAAACAGACTGTTCATTTGTGGCTGCTTGCAGCAGCATCCTCCCCTTTGCAGCAAGTTTCAAAGGAGCCCCAGGATGGCCAACCCTCCTGTGGGACATGGCCCTGGGGTGACCCTCCTTATTTTGCTTGGAAATAATTGAAATTTCTTGTGAGTTGCTATTACAGGGTTGAGAGCAGCAAGTGAGGAGCAAGAAAACAACTCAACAAATCTTGGGACAGCTCTTGTGCCAGGCTCAGCTCCTTCCCAGAGCTCTAATCCCTCCCTGGGTGAAAGGGAACTCTTTGCCCTGGTATGTGGAGCTCGTCTCCATGAGTGTGACCAATCCCCCCCAGTGGCTGCGATGACAAACACACACCGGGCTGATTATCCCCTGGCTGAGGGACGTGGCAAAACCTCAGCATTTAAAATCTAAATGTAGGAGGGGTTGAGCCACCCAGGCATGGGTGTTATTCACTAACATGAGATCCAGTTTTCCAGCAATGCGAGTGACAGCCAGTATTGAGGGGAAATTGATTATCTGTGTGAAGTGAGGATTAAAAATAGCAGCTTTGTGTCAAACCCCACGTATGTTTTGACTAAATCCTCGATAACAAGGAGAATGGATAAAAGATGGAGATTATACAGAGAATGCCAAAACCCAAAAAGCCTGGATTAGAGAAGAAAAGGATTTGAGTGGGTTGGTGCAATTAATGATTGTCAAGTGCCATCAGCTGGGACTGCTGTGGCTTCTTCTGGGGACGTCTTGCCCTTTGGTTTGCCAGCCTGCCAGAGGCACTCCAGCCCTGGCAAAGGTCCAGGGGCTCAGGGCCAGTGTTTGACCCACCCAGTCAATCAGTTTAATGGTCAGAAACTCTTCCCCATAGTGAGACATGGGACATTCCTGGACGGGATGATGGTCTCAGAAAGGCTGTCCTCCCCTTGTTCCTCAGCAGAAGCCCACAGAACACTCTGTGCTGGGAAACTAATGCTGTTTTAGCACTTCTTTGTTGCAGTGTGCTTGAAATACACTTTTTGCTGCTGCAACCAGTGCTCAGCTGCTCCCCAGGGGATGGAGTGACTGTCCCAGCCCAACCAGGAGCTGCAGAGCTGAGGTCTGCTCCAAATGACACCGTCTGCCCTTGCCCAGCCCCACACGGTGCCAGGCTCTGTCATTATCACATTTTACAGCCCCCACTGTGATCGCTGCACCCATCCAACACCACACAACACACAATTACTGCTTCCACAGGAGGAAATACTTCACCAGACAGGGCAGCACTTACAAATAAAATAATTTTATTGAGTTTCTGCTTCTATAGCATGTGGCACATAAAGAGAATTAAGACACAAGGTGTGATGAGGAATGATGTATTTACCCTTCACTGAACAAAGGATTCATCTCACCCAGGAGCAATGCAAACACCCCTCTCTGCCAGCCATGATGTGCAGCCAGGGGTGACGCGGTGACATTTGGGAAAATGGGAACTGAAGTTGACCTGAGGATTGTGGCTGATGAACGCAGTCCTGCTAACCTGAGGGGAGGAGAACCGGCTGCCTCGCTCGCAGATTCTACCTCGAAACCAAAATATTTGCTTTTGCTTGATTTAATTGGGGTGGAATAAACAGCACTAACGCACTTCTTAACTCAGAGAAAAATCCGTGATGAGAAAGTGTCCAAAATCCACAGCTGGCTGATAAAGATCAGCTGATTTAGCTGCAAAGCCAGTACTTGGGATGTTCTAACTTCATTCTTGGCCTCTGCAGCCAAGGAACCAGCAAAGCTCCATTTTTTTTTTTCCCAGAACTTGACCTTCCTTCAGGGCTTGGGCTGAGAAACTTTATTCTTTAAGGAAGTGCTGACAGTCTTAAGAAAAAAGTTTGGAAGCTTTTTTTAGCATCAGCCATGTTTCCGTGTTTCCCTTTCCCCCTTGGGTCTCCCTTTATTCCTTGGATGAGATAAGGAATAGAGATCCAGTGGTCATGCAGGGGTGTCACCCATTTCTGTAACACCTTCTCCCTTTTTTTTCTGAATCCCACTCATGGCAAGGCCATTCCCTCTGCTCCAGATAACGCGGGGATGTCCTGGGGGATGAGCAGCAGCTACAAAGGGGGCTGAAGAAACTGTTCATGCAAATAGCTCTGAGGAGACTTCAGATACAGGGGAAAAAACCCAGGGTTTCCCTCCTGAGGAATCAACAGCATTTTTTTATATATGACAAAAGGAATTATGGGGTACACACTGCACAAACTTCTAAGAGCTCATGGACACCTCTACATGAACAGGAAACCTGGGAATGCTCTGCAGGGCTGGGGCTGGCCACGAGGACGGAGCTGCTGGCGGCTTGGAAGAGTCTCTCCCATCTTCTGCCACGGCTTTTCCAGTGGCCATTGCCCCCCCGTCCCAGCCACCTCTGCTCTCTGCAGACACCTCCTCGCCCCTTTCCAGCCTTTGCACACACTAAAAACTATTTTACACATTATTTTACAGACCAAACTCCCAGCACACGTCTCAGTCCACCTTCTCCCTCTGGAAACAGATCCGTACAGCAAAAGCCACAAAAATAACATCACCTTGGGAGACATATTAGACAAAAACATATTTGACCACGAAACGGGTTTCTACCTTTACTTACGCAGGAACAACTACACCAGAAAGTCCCGCTGCTGCCACCGCCCCTCAGCAACCACTGAGACTGAAGGCCAAGCGCAAAAATTACTTGGTTTAGTCCCATTTTCCTCTCCCTGCTCTGGATCACGGTGTGGGGGGTGGTTTGGGGGAGGGACAGGAGCCCTGGCTGTCGAAGCTCGCTGCCCGGCCGTGCCACTGGAGGACAGAAGAGAAAGCAAGTTAAGCAAACAGGAGGGATTATCTGTGGTTATTCCCAACCCTGCATTGTGTAGTCCATCCCCTCTTCCTCAGTATTCCCATCCCATCCCATTTTATCCCACCCCATCCCATCCCTGCCCGACTCCTGCCCTGCCGTGTTCCCATCTGCTCTACAAGTTCCAACTCATGCAATGCCTGTGTTTAACCACTCAGGAGGAATTACTGAACAATCTACTTTACTGCTTTGTAAATCAATTCCCAATTGTGAGGATTCCTCACCAAAAAAAAAAGGGGGAAAATAAACAGTATCTGTGTGTGCTGTGAAGACAAAGTGCTCTCAGCTCTTCCCTGCTTTATTGCTGTTGTCTTCTCGGTTTAAAAATACTGTCTAAGCTCAGAAGTACTTGAGTCTTTCCAGTCTGGTAATTTTACTCCACAGCAGCTCTGTCCACAGCACTGGAGACATTTCTCAAAGGGAAAATCAGATCAGAGACTCGGTGGATGGAACAAACATTATTTTTGCCATACTTAAGGTATCCTAAATTATTCGTCATCTGCCTTGGGGGCTATTATCATAATTCAAACCCATTACTCCTGAAGCTTTTGAGCACTTGCCCATCTCACCATCTTGTTTTATTAAATTCCAATGACAAATTATAGACATCTCCTAGAGACAATGGGAGGCAGAATTTCCACTGCCTGGATCAATTCCCTCCCCTCCCACATAAGCAGAAACTCTTTGCTGGCTGATATTAATGTTCAAGCATGTATGAATTTCATTTCTCTGGGTGAAAACTCACTTGGGGAACCAGACTTCATGCTTGCCTTGGCAAAGCCATCACAAATGAAGACAAGAGAGCAGCAGCCTGGTGCTCACAGGGAGGCTGAGCAGGGCAAACAGGCCCTTGCAGATGCTCCATGGGTTTGGAATGGTCAAAAATTTGGCCAGTTTGACCAGTTTGACCAGTTTCCTTCCCCAAAGAAGCCAGTCAGTGTAAAGTAACTCCCTGCACAGGTTTGCACTCAACAGCCTCAATTTCATCAGGGCTGAGCAGAAATTAATGAATGAAGATGAGAAACTTGTCCTGCCAAACAGCTGCCTTAAGGAAAGGAAACACTTCCTTCTATATTTCTCACGTCAGATATATTGGCCAAAATCCCTGAGGAATTGATAATACGGATACAAACTCCCCATGAGCATTGCCAGTAAAATAACAGATCGCAGAAATTACGATAGAAATGGGCTTTTGGCAGAGCCTTCCCCATGCTCTTTGCCTCCTGCTGGCTGCATGACAATGACAACGTTGCTACTCCAAAAATGTGATGAAAACTCTTCCAAGAATAAGTCCTGGAGATACTTTTCCTTCATTTAATTCGAAAAGGTGGGCCATGCATTGTGTAGTCAACAGTCAGAAACTGGGACCAGTTCAATCAAAGTAAAAAAGGCCCAGAAGTCTGGAAGGGCTTATCTTTAAAGACAAATGCTTATTTTTCGTTATGGGCATGACTCGGCTCTCAGCAGAGTTATCAGTTTTTATCTGGAACGATGTTTTAAACAAATAAATGCTCCCCTGCTGGATGTCAGAGGCACTTGGCAACATCAAAGACCCGTTTTGCATCGCGCTGATGATGCGACTCTGCGATACCAGGGTTTGTCTTTTGTGGATAACAGGGGAAATTCCAGTTTTCAGAAGTTCCCTTCAAAGCCTGGAAGAAGGAGCAGTAATTTTATATTTCCCTTTGTGGACGCATCCCTGAACCTGGCTGATGGGTGTGTGGAGGAATGCAGAAGGAACATGGGTGGGGTGGCTGAAGCACTTGGGGAGGCAGCAGCTGCCAGAGGGACCTCGGGGTGGAACACCAGGAACAACTTGTGCTGAGGGGAAGAAATTATTGTTGGAATAACCCCACAATGGAGCAGCAAGAGGGATTCTCCCTTTCTGCTCAGAAACTCGCCTTCTGAACATCTGTGTGAGGAGGATAGCGCTTAAAAGCCTGTAATTAATGATTCATTTGCACATGTTCTCCATGTTCTCTCTTTAGTGATGATGGTCATTAGTGAAGTGCAGTCATTATGGTTTGTTATTCACTGTTGATAAATATGGAGCAATCAAAGACATGATGTGCATCCGAAGCATTTCCCTTTTCACTGGAGCCTTTTGCATCAGTGAAAGCGAAGAAGGAGTGGCACCAGCTCATGGAGGAAGGGCCTGAGTTGCTGTCAGCACAGAAATGAGGGGTTGGACCGTGTTAGCCCAGCACTGTGGCTGCTGGGACAGGCTGGAGCTGCCCAGGTCCTCATGGTGGACAAAGAACCATTGTTGGACCAGTGGCCCAACGGAGGAGGAGGTCATTGGTCCAACATCATGGACACAAATCATCCATCCATCCATCCATCCATCCATCCATCCATCCATCCATCCCTCCATCCCTGCTGTGGCAGGGTAAGAGGGTCAGGGCTGGGCCATCCTCCTGGAGCAGCACATTTCTGGTGACACTTTTCCTGGCAAATTCACCAGAAACTGTGATTCTGAGCTGTAGTCAAAATACGGTGGGAGCACTTTCTCCTGGCCAAAGCTCTTCCAAGGCACACCAGGCAGGGTGTTGGTTAGCAAAGAAATTCCACGTTCCCACACTTTTCTCCCCCCTGAGTGGTGGGGAGGGGGCTGGGACCCCCACCACAGTGTGGGGAGATGGCAGTGCCTGGAGCAGCTCCGTGTCCCCGGGCAAACAGCTCCGGTCACCCATCCCTCCATTTAAACATCAAAGGGACAATTCAATCCTCGCCTTGGGCTTGAGGTCAAGCACTCCATCAGGGAAGACTCAGATGGAGCCAGAGGCTGTCACTGAAGGTCAGAGCACACAGACACCATCACGAGGATCAACTGGGAAGCAAACGCTCCATTTGCTGCTGCCCAGCACAAAGGCGCTTGGAGATGAAGATGAAGATGAAGAAGACAAAGAGGAGGATGAAGGCTCAAGATGTCAGCACAGCCCGAGTTCACCCCAACAAAGGGTGAAGAAGGGATGGAGGGCCAGCAGTTCTCCCCCAGCATCCTCAGTCAGGGCAGAGGCACAGAGAGCCAGCAGCCCACAGAGCCTGGAAAGATGGAGCAGCTGCACAGGGACCCAGAACTGAGGGTTACAGGACCAAAAACCCCAAATTTCTTTCCAAAAATGCCCAAACAGAACATGGAAAAGATGATGCAATGACTTGTAACCAACAAATACCGTTTCCCATTAATTTATCTCCAGGAGCCTGTGCCTTTTCCGTTCAGTTTTTCTTTTAGGCTGCACTGGGGATTTGCAGACAGCAGTGCTAAAACCTAAAAGGGCAAATAAACACAGGGACCATTTGCTTGCTGGCTCTGTGCACCAGTTTGTGGCAGAAATACCAGAACAGATGATCAGAGGGCTTTTTCTTTCCTTTTAAGCAGAGCTCCTGACCTGTGCATTGAGGGGTGAAATGATTCACTCAGGTTTTTTCCAGAGTCTTGGGGGCTCAGCCATGGTTTTCAAAGTATATTTTAGAAGGTGAGTCATCTTCCATGTCTTCCTTGGTTTCTTCGTGTTTTATCATAACAATAATGCTTTTTTTCCCTTCTTTCTTCCTAGTGATTTTCAAAAACTTCACAGGAGTTTTTCTTTCAAAACCTCACCTGCATCTGAAAAATTGTGTAGTAAAGCCACAAAAATTGCAACCTGGAGAAAGATCTGCTGCCCCTGGGTCAGCCATGGCAGCTGGTGTCACACTGTGAGGTGCTACAGGTGCCAAGAGATCAAAGGATAGATCAATTCCCTTTCTGCTGAAACCCTGTGGCTGCTGGTGCCCAGGTCCCCATGGCAGTGGGACACACGGAGCCTGCCCAGACATGGCTCATGCCCAGGGCCAGGGTTCCAGCAGGGGAAGGAGAATGAAATCCTGGTGCTGCTCAGCACCCAAAGGCAGAGTTAGCACAATACACAAAGTGCACAAGGGTTTAATTCTGCTCTGACTCACCCCAGTCCTGCACAGCTGATCCCTGGGCTGATTCACAGGGGTGCAAGGGGAGCTCACCGATCATCTCAGTTGAGGGAGGGTAAATTTTCAGGTGTCCATTGTCTGATATATCCATCTCCACTGTGTCTTAAGCTAAAATATCAATTGCCAGGTTTTCCCTTGAGTGCAATTGACCTGGGCTGGGACAGAGGGCACTGAGCACAAACTGACTCCTTGATCATACAACAGGTTGGGTTGGGAGGGAACTTAAAGATCATTCAGTTCCAACACCCTGCCATGGGCAGGGACACCTTCCACTATCCCAGGCTGCTCTAAGCCCCATCCAACCTGGCCTTGGACACTGCCAGGGATGGGGCACCCACAGTTGCTCTGGGCAACCTGTGCCAGAGCCTCACCACCCTTTCTTTGTTGGAGGAAGGAGCAGATTTCAAAGAAACAAAGGGTTTATACACTAATTCACACTACTCTGGAATCTCAGCAAGCCCAGTGTCTGCCTTTCACTGCAGCTCAGCACTGAACTTCAAGGGGAAAATGAGATGTTTTCTGTTAAGTACTTATTCTGTGACTTTGAGGGAAAATACCTCCTCAGCCCCAGAAACTGCAGGAGGTTTTATTGCCTTTATTATCGTATCACTGGCCACAAATGCTGGAGCTTGTTTCTCATACCTGAAGTGTCAAAGGCATGTGTGCCTTTTCCACACCTCTCTCCTCCAGAAGTTATGACCTGAATCAGGCAAAGCCAAAGAGCTCTATAGAAGCGTGAGAAATCAGAGTGCAAGGAGGAAGAAAATGCCAGAGGTGGTCAAAAAGGTACCCAGGCATTTCAGCCCTGTTTTATGATCTGGGGCTGCATCAAGTCAATCTCCTTCTCTGGAGATGCTTAGAGCAATTACATTTGTTCTATTTATTCTCCCTCAAAGGCTCGGAGATGAGTCAACAGAAAAATCTTTTAGGATGAAAAATTGAAACTTGAAATAGGCAATATCCCTGGACAATTTGTTCTGCAATCAGAGCAGCATTCTCTTTCCTTACTGCTCTCAGTCTCTAATTTTAAAAGGAAAAAAAAAAAAAGAAAAAGAAAAGAAAAAACCCAAAATGTAACAGTCACATCTGTAAATACAGTTCTTCTCAGTCTTGCTTGCGAGCTCAAGGAGCTATTTCGAGGCAATACAGAAGTGCTTGTTTTCTAGAGTTCATTTCTGGTGAGAAAATTCCCTCAGCTCTGCTCAGAAAATCCCAGGCGAGAGCAGGAGCGCTCTGAAAGCCTGGAGCCAGCCCACTCACGCTGAGCACAGGCACTGAAAGGGAAGGATAACCCCACACACCTCTTTGAAGGATTTCTTCACCTCCACCAGCGGGTGCCAGTGGGCGATGGGCTTGCGGGGGTACGCCAGCATCTCGTTCCAGTGGTCTCTGCCCAGCCCCTCGGCGTTGACCCCCACGCGGCAAACGCCGATGATCTCGTTGTGGCCCACCCTGAGGAACGGCAGAGAAGCAGCAGCATCACCATCCATCCCTCAGGCTGCCCAAACCTGCCCAGGCAACTCCTGGCTCCTGCTGCTGGTGAGCCTGGCTGTGGTGTCTGTCCCAGCACTGCCACCACCACGAGCAATTAATTATGGCAGTTTTAAAATTATTTCAAAGGCAGATCAGTCCAGACACAGGATCTGGAAGGAGTTTGACTAGAGCTCTACAGCAGGAATAACCCTAAGCTCAGTGATGCATAATTCATACACCCAGGGCCGCTCACACATTATTTGCTTTCTAACATGGGCTTCAGGATAAGTAAATAACCAAGGGGAGCATGGCACTTGCTCAAGGAAATGCCATAAAGCAGGGACCAGCTTTACCAAACTCGCTACTTTTCCATAACCATAAATACCAATGTCACTGTAGCAATAAATCACCAGAGACAGGTTGATACCACTGAGCTCTGCCATCGAGGCTGTGGAAAACACTGTGGAAAATTGCATTTGAGAAGGAAAATCTGCACCCAATGGGATGCTCTCCCCTCCAGCTCTCCAGAGCCTCCCACCTACCGATCATAATCCATGACGGAGATAAGGAGGCTGACTTGATCCATGTTCTCGGGGGGAATGTCAAAGATTATTGCTTCATTGTAGGTGGGATTAAGTGTGTTTTTCTTTATGGTGGTTTTCTTCTTTTTCAGCCTTCGCCCGTCACAGAGCAAAGACACTTTGACATATGGATCTAGGGAGGAAGAGATAGGAAAAGACCTTTTGTTGAGGGAGGTATATTTTGTTTCCTTTGCAACACAGAAACAGCTTTATCAGAGGATGGGCTGTGAGTTCCAATGAGCCAGAGGCACTCCTCAAATGCACTTTGAGAAAAAAGTTTGTTTGTAGAGCAGTAAAAGCCACCATTTCTCATACTGGTGTGGGTGGTGACCTGAGGTTCAGGCACCAGAGAACCAGCACTGCAATATTATTATTGCAGAAAGGATGAGCTGGCTTCACCTGAATTCTCAATTCTCAGACATTTCGTATGGCTCCAGCTGAGCAGAAACATTTTCTGCAAAGGTCTCTGTTGTCACTGCCTTTTGCACAATGAAATTCAAATACTCTTATGTTGGTGTCTGGAAAAGACACTGGTTTTTGTGATGAAAACCAGAATTTGTGCACGCTGAATGTCAGCTCTGAAACTGTGAATGCAAACAGTCTTCAGGTGGCTGTGATCCTTAGGTTTGACTACTGGCCACTGGACAGGGGAATGCACATTCCAGTGGGATTTATCCAGGTGGCCCATGATCCTTTCCTAATCTTGGGGTGAGACAGTTGATTCTGGCTATAAAGGGTTACAACAGATTTAAGTGTCCAACCCAAGAGATGGATCAGAGCTCTGGCCCTGCAAACCCTCCAGTGGGATGGGAAACAACAGACAGATAATTCTACTTTAAACATTTTGTTTGCACTTAAAATGCAGACAAAGCTTTTTCAGGTGTTTCTGGGATGGTTCACCCACCATCCACTGAGGATACTGTGAGGGAAGAGGAGGAAATGTGGATGCAACGGGGTCCCCCTCAGCCACAAAACACCCACCTGAGTAACCAGTGATGTCCATAGCTTTGAGATTCCTGCATTTAATGACTGTTAAGGTGAGGCGACCTGCAGTTGGCAAATAACAAAGGGAAAACATGATCTCGCCCAGGTCCACGCTTTCCTTCAATAAAACAGAGAACACATTTTATTGGAAACGTGCAGAACCAACCAGGTGCCTCCTCCTCCTCCACCACAGCACTTCCTCTGCTCTGCCATTTGGAGTGAAGGACACTCCATGGTGGTGATTCCAGTGCACCCCAATACTATTTGGCTAAAAAATGAATACAGAGAACAGGAAAAATGTGTTACAGCTTCACATCTAAGTTAAGGACAATCTCCCTCTGCCTCAGCAGATTTTGTGCTTCCCATTGCAGCCTCCCAGCAATGCACAGCTAATGCACAGCTGATGCACTCCTGCTCCCCTGCTCACACAGAGGAGATGGGATATCTCACACCAAATCACTGCAGTAAGGAAATCAAACTAGTATCAAGTTTTGTTTGAATGTACAGTACATGTCTCTAGTGCCTGGTTCCTCCAGGAACGTGACAAACACACTGAGGTGACAGAAAGATGAGCTCCTGACCCTCAGTGGTGCCGTATTCTCCGGTTGTGCACTGCAACAAACTCCTCAGAAACTTCCTACTACAGCCAGCACCATCAGTGCACAACACCACAGACTGGTTTGGGTTGGAAAAGACCTCAAATATAATCAAGTTCCAACCCCCTGCCATGGGCAGGGATGAATTCAGTGATAGAGGTTTATGACTGTGACGGTGCCCAACATTTCTGCATAAAATGAAAACACCTTTGAGTAACACACTGGTTTTCTCTGAAGCTGAGCGTGAGTTTTTGGGCAGTTACCATCTGAGGTGTCAAAGCTTTAAACCAGAACACAACCATGAAGGGCCCACTGAGCTTTTAGTTTGTGACATGTTTACTTTTGGACCACCAAGCCCTCTGAGACACCTTCAAGGAGCTGGCACAGTGTGAGGCTGTGTGTGTGTGAGTATAAAAGGGGAATTAACCAGCAGATGGCACTCAGAAATGTTTGGTACTTTTGGATTACACAGAAGCCAATGCAATTTAATCTTTTAGTGCCCCATCAAATAACTTTTATCCATGGCTCTTAGCACTTCTTGTACCTGCAGCTTCATCGACTACACCTCCTAAAAGCCCTTTCCATCATTGCCTTGCCACTGGGAATTCAGGGAAAAATAAACAAACCAAATGTCTTATTTAAACTAGAAAGCATCATTATCTGAAGTCAGCAGAAAAGATTTCCAAACACCTTCTAAAAATGGATTAAAAAAAAAAAAATCTTATTTTCTACATACAGATCCCACATCTGTAGAGCAAACAACCCATTTATTTTCGGAAACAGTGTGTTTGATTCCTTTCAATGTGATATAATGATCTGCTGAAAAGAAATTGTAGCTGTTAGGAGTAGAGTGATGGAACTAGAAAGACAAGTAAATGCACTTAAAGCTTTGCTAAGTGTTAGGGGAATAGATCTTGTTGATGGATGAGGTTTTTGCCAAATTATTTCCTGCTCATTCTCAGGTAAGGCAAAGATTAAATCTTTATTCCACTTAGACGTGCAGAATACTAATGAATATTATATAAAATCTTGATTGGGTCCATTCTTTCATGCATTCTTTGTTCTTAGTTAGTTCGGGAGGAATGAGGTCAGGAGCCCTTGGACAAGATGTCAGAAGAGAGCAGCCCCGTGTGAGATGGTGACAGCACCCTCTGGACACCATCTCATCTTCTATTCCTCTCCTTGCACTGAGAGGACCCGTTCAGGGCATAAAATGAACATAAATTGTTCTTTGACCTCACTGTATCAGGTCAAGAGATTTTCCTTTGCAACCACAAATACAGGAGAGCAAAGCGTGTCCTGTGGGTGCATTATTTTCTTGCAGATTATAGACATTGGGACATTTCCAAAATTCCTATCAGTACCTTTTAGGAAATAATGGCAGCTCTGAATCAATAAACTTGAAACCAAAAATGTTTCCCTGATTGACAAGCTGTACAGTCATTAATTAAGTAGCTGAGTGCTGGCTATTTGACCAGATCAGTGCTTGAGTGTGTCCCTACCCTCTTACCCACACCATTGATCTCATGCATTATAAGGCACCCAGAGCTTTCTCGGGGTTTTATGCAAACTGTATTTATCCTTCTCAATTTTGATTAAACAGAAATGTCCTTGGGTGTGCTACAGCTGGCTGAGATGTTCCAGGAGCAACACATTCCTTAAGAATGGCACAGAGAGGATGAGGGGATGGAAACAAACGTGGTGCTGGATGTGTGGCAACTCTGCCAGGCTGCTGCAAAGCACATCTTGGGCATGGGGTTGGCTCTGCTCCCCTCACACCTTCTCTGGAGGCTTTTCCCTCAATAACCTTTCTGCTGGCACATCTCCACCTGCTTTTGTGGGGTTTTCCCCCATTAAACGAGATTATTTAGCCAGGAAAACATCTTCTATTGCTTGCAGAACCAACAGGCAGATTCCTTCAGGAGGCATCAGCACACCTGGTGCACTTTGCTCCCCTTCCAGCAGCCCCTCTCTGGGTGAATGGATGTGCCTGGTGCCTGCTTGCCTCACTGCCAGCATTTCTGCTTTCATTACCATCCATCAATCATAACATCTGTGGCTGTTTGCAGGTTGGAAGCCAAGAGCTGTGAGCACCCTGCTAACTAAAACTATTGCTTTCCTCATGGATGATCCTGTGCCTCCTTCCCACAGCACTTCCAGGCAAGGTGCTCAAAAGGCAGCACAGAGCAGCTCCCAGCACGCTCCAGCGCTGCCCCAGGGTGCCTGGCAGGCACCAGATCCATCCCTGTGTCCTCAGGCTGGCAGGGCCAAAGCTCTCCGTGCCCTCCTAGGACAGCTCCAGCCCCACAGCCACCTCCCAGGGTGACATGCTGCGTGCCCACCGTGTCCCCTGAGTGCCCTGGGACCGCGTCCCCTTGGGCACAGCAGCACAGGACACGGGGCTGTGCACACCTGCTGGACTTCAGAGAGCTTTCTGAAAGTTCTGAACACCCTGCAGCAGAGCAAGCACTGATGGAAGTCACCAAGGGGTATAGCTGGTGGGGAACATGGTGCTGAGAGAAAAGCTGAGAGTTACAAAGCAAATGTCTTCTGGCACTGCTGGCCACAATACATATTCATGTTTGACAGTTCCCTCCTCAGCACAGAAAGCAGGAGAGCAAAGGTATGAGATGAGCTACGAGGGAAGCTGCAGGACATTTTTGCAAGTTGTGGCATTCTGCCAGTCACTGGGAAAGATGTGACAGGGCCCACGCTTCCAGCCACAGGGGTGGGGATGTCTCATCTTTCAGTTTCAGAAATAACAATGTGAAATGACAATGGTGATGGCTGATTTGGTGTCCAGCTGCAGAGCAGTTCAATTGTTCATTCGCCCTGAGGACCAGCCAGATCCTCCTGGGAGGGCAGAGGAGGAGCAGACAGCTATTATGGAGAGGTTAATGTCATTGCTCTGCACTCAGCGATCAATGTGAGCACTTGGCTTCTCCTGTCAGCCCTGTGGAACATGGAAGGGGCTGGGACTTTTCCTCTCTGAGGTTTGGCTTTCCTTCCAGGGGGAATTCAAAAGAACTACTAAAAGACCCAAATCCAACTCTGGAAGGGTTGCCAGCAGCACGTCCAACACCTCTCAGCACCAACGGGCTGGTACTGGCCCCGCAGAGCTCTTTCTTACTGGGATCATGTGCACGTGGCAGAGAACTGTGCCATGGCTGCAGGTCCCTGGGGCTAACAGGAGGCAAGGGAGTCAGGAAGGATTTACCCCTGGGGAGAATCCCCACACCACCCAGCAGATACTCACCGTCGTGGCGTACTGAATGTCCCTCCAGATGGAAGTCTCCCGGGAGAGGTCTGAGTCCTCGAACAGGTTCTCCAAGATAACCTCTCCTATCATGTCGTGCCTGGAGAACCTGTCAAAGTCAAAGACGCTCAGGTGGAGCTTCCTGCTCGCCAGCTCCTCGTGGGGCACGGGGAAGTGGAAGGACTCGTCGAAGGTGGGGTTCAGGGTCTTCCTGTGGACTCGCGTCTGAAACTTGCGCTTGCGGTCGGGCAGGAGGTAGATCTTCACGTAGGGATCCGAGCTGCCGCAGAAGTCTTTGGCTGGCAAGTCAAAAGCCCTGAGAATTCGGACAGTCAGCGTCTCGTTCTCGTAGTCGTACTTGAGAGTGAAGTTGATTTTCCCACAGGTTTTCTCTGCCTCCTTCTTGGGGTCCTCGGTGTCCACAGTCTTTTGTTTGTAGAGCTCGGGCTTGATGCGGCCGATGCTGGTCGGCTGCTCGGCCTCGGCCGGCGGCTCCAGGCCGTAGTCCATGCTGGACACGTGCATCTGCCGGGGGAGGTGCCTCTTGAAGGAGATGTGCCTGCAGGAGGAAGACACAAACAGCTCTGTGGGTTTCCAAGCACATTGCTCTCCTTTTTCTCCCCTGGACTCAGAAAGCAAGAGAGCACAGAACGAGTTCAATAGGTGCTCCTGACCTCTGCACAGAAACCATGTATGTTATGGATGTGAACAGAGGGGAACACCTCCAAAAACCTTCAAGGAATCAATCCAGCAAATTTCTTAAATTCCAGAGTATTTGCCACAAGCTGCGCTTTCTCACCTGTGGCACGAGTCACAGCCCACAGCTGAACAGATGGGCCCCAACAACTCCTTACCCAAATCACAGACAGCACCACATGGAGACTTTCCCCACCCTCAGTCCTTACACTTCCAAGATACTGGCACTAAGTGCTCTCAGGCAAAAAAATCCCTTTTTTTTTCTTGCTTTTTCTTTTGGTGAGACAACCACGACCAGTTCAGAAGGTGAGGCTTTACTCATAGAACCACAGCATGGTTTGGGTTCAGAGGGTTTCAAAGCTCATCTCACTGCATCCCCTGCCACAGGCAGGGACACCTTCCCCTAGGTCAGCTTGCTTCCAGCCCTGTCCAGCCTGGCTTTGCTGGGTATTGCTGCTTCCAGACTTTTCCAAGAGACTCATCAGAAACTGATAGATAATTGTTGACAGGGAGGGAGGCACAGCCTTGTCGGGAAGCATCTCTTGCCTTGAGCTCTCCTCCAGCACAAGCTGTGTGTAAGCAGAGCTTTATCTGAACAAAGCATAAAAGCTTTCTGTGGACTCAGGGCATTATTCCAGATTATCTGGTGTTTACAAGAGCACTTTATAGAGTTATTTAACCAAACTAAGAACTCTACAGCCAGAACATTAGCTTTCAGTGATACATGGTGCTTGGAGACTTTGGCAGGTTCCTCAGAGGTATTTTGGACGGGGTTAGGCTGGGCTGTGAATCAGAGGAACCTGCCAAGGAGAAAGTGGGTTTGAAACCTGCCCACGTACAGCCAAGTCACACTTTGTTTGTCCTAATTCAGACAGGCTGAGGGTTTTTTCCTCCTCTGTTGGAAAGGTGTAATAAAAGCAGAAGGAGCGTGTGCATGCAGAGAGGGAATCAGCTGTCCAAAAGCAGCAAGGATAAATAAAAGAGTGTGGCTCACAAATGCAGGTGGCACCGTGCTGGTTTAACTCAGCTCCTTCAAACAGGGGGCTGCCATCGGTGCCTCACTAATCCTGCAAAAGTGCAGCCAATTTTCTGAGCAGTGCCTGATTTCCCTGTCACACTCCTGTGCACATCCCAGACACGGCCAGTGAGGCAAACAGAAGTTCTGGGGCACAGCCAGGACCCTGTGATCCCTCTTTCCTGTCCCCATTTCACCGCCTTCTGTGTCAAGGAGAGATGCTGCATTTCACAGGATCACGGAATGGTTTGTGTTGGAAAGGAACCTTAAAGCTCACCTCATTCCACCCCTGCCATGGGCAGGGACACCTTCCACTATCCCAGGTTGCTCCAGCCTGGCCTTGGACACTTCCTGGGATGGGGCAGCCACAGCTGCTCTGGGCACCCTGTGCCAGGGCCTCACTCCACTCCGAGTAAAGAACCCCTTTCTAACATCTAATCTAAATCTCTCCTCTGTATCCATGCTGAGAAGGTGTCCCAAGGTTCACACAGCCTTTCCCTGACTTCCTGAGGAGGATGCTGATGTCTCTCTCCCCATCTGAGCACAAGCACCGAGCGCAGCTGGTTCTGGGCTTGTGCAGTGAGCGATCCATCAATTGTGCTGATCTAATTGTTTCTGCCAGGAGCCACAACAGCAAGAGAGAGCCAAAAGGTCTAATTCTGTCTGACAGGGTACATCATTGATACTTCAGCCTGCCTCTCATGTTAGAACAAAATTAAAGTGGCCAAAGCATGCGGGTGACTTGACACAATGAGGTCAAGTCGCAGTAATAGGACCTGAATCCCGGATTTTTTAAAAGGGCCATGGTAAACCAGTCTTAACACATTCATTGGTTGATGGCCAAGCTTTGGACAGTAATCTGGTGTGTAGGTGCTCTCCTTAGTCTTCCCTATGGTATCTGAGCCTCAGACTCCATCCAACAATCTTCCCACATCTCCAGCTGCTCACAGAGCTTTGCCCCTGCTGAGCACCCCATTCCTGCCACTCCTGAGCATCCCCACCCAGCAGAATCATGGAATCATGGAGTATCCTGAGCTGAAGGGGACCCACAAGGACCATCCAGTCCAGCTCCTGGCCCTGCACAGACACCCCAACAATCCCAATCTGGGCATCCCTGGCAGCGCTGTCCAAACGCTCCTGGAGCTCTGGCAGCCTCGGGGCCGTGCCCATTCCCTGGGGAGCCTGGGCAGTGCCCAGCACCCTCTGGGGGAAGAACCTTTCCCTGATCTCCAACCTAAACCTTCCCTTTGGCCCAGCTCCAGCTGCTCCCTCAGGTTCCGTTACTGTCACAGAGAGCAGAGCTCGGAGCTGCCCCTTGGGAGGAGCTGCAGCCCCCAACGAGCTCCAACCTCAGGCTCCTCCAGGCTGAGCATCCCATCCCAGCCCTCACCTGGTGGAAGATGCTGGCTCCGTGGTTTGCCTCTGGATCCGCGTGCGCCGCATGATGTGATCCTTCATGGACATCTGGACCTCTGCAGGGATGTCTGGGGAGGTGTGGCTGATCTTCACAGCTGCCTCCAGAAAGGTGATGGCCCCCGTGTCCTTGAGCTTGTCTGCCATGCTGTCCTTGTCTCCTGCCTCGCTCCGCAGCACGGCCAGGTGGGAGGAAAGGGCCTTGTTCCTCCAGGGAACCCAGCACAGCTTCCAAAAGAGAAACACAAACACTGCCACCAGGGCCAGGCCACACACAATAACTATCACTGCAAGGAGGCTGACGGAGAGCTCTGAGGGAGAGAAGGACAGCGACAGGGAGGGATGGGAAAGAAGAAAAGAAAAGACAGATGGTGAGAAAATCATAAGCGAAAGGGAGAAATGGTCCAAACTGGCTTAAATCACAACTAATGGAGAATTCTTAGCAGGTTCTTCAAGCCAGAGCCAAGCCCAAATGAGCAGCCCCTGACAGGCTCGGGACACACCTGGGGAGAAATGGGTATCTCCATATGGGCAGAGCTGTGATGTTTTACACCCTGGTGCTTAAACTGGCTATAAAATACCATCCTTGGTTTGTTCTGCGGCATCAGCAAACTACTGAGTCTGAAATCAAGAAGATCTGTACAATTCCACGACAGAAACAAGCTCGGGTGCTGTACCACAGAAAGTGCCTTTCTGCTTCATGTCACAGCTGCTCAGGCACAGTAATGAAAAAATCCATCTACCAGGATCCTGGAAGTGGATTGTTGTTGTACTATCAGTGCCCACATATTGTCCAGATGTGCCCATAGGAAATAGAAAGTAAATAGCAGCACCAAGGAAAAAATAATCACAAGCTGCTGATGCAGAGAAACCAAACATAGCAGGAGTTTGTACAGAAAGTACTACACAGTCTTCCTCAGTCTGAACAGCACTTGAGCTGCGTGTGTGCTCTGATGCTCTGAGACACTTTTACCTCATGTGTTGTGTATTTCAGTCTTTTTTTCTGGAGAGGAAAGAACTTCCGTACGTGTGGCTGATGAATCAGGAAAATGGAAGAGATATATATACATGTCTGTGTGTATAAATATACATATATATATATATATATACATACTTCATCTAGGCTGTGAAATGATTCACAGCACTGCACAAAGAGAAAACATTGGCTATTTTTGCTTCCTTTCCTACAGTGTATTAATTCCCAGATTGCCATCCAGACCAAAACTCTGAGAGCTCAGGATCCCAAGGAATACCAGTCCCTGATTGTGGAGCCAGGTTTTGTTCTGGAGGTAAGTCTGCAGTGTCAGGACTATGGACAATTCCATCACGGGTTGCTTTGAGCTCATGGACAATTCCTTGATTGCTTTGTTATTTGTAGTACCCAGTAAAGCCACACTCCTTAAATTACCCAAGTGCAGGACAGGACAGACAAGCAAAAAACCACCAAACACCCCAAAAGTTCATATGGAACAAACATAACCTCTTACCCACCCTATCCATGTCTATTCTTGGACCATAAATGTTCTGTGTGACCACACTGAATTCCCTGCCTGAGCCCCAAGGAACAGGGTGGGTGCCCAGTGCATTTCTGAGCTGGGAACTCCCCTCTGTGCTCCATCCCAGCTGCTCTGAAAGTGATTCCTGATGTGCTTTACCTTAAACAGGAGCCATAAAACACCTTCTGTTCCCTATAGTTTTATGAAGCTGTAATAAGGCATTTAATTATAGAATCACAAGATAGTTTGGGTTGGATGGAACCTCGAAAATCATCTCATCCCACCTCCTGCCATGGGCAGGGACAGCTTCCACTATCCCAGGTTGGTCAGACCCCCATCTAACCTTGCCTTGATGTTAAGCCTGAGAAAAATCTGTGAAGTATGAGGAAAGACTAAGTTTTTATCTTGAATAAAGAGCTAAATTTCAAAATTACTGAAAAAAACCTCCACAACCACAACAAAACAACAAACCCCCACCCACCATTGGTAAACCACGACAGCAAAGTGTTCAGGAGCACATTTGTACCATCAACTTTCTCTCGGGTCTCTCTGGGAATGCAGCAGCCAGTGCAAATTTGGGATTCTCACACCAGCTCCTGTAAGTGAAATCTCCAGGCAGCATCAGACACAAAATGTGACATCCACACCCAAAGAAGCCAGCTCTGCACAGAGCCTGGGAAGCCATCTGCTGTTCCTCACATCCTGGGGGAAAGGCACTGCTTTCCCACAAAATTACTGAGCCCAGCAAATCCAGCAGGAGCTCCAGGCAAAGCTCCCTGGCTGCCCACGGGTTTTTTGACTCGAAGGGAAGGGCTGGAAGGTGCAGATGGGAAGGATAAACATCACCCAGAGGTTTTTGCAACTTCTCTTTCCCTTCCCAGCCTCCTGTGCAGGTCATTTATCTTCTGTTGTAGCTCCGAGGTGGAAACACAGATCACTGCTGGGGTGAATAAACAGGTCCCCTCTTATTCAATAATAAATAAGGTTGTACCAGTCAGCAGCAGAGCTTCCTTAGAGATTTGCCTAAATGTATTCTCACCAAAGCTGAGAGCACAGAGGTTCCACTTCCCTATACTTTAAATCTTGGAATTGTGCCCAGGAAACTCAGTGTCAAACATTCATAAGAAAACTCAAGAACCTGGACTTTTTTTGCAAATACCTCTGTGTTGGTACAAAGGAAATCATTGCAATGCAGAATCTCTCACCGCTGGGAATTGCTGCATGACAAAGAAGACTTTTTAAAATATATTTCCACCCATTCGAAGGAGTTTTATAGGCTGCATGGCTCTGCCAGCACACCAGGCTCATTAATGGAAACCATCAGAAATAATCTATTATCCTTTCAGAAAACCTGTTGCCAGCTTGAGAAAGATCCTGGCTCCTGTCATTCCTTGCAGGGCTGGCATTCATAATGTATCTGACAGGACTCACAGATACTTTTATGCATGACCTCCTACTCCTTCCTCTGACAGCTGACACAAAGCACTAGTGGAAGGGATCAGGATTTTACAGACAGTTTTTAAGCATCTGCCTGCTTAGAATATTGGGTTGTTTGAAGATGACATTGAATTCTCCAAGACTTCTTCATGACTTATTAAACTTAAATATCAATTGGACAGAGTTGACCTTCATTGATTTAATGAGCTTTCTCTTAGGAATTTGAAAATACCATTTACTTTCTAAAAAATACCTGGTATTGAAAATGCTGTGCTTTAAATGTCCTTTAACTTACAAGAAACTGTAAAAACAAGATAATTCCTCATCTAACAGAAAATGCCCCGGGGCCAGAGGCTGCTTTGGTATTCCTGGCATGGGTGGAGGTAAGGCCAGTTCCCCCAAAAGGACACCTCAGCCCAGGGGAAGAATGAGCTCCTTGGTTGATATTATCCCCCTTTTGCAAGGTTTGGATCCAAGGTGAGAGGAAAAGAGGGAAAGGAGGGGTGTGCCAGCATCCAGCAGTGAGGAAGGGCTCTGTCTAACGCAGGAACAGCTCAGATCCCGACTGCTCACAGAGAAATGTCCCACCCGAGGCAAAACACGACAGGAGCTGTGTTTCTATTCTATTCCCCTCTAAAACATGAACAGTTATTTGTCACTTCATTATCAGGAGAGTGGTGTGGTACAAGTGCAGAGCAGCTCCAGCCATTCCTCACCCCTGTCCTGCCAAACTCAGTGCCGCTCCCTCATCCTCACCCAGCTCCCACAGGAGACATGGGAGAAACTGGAAAATCGGTCTTATTACAACTTGTAATTGAAAAGATAAAGCTTAAAAGAAGGAGGTTGCAAACACAAATTAACACGGCTGTTTTCCAGCCTGGCTCCCCCCCGGGAGTGAGCGCTGCTTCCCAGAGGAACCCTCGGCTGGAAAATGTTTTTGGCTGCAGGGCAGCAGTGACAGAGCTCCCGCCTGAGTAACAAGGAAGGAGGGGAGAACAAGGATCAGGGAAAATATGGACATGGCCACTGACAGGATCCACCCCTGGAAGTGCTCAAAGCCAGGCCAAGACCTTGAGCAACCTGGTCTAGTGGGAGGTGTCCCTTCCCATGGCAGGGATTTGGGTCCATTCCAACCCCTCAACATTCTGTGATTCTGTGATTCTATGATCTACCTGCTTGAGCTGATATGTTAAGGGTAAGCCACTGAGCTTATATATTTATTATATACTTATTTTATAACCCCCTTGTTACCAAAACACCACAGAAAGGACCTGAAGCCAACAGCAATGGGGACACCAAGAGCACAAACGAGACTGGATTCTCTCCAAACCCATCCCATTTCTCCTTTGACTTGACTTCTTGGTTTGTGTTTTTACTGTTTTTTGACACCCAAACCTGTTGCTATTAAACCTCACCAAAAAGCTCAAAACTGCAACAACTCCAGAGTCACTACTTCCTACTGCCTTTAATAAAAGACAAACGGCCCAGGGCAGGACAAAGAAAGAGTGGGGCAGTTTAAAACTGTAAAGCTAAACTGAGGAAGGGGCAAACATTCCTTGGCTGGTCCAGCCCTTCCCACCACGGTATCCATGAACTCATAGAGCAGCTCCTCAGCACAGCCCCCCCTTTTCGTTTCATCCTGGATGGGAGCTAAGGAAGAGATACGGTCGAACTGCCTTTCAGCTTGATGTCCCTGCTGACTTCCTAATGCCCAAACTGAGTTACCAAAGGGGATAATTAGCAAAGTCCAACCAGAAAACGATTAATAATATGACAAAGTCATGATTAGAGCAGTCTATTAACTGCAAGACAATAGTGGTCTAATTGTGGCAACATCGACTTTTACTGCTGTGAAGTGGCTTGCACTGTCATTAAAGAGATTCATGGATAACTCCGAGTTTAATGTGAAGAGTTGTATTTAATATCCCAAAGATGTAATTTAGCTTTCCTTCCACCCACTCCCCACAGAGAAAACAAAACATGTTTGATGGCTCTCTCAGCACTCCAGCAGCCATTAGTCATTCCAGCTACCTGTTGCTTTTAAACAAAGTTGGACTGTCACAAGGGGAAGTTCAAGAGGCTGGAAATACTCAGTGAGGTGCAGTGTGGGACAAGGGTGATGCCACCAGCCCCCAGGACCTGGCTGTCCCCTTCCTCTCTTGTCACCTGTGAGGGCACAGACATTTCCTCAGGCCCTGGAGCCCCTGACCAAGGCAGTGGGGACACTCTGACCCCACCTTCTGCCACCACAGCTTGCTTGGTCCCACAGCTCCATGCTCAGGCACAGACCCAGACACAGCCACCAGCCTGACCCTGCCAAGAGCCCAGCGCCATCCTCCCTGTGAGAGGTTCTTCCTCCTAAGTTCTTTGGTGGTTCATGGAAAATCTGGGCATCAGGGAGAGCTCGGGCTGCTTTGCTCCCTGCTGGGATCCCTTCAGCTGTAAAAGCCACTCCTGGCTATTCTGAGCTACAGCTTGGAGCGTGGAACATCCTCCCACAGACAAGCTCCTGGAGGCGCAGCTCCAGGAGGTGGCAGAGCCCAGAGCAGGAGGTGATGGTGATCACCTCACTCACACTGGCTGTGTGACTGGTTCCCCAGTGGCACACACCAAGCTCACACCACCCCAGCAGATACTTCCAGGCTTCTCTGTCCATTTTCAGCTACATTTTTCTCTTGCAGGAGTGTTTGTGAGAATATATTGCTCTGTTTCTGTAGGGCTTTGCAGGGAGCACACACTCAAGTGATGGATTACTACAAGAGGTGTTGCTGGAGGAGAGCAGGCAGCTCTGGGGCTACAACAGACCACGTGAGGCACCCACCAACTGCTGATCTCATTTTCTCTCTATTGAGAAGCATCGGCAATGTGAGCCTAATTAGCTGAGGGCTGGAAATTGGGCACGGGGAGCTGTGGTGGATTTTGGAGGGCAGGGGGGAGCACAGGGCAGCAGCTGCAGAGGAGGAGGAGGAGGGTTCCATTAAACCCCAGCTACGCAGATATTTATTTAGCAAAGCTGCTCGGCTTTGGAGGAAGGAACAGGGACTGGATGGAACAGAAATCAAATATTAGAACCCCACATCAGCATCCAGCAGCACCACAGAGACAAGAGGGAATGTTCCCTTCGGGGACACAGCACGGAGCAAAACCTGAGGGCCACCACGGAGGGCAGCAGCAAACAGAGCCCTTTGCCACAGGGATTCTGGAAAGGAAGCTGGCTGGCTTATAAATCCAGGGATGCTGCTCTGGGTGAGAGGTGAGCTGCAGTGCAGCATCGTGCAGACCTCAGCCAGCTCCTTATCCCTCCCCAAGCCTGCCACAGCCTTGGGAATGGTAGCAGAGCAAATGATACAGATCAGACTGTCCCTGTCACCCCACACAGCCCCAGATCCTGCAGCAGCAGGCTCTGTGTTTCCAGAGCTCACAGTGTGTGGGCACTTGGGGGCTGCACAGGGCATGGCAGTGACAGCGAAGCACTGCACGCCACTCTCTGATTGCCCCTCTTTGCTGGGCTTGTGTCCAGTGTGCCAGTCCCCTGCTGATGGCTTTATTGTCACATTTCAGGCCCCCTCGCTGCCATTTGGCTGTCATCTGAAACTTCATCAAGTTCTTGATTTCCTGATGGTACTCTCCAGGCAGGCAGGAGCTACAGGAATATGCCCTGAAATATTCCTGAGCTAGACGAGTCATTAGGAGCTGTCACTTCAAAGTCTGGCTGCCGTCAATTCGCTTCTCCCAGGCAGCCTGGCAGCGCAGGAGCTGCTGCTCGAACACAGCACAGAGGTGGGTCCTGGCGAGGGGGAAATATTTCATCAGCCTCTCAGCAGATGTTAAAGGGCCAGCTCAGGACACACTTCAGGGTGGGGCAGAGCTCCCGCTGCCCTCAGACGTTATCTCATGCTGCGGGAGGTGATAAGGGCTGCAGAGCCCTCCCGCAGCAGCACATCTGACCCCATCGATCACCCGCAGGTCCGGGGGTCACACACTTGGTTTTTTAGACCCTCACAGCTTCTCCTGTCCAGGGAGTGATCCCAACACCAGGAGCAGGTGTCACCCATGGACACCCTGCTCAGAGCAGCCGGAGCTGGGCTGCTGGTCAGGCTCCCTCAGGGGACAGGGGCCATCGCCCAGCCCAGGGCTGCGCTGCACCCCGAGAGTTTGGGGGAGAGGGAGATGAAGTCACAGAAGTACTTGGCACCATGACCCATGCAGAAAGAAGCAGAATCACAGAATTATAGAATATCCTGAGCTGGAAGGCACTCATAGGCATCAGCCAGTCCAACCCCTGGCCCTGCACAGGGCACCCCAAAATCCCACCCTGTGCATCCCTGGCAGCACTGTCCAAACGCTCCTGGAGCTCTGGCAGCCTCGGGGCCGTGCCCATTCCCTGGGGAGCCTGGGCAGTGCCCAGCACCCTCGGGGGGAAGAACCTTTCCCTGATCTCCAGCCTGACCCTCCCCTGGCACAGCTCCAGCCCTTCCCTGGGTCCTGTCCCTGCTCACAAACCAGGTTGTTTTTCTCTTGGTAATGAAAGTAAAAAAACACTGATTGCTCCTCTCAGCTGGCCAGGGCTGCAAAATGGTGTGAAATACCCATGGAGACCCTGAAAGACCCCCCCACTTCGTGCACACTCCCAACACCACAGGACAGGTTTCTCTAGGTGAAGGCAGCCAGCCCCAGCTGCTCTGGACGTCCCAAGCCTTGTTCTGTTTATCCATATCAACCACAAGTAATTCCACAGAGGACAGCACAGGGAATGTGGATTGAAAACAAGTTCTCACAGTTTGCTGAGCACTTTCACACTCAGCTCATTGCACAGAGCTCAGTGGCAAACGCCCCTCTCAAAGTAGAAGGGTGGGAATGCTCAGGAGGAGGATGTTCTGAGAGGAGACATCCAGAGAATCGTGGAATCATGGAATGGTTTGGGTTGGAAAGGACTTTAAAGCTCATCTCCTTCCACCTCCTGCCATGGGCAGGGACAGCTTCCACTATGCCAGGTTGCTCCAAGCCCCATCCAGCCACAGAGTCTGTCTGGAAGCTAAAATTTATCCTGTTCCTGTGCTTCCCCAGTCCTCGGACTCTGAGTCCTGTGCTATCATCTCCCACCGGCTTCCTCCTGCCAGCACAGGCTCCCCAGGAACCCTGACAGAGCCTCCTTGTCTCCTGCACACACGCAGCCAGGAAAAGGATCCTGGGAAGGTCAGGACAGGAATGCTCCAACTGCCGGTACCAAAGTTTCAGTCAGACAGCAAAAAACTTCTTAAAAATTAATTTGCTGCTACCACAGGGTTCCTGCCATGCAAGAGCTTATCAGAATGCAAACTATAAGCTTCAAAGGGGAGGATGAATCAGAAGCTATTTTGAGAGTAATTATATAAGACTATAAAACTCAAACCATCTCATTATTGCACGTTAAGGATGGAGACAACCCTTCATAGGGAGACCTCGCAGGGACCCAGTGTTTCAGTGGCTGATCTATGGCCCAGGAGCAAACAGCAACCTCATCCCTCACATCCAGGCAAAACTTGCTCCACTGAGCACCACCAGTGCTCACCATTTGCTGTATTTCTTGTGGGGGTGTGGTTCTATAGCTGGGAAATGCACTGCAACACGAGACACGGACAACTTCATCCAAAGTTTTGTTCCTTTAGCTGTTGCATAATTTACAATCATGGAATATCTTGAACTGGAGGGACTCGCAAGGATCATCCAGTCCAGCTCCTGGCCCTGCACAGGGCACCCCAACAATCCCACCCTGGGCATCCCTGGCAGCACTGTCCAAACACTCCTGGAGCTCTGGCAGCCTCGGGGCCGTGCCCATTCCCTGGGGAGCCTGGGCAGTGCCCAGCAGCCTCTGGGGGAAGAACCTTTCCCAGTATCCAACCTAAACTCCCCTGGCCCAGCTCCAGCTGCTCCCTTGGGTGCTGTCAGTGGTCACAGAGAGCAGAGATTTCTCTGAGAATTTGCTGTCCTGCAAAGCAGCTCTCAGCTCATTAGCGCCAATACCTGCAAATTCCCCAATTTTATAAACTCCAAGTTATAATTAAGGAGAAAATACTTAAACCATGAATCTGCACATGTAATAAAGTTCTATTAAACCCCATGAATATAACATCCCCAGCCACAGCCTCAAGGCTTTCCCATGTCATGCTGGAGCCTGCAGCACCTCACGGCTGTGAGAGGATGAGCCCTTGGGACACCCCCGAGCTGTCACCTGCATCGTGCCCTACCTGCAAGGAGCAGAGAGAGTTGTTTTTATTCCTGCCTACATATCCAGGCTGCAGCTGAAGCTCCTGCTGTGTCTTGGCCCGGAGGAGGCAGCACAGAGGTGTGGGCGATGCTGTCCCCATCCTCTCTGCACCCCGTGCCCAGTCCCTGCGTGGGGACTGCCACAGCTCATGGTCTGACAGAGCTGATTAAACAAGTGCATTACACAGAGAAGAGACACTGTCAAACCCTTTGCCACCTGGTGTTCTTCAGTTCATGGTTTGGTCCTTCTTTCACCCAGGGAACAGACGGCAAGTGCTCTCAGACATAGGAGTGGGAGCTGCTCCAGCCCCCAGGGGAGTTTAAAAAACCAGAGGGAAATCTGAACAGAGTAATTCAGAGGGACACATCAAAGGTGATGTTCAAGTGTAGAGTCAACCTTGAGGCACTCATGTCCCTATGTGTATACATAACCAAAAAAAGGAAAAAAATCAACACCTACAAATCACAGAATCATTAAGGTTGGAAAATGCCTCTAAGATCATTGAGTCCAACCAAATGGAAGTGCACAATACACCAAAGAAAAGGATGTGAGGTAAGATGAGAGTTTGGTGGCCTGGAGCTTGGGCTTTTCTCACTGAAATAGAATGGAGAAAGAGTTAATTGCCCCAAAAGAACACAAAAGATCCTGAATAACTGAAGAGCCCTGCGTGGCTCTCCAGGCAGGAGGAACCTCCAGCGCAGCAGCCAGAACACAGCAATGAAACCCCACAGTGCCTGGATCTCTGCGGGGCTGCAACACCAAATCCCAGTGTCCAATGTCCCAGATGCCCGCTCGGACCTTGACTCTGCCCATGGACAGCCCTCAGCCCATCCTCAGCTCCATCTCCCCAGATGGACCTGGAGACAAAACTCCCCTCTCCCACCAACCCCCACAAACCCCACTGGTGACTGTGGGCTTCACATGGTGCCGAGAGACATCAGGGACAAGAACTAATCCCCAGTAAAGCCCCATCACAGGCTCCTGAAGACAAAAAATGTTGGTATTCAGCCATTATTGACCGATTTGGGCTCTCCCTCCAGGCTGCATCCAAGGCAGATTTGTCACTGAAACTTCTGCTGGCATGTGCAACCCAAAGGGGAGCTTTGTGCTGTCAGAAACACAGCATTTCTGTTATCAAAAGTGACAAAAAAAGAGAAAAAAAAAACTTTTTCAAGCCAAAGGAAACATTCCCCGGTGCTTTATGTCACTTTGTGACTTAATCAGCTGCTCTCTAGAGCATTATAAATGTGATAGGAAGAGTTGTCATTGCTTTCTGCCTAACTGATGACAAGCTAATGAACTATTATAAGCCACAGTGAATGCAATTATGGCACAGGGCTGTGTGCTAATCCCATGACATTTTATCACAATATGCTGTAGCAACATCTGTAAACAACTCAGTGGTGCTGAACACACACAGCGACCGGGGCTGGGGTTAAATCCCTGCTGAGCATCCTCATGCCCCCGGGATATGGCCCTGCACAGACAGCACCTGAGCTGAGCCCTGTGTGCCAGGGGAGCCTGGCTGAGGCTGTTCAACACGAGGGAAGCCCCTTATCCAGACCTGGGGCTGAGCAGAGCCAGGCAGAGAGGAAACCACAGAAATCCAGACACTTCTGGGATGCAGAAATCCAACTGCGTTTCAGGATGCAAAGCAAACGGAACAAGTAAAAGCTTTTCACCATCTCTCTGCCTCCCTTGAGCAACCAAAAACCCTGGAACTTAAAATTTCCTTTCAAAATCTTGATCAAAGCCGTGTCTACTGTGAGACACCAGCAAGGCTGGGCTCAGCAGTGCCTCTGTGCCCAGACTCTCTACCCTGGAGCTGCCACCTCGCTGCCCCTCACTTCCTACACTGGGATTCAATTGTGGGGAAAGGCTACTCTGTGTCTCCCTCTCAGACTCCATTTTGGGTCAAAAAACCACTAAAATCAGGCTGCCTTGAAAAGATCTCAAGGTAAAGCTTGACAGGGAGTAGAGCTGGGGTCTCTCCCCATCCCAGTGCTGGAAGCCTCCCGTCCTGAGCTGCAGGCTCCACAAGAGGACACAGTTTGGGGACCCCAAAAAGTTCAGTCAGGAAGACCCCAAGCATGGGACAAGGCAGCCCTGAAAAGCTTCCCAGAGGCTTTCCTGAGTGCCCCCTGCCCAGGACACGGAGCCCCTCCAGCACAGGGGGCTCCTTGAGCCACGAGACATTCTGGGTGAGTTTATTACCTGGACCTGCCCCATGGGAAACCCAAAACTGGAGATGCACAATTCTTCCAGAACTGCCCTGGCTCCAGGTGCTGCACAGGCCTGGTGATTCCCAGCCTGGTGCCCTCGAGCTGCCAGCTGGAGCCACCTAGACCCAAAACAGCCACACAAACCCACATCAGTCCCTCTTTCTCTGTCCCTCTCAACTTGTCACGCTGAAAACAGCAGCACACAGCAGCTGGCAGAGCAGCACTGGCAGATCCAGAGCTGGATTCAGATGGAGCAGCCGGGAAGGACTCACCTGCCTGGAGCCCACGGCTGGTACAGGCACCCTGCACCCAAATGCAGAGGTTTGGAACAGAGCATTTCTTTGTTCAAGCTGCCCTGAGTGAGGAGGGAACTTCCTCCCCAAGGCTCTAATCCTGCCATCAGCTGCTGCTGCTGCTGCTGCTGCTGCTGCTTCCATTAGCTTGGAACAAAGACAGGGCTCTTTAACCCCTCCAATGTGCTGCTGTGCAGCAGTGGTGTGTGCAGGCTGTGCCTGATCCCACACATCGATTAAATGGATTCTGAGATGCCCTTTTCCAGTGGCTCCTACCACTCCATACCCTGCAGCTCATGATTCTTTCAGTATGAGCATTTTGACCAGAGCCCAGATTCAGAGCTGGGATCAAACTCTGAGTAAATGCTCACCATCATGCAGGAGATGAAGCTGCGTCTGGAGAGAGAAACTGAGGAGGTGTCACCTCACACTGTGCCACACAACTGTATTCATTTCTTTGCAGCAGCTACAAACGCCCAGAAAATCAGAGTATTACAACACCAGGGGCTAGAATTCCTGGGCAATTATTATTCCAAATGGTCCAGGGCCGTGTGCCTTAAGGATAGTTTGGAGAGGGCTGGTGTGAAGAGAGCTCCTGGCATGCTGCCTTCAGGCTTCGCTGCACAGTTTGCTGTGATGTTGTCAAACATGAACCTGCTACAGCACAACAAACTGAACTAAACAGAGAGACACCCTCAGCCAGCAGCTGCGGCGCCGCCGCACGCGAGGCTCCCCGCAGGAGAACTTTCCTAGGCAGGGAAAATGTACAGTTAATAGACAATCACTCCAAAAAATCCCCTCCCCGACCCTCCAGGATGCCATTTTGCAAGGTACAAATATAATTAAAGACAATATATGGCAGAGGGACTTATTGCATCTCTCCCCATCGACTGCCAGCGCGATTGCTGTCAGGGAGTCCGCTGGATGGAAACACTCGCAGACAAGATCCCTGATTTTCCAACATGCAGATGGGAAGGGAAAATATATATTGTCATCTTTGGAAAAGAAACAGCAAATATTAAGGGCAGAAAAGGCTGCCTAACCAAGATGAGATGGAAACCAGGGGTCCTGAGAAAGAATATTTGATTGTACCTGGAAATGTGAGCAGTGAGAAGAAACAGTTATGATAAACAAGGATAATTGAGGTCACAGGTAAATAAAACAATTGTATCAGACACAACCCCGCGTTCTGGGTCTGGTTTATCCCTGCACAATGAGCACACACATGGGAGATGATCCAGCTGCCAGGAGCACACGGCGAGTGCAGCAACTCCAGCACAGCCAGGATGCCGAGCAACAAACACCTGCAAACACAGGAACACCAACCACCTTCCCAGAGTCATCCCACAGAGCAGTGGGGAAGATCAGGGCCGGGCTGTGCCCTGGTTTGAACCAGCTCCCAGCACACGCTGGGTCTCAGTGCAACGTCGGGAGAATACTGAGAGCCGGGAAAATGTTTCAACAGCAAAGGCATTTTGAGGAAGCAAAATGCTTTTTAAGGATAAGAGGCTCCATATTATGGGGGAAAAAAAAAAAAAAGGCGAAGAATTATTAAAGTAACTTCAGAAATGTGGACTTACCAGAGCGGTGGCAGCTCCTCAGCGCGGTCCCTGGTCGCTGCCCTCCGCCTGCTCGCGCATCAATTAACACCGGCAGCGATCCCGCTGCTGTTTCTATGGAGTTGGGAATGCTGATCCCTGACTATGCATGAGGCTACTGCAGCTGCATCGGAACAGGCTCCCGAGTCCGCACGAATCCACAAACACGAGCAGCCTCCCTGCTCTGCCTCGGGAATGAATCAACCAGCAGCAATTAGGCGGCTGCAAAGCTGCGCCTATGCAGAGAGGTAGGTACTCACAGGGCTCCCCAACACGCACACTCCACACAGCTCCAGAGGGGCTTTTTATTTACCAGGACCACCTCAGAGCATAGCCAGAGGCAGCTGGAGAGCCACAGATCCGCACACAATGCACGAGCAGAGACACGTCTGTAGACAGGCGGTTTAATCCGTTTTCCCTCGATTTACTCTGCAGGTTTCAACCTTATTTCAATACAGTTTAACAAACCTTCCTCTGGCAGCAAGGTTTGAACCTGATACCTCCAGCATCTGAGCCTGGTTTAGTTAGGCTAAAGAGCAAATCTGCTGCACGTAGCTCTGGCTGGCTCTTCCCTGGGAGGAAAGACAAGATCCATTTTGCAAGTGCATTACTCTGTGATAAAAAAGATACTTGCCCCAAGGAGCTGCTCCTCACATGCCTGGCCTCTGGAAACTCAAGCTTCAGTGATTAATATTAGCTTTGCCTGGGTGGCTTGGAGCATCTTTACTGTTACATTGACTTAAAATACACTTGAATGGCGATTCAGAAAAGTGTGTTATTATGCCTGGTGAGTAAATTCAAGACATGTCCATATTTCACAGGTAGTGGCTGAAGGCATCCCATAACCATGAATGGGGGTGTCATCAGTTCTCCCATTAATCAAACTGATCTATCAAGGGATAGGTTTTTTTTCCCAGAAAACACTCCAGAAGCAATTCCTCAATAAAAAAATGATCTTTCTGCACCAACACTCCTGCGATGAAAAATCCGTTATTGCCCAGAAATTCCCCCCTTTTTTCTGCCCGCAGCAAGAACACTTCTGTGCTTGGTTTATCATTTTCATAGTCTTTGCCAAGTGTCAGGAGGGTGTTCAGTGCTGTACAAGCTGTGCTGCCTGCACCAGGACCTTCAAAAACAGCAGTTCACACAAGGGGCAAAACACTAAATGTGCTCTGAATTATGGGTTTGGAGCACAGGACACCATGTGCTGGGGAACACAGATATCATAAGGTCTCTCTGTGTCTTCCCCAGCTGCCCTGTTCCTTCCTCTCACTCCAGCTTTCTCCTCCTGCAGCAGGAAAGCACAGGAGTGTTTTGCTGGGGTGGATCAGTGCATGGAGGGAGGGTTTGAGGAGGGTTCTCACCATGCTGAGATCAACAGGGACTGCTGGGAACAACCTGCAGCCCCTCTGCACGTCCCCCACTGCCTCCTGCCCTGGTTCCAAAGCTTTGTACAAACGGATCACTAAGGCAAAAACCCCCAATTTAGGTTATTTAAAGAAAGTCGCAGCACAGCAGTGCTGAAGGTAGAAATCAAACCCAGAAGTTTGCTCCTGGATGTGCTTTGATCCCAGGATAAATTCCTTCCTGTACCCAGGCACCGTCCTTTAAATCATTGTCACAAGACGCTGGCTCCAGTCACAGAATCACGGAATCCCAGACTGGTTTGGGTGGGAAGGAGCTTAAAGATCATCCAGTTTCACCCCTGCCATGGGCAGTGATACCTCCCACTGTCCCAGGCTGCTCCAAGCCCCGTCCAGCCTGGCCTTGGACACTTCCAGGGATCCAGGGGCAGCCACAGCTGCTCTGGGCACCCTGTGCCAGGGCCTCACCACCCTCACAGGGAAGAATCCCTTCCCAATATCCCATCTAAACCTACTTTCTTTAGTAACACTCATGAGCTCTGCAGGATCATTTCAGAATGAGTCCAGCTTCCCCTTTCCCCCACATGATCTCCTGGGACTGTCTGGCAGCCTCTGCAAACCCACAGGGAGCAGGACCCAGCTCAGGGGAGCACTGAGTGAGTCAGCAGCACAGCTCAGCCCGAAGGGAGAGCAGCCTGACCAGTGCCCAGCTCAACCCGTGCTGGTGAGCGCTGCGCAGGGCACGGCACAGTCCTGGAATCCAGGGATGCAGGGATGCTGCAGCTGAGCTTCCCGCAGCCAGGACCATGGCTCCATCCCCCCGGAGCAGCCCTGGGCAGGAGCAGGCAGGGAGAGATTGCTCAGGGGAGCTCGGAGCAGGCTGTGGGGAACCACAGGATCAGAGAACATCCTGAGCTGGAAGGGACACACCAGGATCACTGAAGCCCAGCACGGCACCACTCCAAGCACCGTTTCCCAAAGACCCTGGAGCCTGTTGCAGCTCCACTCCCATGGGCAGAGGGGCCTGGAAGGGGGACAGATCACTATCCCCATGGTCCTGTGGGGTCCTGACTCCCCTGCTCCACAGCCAAGGACTTTGCCCTTCAGTACAGCTGGGCCACAAACTCCCTCAGCTACATCCAAGAGCTCTCACTGCTCCTCCAGGGCCCAGAAGGGACGAGCCCATCCTCTTAAGGGACATCACCTGTGGTAAATGCTGTCCCCACAGCACAGGCAGTGTCACTGCCCACAGCTCACGCCCGTGCACGGGTGACACTCCCAGCATCCCTGCACGACAGCTGAGGCCTGGCAGGGAAGAGAGCGATCAGATGGAGGGAGCTACGGGGGAGGACTGGAGATAGGCACAACAAAAGGATGCTGCAGCTCGCTCCATCTCGGGGCCCCCAGCCAAGAGATCAGTTCTATTCCTGGCACCACCACAGGCCCAACTGCAGGGAGAGCTCCCCCTCTCATCCCCACTGATGCAGCGGCACCGAAACCTTCCCCAGCCAAACTCCTCATTTTTCTGACAGATTTGGCTGCCGGGCGAGGCGCCGGCAGCGCCTGCAATCCTCCTTTGTTGGGTGTACACAGGAGAAATGCTGCAGCTCGATTGCTCTTGTTGGCTGTGAGGAGGAGATTCAGCTATTACATAACCAGAGAGTAGAGGTGCATCCACTTCATCCACAGCAGCCCTTTCAGCCGCTCAGTCCAGAAGGGTTTTAAAAAAAAATAGACCACCACATCAAAACTTACTCTTATATAAACTATTCAGTAACATTTTTACATTCACAGGTTTTTTCCACTCTTGGATGCAGTTCAAGAAGGCTGATGATACCTGGCTCATTTCCTTGCCACTCCACACATTCCTTGAGGATACTGCTCCCCATCCACGCATGAAACAGCAAAAAAAACCAAACTGCCCCTGTGCTGAGCTGTGCAGGAGCAGCCTGGCTCCAGCTTTGGCAGTGCTTCCTTCAACCTGAACTTCAGCAGGACACTCCACAAGCCAGGCTGATCCAGCCAGTAGTTAATAGATTTATCCAGGAGGCAACAAACTGCCCGAGACGCCGGAGACTCCACATGATGATGACAAATAAGGCCAGTTTGACTCCAACTAATTTGGCGTGTGGCTGCTGAGGCTGTGCTGCCCACACGGGGACACTCCAGCAGGAGCCAGGGCTCCTCTGCCCTGCTTCTGACACGGCACCTGCCTGCTGCCATGTGCTCATCTTCACACAGCCCCACCTTCCCTCTGCCTGCCTTGGTGAGGATGGGCTGGCTGCGTCTGAACACGGGACCGCAGGCGGCCGAGAGCAAATCTGCTCAACATGAGACTTCAGGATAAAATGGACAAAGCATCAGTGCAGATAATTAGATAAACATCCAGCACTGATGGGAAAAGCATCATGTCTCTGGAGCTGTGTTAGTTAACGCTTGATGCAAACAGAATTTTTTCCCCTTGCTGGAGCAGCTTTACAGCCAAGGACTGAGAAATATTCGTACATGTCGGGCCCAAACTGTGTCCTCGGTGCTGTCTAGACATAAAAATGGGCCCAGCCGTGTGGAGCAGAGACAGCAGCCCTGGCTGTTTGTGCAGCCAGCCCGGCACAGCTCGCCCACGGCACCGAGGCTGACACTCAAACCACAGCTCAGAGCACAAAACATTTGTGATGCTAAGGGCAGATGATGATGATGTGATCCCGACCTGAACACGAGGTCCTGGACAGGCTGCACAGACAAATGCAGATCTGTCACATCAGGGTGGACAGAACAAGAGCAGCGCAGAGGATTTCTGCTGCAGAGTCAGGAAAACGTTAATTTTGGTGCAAGGTAAAGAGTTCCAAAGTGATGCAGTAAGTTTGCAAGCTGTTTGCTCTACTTGCAATAGAGAAAACTGCTGCAGGGGGTGTGACGTGTAAGGACACAACCAGCCGTGGTAAGAGGCCTCCAGAACAGGCAGGTATAAAACAAATTCATTTTAAGAAGAGAATTAAGTTACAGGCAAAGAGGGATGTGACAGGAAGGTGTCTGGCTGGATGTATCAGCAAAGCAGTGCTGGAAGCTCCACTGCAAACCAAGGGCTGGCAGAATCCTGGTGCCCTGTGCCCTGGATGCCAGCTGCACCCCAGCATGAGATCCTGGCAGAGAGGGGCAGGAGAAAGGGAGGGAAGGTGACACAGAAAGCCTTGGACAGGGATTGATGGGCAGCTGTGCTGCACAGGGTCTCTGCACAATGTGCTCAGCAGAGGAGAAAAGTTTGTGAAAACTCGAGCTGTAGAAAGCGCTGTGGAATCCATTGGGTTTACAGATCATTGCCTACAGGACCCTTGGAAGGAGCCGCCTATGAAAATGTTGGAATACACAAGCAACTTACACCAGGTTAGCAATAATTCTAAAAACTATGAGATCTGGGGTTTTGCTTCTCAGCACACGAGCCTGGGGTTCCAACTGTCCCTGCCAATGTCTTCTGAAGTGACAGCAGGAGACCTCTCTGGAGCAAGCAGCTGTGAGAAAAAGTGTAGGGAAAATGCCCCATTTTGCAACACGGAGCTGCCCCTTTGCTCCTGGAGCAGAATTCCTGCTCCTGACTCATCCCTGACACACCAGAGTCCCTCCCTGGCTCTACAACCTGACCAGGACAACTCAAGCACTTCTTAGGGAAAGTAAAACACACACATGAAAGCTCAGCAAGATCCCTTCGTGGTGAGCAGAAATCCATGCAATCCCTGTGGATCCCTCCATTTCTCAGACCAGGATAGCACCAATCAGTTCCTGCCACCCCAGTTGCTTAAGGAGGCTCTTCACTGCTTTTTGTTGGTTTGGTTTTTGTTTTACACAGGACAGGAATCTGTGTTTTTGAAAAAGGAACTTTCCCAGGAACTTTAGTTCGTGAAACAGCCCGGAACATCCCAGCTGTTCCCCCATGCAGCCATCCCCTTCCACATCAACAGGTGAGGCAGGACTTGCACCCAAAACTTCACCATGGAACACGTGGAAAGGGAAGGGACCCCCCCAGAGGGGTGCCAGGACCAACCCCTGGGTCTAACTCGGGGGTCCCAAACATTTTTCTCCCCCTGTAGGGGCTGGATGTCCCTCCTGCTTTCCACGAGCACCCTTCAGCAGACGGGAGCAGGGGCCGTACCTGGCTCGGAGATAATCAGGCTCTGGTCAGAAGGCAGCAGGAGGAATTCCCTGCAGGTGTCCAGGTCCAGGCTGGGCAGGCTTTTCCTCTGGCACAGCTCGGTGAGGATGCTGATGGCCCTGCGACAGCGGCCGTCCTCCCTGGGACCGCTCATCGCCCTCTCCGCATCCTCCGCTCCCGCTGCTCTCCAGGAAACTCAGACTAGGAGCAGAGGGTGGGCTTGGGGCTCATCACAGGAGCAGCTTCACTCCAGTTCCACCCTCTGGCATGGCAGCACCTGCCGGGACACCCGGAGCTGCCCCACGGCCCCTGCTCAGAGCCGGAGTGTCCAGCCCCCGGCGCTCCCGGTGCCTCATTGCCTCTGAGATCACAGCTCTGTTTACTGCCAAGGCTGCTCCAGACAAAGAACCTCCTACCAAACTCAGTTTCGTGCCCTCCACACGAGACGTATTAAAGCTGCAGCCCAGATAATTCCTTTTAACCCTTTCACTGCTGCCCTCTCTCCGGGTGCGGAGTTCCAGGTCCCGACCCTGGATTTTGCAAAAAAAAAAAAAAGAGTGGTGAAACCTCCTGGCTGAGGACAGCACATCAGCAGAGAGGAGGAACCAGAGTGCTCCCACAAACACGGCACGAACTACTTACAGCTACCAAAGGCAGCATAAGAGAAGCTGCAGGTTTTATTGATTTGTTTGTGCTGGTCCTAACACACCAGGCTGCAGATGGCAACAGAGATTGAGAACACCATTCTAGTCCATAATTAGATTTTTTCTTTTACTTTCTGCCGTATTTTTTTATTCCCTTTGCAATTTAGCAGGCAGGTCATGCCACGCGACAGAGCATGTATCTGGCAGGCACGGCCCGAGCAGCAATTGTGGAGCAGGCAGTTAAAATTATGTACAGCAGGATGGCTTCTTGCAGCTTGTACAAACCTAATGAGCGTTGTGGAGAGCCAGGGCTGAGGCTGCACAGGTCCCTCAGCCCCACATCACAGCAGGGTGTGCTTAGACCGTGTTTATGTTCCCTGTTAATCACCTGCTGGAGCACTGGGAGCTGTCTCACCACGAGTGTCCCAGGGGTGACCCAGCACCCAGCGCAGCACGAGGCTCCCCTGAGCACAGAATCAGCTCCATGCCCCATTCCCAGGCTGGATAATTCCTCCAGCTGCTGGGCTGGTGACTCCGTGTGACACAAAGGGTCTGGTTGGCACCTGAGGAGCACAAAGGCATTGCCCAACCCCCGTGGGGAGCTGCCCAGGGCCCTTTTGGCCACCCTGGTCCCTCCGTGGTCACACCAGCGTGTTCTGGACACGTCACCACCACGTCCCTCCTGCTACGGTGCTGTCCCCACATGGCACCTGTGTCTGGCACAGCAACTTCCCCGCCGAGCTCTGCTCCTCCCAAAAACTTCTGTTGCCACGACAACGTGAGCGCAACCTTTTATTAACCCAGCAACTGGTCACAAAGAGACTTTTAATGAGACACTCCCGCGGCCCGGCCAGTGCTCCATAAGCTGCTGCTGCCAACGGGCTGAGGCAGAACTGCACACTGAGAGCTGTTCCTGAAGGTGTTTGTCACCTGCAAGCCAACACCAAAGCTCTGTGTTTGCTGGGGAGAGATCCAGACACTGGGAGCTAAACCCAATTAATTTCCCAGAGCTCAATTCCCAGTACTTTCCCAGAGCTCAAGGTCGGGTAGAGCTTGCATCACGTTCAGATGACAAACTCCCTAAGCCCACCCACCCGTTTATTCTTTTTAGGAAACTTGAGGCTCAAATTATGCCTCAAACCTGAGATTTGGGTCCATAGAACATCTGCTTGGCAAGAAGAGCAGGAGCTGGGGAGGGAACAGCTCCTCTTCTCTGGTCCTCCTTTCACTGGCTCCCATGGGGCATTTGTGTCCCAGAGTCCCAAAACCAAAGGATTTGGACCCAAGGGGATGCAAGCGAGCCCCAGGCATCACATCATGTCTCCAGCACAGCAACAGTTTCTGACTGAGCCATCAAAACTGGCACCAAGACAGGAGTTCCTGGAATATATCAGTCAAGTGTTGCATTGGAAATTTGAATTTATCTTAAAGAGATTTCAACAGATAAAAAGCCACCCCAGCTAAACTCTTTGAAAAAGGTTAATGCCCAATTGAGAGCTTGTAACACAGAAATCAATAATAAAATTCAATTATTTGGGGGGAAAAAGGGCTAATTTTATTACAAAGGTAATACCAAGAACTTTTACTTTTATATTTAAAGTCACCTTGGGTCAAATATTTGCCTTGATTTACATATCAGAGGATTCCAGGCTTGCTGGATACCAATAACAGAAGATCCTGGTATTAGCATCCATAATCTCAACAAACATTCCCTCAGAACAAAAACCAGACTTTTTTTACGCCTTGTACCTTTGAATTTATGTCATACAGGCTCTTTATTGTCCAACAGAGAAGGCTGGAAAGGAGCCAGGTGGGAGCTGAAAATCCAAAAGCTGCTTTTCCCAAGCAGCAGCTCTGGTTCCCAGTTCCCCTCTCCCACACCCACACAGAGCAGTTGGGATACAGATTTTCCCTCTCATGTCCTGCTGAGAAGTTCCCACTTTGCCCCATGGAGCAGCCCAGGAAAAGCCCTGGGGAAGCTGGACCCCCTTCCCAGACCCTGCAGCTCCCTCCACCCCACAGGGCAGCCCAGCAGAGCCCCTGGGCTGGCCAGAGCTTCCTTTTCCCAGCTGCTTCAGACTGAGTTGGTACTTGGAGGCCAAACTGCTTCCAAAGCTGTGTTTCCACCTCTCAGGGTGAGAAGGAGAGACAATTCCCCAAATCCCAGGGACCTGGCAGAGCTGATGGTCTCTGCAGGGGCTCGGTGTTGTCCCATCCACATCCACCCTCTCTTCCCGAGTCTGGCAGAGCTTTTCCCTGCAGCTGCATCCCCTTGGCATTTAGGGAAGTGTGGATGCCTTTCCCTCACTGGGCAGCGTTTATCTCCTCCCTGCTCCTGTCCAGTGCCCTGATGTCACACTTGGAGAGGCAGAGCCAACAGTAAAACACAACAGCAGCTACCCCAGAAGGGCTGGAAGTGGAATAAACTTTGGGGGAAAGTGGCTCAACAGTCTCCACAAATAAATGAGTTACAGGCAACACAGCAGCTCTTGAATTACCTCTGAAATAATCCCTGCGGACAAGAGCACAAAATGAATGAAAACTGCAAGGAAAGAAGGAAAACTGCAGCTTGTGGCAGCTCGAGGCTGCTCAGTGAGCAAGGCAGGGAGTGGGAAAATTCCTAAAACCTGAGAGAGACGAAAGAGGATCATTTTCCCTGCAGTAAAGCAGAAGCCAAGCACCAGAGACAACATTGCACAAACATTTGAGGAACTGGGAAGTTTTGTAGCACACTGCAATTGGATTAATGAGGGTGGTGTGCTCTAGACATACCCATTGGAGGGGATTTACATCAGGGTTTGGAGCAACCTAGGACAGGGGAAGGTGTCCCTGCCCGTGGCAGGAGCTGGAATGGGGTGAACTCTGAGATCCCTTCCAACCCAAACCATTCCATGATTCCATGAATGTGTGCTCCTAAGTTGGAATCACAAATATATTTGTCCAGCTGAGACAGAACATGCTGTTCATTTAATCTGCATTAGGATCTATTTGAAGCTGATATTTTTATTTCTTAATAATAATCAAGTCTGGAGAGGGAGCAGCAGCATTTATTTATGCCAGCTCTATCTAATAGCGTGGCATTGTTTACTTTCCCAGTTAATATAATAATTGGAAACAGCTCACAAAGGATTCAGAGCTTCTTGCCAGGAAAAATGACGCGGATCTGGATCCTTTGGCAACGGCGCCGAGTCATCTGTGGATAAACACAACGTGCATTGCTGTGCCCCTCCACACAGGGTGGCTGTAGGTGTGTGAACAGCAAGAATCCCAAAATCCTCACCTCACCTCTGCCTGCACAGAGGAGGAGAGCACCTTATCCTATGGAGACAGGGAGGTAAGAATTAGTTTAAGTCCAATGCAGTCAGTTTAAAAAGCAATTACTCTGTGCCAAGTATCAAATCTGCAGCACAGAGCAACAGCAGAAATAGAAAGGAGATGCTGGTTCCCTCCTTGTGTGTTCTGAGTCTCTCTTGGCTGTTCAGTCCCTGTGGAAACTTGGGGTTTCAATTCTAGATGCTCCACTCCTTGAATAGGAAGGAAGGAAGGAAGGAAGGAAGGAAGGAAGGAAGGAAGGAAGGAAGGAAGGAAGGAAGGAAGGAAGGAAGGAAGGAAGGAAGGAAGGAAGGAAGGAAGGAAGGAAGGAAGGAAGGAAGGAAGGAAGGAAGGAAGGAAGGAAGGAAGGAAGGGAAGGAAGGATCATGCAGAATTTGTAGCCTAAAATGAAAATCCCTGGACTGCACCACAAGCACACTCCGAGATGAGAAGTTTAAAGATAAATTACACACTCCCCTCCTGGGCACAGCCTGGGAGGAAACTGCTCAGCCCAAAGGCCACAGTGGTGGGGGGTGGCAGTCCCTGCTGCCAGCTCCTGTCCCGCAGTGCCAGCAAGGCATTCTGTGCAGGGCTGGCTTCAGTGGATTCAGGGCAAGGAAATGTGGCTTTGTATCCTGAAAAGCTCCGATTCCAAGAGGCATCTTGGAATATGCTGTGTTGCACACAAAGCTGGACCCGGAGCCAGGCGGCTTTGGAGCTGCGTGCATCCAGGCAGGAAGAGTCCCAGAGGCAGGACTAACACTAAAAGCTCTTTCCTGGTGATGAGGCTTCTGAAATACTTTTTATTGACCTGGAATTGCATATGCTCACGGTGAAGAGTCGGAGCCTGATTTGGCAGGGCTGGAAGCTCTAAAAAGCCATCTCTGCTCTGGCAGCATCAGATGGCTGCTATCAGCTGATCTGGGTTTGGGGAGGTGAAGGATGAGCTGTGCTCAAAGCCATTGTCAAGAGAGCTCAGGGAACTCCAACCTCCCACAGCTGCCTTTAACACGAGGCACAACCTCAATAAAATGAATGAAGTGAGAGCCTTGCCCCACTGAGGTACCTGCCCAAGGACCAAAGGGAAGGGCTGGAGGTGTGCCAGGGGAGTTTAGGTTGGATACTGGGAAAGGTTCTTCCCCCCGAGGGTGCTGGGCACTGCCCAGGCTCCCCAGGGAATGGGCACGGCCCCGAGGCTGCCAGAGCTCCAGGAGTGTTTGGACAGCGCTGCCAGGGATGCCCAGATTGGGATTGTTGGGGTGTCTGTGCAGGGCCAGGGGTTGGACTGGATGATCCTTTTTGGGTCCCTTCCAGCTCAGGGTATTGCATGATTCCATGATTTGGCATCCTGATGCCACCCAGGGCTGTCAGCCTCTGTCAGCCTGGCAAGCTGAGCTTATTTAGGACATAAATTTCCGGAAGATTATGGCAGCAAATACTTGGGACGAGCATTAGGCTGCGATTAGACCCATTTCAATTCCTCAGGCTGATTCAAACAGTTAATCCAACCTCCCCCAGGTCAGAGTGGCTGCTGTTGGTCCAGAACTGCCAGAAGGCTCAAGCTGGCCTTTGCCTAAATGTTAATGATCAATATTATCACATCCTTTCTCTGAGAGCAGATGAATAACTGCTGCTTTTAGGGTCTCATTTCAGCCTTCTGTGCCACGGACACCTTCATCAGTGTCACTGCATAATTTATTTTTAAAAGACTGCACTTTCTTTGAAGGCCAGTAAAGTGCTGGTGTCAGAACCCAGAAGAGAGATTAAAATTTGTCTCTGGTTATAAAGTGCTAAAGATTCCCAGGAAGCCTTTGCTCTCACATTCTCCTCAGCCACTGCAGCTCAGGGAAGCAGGAGGAGCCCTTTGACATTGAATCCCAGCAGGCTCCAGGTAGCATTAAGGGTTTGCAGAGCAGGACAAGGCTTTGGCCATTGATTCCCAGCTCCAGCAGCCATGAAATGAGGGATCTTTAGACTTGAAACATCCCCAGTCCGCACAGCATATGGCTTTAGCTCAGCACCATTTCCATCAGGAAAGAAGAGAGAGTTGGATAAAAGGCCCTGGAAAAGTTCCATGTGTCTGCACAGTGAGAGATCGAACACATCCATCTGTAGCCACCTTCCAGTAACACCTGGCAGAGAGGGTAGGAGGTCCCAAGCCCCAACACTCCTTGGAATTAACCCAGGCTTTAAACCACAGGTGTTTTCATGGAAACCAAAAAGCAAAGCAGAATATACTTAATCTCAACCCTCTGGAAGCACCGCTCAAAGTTGCTGTCTGTAATGGGAAATAAGGAGTTATAAGTTGGTTTTTTCCCCCCTCAGTGTGCTAACAAAGTATTTGCTGTATTCTGGTTATTTTTATCCCTCCCAGTGGAAATGCAAGTAATAAAAATAGCAGTATTTTGTAACAGGGAAAACAAAACCTATGGTGCACAATTGTGCCTCGGAGAGAAGATGCAGTAATGTTTTTATTTCAGGAGGATATTAACATGTGAAAAGAAACCAGAGAGCTCTTTGATTAACATGCCCCAGCAGCCTCCAGAGAGCAGCATGGATGTGCAGGAGCTGCATTCCTTGGGCTGGTGCTTCCCATCCAACACCCTAAAGGGGCCAAGTCTTGGGCCAAGTCTTCTTATCCCCTCTCCTACTCTCCCAGGCACTTTCCAGCCCTTGGGAATGTGGTGTGGCTCACAGCCATTCCCAGCTCATCCCGTTCAGCCATCCCAAACCTCTTTGACAACACCCACAGCCCACAGTCCAAGTGTTTTTCCCTGGTTAGAGACGTGTGGATCTGCATCGAGGAGCTGTTTACACATCCAGCTCACCCTCAGAGCATCCTCTGCAGGGAGCTCCCCTGGGAGCCCAGAGCAGCATTTGCAATACTCCTATTAATAAAGAGAAAAAAGAGAAAGCCCTTGTCAATCACTTCACTACTTAATAATCTCCTTCCACAGGTGACAACAGACAGAATCCTAAATGACAGATGTGCTGGCAATCGTCCCCAAGGACCCTCACGGAGAAATAACCGGATTCAGCTGAGCCTTGCAGCACGTGGGCCTTTCCCAAGCCTTGGTTTCTGCTGCATCTTCTTTCCCAGAGCTCCACATCCCCCAAAACAGGGGCATCAGGCCCTGCAGTTTGGAATAAGGGTGTCCTTGCCAGCTGCCCATGGGCAGAGCAGAACCCACAACAGTCACAGAAACATGGAATGGTTTGGGAGGGAAGGGCCCTTAAAGCCCATCCAGTTCCACCCTGCCGTGGGCAGGGACACCTCCCACTGTCCCAGGCTGCTCCAAGCCCTGTCCAGCCTGGCCTTGGGCACTCCCAGAAGAAAATTTTCAGGCTGCTCTTCCAGGCACAAAGGTTCCCAGCCTGTGAGGACTCACCCTGGAGAAAAGGCTGGGACAGTGGGGAAGAGGATGGTGTAGGGTATCCTCTTCAGAGGGAGTTGGCTGCTCCTGCCAGCATCAGATCTCAGGACCAGAAGAGTTCACTGGGACTTTTTTTTTGTCTAAATATCTTTACTTACTGATAACATTATTTCCCAAGGCTCTAAATGCCAAGAGGCAAGGACACCCTGCCGTTAGCATTGGCAGAAAGTTGCTGAGATAACAGTGAGACATCCCCCCATCACTGCCCTCAGAACCCAGCACCCAGGGCAGGGGTGCAATGAGATGAACTTTAAGGTCCCTTGAACCCAAACCACTCCATGATTCTGGGACTCTGAGAACTCAGGAACAAACAGGAAAGAGCATTGTTTAGTTAAAGGGAAGAAGTAACTCATCAAGTAACTGAGGGTACAGGTCTTGATTTGGATGAAGCTCTGTCATCTTACAAATATGGGCCCAATAAATTGCATTTCAGCCATGATTCTGCACCCAGGAAACCCTCCTGTGAAGCCACTTGCTGGGCCCATCACCCAGGAAAGGCAAGGAGGAGAGAGGTCCTTGGAACCACAGGGCAGGACAGAGTCTCCAGACCCACCAGCATAACTGAGTTACTTCCCACGGAATTCAGTTTTCAACAGCCAGCAGCAAATAAGATGGCCTGGCACACTGATGTTCTGCTCAGCCACTAGAAGGAACCTGGGTCTGGATCTGGAGGAGAATTAGGCTGATTATAATTGGGCAGAAGATTAAACTGGTTTGACATGTCCAGTCACCCCCTGAACCAGCAGCACACTGAGCACCAGATCTCCTGCTGGGAAAGGGAACTGGGGAATAGAGGAGTTAACAAAGACCAGACTGAGATCTGGACTCCTAACTGGGAAAGAGAATTCCCAGACAACACAACAGAGGATGGAATGCTGACAACACACTCTGATTAATCAGGTTTTCCAGAGGGTTGAGGAGCATTGCACAAGGCTGGTAAAACCAGGAACATGCTGCAACTCCATCAGGAGACCCAGATCACACACAGGTACCCACAGCCCCATCAGCTCTGCCAATGAGTAAAGAAGGAAGAGCCAAAATGTCTCAGTATTCCCATTTTTTGGCTCTGTCTTTCCAGCATTAATCACTGTTTCTTAACTCATTCCAGGTGGTTATACCCTTCCTTTCTATTCAATGCAGGACAGCAGGACAAGAGATGGACACGGGGAAAACCCAGCCCATCCCACAGTTGTTATTAACACTCGGTGTCCTGAGCTCCAAGCAGGATCAACACCCCCATCATCCATTGCAGGACCTGATTTGACACAAAAATCCAGCGCTGAGATCCCTGGCAGGCTGAGATCTCAGCTGCCCTCAGCTCTGCTCAACATCAAGAACACACAAGCCCAAGAAAAGCATCAGACCCAGGCTCCTGCCTGCAGGTGAGCTCAGACCTCAGAGCAAACCTCTGGCAGCAGCAGCAGTGACTGCCTTGGGTACCTGCTCTGCTCATGGAAAGGATCCCAAACCAAAGCTTTTAGAGACAGAAGGTGGCTGAGGAGCATCTCCTTCCTGCTCTCAGCAGTGCAGAGAGCACCCAGAGCTACACTGATTGCCTGGCTCAAATGAGAAGTCCAGGAGAAGATTTCAAATGAGAAGTTCCTTGATGGTGCTCAGCCTGCAGGAGGCTGAGGGGAGACCTCATCGCAGTTAAAGCTTCCTCGTTCCTCCTACAGCTTCCAGGGGGAAGAAGAGGAGCTGATCTCTGCTCTCTGTGAGCAGGGACAGGACCCAGGAAAGGGCTGGAGCTGTGCCAGGGGAGGGTCAGGTTGGAGAGCAGGGAAAGGTTCTTCCCCCCGAGGGTGCTGGGCACTGCCCAGGCTCTCCAGGGAATGGGCACGGCCCCAAGGCTGCCAGAGCTCCAGGAGCGTTTGGACAGTGCTGCCAGGGATGCACAGGGTGGGATTTTGGGGTGCCCTGTGCAGGGCCAGGGGTTGGACTGGATGATCCTTTTTGGATCCCTTCCAGCTCAGGATATTCTGTCATTCTGTGATTCTGCTCTTTGGCACTGTCTGGTGACATTCCCACATAGGAGGTTTTTCAGTGTGAATGGTTCTTTTACACTTGCCAGAGGCAGGGGACAAAGCTGGTGGCCTCCACAGAGCTCCTGCGTGCTGGCAGCTCCCCCAACCCCGTGTGCCCTGTGGTCACAGCGATGAGGAGGGGACAGAGGGGCTCTTCTCACATCCCACCCTCTCCCCTGCTCAGCAGACGTGGCTCATGAAGGGCAGGAGGCGGGGAGGGGATGGATCATTGCTGCTGCTGCCGGCTGTGCCCAGCACATTCCCAGCTTTGCCCGTGCAGGGCTCAGCTCCGCTCACACACCCGGAGCTCCTCGAGGCTGAGACAGGCAGAGAAATGACTGAGCTCGAAGCCCCCAGGTGCGCACACGGCAGCCCAGCACCTGTGAGGGCGGCAGGTGCTGCAGGGGGAAGGTGAATCTCCCTTCCCAAACCTCCTCCATGGGTGCCACTGCAGGGCTGGGGCATCTCCAGAGGTTCAGAGCCCGGCACACCACCAGTGCCCTCAGCAGGTCCCTCCCCACCTGCGGAACCCAAAGCCAAGAGTTTATGGCCCAGAAGAAGCTCCCAGCTCCCCGCGAGGCCGGCGGCAGAGCTGTGTTAACAGCCCCATCTGGTGACGCGGTCCGTGCAGGGATTTTAAGGAAGGAACGGCTCATTTGCAGATTCTTGGCAGGATGATGATGCCCGAATCACCACGCCGTGGTCCCTGCCTTCACGCGGGGGTGGGGTTGGTTATCCAGAGCTCTCCGTGCTTCCCATCCCAGCTCTGAACTACCCGCACCTTCCCTGTGCTCTTGAGCTGATTAAACCTCAGGCTGGCACATGATCTGTCTTCATTTAGGAAGCAGAATTCACCCTGAGCTCGGGCCCTGCTGCCAGCACTGCTTGCTGTGACATCTTCCTTTGGAAACGTTTAGTGCAAATACAGAAGATAAAGAACTTATTATTTGGGATTGCCTGGAAACACAAATTCCAAGGGGAAATAAACTTCAGTTTGGAACTTTGCGTCTTGTTCTGCAGGCAACAGCGAACCCCCCGTCAGATCCAGGGCACAGACGGTGTTGCAGAACTGCACCAAACCAGCTCCAAAAGAAAATTCCAAATGAATGGGGTTTCCAGCCACTTTAAGAGCCCTCTCTTTCCTGACAGGAAAGTGATCTGACACGGATACACACTGCCACGCAGATCCCACTGTCCACAGCACAGCCCAAAGGTGTATCCCAGCCCCATATTCCCACAGTGGTGGAAATCTTCAAAAGATGTGATTTCCAAACACTTCTGAGCAATTCCTCCACCACAAAAGGCTTTTGGTTTTGTCTCTGATCTACAAGACCAAAAAGTAAAGATACTCTCACCTTGTTGCTGGACAGGTTTGGTTGGGGTGGCTACATCCTGCCCAGCCCCAGAGGCCTCTGGTTGTGTCTGGGGTCCTGAGTGAGGGCAGGGGCTGAGCTGCACAAACAGCAGCAAGTTCTGCCCCTGGGCAGTGCTGGGGGGTGCAAAAAGGGCCAGTCAGCAGATCAGAGAATCCCCACAGTCTGGTTTTGAAGGAACCTTAAAGCTCATCCCATCCCATCCCATCCCCTGCCAGGTGCAGGGACACCTTCCACTATCCCAGGCTGCTCCAAGCCCTTTCCAGCCTGGCCTTGGACACTTCCAGGGATGGAAGATGAACATCAGTGCTACGATGAAGCAGCAGATAGAGCCCTGCACACTCTGCCTGTTCCTTGGTGAGGAGTCCCCCAGCACCCTCGGCCACTCCCACCCAGCCTTGTGCCATCTGCTCACTGCATTCTGTGCTAAACCTGCTCGTCTCTGATGTGTTAATGAAAGGAGCAGGAATTTATATCCCTGGTTTTAAACCCAGCCAACTGAGCAAACATTATCCCAGCTCCCAAGCATTAACCCAGGTGGAGATCACCCAGCACTGCGTGGCAGCCCATGGGAAGCAGTGGAAGATCATTTGGCAAGGAACAGTTTACTCAAGTGCTTTGTTCTGCTCGATCTGCTCCACTAACACAGAGCAAAGGACACGGGAACAGTCAGGAATGCAGTTCAGTCCCTGTGAGCCTATTCAGGCACTGGAGTGATCCAGAGAGCTCTCATGGTGAGGGACATTAATAAGGGGAAGGAAGGCCAGTGCTCTGGAGAAGATCCAGACTCATCATCTCAGCCCTCAGACAGCAGTAACTCCAAAATCATCTGTGTCTACAGAGATATCCCCTGGAACTGTCCAAGGCCAGGTTGGATGGGGCTTGAAGAAACCTGGGACAGTGGAAGGTGTCCCTGCCCATGGCAGGGGGTGGAACTGGATGGGCTTTAAAGTCTCTTCCAACCCAAACCAGCCTGGGATTCTATAACAGATGTGAGTTCTACAATGACAGCAAGGGGTTGAACAGTTTAGCAGCCGTTTCTAATCCTTGGTAGAATTTTGGGATGGGATTTTTCACCCTGGGGTGACATGAAAATTGGCAACTGAAGTGCAGCACTGTGTGATGGGGTGAACAGCTCAGTGTGTCTGGAGCAAGTCAGGAGAATTAAAGGCAGGAGAATTAAAGGCAGGAGAATTAAAGCCAGGGCACTAAGGGGAAAAAATGGAAGCAAGCCTATGGAGGAAATCCAGGGACTGAGCAGAGTCAAACAGAGGAGCTGCAAGTGCCAGATGCCAGTCCAGCCACAAAGGCCAACACCAGCCACCCAAAGAGCTGGAGCAGATGGGCTGGCAGGGCTGGAGCAGATGGGCTGGTGGAGCTGGGAGTGCTCTGGGCACAGCCAGGCAGCACCTGGCAAAGAGAAACAAAACCCCCTCCAAAACCTCCTCCCTGCCCCTCTGCCAGCTCCACGGGAGGCTGAGCAGGGCACTCAGCCATCCACTCGTGCCCAGCACATGCAGAGCCAGCACCACGTTGTGCCACCAGCGTTTGGGCTGAAAGTGCAACGGTTTAGGTGCAAACCACCTGTTCCTTGCAGGAGCAGAGCCCAGAAGTGCAGCAGTGAGTGCAGGTGTTCTTTGCTTTAGCAAGAACAGAAGCTTCAGTGAAGCTCACTGAACCTTTTCCTAGAACACAGCTCTCATCAAGGAGCCTCTAAACCACCACAGGCACTTAAAGAATAAACAAAGAGTGAGAGAAAAATTCGGGTTTGTTATGAGCCACAGCCTGAAGGGAACTACTGGAACCTAACAGAGCTGCCTGGATCAGAGCCTTCACCTGGGTTTTGGAAGTTCAGACACACCCCCAAGCTGGGAGGCACTCCAGGTTACCAGAGCTCTCCTTCACTGGCTGCAGAAAAATTATTCCAAGGGAATTTTAGCTGAGGTGCAAAGTCACTCCACTTCCTTCTTGCAGGTCTGTGCTCAGCTGGGGAACTCCGGGAGCTGCAATCATTTTAGGACTCCTGCCAGAACCAGCCAGACAAGTTCTACTTCCAGCTGCAGAGCTGCAGCTGAGCTGGGTCACAGCCCAAAATCTGCAAAGCTCAGTTCTGCCTTTAGCTCTGAGCAGGAGCATCAGGACACTGCTCCAGCAGCAACATCCGCAAAAAAAGATGGATTTGTCAGTGGTGGGGAGCAGCTCAAGGCACATGCACCAAACTGCAGCTCCAGGGTGAGGGAACACAGCAGAGTTCCAGGTGTGCAGCTTTTTCACTGCGTGCAAAAGGTACAGAGACCTCCAAACCCTTCTGTTTCATGCCCAGGTGTAGATAAACGTGACAAATCGTTTTCTGCAGCCTCAGCTGAGTTCACCTGGGCTCCTGCAGCCCAAATTTCACCCTACTTCCACACTGCAGGTGTTGTCAGGAAAGTCTTCTGCCAGGTGCGAATCTGTATCTGATGATGTGCAAGAAAGAAACTCAAATTGAAAGAATGATTTTTCTGATTTAATAGAAATAACCAACCAAAATGGGTTTCAAACAATGCTTTAAACTGAGCGAATACAACTTCTACAGCACATTCCAGAGCACTTAACAAGAAATATTTACAGGCAGCTAAAGTATTAAATAACCAAGGAAAGAAAAAATTCTGGTTTTTAATTACACACCAGCAAAATAACACAGGAGCAGAACAATTAGAAACTATAACTTCTTAAAAAAAAAGTTAAATAGGATGATTCAGATAATACAATATCACAGAAACAGCACTTGCTTGTTTTGAAGAATCATATTAAAAGATGAGCCAAGTTTATTATGTGCAAAATGAGCCAGTTCCAGCACTGGAAGCAGGAAATAATTGAAGAATCAAAGAACGCCATGATTTAACCCTTCCAGGAGAATGTTTACATGTAAAACAAGCTTTGCACTGCACAAATCTGTATAGGATTATTTACATGTGTCCTGGTGTCCTGAGCCTAAAAATCCCCCATTGCAGGTGGGCACAGATGTGCCAGGGGAGCTCACTCCACACTGAATCCTGCCAAAGTCCAGCTTACAAAATATTTCAGTACCTCTCATTGTAGAAATTCCATAAATCCTAAAGACAGAAGCCTCGAGCTGTGATTTCATTCAACAAAGAAAAGGCCAAAACTGCATTTCATACGTTTTATAGTCCACTTATAATAAAGATTCCCAAATTAACTACAATTTTGGAAAGCTGTTTCAATCCTGATACATTAGAAAGCACAGAAAGCAGGATCCCCATAAGCCAAGTGGAAGCAGATGGAAGAGTTACTGTACACACACTTTGAGAAGACAAAATAAATCACCATACCCAAGGATACAATCCATATGTGCCATCCAAGTAAACTGTGGCATTTACATTTTTATTTTAAAAAAGTACCTCCGTTATTTGCTCAAACATCTACTTCTTAAAAAAGATGGGACTTTCCCCAATTTTTAAAAATAAAATGCCACACTCTGTACTGTCAGGAACTGCTGCACACTTTGTTTTTAAAAGCTAGGCTCGGTGATTTGCATACAAACCTCCCTATAAAATCATTATCCAAAGGGAAGAATTCCCATCATGCTGACAGGCAGCTGACAAAGCAGTTTTATTGCTTTTTCCGAGGAAGAGAGTGAGAAAAACAAGGAAAAGCCAATTCCCACTACACCACACACATGGCTTCAAAACACTGCTGCAATAACCTAAACTTCTGCAGGTCAGCCAAAAACAGGTGATAAAACAGAAATTTGGGCTCATTTTAAGGACTTCTTGTCCAGTGGCTTGAAGAAATGTTTGATCCAGCATGAAGTGTGTGACAGTGAAGTGTCACAGTAGTGACATCCCACACAGAGGAACAACCTCTCCACTTAACTGAGCATTTCTGCTTGCAGAAGTTGGATAATAATTTTTTTGGATAATAACTCTGCCTTATTGTGTTTTAGGCCACTTAATCTCAGGGCACAGCTAAATAAAAGCCCTGAGCCCGTTTAGCTGTTGAATTCCCGCTAATCACCAGGAATTCCATGGCAGGACGGCTGCTGAGCTCATCCAGCAGCTCACACTGGGCACTTTGACTTCAAAAACAAATTGCCTTTTCCTTCTTTGGATCAACTTAAAACTTCAGGGGCAACAAAAAATTCTCAACCAAAATGGAGACATGAATTTCTGGGAGTATTTTAAACGAGAGCAGAGTTACACCAAGTGCCAGGCTCCTCCTGCCACCCCGTGGGATCACAACTTTACAGGATTTCCTGACGGAAGCTGTGCTCTGATTCCCCAGGTAGAATCACTCACACAGCGCACACCCAGCAGCTGGCACGGAGAAGATGCCCAGAGAATTAGCGGCTCATTAACACAAACCCAGTAATTTGCTCCTGAATGAGTTACAAACAGCGAGGCACCAAAAATTGTTTCCACTGAGCAAACCCTTCTCAGGTCTGTGATGAACATCCAGACTACAGGATCAGGGAATGGATTAGCAGAGCTTATCTACCCTTTCAAATTATTTCAAATAGAACTTTGCTGCTTTCAAAACAATCACTGAATTGCTGCTTTGGGAGCTCAAAAATTAAAGGGAAGAAGAAGAAGAGAATGTTTCGTTTCCTCGCATAAAAGAAACACTTGAGATTTCTTGCACACATTCAAAATTCCACATAATCCTACTGAGCACTGGGAACTGGATGGGAGGAGCAGTTCTGGAGGTTCAGTGGGGTCTGTGCAAGGGTCTGGGCTCAGCAGGGTCCAGCTCAGCTTCACTCCTGGTGTGCAGAAGCTGCTGAGCACGAGCTGGACAAGTTTTCCACCTGCAGTGAAGGGTTGGAGAGGCCACCTCAAAGGAGAGGCTGTCCCAAAACACTGGAAACTGCTCTGGGGTCTGGGTGGGGAGCAGAGGGTCCTGTTCCTGCAGCAGCTGGGGGGCACGAGCCTCTGTGGAGGGTTTTGGGCGAGTGCTGCCCACTGTGCTCTGCTGGGATCCCCCTGTGCTCCATCTGGGATCCCCCCGTGCCCATCCCGTGCTCTGGCTCAGCCCCAGGGTCTCTGCAGGATCCAATCCACGGCTGCTGCCCAGGGAGCAGCTCAAAAGGTGAGGCCTGAAGGTACCAGAAGCGCCATAAAAACAGGAGCCCCGAGTGAAGAGAGTTCACAGAATCTTATTTTCATGATAATTTTAATAATATTCCTTTTGCAAAATGAAGCTGAGAAACTAGAAATGCATAAATAGGCAATACACAGAGCCATGAAATGATCCCTTGTCACTACCAGTGTCCTATTCACACGTCAGCCTTTCCACGAGCAAAGTTGCTGCTCTTTGTCAATTTAATACGTTGAAGTGGAATTCCTTTTCCTTTCACATACAAACTGGTAAAAAATAGACTTAAAACAGCACTGTTAATGTCTGAGAAATGAAAAAAAACCCCAACCAGTTCGAGTTTGAAGTGTAACATTTGAGTAAAGTGAGCTGGGAGTTATGAACATCTTCAGTCCCCTCATTTATTGCAAGAGAGGGAGAATCCCAAGGTACACAGACCTGGTTCCTATAAAAGAAACCAAATCTGCAGTGATTTGCATAAAAACTGCTGAGAGCATTTCTCAATTTGATATTGTGCTAAAATACTTCTCTTTACCATGATGGTAAAGTGTGTACAGTGTCACAGGAATTGCTATGCTGAGTACACCAAAGCCCCAGGGATCTCCCACAGGATTGCTGGATCCACACAAATTATGGCAAATTGAGAGTCTGCCCTCTCGAGCTCATTGGTTACATGAATTCTTCAACTTCCTTTAACAAGATCAATATGAAGGCCAGAAATTGTATTTATTCTTTCTAGTACTGACTTGTGTCAGTAAAGAAAACAACTTCTCAAGCTGTAACTCCTTGTGATTCCGTGATTTCTAAGCAGGAATGCTGGGATGGAGGCAGTGCAAGGGAAGGCACTGCAGAGGTGCCTCAGGGGTTAGTGAGGGAATTGGGAAATTGTTCTGATTTCACTCTTTGACCAGAAACCACTCAAGGCCAAACCCTGTGCAAGTGCTTTGTTCAATGGATGGACAGGCAACCCAAACTCAGACTGATTCCAATCTTTCTGCACATTTCCCTCACAAGCTGCTTCTGAAGAAAGTTCTGAGAAGTACTCTAAGAAAAATAAGACAGAACCTCAAAATGAATGCAATGTTAGAAATAGCATATATTACAAATCTTTTCTTGATAGGAACAATCAATAAGAATACATATTAGCTTAAAAACAGTTCAGCAAATGTTGCTGATCTGCAAGAAATCTCAATTCACTATTTACAAATAAGACAAAGTGAATACAGGAAATTTTACACATTTGGTAGTTAATAGGTTATTGTTTGCCAAGTGGTCTATTAGAAACTGATATTTAGGAAGACTGGAAAAACACCCCAACCAGTTATTACCTCTTCAGTCTATATTTTAGGTACAGAAAACTAGAGAATGAATACTGGAGAGAACATTCTGCCTCGTCAGGGGGTCAGGGACAGATGACAACACTGAGACTTCTGCCATGGATGCCATTAAAATGTTCTGGGTACAGGACTTTAATAAAAACACCTTGTCCTACTGAAAGAGATTGTAGCCACGAGCTGAGCCTTTCATCTGCCAAAAACTCACATTCCTGCACTCACCAATTCAGAACAGTTTAATGATTTTTCTTTCTTTTTCCTTTTGCTATACATAAAATGGAGTAAAGAAAGCAAAATGTCAACAATTGGATCGACACAGAAGATCAGTTATTCACAATCCTGCTTCAATGAGATGATCAAAGCAATGACCAACACACACTTGAGTGGACACAGAGAGGGGATTTCAGGAGCTCTGCTCACAGTTTACACTGCAGTGTCATGCAAGATACAGTCACTGAACTGGTCCAGCCCTGCAGAACGTGTCACTACACAGTCTTATCTGTACATGGAACATCTCTGTCAAATCTGCTTCTCTTCAACATTCCTCCACCTCTGTCTGTGAGACCAGGATGAGTGTGTCCCCTCCATCAGGAAAAGAAAGAATATCGCAAGTAATCAAGGAAAAAAAAAAATACAAACCACCAAGAATTTACAATACAGTTTTTTTCCCCTTTTGATGCGAATGTTTTTCTGTACAAGTGTTGTTTGTTATCTAATACTGTTTAAAAAGCTATCAGCTTCTTCAAGATGGCCACTGTAGGCATGATAATATTCCAGGAACACTTAAATAACAGTTTTTACAATAAATTTTAGGTCCATATCATTAGATTACTTTATATGCACTGGTCTCTCATCTGATTTTAGGCGTTTTCTACGTGGTTGTATAAAATCTTCATCGGAGTCCTCAGTTATTTCACCATCATCCTCTTCCTGCTCAAATTCAGGCAAAGGCTGGAAGGTCCTGTCTGAGTAGATCTCTGTAAGTTTATCTTCAAAGTACAATGCAACTGCCTTCCCTGCCTGTGCTACTTCTGAATCAGCCTGTGGATGAAAGAAGACAGGAATATTCACCTGTTGGAAATGCACATCCCTTCACCAAGTGTGCATGGTCTGAAACGCTTACCTTCAAATTAATCTCTTGTGTTTCTGCATAAACTTGAACAACTCTCATCATCTAAAAAGGATACCAGAGTCAAAAAAAATGAAATTATAATCCTTTCTAAAGTTACGAGATCGCACAGGATTGGATGACTAAAGTCAGCCATAACAACAACACAGTTTGTTATGGTTTGTTAGCTTTAGTTCCCAAACTTAGGCAGCAGGTTTAAAACAGTCTTAGGTGGTAAATAAACCTTCAACAGAACACACAACTTTTGTACAAGTAAGTGGCTCCCAGCCATTTTCTACTCATGACTGCTTTCTTCATAATAAATTTGAGTTGCCTGGACATGATTGTGGGAAAGTCTCCTTTGGAGGGAAGTGCTCCAGGAGATTGCTTTCCTGGGGATTACCCCACTTGGATTTCTACTTTGGAAAAGCATTTGGCTTAGAGGCACTCGACATGATGCTGCTGTGAGAGGTCAGAGTGACTCAACTTTTGCCATGAGCCAGGCAAGCTGAAACGCATTTTTTCTTTTTTTAAAAAAATAAGGAAAAAATCAGCACATCCCTCAATCCTTCCTCCTTTGTTTTACTCTGGTCTCTAAGAGCTGCAGCATGTTTCCCTCCACAGTGGACGCTTCATTAATTCCCTTGATTGAGAAGTTCACACAATTACAACTCCTTCCCCAGTGCTCATGAACCTCCCCTAATGCAGGGACATAAAGGAGTCAGGGCTGTCAAAGTCCCAAATGCTTGTGAGCACTTCCAGCATCACATTATTAACCCTGATTTCTCCTAGTGAGGTTTTAATTGTAGCTTTGTGCAGTTCCTTCAGTTTCCTTCTGCACAGGGCCAGAAATGCAGCCCAAACACTGCAAGTTCAGGTTGCATTTTACAGAGAAATAAGACACATTGGCTGGTTTACACATTTCTAAGGTCAGAAGAAAGCCACTCCCTGTGATGCCTTTTGTCATCCTTGCTTTAAAGCATCTCAGAGATCAGGAACCCTCTTAGCTCCTGCTCTGTTTCAGCACATTATGATCTTTTTTTTTTTTGATATTCAGATTATTTTTTCCATTGCTCCACTAACAGTAACACTCAGGTCATTTATCTGCCCACGTCACATTTCACATGTAAGGGATATTTCATTATCAGATGGGATCATTGCAAAATCAGTAAAAAATACGACCCCATAGCCAAGTTATCCACTGGAAACTGGTTTTTGTGAGACCCCCACTACCCAGGAGTTAAAGCAGGAAGGTTAATAAAAGCCACAATGGCCACAAAGCTTTGCTGGATTCAGCCTGTGTGAGGTACTAAAACCAGAATTATCTTCAGAAAGGCATTTCTCCTCAGTAGAGGAAGTTTCTCATCAGATTCTACTCATTCCATGAGTGTAAAATAATCACCTGGGCAGCTTGAGACACTATTAAGGACTCTTTGGTTGTCTTTATGGCACTTCCTAAGCACTTCTACAATCAATTCAATGCACAGTAACCAGGTCACCCTGCTCCTCACTCACAGACACCACTGAATGCATTTTTAGAAGTTCCCTCTGTTCTCCCAATTTAGCTAAAAATGAGACGTTATTCTGCAATTGCCTTGAGTTTTATTTGGTTTTCCAGTGTCTGATTCAGCATCTGCTCCAAAAGCAGAAGTTACAGCTGGAAGCAGAGCCTTTCACTGGAGAAGCTGCACAACCAGGTTGAAATAAATCTTCATCTAAAATGATAAATGGTGTTGAGATTGGAAGTTAACATACTTCATTAAACCTTTCACAGTTCTTGAAGATCAACCGGACATCAGCCACGAAGTCCTCGGGGGTCTGGTAGTGCTGGGAATGCTTCTTCTGCAGTTTCTTCTTCACCGTGGATAAATCCATTGGTTTCTTTATAATTTTATAATAGTTTGGTATCTGTAAAAAACCAACAGTGATTTATCACTGAATGGACAGAGTTCACAGCTGAATTTCTACACTGAAGGTATCAATCCCTTAATCTCATCACACAATTCAGGCATGTTCAGCAAAGCAGAACAATTTCCTTTCCTCAAGCTGTTTAAAAAGTTCTTTATAAAGGTATGGAGTGACAGGACAAGGAGGACTGGTTTTAAATTGAAGGAGGGTAGATTTAGATAGGATATTGGGGAGAAATCCTTCCCTGTCAGGGTGGGCAGGCCCTGGCACAGGGTGCCCAGAGCAGCTGTGGCTGCCCCTGGATCCCTGGCAGTGCCCAAGGCCAGGTTGGACGGGGCTTGGAGCAACCTGGGACAGTGGGAGGTGTCCCTGCCCATGGCAGGGGTGGAACTGGATGGGCTTTAAGGTCCTTTCCAACCCAAACCACTCTGGAACTCTGGGATTCTCTCTAACCTGCAGTGTCTCTCACAGCACACCAAACCTTTTCACTACAGTTACTTCTTTTACAGCTGAAAGCAGAAGAGTCAAAGCAGTTTCTTCCCTCCCTCTCATTCCAAAGTTTGTCCAAAAAGAAACAAAAAGCCCTCCTACAGTATTTTGAGTTTCATGGGTGTCCTGAGACATCTTGTTCCAATTCAATAACTGCTAATTGGAAGTATTTTTAAATATCTGGTTTTGAGACTGGGAGTGAAGCATCTGCCTGGAGAAGCTCCAGGATCAGCTGCTTTCCCTCTCAGACCCATGAAATGCTGGATGGCTGCCAGAACTTTTAGACTGATCAAGGGAGATGTGCTTCTAGTGAAAGCAGTCAGTTCCTTCCCAAATTCAGCTCCAGACTCTCAGGGACGTTATACCAAATATAAATCACACGCTGCTTTTCAGGAGACTCACCGAGGCTGGGACTGGCTCTTGGAACTCAATGCTCAGCTCGTGGCAGTACAGGTAAAGCAGGAGGCGTTCACATTTCTTATAAAGGAATAAACAAGGTCAGATTAATACTCTTAATTTATCCCTAGCCCAGAAATTCATATCCCCCTGCTTTAAATAGGCTTGTACTTTAACAGCTTAGTACTAGAAAATTTAAATGCAACCCCCTCAACTTAATTTAAAAAGGTAAAGTTCTTAGGAGGGCAGGGTTGAGAGGCAGAACCCCTTTTACTGTTCACAAATTTCCTCTTTGTTTTCTCCCTCCTAACCAAAAGCCTAGGGCTAAAGTCAAGCATGGAGAGATATGCTAATATACTGCAAATTAAAAAATAAAATACCAACTACAACCACTTTTACTGATTTTGTCCAATCACAACCACATGGAACAGGAAAGGACTGAGCTGCAGACTTTTCTCTTCCCCACAAGACAAAATTGAACAATCTGAAAGCAAAGCCAGAGTGTTTCTACCAATTCCCTGTTGAAATATTTTTCTTTGCTTTTCTTGTAATTCCTTTAGAGGAATTTGATTCAATAATACTCTTAACACTACGCAGAGGCTGACTGATAAAGCTAAAATTAATTCAGATTGTCAAGGTCATTCCAATTCCCCAGGAATGCACCTGAATACTCCCAGCACCTCTCACAGAATGCACTTAAACACACCAAACTCACAAAACTATTTTATGAAGGTGACATCGATGCTAAATGCAAAGGACTTTTAATTCAGTGCACGTTAAATGATGCCTTTAAATACAGAATATGTGTTAATGCTAAATTTTAGCTACTAAGTGATGACAGTCCCAATGCACTGGGGCACTCCCACAGTCACCAACACCTGCAGATATGGCCACAGCAGGAAAAATCTCATTAATCATTTTGGGTTGTTTTGCAAAGCCATAACTACATTTAATTTGCCTCAGCCAAAGCAAAACCATCTCCAGACATTGGAGGGTAGCTGATGTGAGAAAGTACTTTTTCCTGGGAAGCAGATTCCTGCAGGTTTGAGACCCACCCTTTGGTCCACAGGACTCAGGCCTTGTGCTGTCTTCCCCTTCTTGCTGTGCTGGGAATTGTCACAATCATATTCTACTTCAGGTTTGCTCAGGTCTCTGCAGAATGTACATATCCACTCCCCACTAAAGAGAAAACCACAATTATTCCAGACATCCAGGGATAAATTCTCATCAGTGATGGCTACAAAGAGCTTTTACTCACTCTTACACATTCACATTCTACCACAGTAAAGACCTGGATACAAAAAGCTAAGGAATAACTCTTAATGCTCCCAACAACTCTGCCAGTCAAGGCCATTTTTCCTGCCCTCAGATCATGTTTTAATACTTTATAACACCTTTTTCACCTTGCCTTAAAACAAACTTTACACAACAGAATCACATTGTGAGACTTCACACAAACAGATAAACAGAACGGGATTCTGTTATCAGATAAACACTAACCAGCTACACACAAACAATTTAGGCAAGGCCTTGAAAATGTCATATTTTTGTACTTGAAGGAATCACCCAGAACGAGCTGATTTTGGAAGAAACACCAGTTTGGGTTCCATCCACAATCTCAGCCCACACCGCACCGCCGCAGCCGGTACCTGGGGAAGCTGAGGAGTGTTGGGACGTGGCAGGTGAGGTGGAACACCTTGGGGCACTTCTCACAGCACAGCAGGTCCCCCCCGTTCTGGCACACAGCACACCAGTCCTCGTTGGGGTCGTCATCCTTGTTGCTCCCTTCTCCCCCCACTCGAGCTGAGCGGTGCATGAGGCTCCGCACGGGCGATTTCCCGTTCACCAGGCTGTGCCCAGACTGTTTGCAGCTCTCACTCAGATCTGCTGGCTCTGTCTTCACATGGTTTTCCAGGCTTCCCAACGCCTCCAGTTCACTCTCCAGGTGTAAGTTAGTGGACAGTGGTGGTGTCAAGCTGCTCTCAGGGCTGCTGAGCTGGAGTGGAAGTAGCACACAGAAAATCAGAGTCGATTTTACACCAGCATCTTTCTGCTTGTGCTGGAATTCAAAAGCCTCCCACCATTCAGATACCATACTCATATCCCAAAAACAACAGGAAATCATTAGGAAGAGCTGAGTTGCATACAGTATTGAAAACTACTTTTTCACATGTCCTTTCTTTGAAGAACACACTCATTTCTTCTGATGTAATGAACCAAACACACTGGTAAGTTATTAAAAGCTGTTAATGACAACTTCATTGTCATTAGGAAAAATCCTCAACTCCACCACCCTGTACCCAATCCTGTTCAATCAAGCATAGCTGGGAAACACTGAAAAATATTCATTTGCTAATTATTTGATTTATACATTGGCCTAAGAACTTTTGACTGACTGGAGGATTTCTGAATGCAATTACCTCAGTGGGAATGTCCATTATCAATGGGTGACTCACAGCTTTTATTAATTAGGGATTAAAAGCAGCAAATACACTGTATTACACTTCATTTTAATAATTAACAATAAAATTTACATTACAGACCACCCTGTGCCTGGCAGAACATTGCCAGGGAGAAAATACCTCCTAGAATGAAACTTTAGAGTAAAATTGCTTTTTTTTTCTCTTTCCAAATTCTTAAACATGCTGCCAGGAAAACCACAACACACTGGGCATAAACTAACTTTACCATGCAAGCACTCCTTCTGCCATCCTCTGTTTTTTCCTGCTTTACTGTTCCTGAGAAACTGCAGATCTCTTCCTCTGTGCCTGGTTCTTGCTTTACTTTCACTTGGTCAGCCTTGAAGTTGATGCCAGTTTTGTCAGCAGTTCTCCCCGAGGAGCCACAGCTGGAAAGACATCAGCACATAAATAAGAGGATAAATCATCAGGGCAGAGAAATTCAGGTAACTCTTTCCCAAATGAAAGACAAAGGGTGTCAGAGCATTTACAACAGCTCCAGTTTACAAGACAGAGGAGAATCATAGTGCAGGAAAAGAAATTAAAAATATAAATCTTCATGTAAGCATTCTTCCATTCCTGGGTCACAGTTATGTCAAAGCACAATGTGCCAATTGCCAGTTCTGTTTCTGAATTCTTCATGTCTGATCTTTTTTAGCCTGACAGTGTTAATGTGACACTCACCTTCCTCTGCTGCCTGTGCTGGAGGTGCTGGGGGGCCTCACAGGAGTGTGGGAGTTGGATAAACCTGCAATGAAGCAGCACAGAAACTGATTTGGTACAAGATTACATTCACTGACTAGTGCTGAGTAACCCCAGAAGTGCTGCAGGAGTATCCCAATTTAGTAAGTCACCTAAGTCAGCTGTTCTCTTGGTCTTTTGATCACAACAAAGTCTAGCACATCACATTTAATAAAAAAGTCACAACACACGGTTCTTGGAATCCCAGTAATTATTTCACCTCATCCAAACCGTGCTAAAGCCTTCAGCCCATTACATCCTCAAATTTTATGCACTGAGAACCACCAACAAAGTCAAAAAAGCAGCCTCTGCATGGTTTACATGCAGGTTTTGAGAAATACAGGAAGCCCCACTGCTGCACCCATTCATCCACAGGATCTTAAAAGTCCTGAGGAGAAAACCAAGAGAAACATCAAGTCCCAGAATGGTTTGGGTGGGAAGGGACATTGAAGATCATCCAGTGCCACCCCTGCCATGGGCAGGGACACCTCCCACTGTCCCAGGGTGCTCCCAGCCCCATCCAACCTGGCCTTGGACACTGCCAGGGATCCAGGGGCAGCCACAGCTGCTCTGGGCACCCTGTGCCAGGGCCTCCCCACCCTCACAGGGAAGGATTTCTTCCTATTGACTGAAATATCTTCTCACTTACAGAAATAGACATTTTCAATGTTTAAATAACTCAAAATTAGGAAATTAGGTACTGGTGACTTAATTTGTTCACATGCATAAGGAAAGCTCTACCATTAATTGGTTATACTGAGAATGAGCCTGACAGTGTCTCTACATGGATCTGGAACACTGCATTGTTGTGCTGGCAGTTTATTACTATAAAGACATTTCTGAAGGAGGGTAAAATTTAAATTTCCAGAAGAATCTATTTCCGAGCAAAACAAGTTTTCAATAAAACATCACTTCCCTTCTGGCAGGAAATGCTAGGCAATTGTTTTCAACTTAAATACCAGAAATACCCATCACTTTCTGGAATCTCTAGAAAAACCCCTCAGATTTACCTGATGACCCTGGAGATAGAGCTGAAGGTCCTGGGGAGGGATTCATGGTGCTTGTAGGCTGTGGGGGGAGGTGGCTGCCTGTGATGTATCTACTTAGCAGATTATCTAAACTACTGGAACCAGCATCTTCCAGCTAAGAAGGAAAAACAAAAATCTGAGTCAGAGAGGTCTAATTCAACTTTTGTAACAGCTCCACACCTTCAAATTGTGATCAGTATCTTTACTGGAATTGTTCACTCTCCCTTCAAAGATTCAGGACATCAGCAAATATTTTTATCAGTTCCATACAGAGATCAGGCCTTCAAACCAGGAACTTCAAGTAACATTTTTCAAAAGCTCCTAAATCTGAGTTTTTCCAGCATGGTCCTAGGCTGCACTTACTCAAGGTCATTGCAAACTTTCTGGCTCCCAGCTGCTCAGTGTGTCAGCCACACACATGGTGTTACTCATGAACTACCAGATTACTGAGGTTGCAAAAGTTATTCCATAATTAAGATATTAAGGGAAGCCATAATCTTGTTTTTCCTTAATGTGATGGGAAATCTGCCACTCACTTTCCACACAGATTTTAGTACCTGTTAAACCCAAGGAAACAGGGACCCTGCTGCCTAAAGCCATGAACTGCAAGAACAGAACTGCAATAACGTGTTTGAAACGCACTGCATTCCAAGTGGGTTTTTGTAGATGCTGAGGAGGCTGGCAGAGAAAAAATTCTCCACTTTTTACTGTCTCATGAGAAAGTCTCTGTTCTCACACAAGCCAGCTGTCTGATGGTTTGCTGGCTGGTAAACATGTGCAGGTGCAGGGCTGTTGTGAGAACGTAGTAGAATTGTTTTAGTTTACTGGAAATAATATTTTGAAATGGGTGGTTATATCTCCTAGCCTATCACCTTGGTAGGTGGTTGACCGATGGGCCAATCATGTAATTTCTCTTTTGTGATCCATGCTATAAAAAGATGGGTTTTTGGCATTAAAAGGTGGGCTTCAACCATACTTCTCTGACCTGAATCGATGTCGTTTTGCGCCGTCCCTGCGTGCAACAGCAGCAGTTTTAATGACTGTGCCAGCAGCATGAAGGACTGACACTTCCTATCCACTAAATCCAACTAATCCATGACAGCTATTACAGGAACAGGTATAAAAAAAAGTATCTGAACAGAATTCTGCATTTTCAGTGCACCTGGAAATTGCATGGTAATGCTTTGGACTATCCCACAATTTCTAACTTGGTGTCTGATGAGCTTCACACACTCACAGCTGAATCAGCCACAACCACTCACACTCCCTTTGGTGTTTTGTTCTAAAGCCTCAGCACTGCAGATTGCTCACACTGAGATGGGATTCCTCCTTCCCCACCATTCTCACATCAGCATATGACCTGCAGCCTCCTGAGAACACTGAACATACAAGCCCTGAACACTTAAGAGTTGCAAAGTTGCAGCTGCTATTCCAGCAGACCATCTTGGATGAAATTTACTTGTGTTTCCTGTATCATGACCAAAACTGTATTTTACACAGGCATTTCAATGCAAAGGTTCTGTTCTCAGGATGAAGCCATCATCCTCCTCCCCTTCCAAACACTCCTGCAGTTTTAAATTACTTTTATTTTCTTTGCTTCCATGTGTACATTAAATTGTGCTTTTCACGTCTCCAAATGAGCTCGACTTCAAAATCTACCTCAGCTTGTGTCCCCTCTCTGTGGGACTAATGGGACATGTCCCCTCTGTGCTTCCCGTTTCTTCTAGGAACATCAGAGAGAAACTCCAGGCAATTTTAACCCTGAATAAATCACCATTCAGGGCACTCAAAATACATCATTTTTAATTATTCCACTGATACCTTCTCCTAGGATGGTCTTGTGGAAGAAAGGAAGTGATCACAGTACTTAAAGTCTCAATTTTACTATAGGACACGTATTAAATACTGATTAATCTAAAGGTTAACAGGTGGAGCAGCTCAGGCCTATATGGAGAAAACAGTTGTATGCCTAAGAGAAGAGCTGAAGACTTTCAATTCTCCAACTTTAAACGATAATCCCACCATTCCTCAGAGGTGCTTCTGGCACCAAAAAAAAAAAAACAACCCACCGAGAAAGGGAAGCAGACTGACCTGGATGGGAGGGATGTCTGGCAGGGAGGGCAGGTTCTCCGGGTTGGTGACGGACGGGATGAGCTCGATGGCCGACACGGACGGGCTGGTGGGGCCGCGGTTGGCGCTGGCCATGGTGGCCGTGGTGGGGCTGGTGGGGTTGATGGTGGTGTTGTGCACGGAAACCACCGGGAAGGGCCCCGCGTGGCCGGGGTTGGAGTGCTGGGGAGACAGAGACACCAGGCTGGGTCACAGGGCCGGGCAGCACAGCTCACACTGCAACACTGCCCTGGGGAGAGACCTCAACCCAAGCGGGGCAAAACACACACTCACAGCTATCCCAGCACCTGCCAGCACTGAGGGCAGAGCAGCTGCTACTCTTCTTCACTTGGAAAGGAAAAAATACTTTATGTGGCTAGGTATTAAACAGACAGCGCTTCTTGCACCAAATTGTTTCGTATATAGTTGTATTTTCTTAAAGCAATTCCTTCCTCCAAAGATAGCTTTAGAGTTTACATGTCTGTCTAATTTTTTTTTTAAGATAAAAGGAACTGTTTCGAGTAATATAAAGTCACTTTTGGTATTTCAGTCATGTTAATGTTCATTGTCAAGGATTTTTATTCTTAATGGCACGCAGAGCTCTGCATCCATGCTTCAGGTGTGAATTTAAACACTTCAGCAGTTGATTCAATCAAAACCCCTCAACTACATCACTTTGAACTTCACTACTCCTCACTATTCTCTAATAAACCTCTGAATATTCTTTTCAGCTGAATGCCACTGAAAAGTGCAAAAGGGAACGTTTTGCTTCCCAGAACTAAACTGCAATACAAACATTAGATTTCATTTTCACCCCTAAGGTTTGAATTTCCTTACGTTCAGCAAAACTGTCACAGCACAGTAATGCAACATGGAATAGAAGCATATAAATGTGTGTAGCTGTGAGCTACAGGGGAACAGATAAACACATTTACAGCTGGAGGTACCATCTACTGGAATGAAAGTCTGGCACAATGGCACAAATGAAGCGTGTACACAGGATATACTTGTCTTTGAAGGTGAGGTTGCATCATGGAGTATTGAGGTCCATTGTGGCGTGGGATTCCTGGTATACGAGCAGCATTCTGAGCCATTCTCATCTGATGTGCTTGGAAAGCCCCACAGTTCATGTTACCCCTCTGCATGGTCTGCATGCTGATCAACCTGGGAGGCTGCAAGGGTTTGTGTTTTTTAAAATTTGTGCTTTTAACATGGAGAAAAGAAGCCCATCTCTTTCCACAGTAGTAGTAACATAACATCAAGCAAAGCCAATAGCTGTCACATTAAAGTATCTCAAATCTCAAAAGATTTTAGTTTATAAATTGCTTTGCAAGTTTAGATTTGACAGGGCAATTTTAAATCTCAGTGTTATGGTAGAAGGTGAAATAAGAACATGTAAGGGACTCACCTGCTGCTGCAGGACTTGGGGGCTGCTCTGCCTGGGCACGGATGCAGATGGCTGGGCCATCCTCATCTGCTGCAGCTGCTGGTGTTTTTGGGCATACACTTGCTGCTGCATGTGCTGGAGTCGAAGCTGGGCCAGATTGATTTGTCCTGGAGCTTTGTTGATGTGGTTTGTTCCTGGAGGAGTCTGCCCAACCACTACATTGGGAGTATAACTAGGGGTTGGTTTATTTTCAATGACCAGGTTACCTAAAAAAACCCAAAAGAACCAATCAACAGTTAGATCTCATCATCCTCCAAAGGTTGGTATTTGTGGAATATTCGGATGTTTCTAATGCAGCTTCCTCACAGCAATTTTAGCTTGAAATTTCCTCTGTAAGTCTTCAATAACCATACATGAGTAAAGCAAAAAGAGAACTCAGACTACAAGAACTAACCACAAAATTAAAACCATGATCTGTGAGGGAAGAGTGAAAGAACTGGAACTGCACATCCTAAAAGCCACAACAGACAGGAATTACTTCTCTGTGTTCACAAGAAATGGACAAAATGAGAAATAAAACAAAAAACAAACATGTTGAGCATAAAGTTTCTATGCCTAAAGAAGCAAAGCCTGGAAAGAGATATGTGGAGGACAGTGGAGAGTGTCCCACCACTGAGTGACATAGAACAGGTTCTACAAACATGACACAAAACACTGCTACAAGCAAGGCCTGTCCTGCTCCAACGTGATGGACCATGCTGCCTCTCTAGATAACTCCTGTCCTATTTTTATGTGGAAAAGGCAAAATGTTGATTTTTGACTGTGAATGTGTAAATGTGTACTCATTGGAATCTGCATGTCCCTTTTTATTAAGGTTGAGAGTTTCCTTTCTGTGTCCTGTCTGTCCCAGAGAATAAACATCCCTGACTGAAGATGGGAACACCCCAAGCTGGATGGTGGACTCAGAGCAAGAAGCGAGTACACACAAAAGCTGGTATTTTAATCAGATTTTCTATGAGATTTTTATCCAACAGAGAAGTTCACAAATTAAGCAGGTGCTACCAGGTACCTCTGTCTCACTGGGCTCTCCCCTCTTCTCTCATTCAAAACCTGTACTTTGCAAAGTCTGAGTGATTATATTTAATATACTGGAAATGGCACAGGGTGCCCAGTGAAGCTGTGGCTGCCCCAGCCCTGCAAGTGTCCCAGGCCAGGTTGGATGGGGTTTGGAGCAGCCTGGCATAGTGGAAGGTGTCCCTGTCCATGGCAGGGGATGGAACAGAATGAGCTTTAAGATCCCTTTCAACCCAAACCACTCTAATTCTGCGATTAGGGCCATTCCTAGAACCACTCCCCTGGAAAACAATATTCATTTAGAGAAAGCTTTGCTAATAGAAAGAACAGAGAAGATAAGGAGAAGAATCAGGACTGGATGGGTTATGTCAAGAGAGTTTTTGTCTCCTGCATTAAGGGAGGTACTGCACTGCACTCACTCCTGCTGGATGAACACCCCCAATTCAACAGTTTTTCCAGTGTCACAGAATAAACAAACAGAGTTTTCTCACCCAAATTGACGACGTTCTTAGCCCAGAAGGTGGGGTCACAATGGAAGCGGATCGCTCCGTTGGCAGCTGGGACAGGATCGCATCGCGCCTTCAGAATGTGCCGTAGCTGGAATGTTATCTGAGAGAAAACAAAAACACTCTGTTGATGACAAAGAAATAAAGAATGAGAAATGAGAAGTGTGCAGAAACGACAAGAGTTCAGCCTGTGGAACACCAACAAGGACTGGCAACAGCAAGTTTGGTTCACAGCCTGGGAACTTCTCAATTCAGCAGGAAAATCCCACGTTGTACAGCTTCTTTACTCTGAGGATTCCAGAGCTGCACTGTTACACCACAACACTGCTGCAATGACTCCAGCAAAACACGACAGTGCCTTTACAGAGCTTGACCCCATTCCTTCTACACTAACACTCCTAAACCCTTATGGTAAAGGGTGAACTGTTGCACAACTGCTTGGCTCTGTTGTAGGATCTCAAGCTGAAGACATGGTGCCACATGATGGTGGCAGTGAAGGACCCACATGGCAGAACTGGGTGTATCCTTTTGATTACCAACATTTGACCTCATTTGCCTTAATCTCACTCTGGGTATAGTTTATTCCCCTGCCCCTCTGTGTTCATGGCTCAGGACACACTCCCAGATTGGGACAGAAATTTGGTGTCAGAAGGATGGTCTATAGTAACAGACAGCCCTGGTCCTGCAGGTGAACGAGCTGCACATGCAGAACTGGGTGAACTATTGTCAATAAAAGTGATTTATCATTTTGGTTACAAACACTTGACTTGTTTGTGGTTTATCTTGCTCTGGGTATGTTGGAACTTTTCCCCTGTCTGGACATGGGGATTGGGACAGAACTGCACAGCCCAGTCTGTGCACCCACACGAGTGGCTGAGGGCACTTTGTTCAGCTGGACAAGAGGGGCCTGAGGTCAGACCTCACTGGAGGCTGCAGCTCCTTCCTCAGGAGCAGCAGAGGGACAGCTCCAATCTCTGGGAGCAGGGACAGGACCAAAGGGAACTGCTGGGGCTGTGCCAGGGCAGGGTCTGGCTGGAGATCAGAGAAATGCTCTTCTCCCAGAGGCTGCTGGGCACTGCCCAGGCTCCCCAGGGAATGGGCACGGCCCCGAGGCTGCCAGAGCTCCAGGAGCTCTGTTTGGACAGCGCTGCCAGGGATGTCCAGGGTGGGATTGTTGGGGTGTCTGTGCAGGGCCAGGGGTTGGACTGGATGATCTCTGTGGGTGGATCCCTTCCAGCTGGGATATTCCATGATTGCCAGTGCCAGGATGCCCTCACCAGCCGTTTGCTGTAGAGCAGGGCAGTGCTGCTGCCACTCGCGATCGCCCAGTTAGTGAAGTTCATCACGTGCTTCACTTGTCGTGACAGACCAGTGATGTCATTCTGCTGCTGGATTAACTTCATCTGTCTCTCCTTTGTTACATTCTGCAAAGAAACAGAAACTTTATTACAATGGGGCTTTCAGATTTAGGAGGAAAATGCAAACTGCTGTCAGGTTTCGGATCAAAAGGAAAACGTCCCAAGAAAACTTTAACAAATGCTAGGTAAACAAGAAAAGCCAAAATTCATGTAATTTTAAATTATTTCTTTTACTCATGATCAAGCTACTCTTTTCTTCCAGGAACTTTTGATTTCCTTGACAAATAATTGTTCCTTAATCAGGAAAAATCTATTGTGATTCATTTGATCTTACAGTTTTCGTGTCATGGCAGGCTGGCCATATGCACTGAACTAACTTCTTACAATGGATTTCCTCTCTTCAGATAAAACAGGTAATAGTAAGTTAAATTTTCATGGATTTTAATAGAAGTCAGAATGCAATTATTCACAGTGTGCAGTCTGGAAAGGATGCTTGAACTCATGGTCTCCTTTATTATGCTGTGCTATAGAACTTTAAATACCAGCATTACACCTTCATGCACAAATACATGAGACTGCCCTGTCTGTTCTTACACAAACCTTAAAAAGCTATTTGAGGAAATTATTAAATGACACACACATGAGAATTATGTTATACAGAAATATGGCAAACAGAATATGAAGAGGAGATTTTTCAGACACTCCTTTACAATGAGCCCCATTTTGAATACAAGGCATAGACACAAAACTGAAGGAGCCACGAGCTCTAGTGAGAGGAGAAACAAGAGATTTAACTCCACCACACCACTCAGAGGCAACATCAGTACTACAACACCTGCAGCCACAGCAAACAAACCATTTTCAAACGTGGCTCCTCAGTAGGGGACTGGAAGCTCAACACCACCATTACTTTTTATTTTAAGTGTACCTCAAGGTGCTGTAGGAGAGATTTTCCCTTTTTATTGATTTCATTGATGAGGGTGAATATAGCCACTTTGATTTCCTGTTCTACTCGTTTGTTGGTTTCATTTACTTCTTTTATCCTAAAAAAAAAACCCCAACAAAACCAATGGATTGTTAGTCACTTTACACTTCACTGCCAAATACAAATTCATAACTTGTTTTACTTCAAATAATATGAAAGCCCTTGTAGTTTACACACTTTATACAGAGAATCAACCAGCCACAACCACACGTGTCTGTATGTGCATTTATATATTTATATCCATATTGTGTCTCTCACTATGAAAATTTCGTATCTGATGCTTTAAACTTTTAAGACAATTTATATTAACCAGAAATCCACCCTGAATTGCAAAGTAATTGTAACAAAAAGTTATTACAGGCCTGTAATTGATACACAATAAAGACATAAAATTTTCATTAATGATTTGCCTGATATTAGTCTAGATTATTCTCTTGAGCTTTACTACTACCGCCTGTCAGATTTTTATACCCTCTTCATCACTGCCATTTTTCCTCAGTTTTCATGCATTTTCAGCTTCTTCAGACTCAAGCAAATCATCCTGAGCTCTGTCCACAGAATTTGAAATACAGCATTTCTTAATCTCATGGAAGTTCTCAGTTTATTTGTTCCTATACTGCCTTAATCTAACAAGATCACATTGCAGCAGAATTCTTTGCCATGAGCCAACGTAAAGACTTAAGTTGTCCTTTTTTAAAGAGCTTTTTTGCTGCTAGATCAAGGATCTGATGCCATTCAGCCACAGGACCAACACTCACTGTCTGATGATGAACACTGCTGGGGTCAAAGCCCTTTAAGGCACCTTGGATACATGTGGTTTTTCATGACAGCACAACCTGGTCTCCTACTCCAAAAAACACCCAACCAACCCTTCATTAAGTCTGTGGAATCCACCCTTGGCTTTGGCACCCAACAATTATTCCAGCAGAGCTGTTCCTTCAACACTTTTATGCTCCACGATCACAGATGATGGCAATTCTGTACCATCTGCCAACACTGACAACAAGATTGTAATACCTTTTTATTTTCTCCCCATTCCCTGAAGTTTTTAGGATGATGGATTCTGGGTCCTACAAGCCAACAAAGCAGTGGAATGAATTGTCTCACCTGCACCAGCCATTTGGCTCAGCAGAAAGATCTTAACACAATTCAATCCCATGCTGCCGAAATTCACTGAATTCACTGAAACCAGAAACTCTTGGGCAAAAAATCCCCACCACTACAATGTGTTATTCATATCTGCATCACCCATTCCTGGCCTGGAATTCTTATCAGAGAATGTTTTGTGACAATCCTTGAGTTTTCAGTTTAATTATTTCCCATGTGCTGTGTTTCTGTCTCTTCAAGCATGTAAAACTTCTATGCTTCACAATGGCGTTGTGTTTCGGGACCTTTCAAAGACTTCCATGGAAAAATCAGCACATAAAAATACCAATTTTCATTGCTTCCCTCTTCAAACATTTGCCTCTGTCATGTTGTACATTCTTCTTCCCTTACGCTGCTTTTTTTTTTTTTTTTCAATGTAGATGGCACCACAAGGAGTTAAAAATTTGCATCAGAACTTCTCTTTCTATCTTTGGTGCACATCCTCCTGCCCTCGTACTTTCCACCCCCAGCTGATGTGTCATTTTGCAAATGACCTAAAAGCTGCAGGAGGCTCACAAAACCACCGAGAACCACGGTGGAATTCCCTGAGCTGCAGCACAACCACGTCACCCAAGTGGGTGAAAAGCCAGCAGGGACCACGTGCTCCCTCTGCCTCTATATTCAGTATTTAACGTGACGTTGAATTTCAGATAACCCTGGAAATCTTAAATGAAGCTACCGAAAAAAAAAACCAACCAAAACCCCACAACCAACCACAATTTCCTATTGAAATTCACACCAAGTTTTTGTTACAGAGGCCTTCATAAGAAATATAAAAATATTTTAATATTTCAATGCTTCTGTCACCTAGAGCTAACTTAGAAGAAACCATAGGATGGATTTCCTTGCCTTTTGTATTCCTTTTTTTACTCCCCCATCCCCAAAGTGTAATAAATGTGCCACATCTTTGGTTCTACTCAAAGTTGCCACAAAAGACATAACCTTTCATATTCGTTTCTTGTAACAACTTCCAAGAGATGCACGGTCTTGTAGGGGGGGAAAAGAAACATTATGAAAAGTAATTAAGATATAGAATTAACTCCAGTGTGTTATTCTGGTCCCATCATTCATCTTACTGTGATTCATTAAAAACACAGTGTAATAGCTGATCATTCTGGGGAACTCACCTATTTTGAACTTGGGCAGCTGCAAAATTTACATAATTCTTCTTCTCAAGAAGTTTGGCCAACAGGTTCTCAATTGCACCCTTCTGGTTCTGAAAAGCTTCTTCCAGGAACTGGTACCTTTTCAACATGCAAGAGAAGACATCGATTACCAGGGAGCAGTGGGCTAGAACTCAGGGCTCCCAGTTCAGGTGGAAAGCCATGAAATTTTGAAAAAATGTGACAAAACACTGAGAGAAAAAACAGACTCTGCATACTCTGACCAGCGTGCAAAATGTTTAAGTGCTGATGAAGTCCTTTGCTACTGTCCAGGAGACTGAACCTCTGTGGGAAATGATCAATTCCAACCAAACAGGGATGCACTGCCTCATTTCCCAGGATAGCAGGCTTTGGGACAGCTCAAGGAGAAACCAGGAACCTCAGTTTGATGAGGAAAATGCACCAATAGTTTAAACACACATTAAAAGGTACCAAAAACCAACCCCCTAAACTATGCCAAATTCCCCAGTTTTCCAGCTGAGATTATACTGCTCATACCTGCCTGCATTAGTTTAATCTGAAGAAAACGTTCCTATTAAAAAACTTCGTGTTTTTTCCACCTCTGATACTTCCAAGTGAAGAACATTCCCCTCCAAGCTCTTCAACTAAACAGCTGCTACAAAGGTACCTTCCCCCACTTCATCTGAAAAGAGGGTGAGCACCAACACTGAGGGAAAATAACAGGATTAGGTGCCTTTTCCTAACACATTGGAATTATCAGTGCAACAGAAGCAAAATGCCTCTCAATCAAGCACCTGCACAAGTTTCCATCTTTTCTGATCAACTGCTCAAAACCCAGGATTTCTCCCAGTCACTTGCTAAGTCCTGTCCTTGCAATAAATAAACTTCATGCTTCTGAAATATAATTTGTTAACAACAAGGAACACTTAAGGTCCCAGAACATCTTGGCAATGTTTTCCCAATATTCAAATTGACAGAAAATTCCTACAATCAATGAAGCATCCTGTAAGCTGCACTAGAAGCAACTTACACCATCTCCCAAAGAAAATGAAAAAGAAAAAGTAGTGTTGTCTTCTGTCAAAATCTAGAACAATCCAACAGGAAAAGACTGCCTGGATTGTCACCAAACTTACAGCAACACTGGTTTTTTTTATTTAAATGACTCACAATCACGGTAACAGGGACTCAGACAAAGAACATCATTCACAACAAAACTCTGCTCCTGTTAATTCAGTTTGTACCAACAACAGACAAATCTGAACCTCAAGAGTTCAGATTCTTCAAGTCTGAGTGTTGGAATTTTGCTTTTTCTAAGAACAGTCTAAAGTTCTTGCAGACAGACAGCAGCACAAGATTTTAGGTACTATAATACAAAAAAAGTAGCATTCCTAAAGCCTAAAGACAGCAAAATTTGGAATGTTTGGGAGCTGCTATTTTCTGAAATTATTTCCATTAAGTTCAAAACCATGTTTGCACATAAAGGAGAAACGAAAAATCTACATTCAGCTTGTACTGCTAAAATTCTGCTGCAGCTCTTGCTACAGCCAAAATACTTTTCTTTTTTCAATATTTTACTTCCAGCTTCCCAAGTGTGTGGACTGAAAAGTGCCCAAATTAGAGGAATCACACAGCATCAGGCTGCTAAAAGAATTGTCATCTTTCTACAGAACCCCCAGCAATCTCTGCCCATGGCAGGGGGTAGAACTGGATATCTTTAAGGTCCCTTCCAACCCCAAACCATCCTGGAATTCTATGATTGAAACTCTGAACACTGGACCATGGTGCTACTGAAATGGTCAGTTGCCCTCCTTTGGTGTAAACTATCAGGATTTCAGGTAAGAAGAAAACAGGGGATTAAAATCAATTTTTTTTCCATTTGGCATGATTGTCCATAAAATCTCAGCTGTACTTCAGGCAGACAAAGCGGTGCCTTAATCACCTGTAATTCACACCTGCACATAGAACCATATGGAAAGAATATTCTGCAAAAAAAAAAGCAGTTAATAGCAAAGAATTCTCCTTCTGGAAGAGCACAGGTGAGTAGGACAAGATCCATCTGTTAATCCATTAGAAACATGCACAAAACAGATGCAAAGAAACCAACTAGAACAAGTTAGTGAATATATCCCAGGAGAGCAGCCTTTGTGACAAGGGAGTCATCCAGGATATTTATGACCAAGCCTATGAAAGAACAGAGCAGGAATATTTGAGGTTGTTAATATTTTAATAATACTAATTCCAAAAGTAAAAGTTCTCCATAGGCTGCTGTAGCAGTCTGAGAATAATGACTATTCTGAGAAAAACAGCACTAAATTCAATATTGTACCTTTACAGAGAAGAGTTACCTGCAGCCTGGCTAGGAAAAGCAGTGGTGCAGTGGTTGATAAATATGTGTTATCCCCAGATTCTCTACTATAACACTGAAAAATATTTGTTCAGACATTCAACAACTACATGACAGAGCTGCTAAAGAGCAGGAAGTTGGAATGTGTCTTAAAAGGGTTCCAACTCTTTTTCTAGCAGAGACAAACCCAGCATTTCTTTTTACTTGGAATGAGGCAACTTTCAACCAACGACACCCAAACCACTTTTCCCCTCTGCACTACAAGAATATATTAAAACAAGAGGCAAAATTTAGACTTTCCTTTACAAAATTCCCCTAAAGACTGTTGCACAATCAAATATGCCCTTTCAGAAAATTACCTCACCCGTGACTCACTCTATCACTTTTGCTTCTTTTACAGCACCAGGTGTTCAGGGCTGCAGGAATTTCCATTCAAGTCCTGAACGGAGTGACAGCACTGGGAACTGCCAGGCAAATTAACACCTGAATCACACCAAACCTCCTCAGCCCATGTTGGTTTGGATCTGATCTTAAGAGACTTGACAGAGCTCAACCAACTGATGAAGTTCCCACCACTCCACACAGGTTCTCCTTTGCAAGGGATGGTTTCAGTCCAACAAGGAGTAAATGCAGCAGAATTTCCAACACAACTGGTTCACATCAATGCCACTTCATGCTCTGAGACAGCACAGCACAGGAGTTAAGACATGGGAATATTTGTACCTGTGTTCTTTGTGTTCCAGTAACTGACAGTCTCTGCATGTCAGCCTGTCACAGGTTTCACAGAAAAGTTTTAACTGCTCTTGTTTGTGGACAGGGCAGAAAACAGGACGTTGACCAGATGCTCCCACGGCCTCTGTTTTTAAAAATAAACCATTTGTGCATTTTAAAATAAAATTTAGACAATCTGAAGAGCAAAACAACTAACTTCCAGTAACAACCAAGGACTTGCAAAGGCACCTCCAGATCTGTTCTCAAGCTAAAGTTACTGTGAATATGTCAGGTCAGGGGTTGGACTTGATGATCTCAGAGGTCTTTCCCAACCTTAATGATTCTGTGATTTACAGTGCCAGTGGTTCATAGATGTTTTCCCTTCATTCATTCAAGGAGAAGGAGGAATTCCTCTTTTCTCACAAGCCCCCAAAAGGCCCTGTAAGACTGCACACGAACACCAGCATGCTGTATATGTGTTTATAAAGATTTAATTCCATACAATTTCACCTTGACACACTGAAGGATGGGCCAAACCTCGCAAACCTTTTTACTTTTTACCCCATGGGTTTTCTAGGTTATCCCTCTAAACCTTTACACACCTCATTTAGTCAAACACAACTGAAGGGGGAACTGCAAAGCAAATGTTGCCTGTGTTAAGAGTTATTTAAACCCCTCCTGAACTGCTTAGATTTTCCACTGAAGCAAATAACAAATAATGTCAAAAACCAGTTCTGGGTTTGCTAAAAAAGTGCTGCACAGTGTTCTGAAGATATTTTGAGCTTAGCAAAGAGGAAAGCAGCCTTTGGAAGATACAGCAGGTAGGGTTTAAAACATGAACATCTTCCTCACTCTCCAACGTTTCTGAAGCCGGTTATATCATGCAAGTTATTGTAAAGAAGGAGCTGATGAACCTACAGCTGCCACTCCCTGAGAGAAATTTAAAGTCTCCAGGGCACATCTTTGAGTCTAAGAAGAAAAAAAGACAATGACCAGCCCTTCCCCACAATCACAAGAAATAGTATTTCTGATAGAAAGTTTATTTTGGTGGAAAAGTCATTTTTCAGCCCCTTCCCAGCAGGTATCAAAGGGGAAGCTGAGCTGAAATATCACACTGAGAGTCACAATTTAGCATTCCTTGTAAACACATCAGTAATTCTTTCTTGGTCCCTATAATTTGATTGAACTTGAAGGTTTCTCATCTATGAGGCTTAATACATTTAATCTTGAATGGGTAATATTTATTAAAAATACTCATTAAGACATAAAGAGAAACCTTTGACAGAGCAAATGAAATAAGATCCTTGTCTAAAAGAACTAAGCTCAACAGCAAACTTTTAAGCCATTAAACTTTTTTCAGAAAGAAAAGTAGTGTTTGTTCCTTTGAAAGGATACAACAAAACAATTATGAAGGTCTTAATCCACTCTAAATGGAAAGAGAGAGCAAAGTGCTGAGATCTCTCTTCCTCAAAATGATCATTTTTCAAACACATCCAGATTGTGGAGAACCTACAGGTCTTTAAGTCAGAACTTTTAACTCATCTACAAATAAAATTTTCTAAGCTAAAATCCAGATACCCTGGACCTGTTCTGAGATGATTTTCCACATTACCTCAACAGGCTACAAATGATATATGATCAAACAACAGTTTAAGAATTTACTTCTAATAAGGCTGCACATCTAAACAAACCCTACACACACTCCACATGTTCAATTTTGCTCACTGAGAGATTAAACCTAAAATAGATTCAAATTCTACATTTACTCAGCAATAGCAATACAAGGTAACATCATATATTTAAGGTAACCATAAATTTATATATACATACTTTTCTACAGGGAGGACTATAATTGCTCCTTATAACAAAATACAGCAAAATGTGCAATTTAATTTCCTTGGACAATGGATAAGATTATCAGTATGTCACTGCTCTGAGATTCCATTTAGTTACTTTTTATCTAAATAGATTATTAAGAATGGATCTAAATCATTTCCAAAGGCACTGGACATCAAACTGCACAAAGCGGTCTAAAATTTCGTTTTTCCTCTACTTTTAGAGCTACTAATTTTGCTCTGGTAACATTTTACTGAACTTTTCCAAAATACTGGGGGGAGAAACACACAGCTGGTTGTTACCTCCATCATCCTCCCCCTCTCTTAACATAGGAAAAGGCTCTCAGAACAGGCAGGACCAAGTGATATCCAACACTCACCTGATGACACATCCTCTTTTTTCCTGATCATGTGATCTTTAGTAAACTTTACTCGCTGGTGAGCTTCTATGCAGGTCTTACACAGCCACTCCCCACACTCCACACAGAAACCCACAGCACTGGCGTTGTCCTCGCAGCTGGTACACACCTGCAGGGGGAAAAGCCACCAGAATCATCCTGGGGAGCACTGACAGGGCCAGAAATCAGAGGAGGGTTGAGGAAAAGACATCAGCATCATCCTGGGGAGCACTGACAGGGCCAGAGAGCAGAAAGGGTTGGGGAAAAGCCACCAGAATCATCCTGGGGAGCACTGACAGGCCCAGAAATCAGAGGAGGGTTGAGGAAAAGACATCAGCATCATCCTGGGGAGCAGTGACAGGCCCAGAGAGCAGAAAGGGTTGGGGAAAAGCCACCAGAATTGTCCTGGGGAGTGCTGACAGGCCCAGAGAGCAGAAAGGGTTGGGGAAAAGCCACCAGAATCATCCTGGGGAGCACTGACAGGCCCAGAAATCAGAGGAGGGTTGGGGAAAAGCCACTACCATCATCCTGGGGAGCACTGACTGCCCCAGAGAGCAGAGGAGGGTTGAGGAAAAGACATCAGCATCATCCTGGGGAGCAGTGACTGCCCCAGAGAGCAGAAAGGGTTGGGGAAAAGCCACCAGAATCATCCTGGGGAGCACTGACAGGCCCAGAAATCAGAGGAGGGTTGGGGAAAAGCCACCACCATCATCCTGGGGAGCACTGACTGCCCCAGAGAGCAGAAAGGGTTGGGGAAAAGCCACCAGAATCATCCTGGGGAGCACTGACAGGGCCAGAAATCAGAGGAGGGTTGAGGAAAAGACATCAGCATCATCCTGGGGAGCAGTGACAGGCCCAGAGAGCAGAGAGGGTTGGGGAAAAGCCACCAGAATTGTCCTGGGGAGCGCTGACAGGGCCAGAAATCAGAGGAGGGTTGAGGAAAAGACATCAGCATCATCCTGGGGAGCAGTGACTGCCCCAGAGAGCAGAGGCTGGGGCAGGCAGGATGGTTCTACCTGTTCTGACTTCTCGTCGGAGCTGCTGGGTGTCTCCGAGGTGTCCTTCACAAAGTAGTTGTCCACCAGGTCGATCTGCCGGCACTCCTGGCGGCAGATCGGGCACCGGATCACCCCCACTGCAAAACACAACATTCCACAGGCTTTTAGGGAGACAAAACTCACAAATCAACGTGCCCAGAAGCACAAAACACACTCCTCGTTTCACCTGGGTGAATAATGCCACGGTTGACACAGTCATTAAAAACCTGCCATTATGGGTGTAGAACAGGTTTCACCCCAAAATACACTCCCTCAACTAAACCCAAAAAACCCCCACAAGCCTCTACAGGAAAGGATCCCTCACCCAGTTGTGACAATTTCTACATCATACTCAGTTTTTCCTACTTATTTCTTCACCTAACAATATGTATTTTTAGCCAAGGCATTTGTTGCCCCTAAGCAAATATTTCATTTTTTGACCTGCTCATTTTAGATTACAAAACTCAAGGCACTCGTTAATTATTTTTTAGAACAGCCTGTGGTCCAGCTTGTCTCAAGACAAGCATTAGGAGGGGTGTGCCCAGATAGCTGGGGTGACTTCCATGATGTTCCTGAAAATGCCACAGCAGTAGCGTGTTCCAGTGTTCTCCCAGCTACAACACAGGAAAATTTCTAATATAACCTATTTCCATGAGGCCAGGGAGGCAGATGAAGCAATAAAATACCAACATCCTGCTTTGTTATCCTTTGTAATCACTAAATTAGTTTTAAATCCTCAGCAGGGCCGCAAAGAAGCTACTACATGAACCAAATTGACATTTAAAGATGCCTATGAACAACCCCCATAAAGGTTTGAAAACCTATTTATAACGTAGGTAGTGGCTCACACTTCACAGAAGTGTCATTTGATCTTAAATCAAATTCCTATACAGTTTATTGAGAACGTAATCTTCAAGAAGCTTTCCAAGCCATTGGGTATTTTTATACACTGAAACAACTTCGAGAAGTGTAATTAAATGATGCTCAGCTCCTTTGTGGATATTCAATTAGGACAGTAGGACTTATTTCAGGAAGATTAATTACATTAGTAGTGGAGTAGCATTAATTTTTTCAAGTGCTAAAATTAACGATGGCTTCAGAACACAGGAGATTCACTGCAGAGCAACAATAATCCAACTAAGAACTCCCTGTCTCACCAAACCAAACACATCTCAAGAGCAGGATGTGAAAAACAACCAGTACTGCAGCAGCTACACATACAAGAGCTTTCACACACACACTGAAACCTTCCCCATATGCAGAACTTTGAGGTTTCCTTACAACTGACAGACAAAATTCTTTAGGGAATACCAGCTGATGTGTCTATACTTACAGAAGAAACATTTCAGATATCTACCATTAAAACTACTCCATCCAAACCAAATCAAACCTAAACTCGAGTTTTAGTGGTCTTGGGTCAAACAAACAAAATATTCCAAGAAAACAACAAAACAGAAGAAGCTCAAGATCTATAATCTCCAGACAACAGCAAGCCAAATTCTACAGATGCAAACCCCTCCCTCTAAGGCAACTGTTGGGTTGGTTTTAAAGCAGCCAAACCAATGAAAGCTTGAATAAAATCAAGCCTTTTGATCCAAGTGACAGCCCACAGGCTGGATTCTGGCCAGGGGTAATTCCACCTTGTCCACTTCCCCTGTCAGAGAGGACACAGGGAATGGGCAGCCTCCGGTGCTGCTCTCACAGTCCAACACCCGATTTTTGCACCTCCACATTCAAATAAAACCTGCACACAAAGTGCCCCCAGTGTTCTGCACACACCTCAAGAGACCACAACCCAAAGGTAAGGCCCTGCAATTCTTGTTTAGCACATTACACTCCTTTTTCACATCTCAACACCCTTTATTTCCAACAGTAGCTTTCCAGTAATATATGAGCCACTAAACATCTCATATCCTGGTCTTTTAATCTAATATAAAACAAATTACTGCAGCACCATTTGCACTAGAAACCAAATGTGCTGAAAAGATACAGATGCAGCTAATTTTGTGAGGCAGGAGGGAAAAGTAGAGAAAATCACACTGAAATAGCATTTACACAGAAAAAAAGAAATCCTTGCCTGTCAAAACTTGAGATAATTTGTAAGCTAACAAAGTTTATTGCAAAAATTTAGTGAGAATGTATTTTAGGACAAAGTAAAGTTCAAATGTTTATATAACCTCTGAGAAAAACAATGTTTCACTGTCAGTTTCAATGCAAAAAAAATCTTATATAAGAAAATAAAAGTAAATATAGAAGTATCATCCTATTTATACTCCAGCAGAAGTTATTACATTGTTTTTCTACATCAAACAAAGCAAACATATTAGTCCTGGTACAAACATTCCCATTGTAACTCTGCTTTCCAACAAGCATTAGCACACAGTAAAAACTATTGTTTAAAGATCAATTGCATTTTTTAAATCACAGCTGAATTAGAACAAGACATTCATATAAATTATGAAGGTCAGACTGGTTTATGATCTCCCTCAATCCTAATTATTACCATCAAGATTTCCTATGTCCTCAGAGATGGCTTCATATTATTTTGCAGCCATAAATTGATGCTGCAGAGGTCAAGAGCAGCACTGAAGCAAAGAGCTGAGAAAAGGGAAGTTTCTTTCAGGAAGTTCTGACCACACCATGTGAAAGCCTGCACTGAGGGTCTGAAACACTTTGTGCAGCAGTTCCTTTCTGCCTTACACACCAGTGTCACCAAAATCCTGCCCTCAGCATTAACTACAGGAACACAGCTATGCTTCAGGTCCTGAAAAAAGAACAGTTAAGCACCCTACAAACTTCACCAGCCACCCACAGATGCTCCTTTGGATATCAGTAGTTCCATGAAGAAATCCAGGAAGAATCATCCTTTGGACCTCAAAGGCCACAGGAAATGATGAACTATTTTACAAGAGCTGCAGATAACAGGAGTGGGCTTTCAAGCTTCTTTTGTTGTACTTTAGAGGACCCACACAGCCCATTTTTCCAGCTGCTTCTATCACACACCTTAAATGTGTAAGACCTGTAACAACCATGAGCACAAATATTCATTACCCCTCTTCCACAGCACTCAAAAGACACAGCTCCATGCACCAAATTTTCCCTTCCCTTCCATCCTATTCCTAATTAATGATGCAGTTCAGATCAGGCTCTGCTTTTGGTCCCACACTTCTGCAGAACAGCAAAAATATTTTCAATCATACACATTTCCTGTCCCCCATCTGCTGCTACACACAACACTCAGCCTAAATGGAGTTTTGTTTTTCCTTTCACACTATCTAAGGCTGACTGAAGGGAGAAGCAGGAATAGTTTCCTACCTGGAAATTTGGACTGCAAGTCTCCAATCCAGCAGGTAGGAAAAGCCTGCCTGGCATTGCCAACCCTGCTCAAAGGGAGATGGGTTTCATCTCCTCACCTGAGCCATTCCCCCCTGCCAGAGTTTCCCAGCCTGTGATTCAGGAAGGAAGGAGATTCCCAGATTCCTTGTGACACACTCCCACAGAGTCTCCTGAGACAGACAAAGCCATTCAGGAGCTGAGGACCAACACAAAGAACTGACAGACACACATGAATGTGGTCAGGGATGGATCCCTAGGAACCACAGGAACCTGCCCTGGGAGCAGCTCTCCCCAGCACATGGATGGGATCTGGGACAGAGCCCACACTGATGGAAATGGGAATGTTGGCCACATCCCAAGAATGATCCCTGTCCTGGGAAGGGCTGCTCCTGCCCCAGTGGGAGCCCAGGTCACTGCAAGGCAGGACATGACAGTGAAACCAAGGACACAAAAAGAACCTTCCCAGAGGCTCCAGCTCTCCTGGCAGCTCCTGCCAAGGCCAGGACCTGCACCTCTCACCAAACCAGCCCAGAGAACATCCCAGGAGAAGGTTCTGAACGAGCAGGGAGATGCCAGCACACAGATTTACCAAGCTTGTTGAACCATCAGTTCAACGCAGGCACATCTCCTTACACTGCACATTAGACCTTCTGATTTATCAAAGACTTTAAGAACACTAATGAGAGCAGCATCTCTGTAATCCTTTTAACTGCTTATGGTGCAGATAAAGCACACTGAACCAGACCACAGATATCAAAGCATGTCAGAAAGCACAACGCTGAAGTAAACTGAGGAGGAAAGGTAATTTTGTTTCTGTAAAAACAGAAAGGCTGCTAAAAACCCAGCATCATAATCCTACAGCAAATCACTATGGAACACTGCAAAAACCTTCAGATTTCAAGTGGAAAATGCTTTTAATCTACCACTCCCAACTCACACCTAAAGCTGCAACACAAGTATTTTTCTGAATTGTAACTCAGAACTCTGTGAATACCTTTTACATATGTAAGTTTAAAATTTCCCAAGGGCAACTATGTTCCTCTGAATGCATCTCTAAACAGGTGATTTTTTCAACAGGTTTCATCTTGAACTAGTTTCAATAAGAGAAATATTAAAAACCTGCTCAGAATTGCATTCTCCAGGCTGATATATCAATACTAACAATATTAAAATACTCCCAAATTTCAAGGACGCTTGAGAGCTACAGAGATGGAAGGGGACAGGTTGATCCTCTGTATTTCCAGTCTTGTAGGATCAAAACAGAGACACTCTGCAGTGAAAGCTCATGTCAAGTCTTTGGCTACTGTACCCACTCCAGCTTGGTATTCAGGAATCAGTGTGTGTTCAACTCATACCCACTGCTTTTGCACAAGAAAAAACCTGGAATTTTCTGAAACCTCTTTGCTCCCTACCCACCCTTCTAGACACTTCCTTCTGGAATTCCCTCAGATGTTTCAGAGACCAGCTCTAGAACAACAGGGCTCCCGGAGCCAGTAAGAATTAACCTGTTTCCCCACCAAACCCACCTACAACTATCCTCTGATCTGTTTTTTCAGTTTTTGTTTACAAACACTTACAGAAACCTCCTGGGAGCCTCCAGCCCTGGGGTTAGAAAAGGGGGAGGTGGGTTGGAAGGAAAGGGGAACACACGGGGAACCATGGAAACTCATCTACTGGCTAAAACCACCACAGGAGCTAAAGCAAAATAAGGAACTTTTGAAAGAAGCTCCACATTCAGTTGCTGGCTTCAAGTCCAAGCTGACTTCAGTCAACTTAAAATAAACACATCACAGCCCAACCATACCCCACTGACACAGAGAACAAAAAGCAGCAATGGAATAATTAAGAGAGTTATTGATCTGAATGAGGATCACGTGGATATGATGAGATCACGGATGTGAACAAGGGAGGGCACAGCATGCACACGATATACATAATCCAAAAATCACTCTGCACCTCAGTAGCACCCAATGGATCCTCTCCACCACTGGGACATTGCAGGGAGTCTTTCTAGCAGTTCATATTTGTAAGTTCAAAGTTTATTCAAACACTGACCCCAAACACTTGTGTTCCTAAACATCTCTACTTGCATACTAAAATTCCTATTTTCGTAAGATGCAACTCCTTTAACATCAGCTCTGACGTGCAGCACAAAAACCTTTAGCAGCTCTTTAGTTGCTTCGTAACATTCAAGAGTACAGAAACTGTAAAAACACGAGGATAAAGAAGTAACTCTGACACCACTTAATACCCTAAAATAAAATGTTTCAAGTGTGTTATGGACAACAAGTTGAACAGGAGTCAACAGCACATCCTTCACAAAAGAGAGCAATGCGTCCCAGGCTGCACTAGCAGGACAAGGACAGCCATCCTTCCTCCTGCTCAGCACTCCAGCACACCACACTGGGCCACTACAGGGCTCCCCAGCACGGGACAGACTCACAAACTGGGGCAAACCCAGCGGTGGCGACCAAAATGGTCAGGCCTGGAGCACACACGGTGTGAGGAGAGACCTCAGCACTGCCTGAGGGGCAGGAGGCAGAGCCAGGGGTGCACAGCAAAGGGGTGGGCAGTGCAAGCAGGAATAAAGGAGGTTTCTGTTCCTGGTGGTCCAAGGAGGATGGTCCAACACTGCTCATCCAGGCACAGTCACCACACACCTGGACAAGGCTCTGAGGAACCTGCTCTCACCTCCTCTCACCAGACCGGCTCTGGGTGAGGGGTGGGGCCGGACACACCTGGCCCTGCCACCCCATGTGAGGCTCCACTCCAACCACATTCGTGTTGAAGAATGGCTTCAGATTCTGCTGATACATGTGAGACATCAATTAGCACAAGCCTAAAACTCTATCCCACCACCCCCTGACAATCAGCCTCCCAAAACCCAACTTCTGTTGAGCAAGCAGCATCATTTGAGACACCTGGTTCCACACACAGGCTTGGGTTGGGTTGCAGTATCAGACGGATTCCCCCCACAAAAGTACTAAGTGACTGTAAGATAATTAAAGTCCTGTCAGATGTTTATATTGTTACAACGACAATGAAACTTCTCAGTTCAGGAAATATTTGCAAGCACTTGTGCAATCCAGTAACTCCAGCTTCCATTCTGGGTTCAGACTTGGGAGGGAATCAGCCCTCTCAGGAATGAATCTCTGCCAGGTCCCATTTATTGGGTGAGAACACCAATAGTAGTTACTCCATGCGCATAATATTTACTTCTCTCAGCGCTGGAAGGGTCCAAGCATGTTTCTACACAGCCATACATCAAACCCCTGCTCTAATTTCAGTGATTAGACCTTGAAATAAACCCTTCACAGGTCAAGGGAGCAACACAATCAGATTGAAATCTGTCAGAATAAAAATACATTAAAAAACTTAACTGCTTTCAAGGTCCACTCCTAACTCAGCTTTTTGTTTTTTGAACAATCCTTGATTATATGGCAATTATCACACACTGAACTGACAATACATGATATTTAATAACAACAAAAAAAAAAAATTACAGCTGCCACAGATACTAATTCTTATAAAAATAACACATGCCTTAATATTCTCAGATGGAAATATTTTCCAATACACTATTAATTTAGACTGAAATTCAAGTTTCACGGCAAGATTTTTAGTAAGTCCAGAATATGAACTGACCATTTTCCAGGACTCATGCTGGGCTCCAGCACATACTCATGAGCCTCACTTATTAACACAGGAGAAAAGCAAAGAATCAAGAGAGTTCAGGTGATCTCTACTCACATCCACAGAAACTTAAGATGCTGCATTTACACAGCTTAAACAGCCTTATTTGATGCAGGAATTTTTATTCTTCTAGACTCAAAATACAGTAACTAGCACCAAACTCGGTGTTAGGGACATGTCACACTCTCATACACATCAGACCTTTTATATCCCCCTTTCACAGCAAATTAAAAAAAAACAAATTAAGAAACTTAAGGTGTGATTAATACAACACAGCAACACTGGGCATGGGAGCTGAATTCACCATATCAAACCAATGTATGGTACCACTGATCATCACAGCTCTGGGTAGTAAATGTGCTGTTCCTCAGTTTACACACACAGGCAGCTGTGGAGGTTTTTCAGCTCGTTTGCTTTTCTGGCCTAATCATAACTGTGACATTCCCAAGGAGCTGGGAGAGCCCCACACTCTCTTTGCTGAGATAATCTTCTTAAGAGAGATTGTAAATATCTCATCCAGGCAGTGAAACCACAGAACGACCTCTCCTCCAGGAGCAGAGCAGCAGTGGTTGCAGGAAAAGTTGTTTTACAGTATCAGTTACAGTCTCAAATCTCTAACTTAGAAATAAGCTTTTTTTTTTTTTTTCCAGAGTACTGCGATACAAATACATACAGGCATTTTCTTGTAACCTATTCAACCTGAAAGGAGGAGTCCAGCTGGACAGCTGAAACACCACTAAGAAATCATCTATCCACCAAACAAAATGCACATTCCAATAACCAGTAAAGACATTAAACTGAATATGGGATGCCACTTTTCATGTTAAACAAATGCATATGTTTTAAATACATAAAATAAGAATATTCTATTTTTCCCTACATAAATATAACCATCAGCAAATAAACCTCTTTCACCAGCAAAACAGGTATGAACCCACCAAGTACCTGTTTCTAATACAGCAAACCACAACTTCAGATAATTCTTTTAAGCTTTAATCAGGGTTTCTCAAACTTTTAGGAATTGAGATGATTCTTCTGTCTTCTTTAGCAGTGGCTCTGAAGGGAGTGGAAGCCTGGCAGAAAGAGAGATGCTTATCCAGACCCAACACCACTGTCTCCAGCATCCTCACTGCTCTCTCCAGCAGGGCAGAGGGAGCTTCATTAGGAAAGGTGTTGTCACTCAGAGAACTGCTTTGTGGGCACCGACCTCACACTCAATTCCCACAGTTTTTATCCAATAAATACACATATCTACTGTTTTAAGTCCTGACAACTCTCACAGAGCAAATTCTGAAAACAATTAAGAAAGCAACCAGGAAAATATCACTTGTAATTGTCTTATCTATGTGAAGAGATGCTGAAAGATAGCAGGCACATGATCCGGCAGTGAGAGCCTGCAGCAAAGTGTAACCTGCCTCAGGTAGAGCTACAGGTACCACTTCTCTTTAATTCTTCCTTCATGAAAAAGCACCTGCTCGTGCTGAAGGAGACTTGAGAAGCAGCAGAAGCGGAAGTAACACTTTGTGACTACCAAAACAGGGAAGGAACCTGCATGACTAAGCACTGTGGTGCTTCTCTGGAGGCTCAGAATGTCCATTTTCTATCTGATTTACTGGTTACCATCTCCTGTGCCACTCAACTGATTCTACTCCCAAGGTGCACAGAGAGCTGCCCACAAAATGCATCTGCTGGTCCATGGCCCATCCTCAGCTGAGCTGCTGCCAGTTCCCGTGTTCATGCAGGCTGAGGTGCCACCACAGCTGGATCACACAGCCCCTACCAGGACACTGCCACAATCCCAGAACAGCTGGGCTTGGAAGGGACCTCTGCAGATCAGCCAGTCCAACCCCCTGCCAAGGCAAGATCACCAGGAGCAGGAGACACAGGAATGTGTCCAGAGAGGGAGATTCCACAACTCCCTGGGCAGCTGTTCCAGTGCTCTGCCACCCTCCATGGAATGAATTTCTTCCTCACTAGGGTGGAACTTCTGGTGTTACAATTTATGACCATTGCTCCTTGTCCTGTCCCTGGGCACCACTGAAAAGAGTCTGACACCACCCTGGAAATATCCATACAGATTGATGGGATCCCCTCTCAGCCTTTCCTTCTCCAGACTAACCAGAACCAGCCCCACAGTTTCTCCTCGCAAGAAAGATGCTCCAGTCCCCTGCAGCTTTCTCACATCATCTAAAACTTTTTATTGCAACAATCCAAAGATGAACTCTTTCTACACCAAAGCACACCAACAAGCATCCTTAAAATGTGTACAACAAGAAGTCATATTCCAGTTTACACACAGTGGTTCCCACACCTGTATCCTACAGACACAGCAGGACTCGGATAACATTGCTAATTGCTAATAAAATAAACCCTACTTCCCAAATTCTGTCTATTTCACTGGCATATCACTGCCCTGTGAGAGTGGGGAGGCCCTGGCACAGGGTGCCCAGAGAAGTTGTAGCTGCCCCCAGATCCCTGGAAGTGTCCAAGGCCAGGTTGGATGGGGCTTGGAGCAGCCTGGGATAGTGGAAGGTGTCCCTGCCCGTGGCAAGGGGTGGGACTGGATGAGCTTTAAAGTCCCCTCCAAAACAAATCACTCTGTCACTCTATGATGTAATACAAAATGTAGAATCTGGAATTTAAAAACATGGATCACAAGGCCATCTGAGTGCTCCACTGAGTGCATTGTCAAACTATATTGAATACATCATCTTTTAAAAACCAATAAACTTTCTAAGAGCACATCCTAGATCAACTCCTGAACAGTCTGGATGAAAAAATCTGTACCAAGCCAGGTTAATTCCTTCACTGGGGAACACAGGAAAGGCTTGAGTGCAAAGATGTCACCAAACAAGGTCTCCCTGACCATAGAGCCCATTTAGGACCTGCAAAACCACTTACAAGGGCCCTACTTTGGTCTGTACACCACAGCACATGAGTCACTCCCCTAAAGCTCCAGAAGCTTTTCAATTCCATCCCTGAACATGTATTATAAAAGGAAAATAAACCCCAAGCTGTGATTCTGATAAGAACACGTGGAAGGAGCAGTGTACTCCTGTTCCCTGGCACAAGTTATGTACAGGCAGAGCCCCCGGGCACAGCTGACAAACAGCACTGCAAAGTTTTATCTCAGTGCACAGGAAAGCAGGTGCAGTGCACACAGCGTTCCCACCTGGGCAGGTAATACTGCAACAACAGTGAATTTGAATTTAATTAGATGCGTTTTACCCCAGTGCTGCAAAACCGAGCAGCTGCCCACCCCCTTCCTCACTCGCCTCTGCTGTGTAGCCCCCGAGAGCCAAAACAAAACAGAGAGGAGAGAGTGACAGAATATTTGGGGTTGGAAAGGGCCTTTAAAAGTCACTAGTCCAACTCCCCCGCGACGAGCAGGGACATCTTTGGCGAGACCAGGTTGCTCAGAGCCTAATACAGTCTGACACTGGATGCTTCCACCACCTCCCTGAGCAACTTGTTCCAGTGTTTTAACACTCTCACGGTAAAACACTTCTTTCTTACACTTAATCTAAACAGATCCTCCTCCAGTTTAAAACCATTGCCCCCTGTCCTACCGCAACAGGTGCTGCGAAAAAGTCTGTCCCCACTTATATTATAGACCCCGTTCAGGCACTGGAAGAGGCTTTAGGGTCTCCCCGGAGCCTTCTCTTCTCCAGGCTGAACAATCCCAATCCCCTCAGCCTTCCCTCACAGCAGAGCTGCTCCATCCCTCTGATCAACTCGGTGCCCGCTCCAACAAGTCCCGGTCCTTCCTTCCTGCGATGGAAACCCGCAGGACGCGACCCACACTCCTAATCCCAACAGCTCCCCAAGCTCCAGCCGCCCCTGCCCTCCCGCAGCACCGGGCGGGCCGGACCCGCGGGATCGGTGCCTCAGCAGCCCCGCGCTCCCGGACGGGCCCGAGCGAGGCGGGGAAAGCCCCGCGCTCCGGGGCGGGGGAGGCGATCCCGGCGGGATGTCCGGGAGGAGCCGCCAGCCCCGCGCTCCCCGCGCTCACCTTGCTGCACGTCGCCGTTGGCGCCGCCGGGCACGGGCACGCTGAGCTGGCGCTCGGGCTCGGGCAGGCAGCGGCGGCAGAAGGAGTGCAGGCAGGGCAGCAGCTTGGGCTCGGCCTCCCGCCGGCTCTGCAGGCTCTGCGCGCACACCGCGCACGTGTCCAGCAGCGAGAACGGCCCCGGCGCCGCGGGCGTCAGCGGCGGCACCGGGCTGGGGCCGGGCCCCGCCGCCGCACCGGGCCCCGCCGCCGCCTCGGCCTCGGCCTCGCCGCCGCCGCGCTCCGCCGCCGCCGCCCCGGGGCTCTCGCGCTCTTCGGGCGGCGCGGCGGCGGACGGCGAGCCGACGGGAGGCTCTAGGCCGCCGCCGCCGCCCGGCGCGGCCTCGGCGGCCGCGTCCCCGCCGCCGCCGCCTCCTTTGTTTTCCGCCATGTTTCCTCCTTTGAACCCGACCCCCGCTCCGCGCACGCTCCGCGTCACCGCGTCACCGGGCGGGACCGGGCGGGACCGGCGCCGCGCACGCGCGCGCGCTCCCGCGGCAACGGCGCGGCCGGGAGGGCGGGCCGTGACGTCACGAGGCCGGGGCTCTGGGCGGTCACTGCGCCCGGGGGTGAGATTCTATTGGGCGGCGTCGGCGGCCTCCCAGCCAATGGGCGGTGGCGGCAGGGGTTGGCCACGCCCCCCGGGAACGCGCGCCGGGAACGGGGAACGGGAACAGGGAATAGGGAACAGAGCACGGGGCTGGGGAATAGTGCACCGGGAATAGGGAACAGAGCATCGGGCTGGGGAATAGTGCACCGGGAATAGGGAACAGAGCATCGGGAATAGGGAACAGAGCATCGGGCTGGGGAATAGTGCACCGGGAATAGGGAACAGAGCATCGGGAATAGGGAACAGAGCATCGGGCTGGGGAATAGTGCACCGGGAATAGGGAACAGAGCATCGGGCTGGGGAATAGTGCACCGGGAATAGGGAACAGAGCATCGGGAATAGGGAACAGAGCATCGGGCTGGGGAATAGTGCACCGGGAATAGGGAACAGGGCACAGGGAATAGGGAACTCTAGAGCATCGGGCTGGGGAATAACGCACCGGGAATAGGGAACAGAGCAGCGGGCTGGGGAATACCGCACCGGGCTGGGAAATAACGCACCGGGACGGGGAATACCGCACCGGGCTGGGAAATAACGCACCGGGACGGGGAATACCCCATCAGTACGGGGAATAACGCACCGGGCTGGGAAATAACGCACCGAGAAGGGGAATAACGCACCGGCCTGGGGAATTCCCCAGTCGGGACTGGGAATAACTCACTAGGAAGGGGAATAGCCCTTCCAGACGAGAAATAACACACAGGGGCTGGAATAACCCATGGGGAAGGGAAAGAACTCATCGGGAAGGGGAATAACGCACCGGGGCTGGGGAATAACCCTTCCAGACGGGAAATGACACACACGGGCTGGGAATAACCCATGGGGGAGGGGAATAACGCAGCCGGATGGGGAATAACCCACCGTGAAGGGGAATAATGCACCGGGATAGGGAATAACCCATTGGGATAGGGAACAGTGCAGCGGCACGGGGAATAACCGAGCAGGAAGGGGAAAAATTCATCAGGATAGGGAATGACACACCAAGATGGGGAATGGGGCATCGGGATGGGGAATAATGCTCTGGGATGGGGAGTAACGGACCAGGATGGAGAGCAGGGCACCAGGACAAGGAACAGCAGACCTGGATTGGGAATAACACACTGGGATGGGTGAACAGACCAGCGGGATGGGAAAAAGCAAGCAGCAGGAGGGGGAATGCCACACGGGGATAGGGAAAAGGGCACCGGGGCACTGAGCAGTACAGCTGGGTGGGAGTCAGTGCATGGGGACCGGGAACAGGGCAGTGGGAGGAGGAAGATCGGGAATAATGCGCTGGGCTGAGGAACAGCGCAGCGGGCAGCACCAGAGCCCTCGCTGTGGGCACTGCACGGCCCCACTGCTGTGGACAGACTTCCCCACCCCACATACCAATCTCCCCCCACTGCCCCCACAGGGGATTCAGGGGGTCCACCTGGCACAGTTACCTCCACAGCTCCCGGGCTTTGCACATGAAGCAGAAACCAGACAAATAGCAAATCAAGATTTATTAAAGGTGTGGGGGAAAACACGACAACGTGAAACTTTTTTAAGAGCTCCTACTTTAGGTATATAAAAAGTGAAACAATTCACAGTACATCCAATGGCGCCTATAATACATTTAAATAGGATGTTTTGAGTCCAGCACACGTCTTCCTAGAATTTAAAACATGGAAAAAACCAATGGAAATACCCTTTAACCACCTCACACAACTGTAACTAGAGGTGTCTACAGACAGCATCTCCAAAGTCTCTGGTCTGTAGTTTTTAACACGTGCTGCACTAAGACAGTCAGGATTAAGTCACTGGAAGTCTTGCTGGATATTCTCCTTGTTTGCTTCCCCATGCTGCTGCTTGATTTGTGAAATTTCATTTTCCAGCTGCACAATAGTTCGTTCAATCTCATAATTTTTACTGACAAGAGAGACCCACCTGTAAGAGAAAAGAAATAAAAAGAGCCTTTAAGTGTCATGTAAGAGTCCTCTGGTTTAAAATCAAAGACAACCCTTGCTCCAAAGAAAGCAGAGACACCACATAAAGCAGTATTTTTCTTAATACACGATAATCCTCAGTTGACATCAACAGTCATTTGAACACCAAAGTGACAAGGAGCAATTTTTAACCCTGTTAAACCTGAAAATACAAAAAATTTAATGTACTAGATTCATCCACTTACTGCCAATATTGAGATGAAGAAGAGCTTAAGACAATTTAGGCAATTTGAAGCAGCTAATAAATATACCCTGTTCCCATCTGTTGACTCGCTCAACCTCAGTAAATATAACATGGAACCAAACTACAAATACTTTAAAACACTTTGTGCAAAGCAACAGCAGCCAAGTGGATCACTCAATTTCGAGAGGAAGAAGAATTTCAAGGAAGTTTCAAGCAAAGGAGAAACCTGCGGAAGGATTAACAGAGAAATGCCAATACTCACGTGGATTCCATCTCTCGCAGCTTAGCCCCAGCTGTGAGCTGCATGTTCTTCCGTTGCCAGTTCAGGTCTTGAATGTTTTTCCTGGGGAGAAAAAGATGTTTTGGGTTTTTTTCTCATTTCTTTAATACCTGCAGTACTTGTACTGCAGTACACTCAATCCCTAGGAATACTGCCAGAAGACATTTGTGTAGTCAGGACTGTAATGACAACATCCAGATGGACAAATCCCAGCACAGGGCTCAGAGAGAACCCTGAAATAACAAAAAGTAAAAGGCCAAATCCAATATCAGGGAAGATGTCTTTGCAGAGACAACTGCACATGAGATTATCAGTAGTGAAAAGAAAGCAGTACTGCATTTCAGAGAGGATTGCACAAATCCAGAGCAGAGGTTCAAACAAACCAAACACAGAATTTTGAGTAGAACAGACATGATGAATGTAACTGATTGGGGAGGACAGGGTCACACTTCTTGTTATTACTGGGTCTTTTTCCCTGTGACCATGGCAGCAGCCAGCATATACATCTTCCTTTGTATAGCTTGATGGAGAGAAAGGCTCACTTCCAATTTCAGTACAAAAACATAAATAAGAATGACCCACCTCAATTTCTGAAGCTCTTTCTGGGCTTGTTCTATCATATGAACCAGGTGTCTGAAGACAGAATAAAAGCAAAGCATTAAAAACACACAATTGCTAAATCAGCCCCACTTCACCTGACATTTAACTTCCCAGAGTTAAGGATTCAGCAAAGCCCCTGCAACCCACACTGTCCCAGACAGCAAATCCTTTACCTGCTTCCCTTCTCCTGAGCTCAGGAACCCTCTGCCTTCTCTCTAAGTTTTGCATTCCTCTGGCCTACTCTTTTATCTAAGGCTCAGCCAACCTTTCCCAAAAGTGGAGGTTAACATTCTCTGTCTGAAATATCCCCAGTGCTTCCTGCAGCCCTACTCTACAACCTTTTCTTGGCTTTTGCAGCAGTTGTATTAAACTTTATTATGGCTCCAGGCTCAGCCCAGGGTCTGTAGTAAGTCAACTTCATTTTCACTACTGAGTTATTCTTTCACAGGCTGTCACTAGCCTTAATTAACACCCACTATCATCAACAATGACCCACAAAATTCAGGACTGGGATGTATTAAACCACGTGCTGTTTCTTGGCCACAGAGACAGCTTTGAGATCAGCCCCCTCTTTCACTCACAGCTCTCTCACAGGGGTTCATCTATTCCAGGCTATGTTCTAAAGATCTCCACTGGACTTAAACACAAGAAATACATAGAAATTCAGCACAGAACTTTGTGTTCAGCAGAGCAGCTGAGGCCTTACTCGTTGTACACCTTCCAGGCGTTGCAGCCGTGCTGGGACATGAGCTCCAGGTTCTCGATGCGCACGGCCTGGTGCTCCAGCTGTGCCATGGAATTGTTCACACACTCCTGCCACGCCGTGATGTCGTTCTTCTGCCCGGAGGAGGGAGCGGGCAGCTCGTACCTGCAACGGGCACGGCTCACCTGGGGCACCGGGCACGGCTCACCTGGGGCACCGCGCACCCCCCGGGCCGGCCCCACTCACCTCTTCATGCTGAGCAGCTCCAGGGGCTGCCGGGCCGCCAGGCGCTCGAACTCGTTCCGCATGATCTCGGTCTGCGGGGAAAGCAGCGCTGAGGGACAGGCGGGGAACGGGGGGGGGGGAGGAGGACGGGGACAGGCAGGGTATGGGGGAGGACACAAACGGGTAACGGGGGAGACACAGCCGGAGCATGGGCGGAGAGAGACACAAGAAGGGTGCGGGGTGGGGAGGAGTACAGTGGTGGACACACGAGAGGGGTACGCGGGGAAGGACGGGGACAGGCAGCGTCTGCCACAGCCAGGTTAGGGAGCACCGGGGCCGGGTATGGGGGCGTGGGAGCCCGGTCGGGTTACGGGGAGCCACCGGGCCGGGGTACAAACTGGGACTGGGCTGAGGTGTGGGAGCTGCCAGGCCGCCTCAGCTCACCTCGAAGGCACTGTAGTCGTGGGCGGGCAGGTAGCTGAGGTAGTTCTTGGTCGGCCGGTACCGCCGCGTCTCCTCCTCCACCAGCGCCGCGGCCTAACGCACACGGGGCGTCAGGCGGGCAGCCGGCCCGCCGCCCCGGCCCCACACCCGCCGCCGCCCCGGCCCCACACCCGCCACCTCCCCGGCCCCACACGCACCGCCTCCCGCACGCCCGGCGCCTCGTAGCCTTGGTCGAAGTAGGGCAGCGCATCCACCACCACGTCCCCGGCCACCAGCCCCGGGCCCGACATCTTGGCCGCGGCCGCGCGCACTGCGCGTGCGCAATTACGTCACACCCGGCGGGACCGCGCACGGCTCCGCCGCAGACCCCGCCCCTCCCGACACAAACCCCGCCCCTCCCGGCACAAACCCCGCCCATTCAGCACAAACCCCGCCCCTCCCGGCACAAACCCCGCCCCTCCCGGCACAAACCCCGCCCATTCAGCACAAACCCCGCCCCTCCCGGCACAAACCCAGCCCATTCCCAGCTTAAACCCCGCCCATTCAGCACAAACCCAGCCCCTCCCGGCTCAAACCCCGCCCCTTCCAGCACAAACCCCGCCCATTCAGCACAAACCCCGCCCCTCTCGGCACAAACCCCGCCCATTCCCAGCTTAAACCCCGCCCCTTCCAGCACAAACCCCGCCCCTCCCGGCACAAACCCCGCCCCTCCCAGCACAAACCCCGCCCCTTCCCCCCCGTCCGGCTCCACCCCCACCGCTCCCGGTTCGACTCCAGCCCCGGTCCCGCCGCTCCCGGAGCGTTTCCGACCCTGGCCCTGTCCCTCCCCGCTCAGTCCCGTCGCTCCCGGAGCGTTTCCAGCCCTGGCCCCGCCCCTCCCGGCGCCGCCCGGCCCGTCGCTGCCGCTCCCCTTTAGGAAACGGAGACACGTGAAGGGTTGGATCCACGAGCTGTTATTGATCCATGAGCTGTTATCGGTCCATGGAGCTGGTTATCGGTCCATGAGCTGTTATCGATCCACGCGATCGGCTCACGCGGAGCCCCCACCCCGCCCCCGCCCTCCCCGCGCAGCGCAGCCCGGCCCCGGGCGGGGTCCGCGGTTCTCCCGTCCCGCCGCTGTCCCGCAGCAGCGCCCGGTCACTTCTTCTGCAGGAATTTCATTTTACTGCCTGCAGAGAAAAAACAGCATTAGGAGCTTTAGGCGAGGGTGGGGAGGCCCTGGCACAGCCCTGGATCCCTGGAAATGTCCAAGGCCAGGCTGGACGGGGCTTGGAGTAACGTGGGACAGTGGAAGGTAGCCCTGCCCAGGGCAGGAACTGGTCCCTTCCTACCCAAATCATTGTGGTGATGGCATGAAGATTTTTTGCCTTTTCTTTTATACCCCTGTTATACCTTTTTACAACTCCTGTATTCTTAGTGCTTTTTCCCTACATTCTTGGACTTGTTCGTCAAGCTAAGAGACGAAACATTCTAGAAGCTTCATAGCTGGGGATCAGTGTGCCCCAGAGCCCAAGGTCCTCTCCAGAACACATTCTGTAAACCAAGATAGAACCATCCAGGGGAAGGTTCCTTGGGGAGGGGGGCTCACTTGAGCCTCTCATTGGGGAATCTTTGATAGATCTGCTAATTAGTAACACCTATAATGTGATACCAGATCTTTTGGGGGCGGCATTTTTTGCGGGGTGCATTTTGGTGCATATGACCTGGATGTGTACACCTAAGGATCCTTAAAATAAATACCAAGGTAAAATCCCTTTTCCCCTTCTAACCGTGTCTGACTCTTGATTTTAAGACCAGGAAAAGGCATCGGTGGGATTCTGTGAGCTGGAGACACTCCAGGACTCATCAGGTTGAGGAACTTAAGGTGGAAAGCCACACATGGCCTTCTCTGCCAGCAGACACAACTTCTGTCCCCTGAGCATCAGCCAGGACCAAAGTTAAGGAATAAGCCTGGACAGCTCTCAGAGCAGCAACTCCCACAAACTTTAGATAAAGACACAAAAGCTTAAAAATAAAAGAAAAATCTCACACACTGTTCAGTGTCCCCTGAAGCAGTAAATGTAAACAAGGGGACACAGGTGCACAAGGCAGAGAAGGGGCCTTCCTCTGCACCAAATTAATTATTCAACAGATAAAATTAATTTTAAAAAATTTAACAATGAACAAAAGCTAGGATGTTCCTTTACCAAGACTGCGAAGGATTTTGTTCATTCCAGTTCGTTCTGTCTCAGGAATACTCTCCAAATACTCCAAGGCACGGGCCTCAAAAAGGCCTAAAGAGAAAAAAAAAAATTAAAAAATTAAAAATCACTCACCAAATGAGTTACTCCATCTTTTAGCATGCGGCACCATGATTAACAAGGTCATGAAAGGAAATCCTGCATGTGGTGTGTGTAAGCTGCAGGATCAAGGAGAAAGGGGAGATGCAGAAATTCTTTGCTTTATAAACAGAATTCTTTTGAGTAATTAGAAGGGCACAGGGCTACTCCACGTGACAAAATCCCAACAGCAGAGGCACGTGGCACCATACTTTGAAAGCGAGTCTGCGGAACAAGAGGCTGATGCCAAAGCTACCTTTGACCACGTTCTTGCTCAGCTCCCGGTCCTGGATGAAGCCCGCAAACATCTGGGTTTCCATGAAGAAGTGCAGGAAGTGGCGCACGTTGCGGGAGCCGTGGGATTTGCGGAAGGGCTCCCGCTGGAACACCCGCTCCCCCTTCTCCGTGACGCTCATGTGCAGGGAGTAGTGCCCCACAATCTCCACGAAGAACTGCACAAAAGCCTCAGAGACCAGGGAGTTGAGGGTCATGTCACCTGTGGGGAGGACATTTGTTGCTTTGGTCATTCCTCTCCCAAAGGAGGAGCAGCTTTTCTAGAGACGTCAGTCACTTTCTGTACTGGCTGTCTCAGACTAGGAGATTCCAGGGGATTGATATCAGAGAAGTCTCAGCTCAAATATTCAATTTCCCATTGTCAACTTTCTGCTGCAGCTGGGACAGGTTCAGCTCTAAAGCTTTTGCAGCAGTTAAAACATTCATAATTTCATTTTCCCTGTCAAACATCTGGTGTCTAATAAGCTGCCAGCTCATAACAGGCCAAGTTTAATTCTCTTCAAGAATCAGGCAAACTACAGAAGACAAGCTCTTTGGAAAACGAACTTTGTTTTTATGAATTATATAATTTTCTGGTGCCATTCTCTCAAGCCACTCAGAGCTTTTCTCACACTTCCTTATCTGATGGATCATGTATAAAGCAGTAAACTTTGGAAATGATCTGCCAGATCACCCTCTAAAATACAGAAACTTGCTACATTCTCTGAGAAAAACATTGTCTCTGCCACTCAGAAAAATACAACAAAATTCAAAGCACAGGAACTGAGGCTGTTGGCCCAAAGGAAACTACAGTTCTGCACACACTAATTGTGAGAAGAGGAACTGTCAGCACACCAAACTTCTCACACATTCACAAGGAAGATGTTCTCAGCAAGATCACAGGGAAACAGCTAAAATGTCACTTCTTAGCATTTATTCCAATTTGCTCATTTTTATCAACTCCATGGGATCTACTAATGGGAAAACACTTTTCCATAGAAACCTTCCCACAGAAAGTACCTTGTGTGTCACTCTGCCCATGTAACAGGATTTCACTTCGTTCTTCCAGGATTTGTACAAGTGCAGCCTGGAGTTTATGGGGCAGGATCTCGTCCTCATCTGATACCTACAGACAGAAATGGCCAAGGATCAGCAGGAGAACCAGGGGATAGATTAGAAATATTCTAACATGCCTACAGCAGTTTGAGGGGAGTTATTCTGTGATATGGTGTATCTTGAGGGAGACAATATATTTGTCTTGCAGCCGCAGAAATTAAAAACATTTGCTCAGCAAGCCCCAAGTACATTTTATTAGAGTCACACACACAGCTGGCCACCACACAGACTCAGGCTTATTTCACCAGTAAAACACACAAAAACCAATAAAAGTCTGTTGAGAAAATACAACAAGTCTCAGTAATATGGTTAAAAAAATACCCCAATCCTTTAATACCTTTCTCCAGTTGCAGGCTGCAATGCAAAACAGAACAGTGAGGCAAGGAAAAGGAGAAGCAAATATCCTGAACTAGTAATAAAATCCCCAGTATTTTTATAGCTACTTGTCTGGGGATGCAGAAGCACTTTTGGGGAAGTTCAGCAGAGAACCACAAGTGAACTGTGATAATTTGTTCCCTAGACTGTGACTCCTGAGAAAAACAACAACCCGAACCAACAAACACACCGCAGCTGGATGGGAGAGGAGAAAGTGCTGTACAGAACGAGAACAGAGAGAGAGACAGATAAAAAGCAGCAGAGGATCTTAGGGATCCCCTTCACATCATAAACCAAGAAATAGTCCTTAAACTCAGCTCAGACAAGCAGCATCTTCGGCTTTGCAGAGCTCTCCAGCTCATGCAACCTCAACCTTGCAACAAGGATTTGTAATCCTGTTCCCTTCTCTGTCAGTTCAAAAGGATTACAAGATATTTCTTCAGCCACTGCAGTCTCCACATGAACACCAGCTTTTCCTGATTTCTTTTTATTATTTTCTTTCATCGATGCCTTTTCCTGGCACAAAACCATGAGTTACTGGTACTGTTCTTTCACTCACCTCTTGCAAGAACTTGTCAGCACAAAGATCAACAATCAGAACCTGGGGAAAGACGTAAAAAACACACTGACTCATAACCAGGTATGTTGCTGTATAGAAAAAAACCCCAGGTTTTTAATTTGTTTTTTAAATGTGGGATGTTTTTTAAATAGGGATGTCACACACAGAACACAAGTTCTGCGTAAGTGCAGCCTGTCTCTGAGAACAGTGAATATTATTTATCTTTGATAACACTGGAACACCCTGACATTTATCTGGCAAATTCACCAAGTGGCTCGGAAAAGTTTGAGAGTTTGTATTCAGACAGAATCTAGAGATTATTCCAGAGAGGACAACCTCATCCCACTGACATTGTCTGTCTCACATATCCTCACCTCCTCTATGGGCAGGTCCTGGAGCTGTGGCAAGGAGCAGGAGAGGATGCCAATGAGGAATGGGGTCGGAGAGCACACGATATCAATCATGGAAGCTGGCAGGACGGGGATGTAGGTGTGCTGCCAGGTGAAGGGGTAAAGCGTTGCCACTGCAGCGTGCCCACATTTAGACAGAGTGCTGGAAAGATGGGAGAAGCACAGGGTGGGTGGTCAGTGTCTCCTTCAGGACAGGCTGGAAACGCTCAGGGCAGGTGTCACTCGTGTACAGTCTGTGCAGCAGCAGAGGCCCCATGCACCCACTTCTGAACTCAGTTATAGGGAGCTAAAACCACCATCAACCCAGACTAAAAAGGTAAAAAGGAAACATTCCCTTATCTCCTCTTGTGTAAACAGCATACTCCAAATTCTAGGCATGCACATGCTGTGTGGAGAGTGCAGAAGGTTTTCAAATGGAACTAATTGCAAAACTAGACAAGCTTGGACATGGGACAGGTCCAAACACAGAAGAAATAATAACATCCAGTGATAGCATCCCTCAGAAAGAACTACTTAGACTCATCTCTTACCTTAAGTTGTCAGCCACAAAGATGACCCTCCTTTCCAGCAGGAGAGAGGCAAAGACCCGGATAGTGTGGGAGACACTCAGACACTGCAAAAGGCACTCGAAGTCAACGTGCTCCAGCCGGGAGTCCAAGGGGCGGCACAGCTCCATCACCTGAGAGGAGACACAGACAGGGAGAGCTGGGGGGGCAGCCCAGAGCAGGGACCCTCAGCCTGGAGCAGAGGGGCCTGAGCTCACCACAGGCTGCAGCTCCTCCCGAGGGGTAGGACCAGGCACAGGACTCAGGGAAGGGCTGGGGCTGTGCCAGGGGAGGGTCAGGCTGGAGAGCAGGGAAAGGTTCTTCCCCCAGAGGGTGCTGGGCACTGCCCAGGCTCCCCAGGGAATGGGCACGGCCCCGAGGCTGCCAGAGCTCCAGGAGTGTTTGGACAGCGCTGCCAGGGGTGCACAGGGTGGGATTTTGGGGTGCCCTGTGCCGGGCTAGGAACTGGACTCTAATCCTTGGGGGTCCCTTCCAGCTCAGGATATTCTCTGAATCCATGATTCTACATAGAATCCCAGACAGCTGGCATGGGGCAGCACAGAAGAGTGCCCAAGAAGCTCTTCATTAAAAAGCAGGGAATCACTTCCACCGTCGATGATTCCACAGCAAACAGGGTTCTGGGACAGCCTCCCTTCCAACTTCAGGATGTTTTCTTCAGACTAATTACTTCCAGGCATCACTGTGCAGTTTGCAAAGAGCCTCTGTGCCCCAGAGACCCCACAGACACCAGGCAGCCCATCCTGACCTCTGTTACCTCATCTCCTGCTCCTGGCAGGAAGCTCCTGACGGCGATGGTGCGTCCTGGGGCGGGGAACGGGGCCTCCATCACGCTGCGCATGAAGGGGTGCACGAGGGCTGGGGACATCTCCCGCCTCTTCTCCACCTCATCCAGGATCTGCAGGGAAACACACTGGGCCTTGGGTCACTGCTGCTGGTGACCAGAGGGGAGAATCTGTCAGAGCATTCCCCTGGAGAAGGCTCCAGCACAGACCCACAGGCCTCTCCCACCTCACTTGGGACCCCTGTGAAATTCATCTTAAACGTCTGAACAATCAAACAGGAACAGCTTCCTGTGAGCACAACTCTCCATTCTCCTATCTCCTGCTACTGGAAGGAAATGTCTTGGATGTAGTAATTGAATTCTCATTATTTAGAGGAGTAAGAGAAGCAACACCCCCTCCCCCTCGCCAAGAAACCTCTTTGAAACACCGTTCTAGAAACTCTGTGCTCCAACAATCAGAACCCCCTTTCACCAAATCTTGTCCCTGTATTCTTCTGCAGTAACTGCCCTTTATCTGCAGCAGCTTTCCCCAGTCTTCACCTCTTTATCTGCCCTCCTCATGGTGCTACAAAAAACCAGGAGATCCAACGCCCTCCCAAACTGATTTTCCATTTCCAAGTCACAGAAGAAGAGGATGAAGGGGCACCCTCAGTAACACCAGGTATTAGAAGCCCTTCTGGCAGTAATTGCTGATGGATTTGTGTATCGGCTGACAAGACTCAGCACCAGTATTTTATTTCCCCTCTCAAAGCAAAGACAGAGAGGAAGCACCACTCTCCTGGGAAGAGCTGCAATCACTAAACCTGACAGAAGCATCCAGTCACTCTGTGGAGCCTGCAGGCTGCCAGGGCTCAAGGAACAGGCTGTGCCAGCTCACCTTGGAGAAGAGGTTGAAGCAGCCCAGGCGGCTCACGATGCAGTAGACCTCGGGCAGGCGCTTCCCTTTCCCTTCTGGCTGAAAGGCAACAGCAACAGCTCTGCTGAGAGCAGAGGGGCAAGGAACAACCCAGCACCCACACTGCAGCTGATCTGCAGAATTCCTTCTGCTGCAGTCCCCCCTACACTTATGACTACAAAAGTTCTCAAGGAACACCCAGTTCCAGGAGCTGGTTCATGCCCAGAGCCCATTTCGCTATTTCTGGGCATCATCATGACCCTTCCCTCTGCATCCCAAGGGCTGGCACCACCACAGCAGCACAGGATGGTTGACCCACGAGGGAAAGCAGCCCTGAGTCATGTCCTGACAGTGCCCAGACAGTGATCTCTGTACCCCCAGCCCTCACAGAGATGCTCACCAGGAGCTTCCTGCAGTACCCGAACCAGCGGCTGCCGTCCTCCCCCGTCAGCACGAAGGAAAAGGTTTCACTGGGGGACCAAAGCAGAGTCAGGGTTAAATTCACCACACAGCTCAGGGGAGAGACTGACAAAGCACACAGACTCCTTCTGGTCATGCTGACGAGAGCCAAGGCACGATTACAAGGACTTTGGGATCTGTTCAGGGTAAAATCTTGCACCCCATGAGCTTTTCCATCTCTCCTCCTTCCCAGCTGCTTCTCCATTTAGCCAAGGAGCAGCAGAAGCACTTCCAGCCCCAGGAGCTGGCCTTGGACAAACTCGTCCTCCTTACGGGAAAGGCAGAAGCAGCTCCCCAGCCCACCTCCACACCTCATGTTCCCTCCTACCATAGGGGATTCATCCTTTCCCTTTCCCCTTGCTCTGGCTGCGGCTCCTCTGGCACACCCCAAAGCTTTCAGCATTGCCTGTTTCAGTCACAAGTATTCAAAACCAAGTCTTTACCTTTTAAGGTCTGATGAAGGGAACCAGTCTTTGGGATCTGGAAAGCAGAATTTGGGAATGACCTTTAGCCTCTCTTCAGTATCCTTTGATGGTCTGAAGGGATGTTCAGGCTGGAGGGGTAACACACGCATTTGAAGTCACTGAAGTTGGTGCACAGCTGCAACATTTAGAAAGCATCTTCCTGACACTTCCAAAGGCTGATCCATCACATAGCTAATGCACAGGTACAGGAGAACATGTTCTGACTATTAGCAGATTCCCAGTTCCCATCCTGCATTTTTCCTGCTGATGGGACCTTTGTAAAATGATCCAACTGGTCTTGGTAAGGACAGAGCAAGGATCTACAAGCATGGCCTAAGTTTATCGGAAAATGAAGGTAGAACTGACCCCCTAAATGATGGCTGGGTCAGCCTGCCTTGGTTCTACCCCTGGGAGATTTGAAAACACTAATAGGAACAGGAATGTGCTCAGCTTTTGATGTGCAGATCACTCATAACTCGAGTGCAAAAATGGTGTCTCTGAATCGCACGTTCCAGCCACGCCACGTGTTGGTTCAAATCAAACCCTTCAAGGACTCCAGGGGAGAGTCCTCAAGGACTCCATGCTCAAAACTGCCCAGAAAGGGCAAAAGAAAGGTGTTCAGATAAGAGGCTCCATAAGAAATGTAAGGAAATTTTACACATTTAAGTAGAAATGCCCCCGAGAAGTGGAAAGTTTATGGCATAAAGTTGATTTTAGGCACTCAGCACATCCAGGCTATTCCAGTGTCCCAAGCTGTGACAGCACAAAGTGTTAGGAAAACAGAACAGCATTTTCACAGAGTAACACTTGTACAAAAGCTTAAATGTCCTTGGGCACACAGCCCAAAGAAGAGAGTGACAGCAGATTATTTGGAAGCAAAGCTAATATTAGAAGGGAGACACTGAATCTGACACGCTGTCCCATCTAAAGTCACTCACCAAAACACTTCCATTTGAGCAGAGGATAAATAAATACTGAGAAGATAATTTGTTGTGGCAGTGCCTTTATAAAAGCCAGTAAAGAGCAGGAGGGGAACCCTGCAGTGCCCTTCCCAAAGGCAGTGGACAGATTGAGAGGCTGCACCAGGGAAAAGCCAAATCTGCTGCATTTCTTTCTGCCTCCCAACACCCTAAAGTTTGCACTTTTAGCAGATATTATTTGGGCGTCTTCAGTTTTAGTAAATTAACACTGTGCACTTTCTGGCTGTAGTTCCTTATTCATCCTGTGAATCCAAGGCATTTACACACTTAAGACACTGGAGGTATTTGCACACAGATCCTTTAGGCAGCAGGAACTGGGGCACTGTGGGACCTTCTGGGGTCCCCTATAACTTCCCTGAATGAATCTGGCATCTCTTCTATGTGGGTGGCGTGCAGATTCCTTAATAATCCCTGGCATCCTCCTGATGGCACAGCCAGAATTCCTAGCTTTGTTCTGTTTTCAGTGGAAGGCAGCAGGTACAAGCCTAGACAGTGACAACTGAATATTCATTTCAATCTGGTACCACAGAAGCACCAGGGCTCCATCTCAGCTTCCCAACTGTGGGCACTGAACTGTAATTCAGAGTCACATGCTGATTTTGCCACCCATTTGGGCTGAACAGCTTATTTCAAAGGGCTTGGTTTAGCTACAGCACTTTAACTTCCACAGCTCTCCTGGTTTTGGGGGTTTGTACAAACAGCTTTGCCATTTTATTATTATCCTTTTTCAAAGCAGTGTAAATAAGCATAAAAGCCCTAGGGTTCCAGTTCCTGTGCACCATCAGTGCTTCACTCCTTGTTTACAAAGGACAGACTGCCACAAGGAGGTTCCTGCCAGCTTTGGGACAGAGCTCTGCACTCTCTCCTGTCTTTCAGCTGGTATCAAATACCCTATGGCTTCATGAAATTTGAATTAAGTAGGAGCCTTCCTAGTTCAAAAAAGACAATAAACTCATTATCAAGACACATTCAACAACCTCCCAACACTACAAGTTAGGTCTGTAACAGAGCAAGGTGCTTCACATTCCAAGCCCAGATCCTGACCAGTGTCGTTTAAGAAGGGAAACACAGAGATGAGCAGTTCCCTGGGCAGGTTTCCATGCAACTCCTACCTTGCTGGGGAACTGCTGGATGATGTGGGGTGTGTAGGTGACCTCAGATGCCTTCTTGTGCAAGGACACCACCACAAAGAGCTCAAAGAGCCGCTGCTCCTGGAGCTCGATGAGATCCCTCTCCAAGGTCTGGTAGTGCGGGTTCCTTTTGGAGGCCGAGTGCCTCAGGCACCTGTGGCGACCTGGGGAGAGGAATAAATCCCAAACCAGCCTGTGGCTGGCACTGCCACACACCTACAGGGCACACAAGAGGACTCAACATTGCCATCAGAGGGGGAAAAGGGATGGGGGGATTTGCCCAAATCTGGCTGCTCTCCACGAGACATGGGATGCCTGGGTTGGCTCCTCACTCACAGAGCTGCTCTTCTCCCAGGGAACAAGTGACAGGAGGAGAGGAAGTGACCTCAGATTCCACCAGAGGAGGTTTATATTGGATATTAGGGACAATTTCTTCACTGGAATGGTTGTTAAGCACTGGAACAGGCTGCCCAGGGCAGTGGTGGAGTCACCACCCCTGGAGGTGTTGAAAAAATGTGTGGATGTGGCACTTGAGGATGTGGTTTAGTGGTGAGCACGGCGGTGGTGTTGGGTTGATGGTTGGACTTGATGACCTTAGAGGTCTTTCCCAACCTTAACAATTCCAGGATTCTATGATTCAGATGGCGAGCACTGGCCTTGCAGCAGCTCTGCAAATCCCCCGACAGGAAATGGAGATTGTGAAATTGAAATTTCTCCTGCTGCCCGGATGTTCTTTCACACATCTCAGAGTGACACAACGGGGTACTGGGGAGGGAAGCCCAGCTCCACCAGGTCAGGAGCTGCCAGGACTCAGCCACTCCAAACACCACAGGCACTCAGGAGAGGCAGGGGCAGTTCCCTGGCCAAGAAACCCCTGAGCTGGGCTGTCCTGACAGGCAGCACAGACTCACAAGCACAGGCACAGCACTCTGACGTCAGGAATTCCTGCGGCCCAGGCGCCGTGACACATCCTAGACACTTTCAAACAGCTCTTCCATCAGGCAGTGACTCAATCACTGTATTTCTGCTGAGATTCTTCACTCTCCACTACTCTCCTTAACATGAAAAAATGGAACTTCACTTTTCATTCCAAGTTAAAGCCTTTCGAAGGTATCCCTTCAAGTAAATGAAACACCTAAAATAATTAATAGAATCCCAGAATGGTTGGGGTTGGAAGGGACCTTAAAGCTCATCCAGTGCCATGGGCAGGGACACCTTCCACTATCCCAGGTTGCTCCAAGCCCCATCCAGCCTGGCCTTGGACCCTTCCAGGGATGAGGCAGCCACAGCTGCTCTGGGCAGCCTGTGCCAGATCCTTCTGTTTAATCTGTCTTCACATGGAAGCTAAAACCAGCTAAAACCAAGTAGGTATTTCAAGTCTGGAGTTTGGGTCTATGATCAAACTCAGGCCATTGGAACCGGACAAATACCCAGGCGAATTCTCCCCAGAGGAAAAGACATTTCACAGCATTACATAAAACAGAACCAAGGGAAGGAATCAGGAGGGAAATGACCTCAAGCAGCAGCAGCAAAGGTGATCAGGAACAACCTCCCACAAGCCACGGCATCAACCCAAAAATGAATCTGCTTCTGGTGACTGGTAGGTTAATGGCATTAAACCTCAAGGGCTCAGGAGAAGTGGCAGAAAAAGAGGCTGGTTTGTCACAGCAACAGCTCCCAGACTGGGCCAACTGGCCTCTCAGAGGCTCCCTGTCCCTGTCTCAGCAGATCCCACACGTCAGAGTGCTCATCCCACCAAGGGCGCAGTGCTGTGGGGACAGGACCAGCCCCTGTGATTCACTCACTTTTGGGCTGATTTTCCGTATCGCTTTCATTCCCACTGGTTTCACCTGAAACACACATAGTTTTCACTTATTAGCCATGCAGAAGGAAGATGGGCAACACCCAAAGTTGGGAAAGAGAGACAACCTGAGACTCATCAGATCAACATCCCTCGGGGCTGCCCACCAATCCTGCCCAAAGCATCAGCGAAGGGCAGCTGGGAAATGTGTTACAACAGCAAATTGCAAAAAGCAGAGCTGGTATCAAGCCAGTGCTGTCAGTGAATGACCTGCAGGTCAGCTGAACATGGGCAAGGAACACAAAGCAGCTGGTTGTTTGATGCTGCTGTAAAACTTAACAGAGTTGCTGAACAGAATATGCTGTGAATAATGACCCTACTATGGCTACACAATCAGAACAAGGCACACAGACAATGAGTGCAGTAGTCAGAGGTAGTTCTCGTGCCAAGTGGTTTTCTGGGGAATTTTTGCTTTAATCTGATTTTTTGACAAGGCACTTTTAACCAGTAGCCCAGCTCTCCAGGCTCAGAATCTCCACCTTGTGACCATGTTGTCTTTGGGTTAGGCAAGTGTTCCTTGAGCTGAAAGCTCAATTCCAGCCACAAGTCTGGGGTTTGCACGGTTGTGCCAGCGTGAGGTGGTGGTGCCAGGCCAGGGGGCAGAGGAATTGTGCCACTCAAGGTGTTCAGAGCACAGACAGTGCTGCTGGAGACCCCAATACCTTTCACTGGAGCTGCTTCTCTCCCAGCAGGACTGAGCACCTTCACCTTCTTCTTTCCACGCTTGGAATCAAAGATCTCCTGTATTTTTAGTGCCAGCTGAAATCCAAAGTAGAAGCAGAGGTTAATGTGGGGGTCCAGAGAAAGGTCTGGGTGCCAACAGGAGGGCAGCCCAACAGCCACTATCCAGGGCTTGGGAAAAGCTGCCCAAACCCTGCAGGAACCCTGGCTCAGAGGCTGGAGTCCTCCTAGCCCAGCTCACTGGATAAAGAATGAGCACAGATTTCTGCTGCAAGGGAGGGATCACTGTCAGCACAGCTCAAAGCTGACACCAGACCGTTCAGGCATTCTGGAAATTGTCACACTTGCCTTCCCAAATAGAAGTGACAAACTGTCTGGCATCAGATCTCCATTTTCTATGCAAGAACATCTTACAAACCCACAAAGGACTCAGAACACTCTCTCCAGCAACCCAATTCCTTCCAAGCCCAGAAAAAGCAGAGCTCTCTCCCTGTAGCTTGGGGGTTGGTTTTTGGGTTTGCTGCTGTAGTTGGATGTCAGCTCAAGTCTCCTAAAGCACAAGTGAGGCACAGAACAAGGCTGCTCCAAGCGCAGGCCCTGTCCCAGGTGTTTGCTGCAATGAAAGGATGATGTACCTGCAGTAACCTGGTCATGGGGAAGGTGTCCCTGCCCACGGCAGGGGGTGGAATGAGGTGGAATTTAAGGGCCTTTCCACCCAAACCATTCTGTGATTTTGCACAAATGAAGACAGACAGTGGGACAGAATAATGGGTCGGTGCTGCAGGACCACACACCTGGTCCACTGGAAGAAAAAAGTTGGGAAAAAGCACAGCCCAGTGCAGACTAAGCCACAGACATGAAAGGAGGGTCAGCATTTTGACAGCCTGAGTTGATGCTGTTCATCTTCCTTCCACTGGTCACAACAGCCTTAAACCCAAAGTCCTGACACTTTCTGTGTCCCTGTCACAGCTCTGTGCTTTCCTCTCACCTGCCAGTGCCCCTGTGGCTCCTGACTCCCCACATCAAAGGCGGCTTTCGCTTCATGTGAAGAGGGATTTACCCTAAATGCAGGGAGCAGGTCAAGTTCATTCCTGCCTCAAGAATTCATTAAACTGAACATAGGAGGGTGGGGCCCAGACATTTGTCATCACAAATACTGCATAAAACGAAATGTATTAAAGAGAACCTGTTTGTTCAGCTCAAGCATTTAATCCCCAGATCAGCAAATCAGGCTTAGGCTCTCCTTTTCCAATCGATTTCTCCCCCATTTTCTGCCTCAGCCAGTCCTCCCAGCACGAGGAGGCTGCAGGAAACAAACAGCCCACAGCAGAGAGCAGTGCTTCTCCTGCCAAATCTGCCTTCTTTCCCTTTTTATCCAGCCTCACCTAGAAGATCTTCATTTCTGTCCTGATTTTTGTGCAGCTGAGTCACCACCCTGGGTGTGTTTAAGGCAGCCATGTGTTTCTCAAGCAAAAAGTTTTGTCTTTTTAGACCCCAGTCCTTTTCTCAATCTCTCAAGCAATCTTGGCTCAATTCCTCATGAGCAAAGACAGTAAAGTGCTCTTCCTGCATGTAAATTGTTACCAGATTTTTGGAATAGGTTTGCTTTGGGAGAACATTTTATTTTCCCTCTCCAAATGAAAGATACTCTCCATCACAGCATTTTTATAATCTTGCCATCTCCTTCCTGATTTTCCAGACCTAGGGTTTGTTTAAAAACACAGACAGGAGTTACTTGATACTCCAAAGCACTTTAAAGGTTTGAAAAGTCCTTTGCAGCTGTCCAATTCTACCTCACGGTCTTGTGCAATCTGAGCAAATACACGTGATTTTCAGATGAAATAAAGATCTGCTGAAGTGAAATGATTTTACCACAGCAAAAATAAGTCCTTGCCACTACCACAACTGGAATTTGAGTCCCATGCACAAAGTGCCACCACAGTGGCAGCTACAGCTGCCCTTCTACAGCACATGGTGCCTTTTATCACCAAGGGATGTGAGCTGGTAACCAGCACAAGGATCTAGAAAGGTTCCCAAGGCACCAAAGGAGAGTCAGAACAGTCCAACAGTCCTCTGTGTGAAGGTGGATTAAAAGCCTTCCTCACCCCTCTGGCCTCAGCAGCATGATTGTCTTTGCAGCCAGGCAGGAAGGAGAGGCCAGAAGGGACAACTGTATGAAGGCTTTGTGAAATGCTCTTATCCCTGAGAGTTCCTCTTCACCTTTAAACTATGGAACAGCTGTTCCTGATGCCAGTGCAGAACTCCAAGCCAACATTCCAAGTAACCAAGGGCCCCACAACCATTCCATAGCTCAGGGCCTGCAGTGAACACAAGGATGAGTCTGGGAAGTCACCGGGAGCAGGGGACACGCACACACAGCGTTCCAGAGCTGCCCCTGCAGCTCACCAAGAGCACAAACCCAGCACCATCACACTCCATGGAAACACTGGGAACAAGGCTTAGATGACAAAGCACGAGGCAGGGCTTGTATTCACACACAGCCCTGACCTCCAGGTCAACACTGAGCACTTTGTCTGCCAATTCCTGGCCAACAAAAACACCACTGTCCCAGCTAGAACTGGCACTCAGATCCCCAAACACCACCCCTGCCACTTGGAGAGGGAATGGCTGGAGCAGCAGTGCCAAGCAGCAATCACCTGCCAGGCACACAGCTCTGTGGCCACTTACAAAGCACTTGCAAAGCAGCAAGAGCTTGAAATGCCAGGCAAGAAGTGGAGTTTCACACTTCAAGCTCACCCAGGGCAGGTTCTTTCTCCTGCTTGCAGCCTCTACTGCTCGGAACAGCTTCCACTCAGACAGAGTGACAGGCAGGGAGGTCTCCTTCCCCATCTTCCCTTGGAAACTTGTCTGGGAGGGCTTCAGCTCCAGCGACTTGCGACTGAGGAAGGGAGGTTTTGGGGGAGGCTAGAAAACAGAAGCAGAAGAGATAGTTAAGCATGGGATCAAGCTTTGGTCCAAGGTCACAGGCAGAGGAGTCAGATTACAGCTGGTGAATCTGCTCTGCCAAGCCCTCCATCCCACCCTCCCACTCAAGCATCTCACCAACACTCTCCTGCTCCTACTCTTTTGCTCCTTAGCAGCTTAATCAGCTGCCATGGCTGTTCATTATTTACATTACATATTATTCACATTAATAACGAACAATAAAAAAATAAGGCAAACCAATGACTTGCAGTGTGGAATGTGAGGCTGGGGTGAGCACAAACGAGGGCCCTTGTGAGAATGCTTCTGCAAACACCTGACCCTTTAATCCCCCTACCCTACCTTGGGAGCCCTGCTGATGCTCCGGGGAGGGGACAGCTTCCAGACAGATGGGACCTTCCACAGGGGCAAGGGCAGTGCTCTGACATCTTCATAAGGATTTTCTTTTGTAGGACCTGGGAAAAGCATTGGATGGGGGATTTATGAAAGGAGATAAAGCCCTGTATTTTTGCCAGGGATATAAGTGGGGAGAGTGTGCAGTTGTCTGCCAAGATTTAACAGGGTCTGGGAGACCTGTTTAAAGTTGGATGAGGTTCCCACCACATCCTTCTAACCCACTGACATCAACTTGGCAAACTGTACACAGACTCAGCAGAACAAAGCACTTCTTCCCCTGCAGAGCAAGCAGCTCTATTGCAAAGCAGCTCGTTTTGGCAGTGTTCACACTGATCTCTGTGCAGCACTCAAGCAAAGCCTTCCAAGAGCTAATAAAGAAATCAGTTCAGCACAGGCCAACTCCAGTGACCTCCCATGACATCTGAAATCAGGCTGTTCACGTGCAGATGTCACCAACACCAACAAAGACCCCCAGATGAGGAAGACCTTAAAAGTCCCCGAGCCAGAAAGGGCCTCAATGCATCCCCACCTTCACTCCTCCCTCCCCAAAACTGCCACCCTTAAACACAGTGAGGGCACCCCCAGAAGCACAGGCACATACAGATAATGTCCTCGTAGATGTTGTCTTCGGACTGGGTGTAGACCAGCCTGGATCCTGCTGTGCCATTTGTCTCCTCCCGAGGTCTGTGGGAGCTGCTGGCTGCGGGCCGCTTGCGGAAGCCCTGGATGTCCTCAAACTCAAAAGATTTCCTAGAGGAAAACCAGTGGAACTTCTTCTAAAGGCACCTGCTTGAGTTGCTGTCTCCAGTCCACACACAGTGTGGCCCTTCTGGGGACCATCCAGCACACGGATGCTCCACTCTGGACCCGCATTTCCAAGGGTTGAGGTCTAGCCCCAGGCAGCAGCTCAGCCCCTTGCTCCTGCCCCGTGGGAAGGGGGAAGGAATCAGAGGGTAAAAGAGAGAAAACACGTGCATGGGTTGAGATAAAGACAGTGTGGAAGGTAAAGCAAAAGCTGCACAGGCAAGAAAAGCAAAACAAGGGGTTCATTCCCTATTTCCCTCGGCAGGCAGGTGTTCAGCTGTGTCCAGGGGCTCTGTCATGCAGAACGGTGACTTGGGAACACAAACTCCCAATGTTGTCCCTCTTCCTGCTTCTTCCCCAATTTAAACAGCTGAGCACAACATCACAGGGTCTGGAATATTCCTGGGGTCAGTTGTCCCCACTGTGTCCCCTCCCAGCTCTGTGTGAGCACAGCTCACGCAATCCTCTGTTATCAATATTTTCATCACAACCCCAAAACACAGCACCACACCAAAAAGAAAATTATCCCAGTCAAAGCCAGCACCAAGTCCTGCTCACTTACTCTGGGACATTTGTTAAGTTAAAAAGGGAGCTGGAGGCTCCATGGCCAAGCACACTCCAAGCAGGCATGGCCAGACCCATCCTGTCAGAGGCAAGAACCCAAACCACATTTTGCAGACTTGGAGCAGCTTAGAACCAGGGCACTGCTTCCTACTGGGCCTCTCCTCCTCGTGCTCAGGGTGTTCATGCATTTCTGGGTTGGCATTTCCATCCACTTGGCCACTATTTTGAAATTAGGGCACAGAGGTCACAAAGCAGCTGCAGGGATCTAGCCCACCATCATCATAAAATTCGGGTTCTTGCTGCACACTTTGCCACAGTGGAAGGTTTCAGAACCTCAAGCCACATCTCTGCCGGTACTGTGCACACCAGTCTTGCACAGGCAGCTCACCTGCAAGCAGGATTTGCATCAAGCCACCTCAGAAGGGTATGGGAAAGAGGGAAAACCAGCCAAAGCTACTGCAACAGCACTACCCACAGCCTCCAGCCTTAAGCAGCAAGAGAAAAATGAAAAAAAAAAAGAGGAAAAAAAGGAAAGCCAAACACTCAGCAGCCACAGTGCCCCAAGAGAAAGCTACTCTGCCATCCACAAATTGCAGCTGAGGGCAAGCAGCAGGCAGGGAGCAGGCAGGTCTCTCCCTGGGGCCAGCATACTGTCACTCCACTATGTTCTAAGGTGTGGGCTGACATCTGTTTGGAACCTGTAGCCTTCTTTGCAAGATTGTCAGCAGCAAAAGCAGGATGCCTTCACCCAGGAATATCCTTTTCCCATGAAAAGAGGCATCATCACTAGCAGCACCTCCACAAGGACATCATGCCAAGCAAGCTGCTTAAACCCATCTAGAAAGTGGTTTAAGGAAACATTTCAGACATGAGAGATGAATTATGTACCTCTGGGCTCTCCCTCTGATCCTCCTGTTGGCTATTTTCTTCTCGGGGTTGTTGGAGGATGACACCAGGTCCCTTCCACACTGCTTTTGCAGGGGAGCTTCCCTGGTGGCACTGGCATCTCTACAACCACCAGCACCCTTCTCTGCCAGGTAGCGGAAAGTCCTGCGGGGTTTGGGTGGTGGATCAGGAGCTGGCTCCTCCTCTTGCCCCTCAACCTCAGAGTAAATGTTTCTCAAGCTCCTCCCTGCCCTGCAGAGAGTGTCCACTCCTTCGATTTGCAGTTCTCTTTCCGTGGAGCCAGGGCTGCCTCGATTCCTCTGGAGGTCCAAGGGAACAGGAGGGGCTCTGCCAGGCAGGAGGGGATCTGCTCTCCTCCACAGAGCTTGTGAGGTATAGAAGTTCCCTGGAGGCAGTGTCACCCCTGGGGCTGGGAAGCCTGTTTGCCCTTCTCCTTTCTCCTTGGCTCGGGAAGCTGGGCCAGCACAGTCCCCAGCCTGCCAGCAGCTCCGTGCATCTTCCCTGAAATCCAACCCCAGGCTCTTTGGATCTTTGGACCCAGCCTTTCTGCCATTCTCTGTGCATTCTGGCTTCACTTTGGGTAGTGCATTGCAGTTGGGGTCATACTTTACTCCAAAGTCCTTAGGCTGCTGCTTCTCCTTGCTGGGGCACCCCCGTGTCCTGCCCTCCCACTGCGAGATCTTCTGCTTGATGTTGCGGCAGTGGCTGCGGGACAGGGTCTGCACGGCTGCGCGGGAGAAGCTGCTGTCCCCAGCCCCCGTGGGGTGCATGGCAGGGGCCAGAGCGCTCACACACAGCCCATGTCCAGCCCCAGCCCCGTCCTCCCGTGTCCTGCACACATCAAAGCTGGCACGACACTCCAAAGTGCCCAGCGGTGTGGGAGAGTCCGGGCTGGCTGCTCCAACCTGCGGGCAAAAACGAGAGCCATCAGCTGCACCCCAGCCATGCTGCTCCCCACCCTTCCGAACTCCCAGCTGCTCCCTGGCAATGGCTGCAGAACATTCCTCCCCAGATCACAGCAACCACATGCTCAGGACAGGCTTCCAGAGCTCGCTCCCCACCGGGGCTGTTTGTGCACACATCTGGGAGTGAAAGGGAGCTGAGGCTTCACCGGCTTAAAAAACAAACACAACAGCACAAAGCACCCTGAGGGATCCCGAGCATCCAAACTCAAGGAAATTATTTAATGGCTGAGGAACACAGCAGTGTGGATCTCAGCCAGCCCTTCTGCAGGAGTGCAGCTCCTCCTGAGGCTCAGGCAGTAGAGACAAATCCCTGTGGCACCTGAGCACCCCACTCAGCAGAGACACAGCAGGACACGAGGCACCAGGGCAGCTCTAGAAAAAAGGAACCACGTCTGCTTCTCCAGAGAGGAGCTGCTGCTTCACACAGGATGAGAAGAGCTGTGGTGGCTGGGGAAGAGCCCGACTCTGGCAGCACATCCTCCTCTCAGAAGTGCTCCCTTGCTCCACAACACAAGTGAAAACCTGCCTGGTGTTCTGTTTGTCAACACCTGACCTACATTTGCCATCCAAGAGATGGGAGGGTATCGGTGCCCAGCCTGTGGCTTGCAGCCAGGGGAGTTTCAAAAGGCGAAAGAAACAGGTGAGTTCTCACCTTCAAGAGAAAAATCAGCCTGTGTTTAGATCAGCAGAGAAGGAATGCTAGAGAAACATTTTGGCTTCTCCTACCCAAGCAGAGCCTGCACAAACAGGAGCTGTGCTCTTTGAGATTTCCCACACCTGTAATCCGGGGGATACAGCACACATCCTCCAGATAATCCAGCAAGGAGTGCAGGTGAAACCACCAGGGAGAACTGGGGTGGCTGTACAGACCCAGCACCTGCAGGTCCAGCACGGCCTCAGTACAGACATTTCATGTGTGGAATCCTCAGCCTTGGAGCCCTTTGGCTCTACCTGTAGCTCACAAGCCATCCCCAATATTCTCAGATATACCAGCACAGGTGAAAACTCATCCTGGACAGAAGACAGCAGCCCATAGGCTCTAACAAGCCCTGTTCCTCCCTTTCTCTGGGCAATTATCCCATTTCAGAAGTTCCAATCCTCCAGCATTGTATTTAACAACCTCCATTTGTATCAGGAGACAAGTGCTCAGCTCAGGCCAGGGGCCACACTGGCTTTGGTAACATTCCCCTGGCACCAAGACGTCCCCCTGCAAAAGGCAGGGAAACAGCAGCAGAAAAGCACGCAGAAAAACACGCAGAAAAGCAGAGGATTCCTGCAGAAAGCAGCCAGACCTTCTCCAGGTGGGACCAGGGGCCAGAGTCACACCAAGCCTGTGCTCAGGCTCCAGCTGACAGAGCCAGGCAGCTCCCACTGCCACCCTGGGCACGTGTCCTCCACAGCCACTGCCACCACACCCGGCCAGCATTGAGTCACCACAGCCTGGCAGGGTGGGCAGAGCCAGGGATGGGCAGCAAACCAAGCTGGGAGACAGAGGAGCTCAAGCCTGCCTGGCAAGGGGTCATGCCCCACTCTCCAGGCTGGGTGTGGAGAGCCCCCACCAGAGCAGACCCACACCCTTCCCACTGTGGGTACCACACCTCAAATTCCAGGGCTCGGGGCTATCCCTGAAGCTGCTGATCTGCTTGGCAGAGGCATCTGTGGGGCAATTAAAAGCAAAGCACTGGCCTTGGCAGATCGACTTGACAGCATTAATGAGAAAGCTCACTGGTCAAGGACATCCCAGGGCTCCCAGGCAGTTTGGGGATGGTTTGGGCACACATGGCACCAAGCCTTGGCTCTGTGCTGCAGTCTCCCTCCCTGCCAAAGCAGCACTGTTGCTGTGGGAAGCAGCTCCCTGTCTCCACAGCGTGGGCTCCTGCAGGCTGGAATTGCTCAGCTCATTGTCCCAGAGAGCTGCTGGGAACTCTCCCACTCAGCAGTGAACGGGATAAACTTGGACAATCTGGGTAAGCACCGAGCTGGGGATATTTGCCCCATCATCAGCCCTCTGTCCCTCATCAGCATTCCAGACTGTCCTCAGTGCTTCCGTAGCCGCTGGAGACCCTCTTCCCGCACCAGCGAGGGGCCCCTGCCCTCTCCTATAAATAGGCATTGTTGCCAAAACATCCTGAGCCAGGGCAGAGCCATCCTTCCTCAACCCGTGTCTGCACAGCCCTGATTAGCAGACAGGAAAGCAGCTTTCCCTCTGCTGTGCCACTGAACTGCTGCAGCACCAGCGCTCCAGGACACTCCCATGGACCTGGCTGGCAAAGGACAGGCTCTGCTGGGGACAGCCAGGCGAGGAGAGGGCTCCAACAGCCTCCTCAGCACTCCAGCTTTACACCAGGCTCCTCCAGTGCCTGCCAGGTCTTCAAACACAGGATTGCTGGGTGCAGGACTGGCACAGGGAGAGGAACCCAAAGGACCCGTGGTGCGGAGCAAGGGTTTATCCACAGCTCTAAACAGGTCCAGCACAAGCACTCATGGAGCACATGCAGCCCATCCCCACAGCAGCCCACAGCTGCTTTGATTCCCAGCAGCACTGGCTGCTTTCTCCTCCAAATACTCCAGCTGTGAGCTCCTCTGGGAGCAGCCTGGCAAAACATCTGCAGAATATCATAGAAGGGACCCACAAGGATCATCCAGTCCAACTCCTGGCCCTGCACAGGACAGTCCTGGAGCTCTGGTAGCCTTGGGGCTGTGACCATTCCCTGGGGAGCCTGTTCAGTGCCCCACCACCCTCTGGGGGAAGAACTTTTTCCTGATATCCCACATCCATGAGGACAAATCACTGCCCAGAGGAGGCTGAGTAGCCCTGCACAGCTTTCCAGGTGGGTCCATCCTTGCTGGCTGGGCAGTTCTGCTGGCTGCCAGCCCACCCCACATCCTTCCTGCCACGGCTCACATTGGGAAGGCTGCAACAAAAACTGCCTGTGCTGCAGCTTCCTCAGCCACAGACCCATTTCTGCTTCCCCACATTGAGCCAGGGCCCAAGTCAAGGCCTAATGCTCCTGCCCTCTCCCACTGCCCACGTCCATGCTCCCATGGTAAGGCACAACTGGGAGCTGAGAAACGCGGAGGAGAAGCTGAGCCTGGGCCAGCACATGGAATCCTGGAAGCCCAGAACAGGTTGGGTTGGAGGGGACTTTAAAGCTCATCTCCTTCCACCTCCTGCCATGGGCAGGGACACCTTCCACTATCCCAGGTTGCTCCAAGCCCCGTCCAACCTGGCCTTGAACGTGCAGGAATGGGATCCATGGACAGTCAAGCACAAGCTTAAAGTTTCTCCCCTGCTCAGTGCTGCTCCCTGGACTGTCTCTTCCAAAATAGCCATCCAAGGAGGAGAGGAATGCAGTTTTTCACCTGCCCAGGCTTGCTATCAAGAACCAGGCATTTAATCTCAGCTCATCACGTGAGCCCAGGCAAGAGTAGAGACTGATCTTTGGTGAAGAAAGAGCACTCTGCGGTGGTGTGATCCAAATTAAGTAACCCTTAAATGCAGTCCAGGACAGGCTAAAACACAGCTCAGGGACACAGAGCTGGCAGAGACCACCTGGGTCAGGCAGCCAGCACTTGTATCAAGCACTACACAAATCATACCTGTCACAGAATAACCAGACTTGTGACCGCTTCCATCCTGACCTCCCCTTCCAAACTCCTTCACTTGTGCTTCCTGGTATTTCCAGAGAAGCCAAATTTATCACCCTTACCGCATTAGGACTTACAGAAGATCGGTGTAGTCGAGAATACTGAATTATTTCACCAGAAGCAGCAGTTTGGGGGAAAATTACATAATTTCTAGACAAAACATCACACATTTCTGACAAAAGACCGCCTCTCTGACCCACGCTATTTGAAAGCTCCCAAAGCAGAAGAATTCAGCATGTTCACAGCACATGACAGGTAGCCCTGACTCTTTTTCCAGCCCTGAAAGCCAGAGAGCACACTACACATTTTCCATGCAAAGCCTCAAGATAATTCCGTTTCCTGAAACCACATTCTCCAGGAGAGAAAGCTGCCAGTGCTGTTCCAGAATAAATCCCTGTCTAGTGCTGAGGTCGAGCCCCTCCACCACCCGTGCTGCTGGAACCCCTCAGCCCCCTGAGCACCCTGCAGCAGAGGCACAGTGAGAACAGAGGCACTGACACAGCACCTTACCTTGTCCTGCTCCTGGGAACACAAACACTGCCTGGACCAGCCTGTGCAGCTCTGAGGCAATCTCAGTCCTTTGATGAAAGCTGTGCAGTCCTAAACCACCCCAGAGTCCTTGTCGCCAAGCCTCCTGTGTTAGTAGCCAAATAAAAGCAGTTTCTGGTCTTCTGAAGCCTAGGGAAGCTGGCAGCTCATTCCTGGAGGGAAAGGACCCCTTTCAGAGCTCTCAGCTACTCCCATTCTGCTCCTGTTCGGAACAACCCTGAAGCTCCTCTGAATAACTCTGCCATGCTGATGCCTCAACGACATGGGCAGTACCAAACAAGCAGATTTTATATCAAAATAAGTAACTCTTCAGGAATGCAGTGTGCTTAGTCATTTCCATCTTGATACAAAGCTACTCTAACCACGAGGTATTAACTCCTTCCATGCTGCTGCATCTCCTGCTGAGGAACAGTCCTGCCTCATTAGATCCATGGCCACAGCCCCTGGACACAGAAAATATGCTGCTAATCCAAATTATACAGCAAAAGGAGGTTAAGTCTGGCCTCTGCCATGGGTCCTAAGACTTTTGTACTGACTGGCTTTTTCTAAGTGATGAAATTCAACTTCTTGAAAGCAAGTTTTTCCTCAAGATATGAAAATCCCCAAACCAGAACACTTCCAACATGTCAGCCCTGAAAGGCTTCTACACCAAAGGGCACATGGACAGAACCCACAACGTACTATTTTTAAAGCCGTGGGTTTTTAACCTGACTCACAGTATCTGAATGCCCACGGTAGCAATACTGACAACAGCAGTTGACTCAGCCCCTACACCCCGGGCCAGCTGCCAGCCCCAGGAATGCACACAAGAACCGAGACACAAGCTGGGCATGGAGTTAAAAATCAAACAACACTTATCCTGAAGCAATCCCTTGGTGCCACCATCAGAGGTAAGATTCCAAAGGAAAGTCACAAAGTCTGTGTGGCTTTACATGGGCCACCCAAGACAGGCTGTGTGGGGCTACAACGAACCAGTCATTCCTTTGGGAAAGTCTCAGCAGCACCAAGGCAGCTGCCCCAGGAGGTTCAAAGGGTGCAAACCAAGGCAGCACCAGCAAACCTCTCAGACACCATTCAGATAACGTGTTCCAGACCTGCACACTGAGTCATATCCATGTTATATTATTACAACTGGAAGTGTGAGATAAAAATTTCGCCAAGCAGCAATGGACAGCACTAGGACTCAAGGTCAGATGCAGGTCACATCCAGGTCAGACCCTCCAGCCACCACTGCCCAAACACACATTTCCAGGGGCTGGTTTTCCTGCAACTGCTCTTCTACTTTCCTTCCATCACCGGCTGATGCCAGTCCCAACTGACAGGAGGAATTGCTCCAGCACTCTCTGGGCTCTATCACAGCCAGGTACCCTCTCAGCCAGGCCGTGTTCAGCCACGGTCACTGGAACAGAGGGGTGTGTGTATGCAGTGAACTGGGGAAGGCAAGGGAAGACTGGTCCAGCATGCCCAAGGAGCTCTGTAACCACTCAGCCCCACGCACCTCAGTGCAACGAAGCACAAATACCCAGTGAGACTTAAACCACCACAGCCTAGCAGTGAGTTATTTGCCCTGAAGAAACGCTGAACAGAATCACAGAGTGGTGGAGGGTGGGAGAGACCCTCTGAAAGTGTCACCTTCTCTGCTCAGGCAGGGGCACCTACAGCAGGATGGCTTTTGGATGTCCCCGCGGGGAAACACGCTGCAGCACCCCTGGGCAGCCCACGCTCCATCGCCCTCACCGGGAGAGGCGTTCTCCGATGGTCAGAGGAACCCTCCCGTGTGTCCGGCTGCGCCCATCACCGGACAGCCCCGGCTGGGTCCGCCCGCCACCCTCCCTGCAGGCATCTGGACGAGTGGGGGAGATGAACCCACCACAACTCCGGCTCCCCTTGCGAGCTGGGTCTCCTCCCGGGCAGCTGGAGAGGGCACCTGCTTCCTCCGGCCCGTCAGACACGGGGAAGATGCTGCACCGGCCGCTGCCCGCAGCCCGGACACGGGGACCCCTCGGGGCCGACAGGCCCGAACCCGGCCGCGACTGCTGGAAACCCCAAACTCCCGGGCCACCCGCCCGTCCTGCCCGGCGTAGCTCCCACCCAGCGCCGCCGCCCCCCGCCCGTCTCACCGCAGCCTCGGCCCGCTCCCGGCCCCGCTCCCGCAGGACGCTCCCGGAGCGCACGGAACCACCTCCTATTGGCTGGTGCAGCCATCACTCAAGGGGCAGTCCCGCCTCCGCCCCGCCTCGGAACGCCCGGAGACGTTTCCCGTTGGTTGACGTGGCCGTCACTCAGGATAAGGCCCCGCCCCCGCCTCGCCCCGTCCCGTCTCTCCGCGGCCTCGGCCCGCTCCCGCAGAACGCGCCCGGCGGTCACGGAGCCGTCGCCCATTGGCTGTTATGGCCGTCACTCAGCCCGAGATCCCGCCCTCATCCCGCCCCAGGGTGGCACCGCCACCGCCCATTGGTTGGCACGGCTGTCACTCAGGCGACGGTCCCGCCCCCTTCCCTTCAGGCCGCTCGGAGCCGCTTCACAGACGGGGTTTTACTGCGCTGCCCCGGCGCCTTCAGAGTCCGGCGCGGCCACGGCGCTGCCTCGACCCCGCAGTCCGGCCCCCGCCTATTCGTTCTTCAGCCCCTCGGCGATGAGGTTGAGCTCGTAGCACCAGGTCTCGTAGCGATAGGCCACGCGGATCTGGGCCACGTTCGTCTTCCGGATGTCGTTGCCTTCGGGCCCGTCTTCCCGGTAGTTTTCACCCAGAAACTTCACTTTCTCCTGCCAGAGGCAAAGACAGCGGTACCGACCTCAGAACCCCCGCTGGCAGCGCCAGAGGGAAGCCCTAAGCCCATGGGCGGAACTGGTCGCCGTTGTCAGGCCGTGAGCAGGACCACCCCAGAAGGAAACAGAAATCGTGGGACAGGACACACTCCAGGACACACACCTCGTGGGACAGGACACCATCTTCATGGGACAGGACACCCATGTTGCGGCACAGGACACACCTCATGGGACAGGACACACTGCAGGACACACACCTCGTGGGACAGGACACCCAGGTTGCGGCACAGGACACACCTCATGGGACAGGACATACTGCAGGACGCCACTTCATGGGACAGGACACACCTCATGGGCTATGAGACACTGCAGAACACCCAGCTTGTGGGACAGGACACACTGCAGGACACCCCTCGTGGGACAGGACACCCACCTCGTGGGACAGGCCGCACTGCAGGACGCTGTTCCTGGCGATCTCACACATGTCACAGGTGCTGAGCTTGAACACCTGGGCGGCGATGGCATACTCCTCCATGAGGGGCTCCTGCAGCACAGGGTTAGGGGTCAGCAGCCTCTGCCAGCACAGCCCATGCTCTGCAGCAGCTGTCCCAGACCTCACAGAACCACTGAATCATTGGAGTTGGAAAAGTTCTCCAAGATCAAGTCCAACCTTCAATCAACACTCCCATGCCCACTAAACCATATCACAAAGTGCCACGTGTTCTCATATTTTGAAAACTTCCAGGCACCACTGCCCTGGACAGCCTGTTCTGATGCTTGACCCCTGCTTCAGTGAAGAATTTTTTCCTAATATCCCACCTGAACCTCTGCTGGTGGAGGGGGAGATGGCTCAGCATATGCTGCACCCTCTGCAAGTGCCACTGACTTCCAAAAAAAACTGGGGCCCACACAGTCCCAGCCCCACAGTCCCAGCCCCAGTGCTCAGCTCACACTGTACCTTGGTGTAGTGAAACTGCATGGGGTCATCTGTAGAAAGGGACACCATCAGCCCTTTCTGGTGGAAGTCAAGCAAGGGATTCTTGGCGTATTCCAGGAAGAGGCTGTTGTTGCTGAGTGGGGACATGGCAATGGGAATTTGGGCGAGGAAGTACAGATACTGCAGCACCGGGCTCTGCAAAGATGAGCAGAGGTACCACATTAGGGATAAAGTTGCTGCACCTTCCGCCTCTTCCAAGGTCACTCCTCAGATCAGGCCAGCCCTCAGCCAGGGAATTGTGTGCAAGGAAAGAGATGGGCAAGCCAGCAATCAATCCTTCAGGCCAAGGAACACAAGAGGCCAAGGAGCTGTTTGATACCAGAACTCAGCTGGCTCCAGTGATAACAAAGATATTCTATGATGGGTCTGTGAGGCTAACCCCCCCCAAAATCTAATACATTTCTCAGCCGCACCCCCAAACATGCCTGGAGAAACCCAGAGAACCATTTGACATCTGCCTGAAGCCAGGATGTGTCAGCGTGAAGCAGAGGCACAGGTAACTGCCAGCTACATGGAGGCAGCTGTGAGCACTTCTCCTGCTCTGCCGTGCTTGGGCTGCTCCTGGCAGCCTGCTCCTCATACCTTCTTGAGGTTGAGCCCGTGGGAGATGTTATCTGCTGTCATGAAGGCTGCCAGCAAGTGTGTGATGGCCCCGGCCTCGCCGCAGTGCGGGCGGAACAGGAACGTGTTCATCCCACGCTGCCTGGGCACAGGGAAGGAGCACTCAGAGCAGGCAAACGGCAGGGTTGGGTGGCTGGACCCGACTTCAGGCCCAGCTCTGTCCCTACCATGAGTCCCCAAGAATCCACCTTGACTTAGGAGCATGTTGCTCGTTCTCATTTCTCCTCTGTGCATGCAATAGATGCGTCTCTGCAGTCCCTAAGCTTTCCCCCCAGTCCATCACATTTCCTACTGAGGGGTATTTGGATTGCTCTGGGACATGATGCTCCAAATACAGAGCGAGGAGAGCCCCACTTCTTCCACACCATCAGTCAAAGAACCGAGGCAGCCCCTTGGCAGATCCCAGGCCTCACCTGCGCAGGTTGTTCAGCACCAGGATGTTGGCATACATGTAATAGATGTAGTAGGTATAGGATGGGTTCTTCTGAGAAGTCCACTCCTCTGGCTTTGGGCTTTTAGTGCTGAACATGTGTCCACTGTGCTTGGATTCATCATCCACGCTGTCAAAGCCCGTGATCTGCTTGGCAAGGGAACAAAAAAGTGCAACTCACACTCTGCACCTCATCATGCCCAGGTGGGTTCACTCGGCCCCACCACAGCTCACCAGAGCCCAGCTGTACCCCTGTGCTCCCCGAGGGCAGGGTTGGGTAAGGCTGCAGACCTCACTCCTCACAACCCCCCAAGCACTGTCCAGGACTGGGAATAAAGCTCACACCTCTCCAGGAGGTGAGTGGGCAGCGATTCTCAGCACCACAGCAGCCAGCCCAGGGAGTCTGACCCCTCCCTGCACTTCTGGCCTTCCCAGAATAAGGCAGAAGGACCACGAGCCAACTGATGCCATTTTCCATGTCAGGGCCAATACCCCATTTCTTGTGCACAAACAGGAATGTGAGTTCTCCCCACACCTGACAACGTCAGCAGGTGACACTCACGTGGCGTAGAAAGACACTCAGCTCTTTGTGGGCTTGGGGATTGACAGTTGCCTCAAACACAGGAACAAATATGTTTTCCAGCATTTTCCCAAAGTGCGGGAGGAAATTCTTAGACCTGAACACATCACTGTGGACAGAAACAGGGATTAGTTGGTAACCAGAGGGACAACATGGCCCACTGTCCCCAAACCCTTTCAGGGATGAGGGATCTGTAAGGCACAGTGCTCCCTCAGCCCCACAGCACGTACTAAATCCTGGGGACTTGGATCATCCACTTCATGTTGGGGGAATAGACCCGGTGGGTGTTGAACCACTTGGCCAGGTTGGCCCACTCCTCAGGCGACCGCCCGTAGATCGAGAGCCGGGGCTCCGTGTGCTGGTACTTGGCATCCTCCAGGTCAGAGCCAACCTCCTGCAAACCAGAGCACACCATGGCAAGGGAAGCCACAGCAGCACCACAGCTTCACCCTGTTCTCCTCCCCTCTGTCCATACCTTGATGATGGTAGCAAAATACTCGCCGTTGATGGCGTTCTCTGTCTTCAGATAGAGGTCCCGCAGCTCGCTGGCCCCCACGGGGTTGTACTTGTCATTGAACTTGTCAAAGCGCTGGAATGTCTGCCGGCCCTGGAGCAGGGAGATCAGGCTCAAATACTGCCCTCACAGGTTGGCAGGGAGCAGGGACTGAGCCAAACCACCCAAAATGGGAAAGCCAGGAGCTGCCGTACGCTGACACAAATGTTAATGCACACAACATGTGTGGGTGCACAGGGAAAAGCTGTGGGGGGCGAGAGTGGCCCAAGAGTGATCTTACAGTAAATGTCTGACCACTTACAGCATGAACATCCAGGGAATCCACTGTCAGGTCGTAGGGGTGCAGGTTGAGCTGCTGGAAAAGCTGTTTCAGGGTGAGCTGTTTGCCCTTGGCATTGTAGACCACGCGGTTGGCATCCACATGGTAGGATTTCTTGATGAAACGCAGAAGGTGCTTCTGGTTCATGCAGGCTGCAGCATGGATGTGTGTGTCCACCTGGGACAACAGAGGGACAGCTTCAAGTTGGGATGCTGGGGTACCATCCCAGGGAGGTAAACAGACCCCTCAGGTGAGCATGTTGTGTGGGGAGCAGGGCTCAGCTCAGGAGGTGAACACAACCAGAGGGCACAACTTTGCCAAGAGCATCACAGGGAGCACATTCCCATTCACAGGAGCAATGCTGCTGCTACAGACAGGGACTCCAACATCCAGTTCCCAGGGAGGGACAGGCACTGTGACAGCTCCTCTCCAGGGTCCCTGGGGCTCTAAGCCTTGCCCTTTACCTTTCTGCAGTTGTAGAAGTCCCGGTGGGGGTTGTTCTTCAGCTCCTTCATCTCCTCCATCTCATTGAGCATTTCGTGCACTTGGAACTTGGATGAGAGGAACTTGAGGCGCCGGTGAGCGTAGGTCTTCCTGGTGAGAGCAAAGGGCGGAACAATCACTGGGCTCCTTACCCCGTGGCACAGGGACACAGATTCTGCCTGGGGTGGAGGAGCTTATGCTGCCCAGCCCTGCTTCCCTAAGGTGCCTCCCCTGGCTCTATTACAGAGCTCTGGCCAGCTGGGAGCTTACCTGCAGGTCCTGTCTCCAATCCCTGAGTGCTGCTTTGCTTAAGACACAAGTCAAGAGGGCTGACAAGGGCCAAGGACACTTGGGCAGCCAGGTGTGTCATCAGCAGGTTCCTCCCTCTTCCCAGGACGGGGAGGGGGCTGCCCTGACCTCCCTCTGCCCACTGAGGCAGGACCTGGTGGGTTGTGCACTTACACAGGCCCCTGTGCAATCAGGACCAAGAGGAAGTTCATGTCATCCATGAAGTGCTCGAGGCTGGGGTAGGGCAGGTCCTTTGGCTCATTTCTCTCAGCTGCTGCCTTGTCTGCATAGACATAAACTATCCCATCCTTCATCTGGACATGGTATCCCAGGTCCTCGGGGAGATTCCCAGTGTCGAAGGGATCCTGTCCATCCTTCACTGGCGGGGTGAACACTGCACCAAAAGGAGAATTCTATAAGGCTGCCAGCCCAAACCTCCCAGGCCTGCCTTGCTCCCCCACCGCACACAGCAGGAGGGGCACCCCACCACTGTGACACCTAGGAGGAGGCCTGGGCAAGTGCCTTCCACAGCCCTTTCCTGAGCCCTGCCCCATACTGAAGCCAGAAGAAGGCCCTGGGGTGCCTGGAGGTACCTGGGCCGTTGTCACTGGGTTTCCAGGGCTCGCCCTCGATGGCACGCAGGTACTGCGAGGGCGTCTTGGGGAACCTCTGCACCGACTGCTGCATGTGCTTCTCCCGGATGCACAGCGCCCGGTACAGACCTCGGCACACCACTTCAAAATCTTCCACTGTCACCTGCGAGAGAGTTGTTGCTGAAGGCAGCCACACAGCTGGAACACGGGTGTCCAAGAGACACCCTGGTGCACCCAGGTGGAGGGAGATTTTGGTCACAGCAAGGTAAATGTCAAAAAATGGTTTGGGCTGGAATGGATCCTAAATACCATCTTGTTCCAGCCTTTGCCATGGGCAGGGACACTTTGCATTATCCCAGGCTGCTCCCAGCCCTGTCCATCCTGGCCTGGGACACTTCCAGGGATGGGGCAGCCACAGCTTCTCTGGGCACCCTGTGTCAGGGCCTCCCCACCCTCACAGGGAACAAGTCCTTCCCAATATCCCATCTAACCCTGCCCTCTGGCAGTGGGAAGCCATTCCCCTTGACCTGTCACTACATGCTCTTGTAAAAAGTCCCTCTCCAACTTTCTTGTCATATCATATCAATCATATGATCATATCATATCATATCTATCTCATAATATCATATCTATCTTGTCATATCATAAATCATACCATATCAATGTCCCACTGCTCTGCCTGAGCAGGGCAAGGAAGGGATGATAGGCAGAGACCCAGGCATGGCAAAGGAAAGTTCCTGGTGCCAGAACCAGTGAATTCTAATGTCACCCCCTCTTACATTCCTCACTGCAATCAGTAATTGGCCCTGAAATGGAAGCCAGGCCTGGGCAAAACATTAAAGCTATTTTTGGAGCCCAGGCTGAAACTGAAGTAGGAACAACAACATACACTGACACAGTGTGTCAAGGATTTTTGATTTACTGCACAAACAAGTGTTTTGGGCAGTCGGAAGAGGCTGGAGTGGAGCACTCCCAGCTAGGACAGTCATGGCAGGAGGAACATGCTGAGTGCCTGAGCAGGGAGGGATTTCCAGATCCCCTCTGCTATGCAGCTCCAGGCTGAGCAACCCTCCAGCAGGTTCTTAGAAGCAGCACAAATGTAATAGGAGGCTGAGGAGGAGGGGGAGGCAGGGTTAGCATAGGATGTGATAACAGTCCTGGTCAAATGGCTCTGGGTGACCCTGCCTGTGCCAGGGGCTTGGTGACCTCCCTCAGCCATTCTGGGATGCTTGGATGTGCACAGACCTCAGGCAGACAGAGCTGTGAGCAAACAGAGAGGATGTGACAGAGTGAGCACAGCCCGCCCTGCCAGGCCCGCCCTGGAGAATCCCATGGGAAACATGCAGCACCACACAGCTGCTGCTAAGGAATTCAGCTCTGGATCCTCCAGGGATGCAGCAGGGAACCCCCAGATGCTTGTGAGGCACAGACTGAGCTGGGAGACACCCTCCCCATTGCAGCTGGTACAGACTCCTGTGTCACTGGGCACTGCTGAGGGACGGGCAGGGACCAGAGGGGGCAACCAGCATGGGAAGGGAGCAGCCATGGAAGTACCTACCCCAGAGGCATAATCCCCAGTGATCTGCACCCGCTGGAAGTCGGGCACAGTCTGGTACTGGGGGCAGGTGGAGTTGGCCTCATCAGTGGCAGCCTGGCTGGGCACAGACCTGGGAGCCACGGACACTGCCAGCGCAATCGTCTTCTGGTGGATCAGCTTCTTCCTGCTACGGAGGAAAGGCTCAGGCAAACAGCCCCATTCCGTGGTCACACACAGGTCCAGGGCCAGGGACTTCCCACAGCCATGTTCTACCTGTGCACAACACGAATCAGCTCACTGGTGATTTCTGAGCACAACATGAATCAGCCCACCAGTGATTTCTGAGCACCTTAAACGGATGCTGCCAGAAGCACAGCCCACAGCACACAAAATAGCCACAGGCTTTGGAAGTTGCATCTTTCCAGAGTCCCCAAGTCTCCCTCCCCAACAGCTCTGTGGCCATTGCTGTGCTGACACCCAGGGAACAGGCCAAGGGTTTCTTTCTGTCCAACAGTGGGAACAATTGGAGAGGAAATCCTGGAGTACCTGACAGATGCCCTGGGATTATCAAGGATTTATTCCATAGGTGTGGTGAGCTGGGCCCAAGGGCCTTGATTTACATCCCCCCTGTTTGCTCTGGCCAGGGGCTGCAGGCTGTGCTCCTCTCCTTGCCCAGGCTCCCGGGAACTCACCGCTTTTCCACCATGGCACTGGTCTCCTGGAGCATCATGTGCAGTGTCATTTCCTGGCGGGAGATGGGGCAGATATCTTCCACATCAAAATGAGAGATTTCTCCCCTGACCTCCTCATCCTTCACCTCAGAGGCAAAGACCTTCTCGGCGAAGGAGCGCATGGACTCGTCCATCTCTGCAAGGAGCAGGAGTTCAGTGTCCCACAGGGAGGTGATTCCCAGCCACTGGAACAGGCAGGTGCCCCTTGCAGGCAGCTCCGTGCTCAGCTGCCACTTCCTCATGGCCCCCACACCCCAGAGAAGACTGTGAGCCACCTCCCAAATTTCCAGCAAGGCCAGGCCACACCTGGTGGGCTGGAGACATCCCTTGATATCCCCAGTACAGCAGGAATAGTAAATACAGCCCAAGAGTGCTGCCCAAAGGCCCAGAGAGTAGCAGATCCTTGGGAAGGGCAGTTATGGGAGCATGCACTGGGGGGGAAGAGGGGAAAATTGGCAGAGCCCTTACAGCTCCAGGGAGCCTGAAATCCACTTGCTGCAGCAGTCAGGGGGAAGACAGAGGTGTGGATGGAGGGGGCAGAGCTGGCAGCCCGAGCACTCAGCTCCCACCAACCCAGTGCAGGGAGCTGGGCACTCCCCAGCCCACCACGTGCATCGTGCTGCAAAGGTGCCAAAGTCACCATTGACACAGGGCTGGCTGGAGCTTTATGGAGGAGGACAAGGAAGGTTAAAAACCCTTCCACTGCCAACAAAACACCATAAAACAAGAACCAAGGGTTCTGCTGGCAGCGTCTCCCAGAAGCAGATATTTGCATGGCAGCACAGGGGCACTGGCAGCAGGTTTTGGTAGCTCAACACGAAGCAGGGCGAGGATCAGTGCCCAAGGTTGGACCTCACCATCGAGTGTCACACAGGACATGGTCACAGGTGAGGACCAAAGCAGAACGGACAGAGGGTTCTCACAGCACTCAGGATGCCAGGAGGGTATTTAACAAATTGCATATTTTGGTGCTGTATCAAAGGACCAAATGGTGGGAGCATTCTGTGTAACACTGAGGGGCAGAGCTGGCACTGCCAGGAAATAGCATTTCTCCAGCTGCTGAAGGATCACCATGATCACGTAACCGCTGCTTGGTTCCAGTGATCATGTCCAGGCAGTAACACAGCAGAGCATAGAGAAACCCAGCAATACTCACCTTTATGTTCTGCTGTTTGAGACAAAACAGAGAAAAAATAAAAGCTGTTGTGATCAGCCCCTCAAAGTTGGAGCCTTTTTGCCTTATCATCTCATCAGTCATTAAAAAGGGATTAGCAAAGTACAAGTTTAGCCAAAGCCTTCCATGCCTTCCACTTATAAAAGAATCATAGAATCCCAGAATGGTTTGGGTTGGAAGGGACCTTAAAGCTCATCTGATGGGCAGGGACACCTTCCATTATCCCAGGCTGCTCCAAGCCCCATCCAACCTGGCCTGGGACACTTCCAGGGATGGGGCAGCCACAGCTTCTCTGGGCACCCTGTGCCAGGGCCTTCCCACCCTCACAGGGAGGAATTTCTTCCCAATATCCCACCCTCCTTTGGCTTAAAACCATTCCCCCTTGTCTGTCATTCCCTGCCCTTGTGAGAAGTCCCTCCAGCCTTCTTGTAGCCCCTTTAGGTACTGAAAGAAAAATAAGAAAGGCAGAGAAGAAGTTGTCACTTTGAGGAATGCCAAGATGGAAGTTCTGTGTTGCCTGTCCCACAACGGAGCCTCGGTGGTGCCTCAGCGTGGAACCAAACCCCACTGCAGTTACATCCCACCCAAGGCTCTGGCACAGCTTCTGCCTGACACAGTCTCTGCTTTCCCTGCAGAGCCCAAGGGGGAGCATTTTCTAGAACCCAGATCACCTCACTCCACACCACCAGAGACTGACACCAGTCCTGTGCTGCAACTGAGCTGGCCTGGAAGGTCTCTCCCTGCACCTGCAGGGATGCAGCAGGAACACAGGAAGGGCAGCAGAGCCTTCTCCTGCTGACCAAGCAAGCAGATATTTCAGTGACTCTGAGCACCAGGCTTGGCTATTTTTTGCCCTTGACTCTCTCCTTTGTGGCCCTCAGGATGGATGGTCATTTCAGAGATGCCGAGTTCCATCCCCCTGTGGTCACATCTCCCCTTATTCCCTAACAGGATCACACAGCTGAGACTCTGCACTCCCACAGCTCCTCACTGCTGGTCAGACAGGGTGGCAGCACCATCTGAGGGTGCAGCCCCTGCCTTTTCCATCTGAGCCAGCAGCTCAGGCTGGAGCTCTGGCATCACATCTCACCAGCTGCTGACTTCCCAAAGCCCAGCCTGCGGGACACACACTCCACAATTCTGACTCCATGTATTCATTTGCCAGCTAATCATCCCAGAAATGCTTAGTTTGACCTTTCATCTCTAGTGGACGAACATTACACTCAGGAAGGTTCACAACCTCCCACTGACGGTGCAGGGCCAGGCTTTAACACCAACTTCATGTGCTAGGGCAGTGTCTCTTACACCATAGCCCTGCAATTCCAAACATGCTCCTATCAGGGCTGTTTGGTGCTGTTATCACTCAGGGCTCTGCAGTCACCTGTCACATGTCCCTCTGCACTGTCCTGCAGAGCCTGGCTGGCCCTGCTCCTGCTCCCATCCCCTTGGGGTTGCAGCTCCCCACATCTTCTGAGCTTCACCAGGTTGACCAGAGATTCCTGAAGTCCCTCTGACCCTTTCCACAGGGATTTAATGGTGTCATTACAGGACACATTACACTGCAGGAGAAACAATATTTTCCTTCAGTACAAGCATAGAAAGATTTAAACAATAACACAATTTCTTTGCTGCACTATCCAAAAACATCTCCAAGCAGGAAGAAGAATGCCCAAAGGCCCCAGTGGGGTCCCCTGGACACCAAACATCCAAATCTCCGAGGCTGTGGGAGGAACCTGCCCTGTGGCTCCTTGGCTCACACTTGGCTTTCAGACCTACCTGGAATTCTCACCCGGGACATCGTAGCAGCGTTTGCAGAGCCTCAATAACACCCCAGTGTCCCCGAGCACGAGGGGCCAAGTGACTGCCTGGCAGCCCAACACTAATTTTACTGCTTTCCCTTCCCTGTAATCAGACTCTCCCACTCTAAAAGGAGACTGGAGATCAACTGTGGGACTATTTAAAGTGCAGCCACAACCACTTGCACTGAAGCAGGTGAAAGCAGAGCTCAAATTTAATTAATCTTTTTCTTTAAGTCAGGCTTGCATTTTACACTTTGTGGAGTGTCTCCTGGTGTCTGGCCAGATTTCTGCTTTCCTGGGCAGCTGCACCTTTCTGGTGTGGTCTGTGGAAGTCAGTCTTTTAAGAGAGACTAAACCTGATGCCTTCTGTGCTGAACCAAAGGTTTAACGAAAATCCCCAATCAGAGCAGGGGCTGTGGATAGGTACAAACCATATGCTCTCACCTGAGCTGTTCAGGGATTTTTCCTGAGGGAGGGGTCTGTTTGAAAGCCTGGATTTTACCAACAGAGCTCACTTCTTCCCAGATGAATCCAACAAATTAAAGGAAGGTGTAGGGAGTCACGGTTTGTTCCTGAGCTTTTCAGGAACTGCCTTTATCAAGTTTTGTGTCATAATGTTGCTATGATAATCAGTTCTGTATGTGGTGAGCCATAACCAAGGTGTATCTGACAGAGACCAGATCTCAGTCCAGCCCAGGGTGGGTCAGGGAGCTCCTGCCTTCAGCTGCACACGTGGCTTGGGTCTGGCAGAGCAGCTCTCAGGTTGGGAGGCACCTCCTGGCTTCATTTTAAGCAGGTTGTTTCCAGCATATTGGCTTTGAGGGCTGTACACTCCTTTAGGGTGTCCTCAAACCTTCTTCAGATCTCACCTGCAGCTGGAAAACACCTCCTGTGTGAAGAAAAAGGCCAGAATTTGTTGTGTCCTGCGTGTTGCCAGGATAACTCTGAGCTTCTTATTCAGATTCCTGGTGGGAAGTGGTGGAGCTGAAGAGGACAGGAGGATAAAATAATTTTGATGTGAAACAGAGCCTTTCTCTGTTTGTTTGTGCTTCGATTCTTGATGGCAATTGAAAAACTGCCCTGGAACAGGACAAAGCATTTGGGCACAGTCTGGCTCTGCTTTAGAGGGTGGCTTTGGTCATAGCATTGAAGGGAACAGAAGAACCACCTGGAACAGACATTATTCGGAATTACATGTGCATCCAAGGGGCTCCTGTGCCACATTTTGCAGGAAGAGCTATGGAAAAGTCTTGTCCAAGAAAAAGACTGGAATAGGTGAGAGAGCCACCTGCATAAAATACAGAGCTGGAAATAACAAGCCATGGATTTTGTCCATAGGGAATCCTGTGGCACAGCCAGTGAAGTAAGGTGAGCTGAGACCTGGCACAGCATCTCCAGCTGAGATAATTTCCAGAGCATCCAGCAACTCTCTGGAAGAGATGTGCCCACTATTTGATGGGCACAACTTCAGAACATGCTGGGTGACAATTGAGAAATTCTCCAGAATTTAGGGAATTTTACCCCCACTTCCCTGTTATTCCCCAAGAATATAAATTTCCTTCCCTCCACCCTGCAGAGGAGAAGCACCAGGGATGCTGGTACAGCTTTGGTCTCCCTCTCATGCTGATAAATTCTTCAGGTTCTGAATTCTTCTTCTCACCCATCCCCGAGTTTGAGTTCCCACACCACATTATTGTTTAACTGTTTCATTCAAGGTCCATAAAAACTGGCTCCTGCTTGTTTGCTGTCCCACAAGGACTAAATCCGCCCTTAACCTTCCTGGATACATCAATATCTTGGGATTCATATCTGAAACCAAAAATAACCTTTAAGATACAGGGGTCATCTTCCTCAAGAGAAGAATCTTGATCACCTCTTGATCCCTCAGCCCTTTTAATCACAGGGTCAGCTTGAGTGGGTTCATGGTGGAAATCTGAGTAAAGCCTGGGCACGCTGTGCTAAAGTTAGATCCAGGGCCTGTGCAAACTCAAGGACTGACACAACCAACCTGTCTTCCCCCTCTTTTTCAGCTGGGAAGTGAATGATTCACACCCAGAGGCTTTGGAGTGGCTCTAAACCCCACACTTTCACCTCTGAGCTGCCCTCGTTCCACCCAGGTCCAGCCAAGGGAAAATGGTTGGACCTGTCAGGAATTTGGCAGCTTGGGTTATTGTGCAGGATCTTCTGCAGCTTGCCTGGCCTTGCATCCACAGCACAGGGGCAGCTGCCCAAACAGAGGCCATGGGGCAAGATTTTCTAGAAAATGGTTTAAATCCTCAAGAGGAGGAATATGAACAGAGAGGGGACAACATGGATCTCCCCAGGGCACTCCTGGCTGTGCTGGGCCTTTGATCAACTCACCCAGCACTGGGGAAACTCTCAGCAAATTCTTCTCTCCCCAGGTTGCTCTCAGTCATCCCCTGCACAGATCCCCCCAGGGCTGCTGAAATCAGCCTCTGTTCCAGGGCACAACCAAAATCAGTTCCTCAGGAGGGAGCTTGTTTGTAGGAACAAGGGAGGTTGTTGCAGGGAACAAAGACATCGCAGGGAAACTTTCCCAGCAAGCCAAGAAACCCTTGGGTTTTTAGCACCCACCCGAGCTCAGGGTGTGAATCCTCTGGGAATAGGCAGTGACTGCTGGAGCTACAGTGGCAGGAGCTGCATGCCCCTGTTCCTGGGGGTCTGTTTTTAAATTCCTGGCACAAAACCCAGGTTGGACTCCAGGTTTCAGTTACCTGACACAACGTCTGAGGAGAAATACACTTGAAGCACATTTACTTACTGTGTGGTCTGACACAATTTGCCTTCTTGCAGGAGGAAAGCCAACAGGGAAGTATTTTAGAAGACTGAATCAAGCAATTTAAAAGCCTAACAGAGCATGATTTGGGCACAGCAGTAACTTAATAGCTGTTTTTGCCACCAGAATATCAAGCAAAGGAGCTTCCCTCTCCATTGTTTAATATAAGTGAGCATGAGAGACCCCACTGCAAACAGACATTCAGCAGTAGCAAGATGCACAGGTTGGTGAAGTCATTAACTGGACTCAGGACCAAGCCTGTGGCAGGTCTCAAGGCTACTCTCACTGCTCATTGATGCTCTAGGGCACATCTGTGACAGAGCTGACCATGCCCCATGACAGAAGTGGCAACTGGTGTAAATCCCACCCCACAAAGAGAGAGCACTGTGATAAACTTTCTGTAACCCACTCGTGGATACCATGCCCAGAACCCAAAGAAAACAACCAAAGAATTCAAAGTTTATTCTTTAAAAAAGTTATTTAAGAAGCAAAATAATTTACTTCAAACCAAAAGAGATGCATTATTGAAAGCAAATAATTAAACAAAGTAACAACAAATTAGCCCTTGGGTTAAAAGTCCAGATCCCAACATTTCCCAACCATCCTGGGGGTTACACACAGGCAGACTCAAGGTTTGGGGTTTTTGAGGAGCACAGACAGCTCAGAATGGGATTCAAACTCCCACTGCTCTTCTTCCCCCACAGGCCTGAGGCTGCTTGAAATCCAATTCTAAGTCTGAGCTGCACTAAAAATTACGGCAGCTTAAACATCCTGGTTTAAATCCAAAGTCCTACCAAGGACAAGGACAGGATCAGAGCAGTTGAACAAGACCACGGAGGGGGGACACAAAGAGAATCAACCACAGAGTTCCACTGGCTCCTTGGAGAGCTGTGCTCAGCCACAGCAACAGCAACATTTATCACAGTCATTGGCACTTGGAAGTTCTGAACAAGAGCTTTACCCTTTTTTAATATTTTACCACAAAAGTTGTTTATGTCTGTTCTGCCCAGTCAGGACAGTGAAATCAGCTTGGCACCAGTGCAGAGTTGTGCTGTTCTAAATAACAATATTTGGACCAAATCTACTAAAACACCTTTTCCAGGGACCTGTCTTGTGCAAAACCTTCTGTGCTTATCTTCTAAGTCATTTTCCCAAAAGTTCACAGGGTTTTGTCCTTCCAGTTCTTGGTTGCCACCAAACCCAGAGCTCCCTGTGAGACAGCTTGAAACAAATTACAGCCATTCAGTTCACACTCCTGACTAGTACAACACCCTGATTTTTTGCTGGATTTGGAACTACACTGATGGAGATGGGAGTATCACCCGTGCAGATCAGCTCTGCAGCATCCTAAAAACTGGAAAAATCCTAAAAACCCCTCTAAAGGTTCCAAAGATGGCATAAATACAGACCCATCCTCACCAGGGCTTTTTCCCTTTTCAGGTTCTATAGAGCCCAAGAGAAAGAGAACAGCAAAGAGAAAGCAGATGCATTTTCCAGTCAGTTCCCACACGTTTCTGAGAATTCCCAGCTTTTGGAGCTACAGCTGGTACATTGTAATGACACCCAGAGCATGCTGGGCAGTGTGGAGCATTGCTGTAATGAACCTGAATCCAAATAATTCTCCAGACTGACCACACAGCCTTCAAACATCAAATGCCAGAGGCTTCCCATGGCCACAGGCAGCTGTGCTCTGAGCAACCCTGCTTGCCAGGAAACAAACTCTTGCATTTCCCAAGAAATTAAACCCCATCCACAGACCTGGATGACAGAATGTCACCGTTCAACATCCTTACAAACTCCACATTGCTCCACGTGACCAGATGTGCATCCCAAAAGCTTTTTGTCATTTTCCAGGGGTGTTTTTATTAACTGGGCACCCATGTGTCACACATCTCTTCAGGAGCAGCCACTCATCTCCTGCCACAGGGAAGGCTTTCACAGAAAACTCTCCCTGACAAAGCTTTCTCAGCCCTGGCTGTGCAGTGGTGGCAGCTCTGTCACGTTTAACCTGCAGCATGAGATCAGTCATGGGACGGTTTGGGTGGGAAGGGGCCTTAAAGCTCATCCAGTGCCACCCCTGCCATGGGCAGGGACACCTCCCACTACCTCAGGGTGCTCCAACCTGGCCTTGGACACTTCCAGGGATGGGGCAGCCACAGCTTCTCTGGGCAACATCAAACAAACTGAATCCAAGCCACAGCCAATGGTCCCCACAATTCTGCCCACCACTGTGTGTATGGTGCTGGAAAATACTATTTTATGTTAAAATTTTTGTGGGTTTAATTCTTATCAGTGTCACGTCAGTCAAAGTTAAAATAAATTGAGAAAAGTATTTATAAGGATTATCACAGATAAAGAAAATGTGATGCAGACTGAGCCTCTTAATTCCCAGAAGAGAATGAAGGATGTAAGTAGTGAAGAAAGCAAGATTAAAAGGAAAACATTCTTCTCTCTCTGTTTACTGATTTCTAATGTCCACTTGAAATTGAGCACTCCAAATGAAGATGTGTGACTGACACCAACAAACTGAAACTGAGCCTCCTGCAATTCCCCTGCTCTGCTGGTCTGGCACTGCCCGAACGCTCCCTCTGTTGGCTGAAGGCTCCTTCCTCCTCCATCAGAGGAGCTGGGAATTCTGCTCTCCTGCCTGAGCACACGGAGCAGAACCCAATTCCAGCAGCACAAGGACCAGGAAAGGACGGGGCGTTCCAAGGAGCACTGGAGGTTTCGCAGCAGTGACCACACCTGGGCAGCCCAAGTGATGAGGGGAGGATGTTTTGTTCTGGGAAGAACTCGCTCAGCTCACAATTCCCTCAGCTGGAGGCTGTCAGAGCCCAGAATTCCCATCAGTCTGTCCCACACCTTCTCTGAAGCCATCACTGAACTCCTTTCCTTCCTCATTTTGCAGGGATGCTGCAATCAGAAGCTGGCTCAGGTGTCTGTGGCAGCTCTCAGCCTTCTCCCCTCCAGCACAGAATCCCAGAATGGTTTGGGTTGGAAAGGACCTTAAAGCTCATCTCATTCCACCTCTGCCATGGGCAGGGACACCTTCCACTGTCCCAGGCTGCTCCAAGCCCCGTCCAGCCTGGCCTTGGACACTTCCAGGGATCCAGGGACAGCCACTTTCTGCACCCCTGACAGAGTCACCCCAGCCCCCCACACTCCTTCCCTGACAAGGAAACTCCAACTACATTTTACAGTCTAGAGACATTTTGAAGAGACTCTTTACAGTCTGTGGTAAGAAAATAATTCAGAATAAAACAATTTGCAAGTTACAGAGAGAGATGAATAGCAGCTGTCCAAAGCAACCTCCAGTTACCAGATTAATGAGTGAGAAGCTGCCCAGAAATGTTGGCAGTTCATGTTAAAAATGAACAGCTGACAGGTTTGGTCCAACTTGGAAGAGATCTGAATGCTGCAGGAAAACAATACAGAATATAAATTGTTCCACCCACAAAGAAAGTAAAACACAGATGCAGTGTGTCCCCTCCCTTGTCCAAGAGTCTCACAAGTGCCTGCTGGACTTTCCAGCCCCCAAATTCCTGCTGGAGGATCCTGTCAGGCACAGATCACCCACACCACACTTGCCTGCTTGAGACAATGAGCTCCCAAGAAATTCCAGTCCTTGGGGTTTTCCTCAACCCAAGGGACAACTTCAAATCTTCTTAGCAAACAGGCACTTAGTTAGGAAAGGTTTTCCTTTTTATTACAGAAATGGAGGATCAGGTAGGTGGCACTCCTGGCACTGGAGATGTTGCACTTTGCTGTACAGGTGCACAGAGAGCAGACACCCATCTGAGAGGGGACAGGGGCACTCCTGGTGGCACAACCCCGTGTGACATTACTGTGCCACTCCTCTGACAGCACTGCACGGAATCCAACAGACAGGGGACACACAGCACTTCTAGCTTTTACTCTAGAGGTAAAGTGTCATCTTTTTCACAGCATTTAGTCTCTATAGTTCACTTTTGTGACTGGTTTTCTTCTTGAACGAACCCAGGTAACACAGTGAGAAAAGAATCCCAGCACATCCAGAGATGCTGCTGCTCCGTGAGCTGAGCAGGGAGGTAGATGCCATGGATGTTCTCTTCAGATGGAGCACGAAAAAGGACCTTGTGCTAAATTAACTCTGGTGTCCAGAGTCTGTCACTGGCACCAAAACACTGCAGGGCATCAGCAGGAGAGGCAGCACAGATCGAGGCTCATCCAGCAGCTGCACCTGAACCACGTTTTCTTGGCATCTAGAACAGAAAGGCACCTCCAATTAGCACTAATTAGCTCTGTCCCACTCTGGGGTGGGTGTGCAGTGCAGCAGTGCCAGTCCTGAGCTGGTCTGTCTGTTTGCACAGTCATGAGCAACATCTTTCAGGGAACTGCTGAAAGGAATTTCACTCAGTGGGGAACTCAGACTTCATTACTTGCACTGCTTTATTTGGTTAATCCTGGAATGAGCCCATTCCAAGGGAACACAGCTCGAGGGAAGCCGTGCAGGAGTCAATCACTCAGCAGCACAACTGTGCACAGCCCTCTTTCAAGGTGTTTCTTCAGAAATTACACGTTCTCCAACAGCCCAAATGGTTTCCCAAAGGAAGGAGATGGAAAGGAATGATACAGAAAATCACACCATTGAAATCAGCGGAAATCATGGAATGTTCTGGGTTGGAAGCAACCTTAAAGATCATCTTGTTCCATCCACCCATCAGCCAAAAGGGTGATGTGAATGAAAATTCCTTTTCTTAAGCTTTGTCACCAACTTAGAGGGGAAATATTCTTTTTTGAGAATTAATACATTGTAGGATCCAAATCTCTGGGAATCAATAGGTTGTGTGATAGGAGGAAACCCCACCTACAGCAACCAGCATTTCTAAGGCACATGTAGCAACTGCTAGAAGGCAAAGAGACAAAAAGCCAGTGTCTTTTTGGACACTGAAGTGTCCAAAGAAGTGGAATTCCAGCTCACCTTTTCACATGACAAGGCAGGACAGTCCCATGCAGCCCTGGTTCCCATCCTCGCTGCTGTTGAGCTTCTTCATCCGGTACTGCCGGATCTCTCTCACCAGAGTGTAAAAAGCATCTTCCACACCCTGAAGGCAAACACAAGGTCAGGTATTTCCTTCCCTGAAGCTTTTGAAATCACTGATCTGTCCATGCCAGAACCCCTTAATGGATTTGAAAGACACAATTCTATAGGAAGAGCAGCACCCAACTCATCCCATGGTTCATAAGAGGATGAAACTCACACTGATGCCCCAAACCCTCTCCTTACAGTCCTGACCCCTCCTGGAGTAACAACCATTAAAACAAACATGGAAAACCATATCTGAGGGAGGTTCCATGCAGAAAACAAACTACTCCTTGCCTTACCAGCTCCGTTTCAGAATTCCTAGAATTCGATTCTTTAGGATTTTCTGGCTGCTGTTCAATAATTGCACCTTCCCTGCTCTGTTCTCCTGCTCGGGCAGAGCTGGACACGTGGCCAAGGAGGCATTGGAGAAGCCCATTAGTCCAGTCTGGGGAATTCTGTCTGCAAACATAATCTGCTAATTGCCTTTCATTAAGGAGCCAAGAGAGCCGAGCAGGTCTGGGGTGAGCGAGCTGAGCCTCTGACACTCCCCAGTGAGAGCAGCTGAAACTCTGCTGCTCCTCCTGCCAACACTGAATGATGCTGGAATTGGCTGGAATCAGTTTTTTAGCATCATTTGAAGCAGTATCAAGTAGGTGGGTTTCTTTTTGTTCTGTGTGTTCTGTGAGACTTTGTAATAAGGTATTTATTTATTGTAATTAAAATGTGATTTTTATTTAATACATAAGTATTATTTTTTCAGAATTGTTTTGCAGGCATTTGTTTCTTATTGGGAGTTTTTTTATGGTTTTGGAGGTTTATTAAGAGGGGGTTTTGGTGGTTGTATTTATTGAATGTTTCAATATTAAAGGTGGGGGTTTTTGGAACTTTTTTTTGGGCATGTGCTATTTTTTTTTATTACATAATTTTCCACAAAACCACTGTCAGTCTCTTTATCTCTATATTTATTAGTTTTAGTTATATTTATTATTTTGAGGGTTTTTTTTCCTAGTTAGCTTTTAAGTTTTATTTAGTAACTTCAGAGGAGTCAAAATGTTTTTATTCTCTATGTTATTTATCAACATGACCCACTTGAAAGGAAGTCAGGACGAGTCTGAAGTGATTCCTGTGCTGGCCCAGCCCAGAACTCTTTCAAGCTAAGAGTGAGTGGGGAAATAGAAGCTAAAAACTGTAAAGGGGTCGAAAAATGCTTCTGCTGTAAATAAGGCAAAAGCACATGGAAAAATGTCATTCCTGCATTTCCCAGGAAGAAGTCAGACCCTGGGGGGCCCTCACCTGTCTCGTTTTTGCAGAGGTCTCTATGAAGGGGATTCCGTAGCTTTTTGCCAATTCTTGGGCCTGTTTTGTGTCCACTGTTCTCGTGGGCAGATCACATTTGTTCCCCACCAGCACCATGGGCACGTCATCCGAGTCCTTCACTCTCTTGATCTGTTCTCTTTAGGAAGACAGATTTGAAAAAAAAAAAAAAAAAAAAAGTTAGGAACTATTTTCTAAATATAAAAACTGGTTTAGTTCAATATTCAAACAGCTTAAAGCTGAGCAGGACCTTGGGGGTCAGCGGGATGGCCAAGCACTTTGTACACTTCATTTTCTGTCCATGGATAACTCCACTCTGGATTTCTCACCCATTTTCCTAGAGATGCCATTCTGTAGCTGTAAATGGCATCTGATCAGAGAATCCCAGAACAGCTGGGGTTGGAAGGGACCTCTGGAGATCACCCAGCCCAACCCCCTGCCAAGGCAGGGTCACCTGGAGCAGGTGACACAGGAGCACATTCAGGTGGGTTTGGGATGTCTCCAGAGAGGGAGACTCCAGGACCTCTCTGGGCAGCTGTTCCAATGCTCTGCCACCCTCATGGAAAGAAGTTTTTCCTCATGTTGAGGTGGAACTTCTTGTGGTTCAGTTTATGGCCATTGCTCTTCGTCCTATTGCTGGGCACCACAGAAAAGCGTCTGACACCGTTCTCCTGGCACCCCTTGGAGATATTTATATGGATTGATGATATGAATAACACAACAACCCTAAAAACTGTCCCAGTCTTAACTGACTAAAGGTGGTGCTGAGGCCCTGGCACAGGGTGCCCAGACGAGCTGTGGCTGCCCCATCCGTGGAAGTGTCCAAGGGCTTGGAGTAGCCTGGGACAGTAGAAGGTGTCCCTGTCCATGGCAGGGGGTGGCACTGGATGAGCTTTAAAGTCTCTTCCAACCCAGCCCTGTCTGTGATTCTACATCCTGGCACAGAACAGTGACAGAACTTTCTGAAAGGAGTGAGAGATTTAATATTTGTCTGTTACTGAGCCTTCACTGAGTCACTTCAATGCTTCATTCTGCCAATATCCCTGCCCCTGTCCCCACTGCCCAACCTGTAGAGGTTGATGTCGGCGAAGGATTTGCTGTTGTTGATGGCGAACACGCAGAGGAAGCCTTCCCCTGTCCTCATGTACTGGTCCCTCATGGCGCTGTACTCCTCCTGCCCCGCCGTGTCCAGGATGTCCAGCAGGCACGTCTCGCCATCGATCACCACCTGCTTCCGGTACGAGTCCTGCAACACACGGGGACCTGGGGTGAGCACTGCACTGCTCCTGTCCACTCCAGGGCATAGGGATGAAAAATAAAAATAATAATAAAAACACGGGTAGGAGTGAGAGAGGAGTTTTTCCAGCTGTTCTAGAGCAGCTGGGGCTGCCCCTGGATCCCTGGAAGTGTCCAAGGCCAGGCTGGACGGGGCTTGGAGCAGCCTGGGATAGTGGGAGGTGTCCCTGCCCATGGCAGGGGGTGGAATGAGACGAGCTTTAACGTCTCTTCTAACCCAAACTTGTCTGGATTTTGTGATTCTCATCCACATCTGATGAACAATCACCAGTATCTAAAACTATAATATTTCAAATATTACCCAAACAATCACATTTTAAACCATACTCAATCAATCACATTTTAAATGAGACTCTAAGCCCTCTCATCCTTTGTTACAAAACACAGAACTCCTGTTGCTTTAAAGAAAATCCTCAATAGGAGAAGGAAAAAAAAGAGTATCATAAATACCCTCACCGTGAGCAGAACCTACGCCCTGCACAGACCCGCGGTGGCCTTTTTGCTCGCCTTTGGCTGCCTTGGGAAGCCCGAGGCAGAACGGGGGAGGAGGAACCGCTCCCAGAGCCCCGGGCCGGGCTGGGCTGCAGGGACCTCGCGGCGCATCCCCGCCCGCCCGGCACGGGCAGAGCCCCCGGCACCGGGGCGTTCTCTTTCCCCCGCGTTTCTCATCCCGCGGCTCTGAGCCCGCACCGGCTCCCGCACCCGCGGCCCCGCGCACCTCGATGGTGGGGTCGTACTCGTCCACGAAGTGGTTCTGGATGAGCTGGATGGTCAGCGCGCTCTTGCCCACGCCGCCGGCGCCCACCACGACCAGCTTGTACTCGGTCATGGCCCCGCGGCCTCGCCGGGCCCGGCCCGGCCCCGCCGCCGCCGCCGCCCCGCGATCGCCCCGCGCCGCTTCCGCCTCCCGCCCGCGCGTCACCGCCCGCGCCGCTTCCGCACACGCGACACGGGCGCGACACGGGCGGGACAGGGGAGGGACACGGGATGGACACGGGATGGACACGGGATGGACACGGGAGGGACACAGGCGGGACACGGGATGGACACGGGCGGGACACGGGATGGACACGGGCGGGACAGGGGAGGGACACGGGATGGACACGGGCGGGACACGGGATGGACACGGGAGGGACACGGGAGGGACACGGGATGGACACGGGCGGGACACGGGATGGACACGGGATGGACACGGGCGGGACACGGGAGGGACACGGGATGGACACGGGCGGGACACGGGATGGACACGGGATGGACACGGGAGGGACACGGGATGGACACGGGATGGACACGGGCGGGACACGGGATGGACACCGGAGGGACACGGGAGGGACACGGGAGGGACACCGGAGGGACACGGGATGGACAGGGGAGGGACACGGGAGGGACACCGGAGGGACACGGGATGGACAGGGGCAGGACAGGGGAGGGACACTGGAGGGACACGGGAGGGACACGCCGGAACACGGCGGTTCCGAACCGGCAACAGCACCGAGCCCGAACCACGGGGCTTTAAACGGGGAACGGCGCTGGTCCCGCAGCCCAGAGCTTTCACAAGGGGGAAGGGCACGGAGCCCGCGGCTCCGAGCGGGGAACGGCACCGAGCCCGCAGCCCGGGGCTTCAGACGGGGAACGACACCAACTCCGACCCACGGGGCTCTAAAGGGGGGAAGGACACAGAACCCACAGCCTGTGGTTTTGAAAGTGGGAATGACACCGAGCCCCCCGAGATTTGAAAAGGGGGTTAAGTCACACTCTGTACTTTTTAAAAAAGTTGTTAATGAGTAGCTGCAGCTGGGCAGTCCTGGGTAAGTAACTGCATCGCGAGCATCATGCACCTGGCTCATCTTTTAAGGGTAAGAGAGCACAAGCCCAAGAGGAAGGGGCTGTGTGGCTCAGAGGCACCAGGAGGGAGCAGGAACTGGAGAAAAGGAATTAATTCCAGCAGTGGGGATCACAACCACCGACCCACTGACCCCCTACTGCAGACCCCAACCTCAAACGAAGAGAAACTGCACCTGGACAGGAAGGGAGAGAAATCTTAAATAGGGGGTTGGATACTAATTAAAAGTTACGAAATCTGTCATCAAGGAATGCTGCTGTGTTTGGTATAATGTGTAAGTAGCGTAAAGTGTTGATGATGGGGAGCCTTTCGGGGAAAGCTCCCTTCTTTGGGCAAACTGGAATAAACACAGAAATCCCTCAGGGTGGTGTGAGAATTGGGAGCTGCCACGAGCCCGTGATGGGGACAACACAGGTCTAACATAGCCCCCACTGGGGGAAGAAGAGGCTGAGCACAGCGAGGCTTTTTTCAAAATCAGTAAAACTTTATTCTATTTCCATTCTTTGCCATTAACAGAAAAAAAATTGGAGAAAGCAATGTTTTGTTTTACAAAGATAATGCATCTCCCAGAGAAGAAAACCCTAAATTGAGAATAGAGGTAACATGGAAAAAAAAAAAAAACCAAACTGGAAAAAAAAAACCAACAAAAGAAATTAACCAAAATAAAAAAAAAACCAAAAAAACAACAAAACCAAAAAAATCCAAACCACAGTACTGCCCTCTATTCCAAAAAGTAACTCCTGATCTTTTTGGTTAAAGTAATACTTAGACCAATCATTCAGTTTTCTTGCTTGATAAAGTGTGACTGGGGAAATGGAGGGAGGGGGGCAGGGGAGGGGAAAAAAAAAACCCAAAACAAAAAAACAAAAACCCAAAAAAAAAAAAAAAAACCAAAAAAAAAAAAAGCACACAGACATCAACTATTCACCTTGATGAAAGTCTCAATACAGCTATGGAAAGCCTAAGTATTTATTCTCTTACAGTACACTGGGTGCCGGCTGCAAAAAGAACAAAAAAATGTATCCACTTCAGGCACAACTTCTTTCTTTTTAAATTTAAATCAGTAAAAGAAACTGGGTTTAGAAGCTGCAGTGTTCTAAGCAGCAGCAGATTTGTGCATTGTTTTAAATATATTTAAATTACCACACTGATGGCACACCTCAGCCTTATGAAATTCTGCACTGTCTGTTCCAGAACACTACAAAATCCACCGACCCTGGGAGAGACTTGCACTGAGCTCTAAGGACTGGCTAAAGGAGTCAAGTTAAATGAACTAGGAAAACACTGTAACATTTGGCCATCAACTCAAGGTATCTGAATGTTTGTGGAGATCTGATATAAACTGAACTTATTCCACCCTCACATGGTCCTCAGAATTTGAGCAGAGTGAGCTGAAGTGAGTCTTCCCTTCCACTCGGGAGGGAAGATAATGCAACTGAGCACTAAGGCATAATAAACCTTGGCCAAAAACAAGGATAAAGCATAATAACTGTAGTGCAGAATTCCACAAGGTCTGCCCGAGCAGAGCTGTCTATGTTTACTCACAGAGGCAATGGAGATTGCAGTTACCAGTTGCGTTAAATGCACCATTCAAAACAAGCTTCTAAAATGTGATACTATAAGGCGCCACCTTAAAGTTCTCCAGAATGCAACTGTGCAGAAATTTAAAATGGTTTTGTAAATTTAATTTTAAACATAACATGAGAAGGTGTTAAAACTGGTGGAATAGCTTCTGAGAATTTGGAGGAAGGGATGAACAGGGAGATATTCAGTACCCTTCGCCAGCCCCACCGCGCGGCCCAACGTCGCCATGGGGTTGGGATCAGTCTATAACACCAGCCTGGCGGATCTTTCTCTCTGCACCAAATCCCTGCAAGGAAAACAGAACAAACTTTTAGCTCTGGCACCACAGAATCATGAAATCATTTAGACTGCCAAAGGGCTTTAAGATCGTCAAGTCCAACTGTGAACCAGGCACTGCCACTGGGCTTTGAAGCAGAGCCTGATCTGTTCCATCCAAGCAGCACCTTTCTAATTAGTTGTGTTTGTCTTCAGAAACACAGACAGCAACAAAACAGGTTCTGTGGGGTGTTCCTTGTAGTCCAAAGCACTTCAGAGATTCCAGACACTTCTCTCCTCCTGCTTTATCAAGAGGTGGCAGAATTTTGTGTGAAAGCTGTGTCTGGGTAAATGGATTTCACTTGCTATCTCTGAAGTTTAAAAATGAAAAGCAAACTAAGGCAGCCAAGAAATCAAGACAGAAAGGCTCCAACACAGGCAGCAGGGGGTTTCTTCTCTCCTGCGTGCTCCTCTGAAACCACAGCACGCATCACTGACACAGGGCACAGCACTGTGCACAACAATCCACCCTCCCACAGCGGGCCAGGAGTCCACTCCAGAACAGAAGCAGACCCCAGGAGCCAACAGCTCAGGCCCCCAGCAGAGGCAGCAGTGTTGTTACCCCAGCCAAGCAGCCCCTGCAGTGAGTGATGCTGCCCTGGGTGTCTGTACCTTTGAGTTGTCGGGGCCCCGGGGCTGGCGGAGCACCGTGAGCCGCGGGGCGTTGGCATCGTCCAGGTTGATGCTCTTTAAACGGTTCACGAGTCTATCGGGACGCGGAGCAGCCACGGCCTTGGCGCCTTCGCTGCAAGAGAGCACACACAGGGCACTGTCACCTCCCCGAGCTGGGCAAGGCACCCCAGGCTTTTGCAGTCCTTGACTATAGTCATGTACGGCAGTTAGAGACTGCAGAATTGATACTGTGTGACAGCAGAGCTGGCTGACAGACTGTCCCTGCCCCAAACCTTACTCTCCACACAGGACTCTGCAACAGCAGGAGCTCAGTGCTCTCCAGAGGGTGTTCTTCAGGCAGCAGAGGTGTTGTATTTACTCTCATGCACACCTGACCAGTGTTTCCTATGTTTCTATTGCCCAGAGAAGCTGTGGCTGCCAATCCCTGGGAGTGTTCAGGGCCAGGTTGGACAGGGCTTGGAGCAACGTGCGATGGTGCAAGGTGTTCTGCCCATAGCAGGGTAGAACGAGTTGGTTTTCAAGTTCCTTTCCAACCCAACCCATTCTGTGATTCTGTGATTCAACTGCAATAATAAAGGCTTGCAAGTTGCCAGTATGTCATGGCAGAGCATTAACATCTCTGAAGATGATGGGAACACAGAATTTTGAGACAAAATCATCAGCTTTCTATTACTGCTGAAGTGCTATCTCAAGCTTAAACAAAATACAAATTACGCTATTTTCTTCAAGTGCATAAACAGTTAAGAATACCCCAAACCCGTGACTTGTACGAAATGCCATGCCAAAAAGAAGAGTGTCTAACAACATGAGTTTTCTATTTAAAAATGAAAGCAGCTCTTCAAGAATCAGGTGGCAGCACTGTGGAATGGGTTGGCCAGAGGCCAGCACCCACACAGGAAAACCATCAGTTTCCTTATCGTTAACTTCTACTTGCAAGGCTGTATCCAAATTCCTGCTACAAGGGGGAGTTTAAAAATAGATTAAAAAGAGAACAAGCCATCTGTAATTAGGAAGAGCTGGAGGGCTGCTACTGCCTGCACTGGATCCTGTCTAGGAGCTGGGAACTCTCAGGTACAGCTCTCCCTGGAGCCAGCTGGAATCCAGAGCTCCTGTTCCAGGAACATCCAGCTCAGGCAGACACAGCCTGCAGGGCTCTGCTGGGATGCAGACACTGTGCCAGGGTCAACCCCTTCAACCTCAAAGCCTCACCAGACACGCCACACGTTACAGGCACTGCATTTTCCTGTGCGCTGGTTCAGGATTACAGAGAACTCCACTTCATCCCCAGCCTGGAGCTCCACACCATCCTGGACTTCTTTGACATGGAAGAAGAGCTTTTTGCTGTCACCAACTTCATAGTTAATGAAACCAAACTGAAAAGCAACACATCACAAGGTTACTGATTTGCTCTGCATGCAGACAGATGCAGTAACTTAACTCATCACTGCAGTTTAACTACTTTCAAATAAAACTCCAAAACTGTGGTGCCTAACAGAAGTGGAAATGCAACTTCTACAGTGATCAGAATATTCTGTATGGAGACAACACTTCTGGAAATCCAAGCACTCTTCCTGGCATTGTAAAGTCACATTTAAATCCTGAAGTCTATAGAACAAGTTCTGAAAACTGCCCAAGTCCTGGCAGCTGTGTTAAACAGACAACAGCAGTGCCCCAAGCTCTGAGACTCCACCCTGAAGCCACAGCAGCAACCACTCCATTTCTGGCCTGTCACTGGGATAAGAAGCCATTTACTTCTATTTCCATTCTACTCATGTATAAACCAGGAATACTCATCCAGCCTCTCCATAAATGACTGGAGATTAGTGCTGCACAATATCTATAAAAACAGAAAGCAACTGCAGCATTTAACTTTTTAATCATTCCAAGATGCAACGAAGATCAGCCTTTGCTTTTCAGGTGGGCTGTAATCACTAACTGCTTAGTGCTGTGAAGAAGCTTCTTCCAGAAGCAGAGCATGTGCATGTTTTGTTTTTCTGAACACTTTTTTAACATCCTGTTCAGCAGAAACCAGCACTTTCTAGGACATCTCAAACCCAAATCTTCAGAATTAACTGCTGCCTGGCAGTTCTGATGATTCAGCACCAAACCAGGCTCTGAGCTCACCTTTACTCCAGTCACACCAGAACCTGGCATAAGGCAGCACATGGGTTACACACACCTGTTCCCTAGAGCTGGAGTCCAGAGCAATCCATTTGGGCACAGCTCCCTAAATTCCAGTGCTGAAGTGGTTCTCAGTTGCTCTGTGCCAGCTGGAGCAGTTACTTCCTACCACCACAGCCCTGGTGCTCACAGGGTCACTCACCTGGTCCTTGACACACTCCACGGTGGCCCTGCGGAACGGGGTGATGTTCACAGCCATCGTCTGCCCGTTCTGACCCAGCACACACAGCTGGAACTTTACTGTCTCCCCCTTCTGCAGACAGTCACCTTTGTTGGCCATGCCAACAATTCCAAAGGGATAGACCTCTCCTTTCATCTCACCTGGGGAGGAAAGTATGAGACAGAACTGAGGGGCTTTTCCCACTTGATTTCAGATTTCCAGTATTACAAATGCTGCTTTTACAGTCAGCTTAGCAGTGTGGATACAGTTTGTAGTGTGAATAAAACCTTCAACACCTCTATTTACAGTGAATTCAACTTGTGCACTTGTGAAAGGAACACTTAATTTTAAGAGGAACCAATCTTACCATCCTCCATGACTTCAATCATGCCCTGGTACTCTGTCTGTGTGGGATCTACACTCCTCAAGGGACGAATTACTTTACCAGAGTAAACAGTTGGATCAGCTTCTTCAGTGATACCATTCACTGAAAAGAGACAGAGTAGAAGAACAGGATGTTTTAATCATAGTTTATTTTAAAACTGATTTAAATAAGTGATTCAGATTGACCAGGAGTCAACATTTTGCACTGCACGACGCCGAATCAAAATCACACTGACATTTCATACATGGAAGTAGAAAAATTTTCCTCAAGAAACTTAAGGTCATGATTTGCTTTTCAAGCTTCAAAGTGTTTCACTTCTTTTCCACTGCATTCCCTACTCTCTTTAATCATCCAATAATCAAAGTATGCATTCCCCCCACCCCCTAGTCCTTAATACTCTCCCCCATCAGCTCTCCTCCTGCAACCTTTCCCCTGTGAGGTACAGCACAATCAGCACAGGTACTGATCTGGCCAGTTCTGCCACTCAGCCTCTCCTTATAACCCCCAAGCGAGGAGGGCAGAGGATACTAAAGATCCAAAGAATTGCTACTGTGCACAGAACTGTTGGTCTGTGCTTGTCTCTGGAAACCCAGGCAGCAGCTTCCACAAAACCAATGAGGGACCCCACAAAGAGCATCTTCTTGCTCTCAGCTCCAATCGTAAATGGACCATTAACAAACTTTACCCTTCAGCATGTGCCAAGAGCCCTGTAGGCAGAAAACACCAGGTACAGCCTTACCTGCATGTGTTTTGTTCACTTTCTCTGCACTAACTTTGTTTCCTTTGCCTTTTGACAAGCTGTATTCCACAGTGTCTCCAAGTTCCAGGCTATCAATATCACCACAATATTCACTGCAGGAACAGAATGATAAACAGTTCTCCTTTATTTACAAGACAAAAGTGATGCTCACCCAACATCCACATCAGTTATCAGAAATTATTTAAATCCCTCAGCATTTTACAAGGAATCCTCATTCAGGAAAGTGAAGCATTTCAAATATATAACACAACTGGATTTCTTGGCCTGGGATTCAGAGGCACAGAACACCAGGACTGCTGACTAACAGAAAAGCCTGAACCAGCCCAGCAGAGATGATAAATGAAACTGTAGATATCTAAGCATATATAAATATATATATATTCTGCGTGTGTGCAAAGTGCAAATGGGTTTAACACTCAACCCAACAAAACTCCACACCCTCCCACTCCCCCCAGACACACAATCAAATATAAAACTGTCATTCACCTGTAGTGGAAGAAGATCTCCTTATCATGATTGGCTGTTTCAATAAACCCAAAGTTATCTTTCAGGGCTGCCACGTATCCCAAGAGCCGCTTGGAGCTGTAGTTGCGTCCCAGCATCCTGACAGAAACAGCTGTCTGCAGCCCAGTTCTCTTCACTTCACACACACAGAACTCAACCTGGTGAAGAGTTGTGAATCAATACCAGATAGAAATATGCAAAGAAAACCATGACCACCAACAAAAAGACCCCCAAACTAACTAATTTTGAAGCTGTGTAGCTCTGCAGCAGTACCTGGGCTCTCCAGGAAAGTCATTTCCTAGTCACTACTTTCCCATAACCACGTCAGCCATTGACATTCCTACATTCCAGGGAGCAGCATCACACCTGGGATACCTGCAAGGCAAACCAGCCTCCAGCACTCAGCTTTTCACCCCTTAAACATGAGAATCGTTCTGTCCATGGGGATCACCTCCTTCCCCTACACTGCTCACCAGTGGCCCACAGTGGGATGCGCCTCACTTCACTCTTTGTTTCAGTTTTTAGAAACAATAACCAGTAACTAGAATGGCTCATCAGAGTTTTCTTGCTCTTCCTATCTCCAAGCTTTTTCCCCGTCCATTGTGTCTCAGGCCAGTATGCTCATGAGGGAATATTCTCCCTCTTCAATATCCATCTTAGTCTCTGTGCTCTTATTATGCTTGATTCGTTTCCTCTTGACAAGCAGTGTCCACTTAGTGATAAAAGTTCTTTATTTAAAAAGCATCATTTACACAGTAAGACACTATTTGCATCTATAAATCACCAGGTTGGAGGGTATTTTTTACTCATACAGAAGATTGACCCATTTAAACACAATATTCTAGGTAATGTTACACAGATCCCTTGTCCTCCATTTGTTCCAAGTAAAGGCAAAGAGAAGCTCACACCCCACAATGCCCAGAATAGTATTTCCCAATAGTACACTTAATTATCTTGCCTTATCTCCTATCTGGGGATTAGTAGATCCTTCCACATCCTTGGCCTGGTAAGGAATGGTCAGTTTTACTCCACAGTCATCATACACAATTATTCCATCCTCAGCTTCCTGAAAACAAGAGGTCAGAATTCAGCAGTCATTGCCTCTTTATGAACAGTTTCCTACACACAGTTCAAGCACTGCTCATTGGAGTCTCAGTGGTTGTACAGTAAGTGCTCAAAAACACAACCAAACTCTGGGTAAGGAGCTTTAAACGATGCCAGACAGTATTTTAAAAGGCAATGAAGTATTACCACCAGTTCCAGGAAGCATCTATTGGAACTTTTAAGTATTTTGGCACTGTTTAAAGCAGCATAATAAAACAGTAAGAGGTCCTCCATGTGAAACTTAATCTGAAATAATTCTAACTAGAATCTTACGTAGTGACTCCCCAACAAGTTCTTGGGAATTATCCTCAGCAACAGTAGGATCATTAGTGATTATTAACAATACTTTTATTATCTTGTTCAGAGAAGTTAGTTTTCACTGACTGCTCTCATCAGCTGTAGTTCACATCTATACAGAATAAACAGTGCTTCAAACCCAGCTGAATTAGAGATTTTAAGGAAGCAGCCTCAGTCTGTAATGGCAGGAACGCAGAACAGATATTCACAAGCAGAAGAGCAGCATTACCTTCTCTTTGCCTTTATTTGGGCTAGTGGCTTTGGCTGGAGTGGCTTCTTTGTCTATAGTGCCCACAAAACGATGCTCTGACTGGGTGTGGAAAGAAACCGTGCCCTTGGGAAGCTTTTTAATCCTTATGGCATGGTTCCTTTGGGCAGACAGCATATCCTGGAAAATAAATCCATCACATTATAGACAGACCATGCATCATTTCTTTAAAAGCTGCGATTTTATAGAGTATTAATCCCACTTACAGGAACGACGGTGAACTCTACTTCATCAGAAATATGGAGCTGATTTCCATCCATGATCTCACTGAAGTGGAAGAACATCCGAGCATCCCTGTCCACACACTTAATGAAGCCAAAGCCATCCCTCATTGCTGCAATCACACCCTGGAACAGCCAAATCAACAATTACAGTTTTATCCCTGGTATGTGACATCTGTCTGCAGCTGCTCCACACGTCAGCAGATGGCAGGAAGGCCTGAATCCTAGGAAAATACTTGGTTTAAACAACATCCTTCCTTGTAAACCCTGGTGCTCACGGCCCCAGTCAACCTGAAACGCAGACAAGTTCTTCCCATCTCATTCCTGAAGTTAACTCATGATGAAGAGTGGAGAATATTAATTTAAGCCACTATAACAAGGACTGAAGTTGAAGAACCTGCCAGTACCACTACACAGAGAACACAATGGGGCAGCTCTACAAACACCGTATCATCTATAGAGTGCATAAATCATACAAACACACACTAAACATACAACTACCTATAAAAACAAGAAATAAAATCAGTGCTCAGACAGAAGTTTAAGAGAAAAACCATCTGATTTCCAGACACAAATGAAGGAATTATAAAGAAGCTGTTAAACAAGACTCCCATACCCGCTGGGTGTGTGTTATGGGAACATACTCCCATGTTACACAGGAGTTTAGTGGCCTTGCTGATAACCACTAGAAATGGAATGCTGAATGATAAACAGAATATACCCAAACCCTAGTGCCAGATCCTGCCAGAATTAGAATATTAATTCATTAACATATTCCCTTCAACCCAGTTATTACAGAGTTTAGCAAGTCTCAGGACAAGCTTAGAGGATCTGAATGACAGTGCAAAGGTACATTCTTCTCTTAAACAGCTTTCACAAACTCCAGCAAACCAGCCAACCTTCCTAGAAGCTGCCAACACTTGTCACCCCAATGACAGCTCAACCCAGGCAGGCAGATGTGTGTAGCCAGAGTAGAAATACGAGAAGTCTGTAAGACAGAAACCCAAATCTCAAAGGTTGAAGTCAAAACTCAGGGTTTTTTTACAGCCAAGGGTCCCTAATTCACAGCACACTGATGTGACAACACTGTAACTGAACTCCAAATTGCAAAGGAAGGCAAAGATACAGGCTAGTTGGAACAGAACCAACATTCCAAGTTACGGGAATCAAAGATATTCTGTAATACTCATTAGCACATCCATCTTAGTCCCTGTAATCCACAGAGTTTCTTGTACTACTGAGAGAACTCTGCTCTCTACCATCCTCCTGCCTGACCCTCAGAGAGAGATTGGCCAAAAAATTTGAAATCCAAAAGCTGCTCACAGTGCCTCCTCCAATTATTTACACTTTTCACTACCTGAACCAGGGTCTTCCAGTTTTCCTAAGGAACATGAGTGTTTACCTGTTTAGACTCGAGTATGTGAATTTTAAACAATCAGCTCAAGACTACATTACTTCTGTCTGCTATAACCAGCCAGCAATCTCCTCCAAGAAAGCCAGTTAATGTCTAATTTCCTAATATAATTTCATTTAGATGTTAAAAAATAGTTGAGATTTTATTCTTCTAAGGCAAAGATGCAGAGCGTTAATTCTGAATTTTCTACGTTGTTTGCACTGCGGATCTGAGAGCTGGATTTCAGAGCAGGCAATGGAACACACAAGTGCTTTTTGTATCTCTTGTAGAAAACACCCCACGTTTTACTTTCATTTCCCATCAAGAATGAGAAATTGTTAGAGATGGATACTTGCCATTTCTCTAGTTTCATTAGTAAACTGGAAAGTGTTGGGGAGAACCTCAATGTTGGTGGCTCGTTCCAGTTTGTCGCGCCTGTCCGTGGAAATGTTGAATCGCACGTGGTCACTCTCCAGCAAGGTCACCTTGGATTTCGTGTCCTTGTCTCCAAAGGGAAGCTCTTTAGGAATCACAAAGTCCACTTTGATGCGGCCGGGTAATGGATCGCTCTGGGGACAGAAAAGCCAGTGGGAAGGGTGAGTTCACCAGCAAGGCTCAGCACAGCTGCAAACAGCACAAGTGCTTCTGCCAAATCCTGCTGGACTCAGGCTCTGCTCCATTTCCACCACTCCTCATCTGGAACTTGCCAAACGCAAGGTGGCTTTTGGAGCTGTTGGGTGGGTAATGGGTTTTTTAAGCCCCACCCATGTCCTGCCAAAGGAATTCTCTCTGTTTCAAGAGAGAGTTTATAACATACTCACAACACTTCTAAAAGGCAGGTTCTTTCTTATTAAGTCTTCAAAACACCCCAAACCTTCCCACACCAACAGAGACTCACCTAAAACATTAATGGAAGTGCTCATGAACACTTCTCCAAGCCCAACATTACAGCCCAAAAGCCTCATTAACTGTTAATGCTCACAAGAATCCACAGATCTGGCTTATCCTAGCAAATATTTTTCCCCTTTCCCCTACTCTTTTGCTTTAAGGATATGTCCTAACTCCACAAAATTTTACAGCAAATATTTGAAACACGAAAGAAAACACACGCTCCATCAGGTACCACTACCCTAACTCTTCCTCTTTGGATTTAAAATTTAAAAAAGGGTAAATCTTTACTCTGACATGATGCTTACACAGCAAACAGGTACTGAGAAATGGCAGTAACTGTTTGACTGGAAGTCACTACAATAAAACCAGAATTGCACAAATTTAATTAACTACTGAAATTCACCTGGTTTTTGCTGGGTACTTTTGGAATTACTTTGGTTACAGTTCCTTCAAAATGTTCAATGCTGATATCTTCAAAAATGACAGTTCCTTGAGGCAGCAGTCTAACATCTGTTGCAACTTCTTTACCCTAAGAGCACAAAATTAGTCAAACACCCAAAGAGAAGACAGAAAGTAACAGACATTTCCCAGTGAACCTCAATGGAACTCCTCCCCCCTTTTTTAAAGCTGCAGAAAGCAGAGAGCTGTGCAATTATGCCCCAGGACCTTGGCTTCCGTTTTACTGGATTTCGTCTTACATTTCTGTCTTTGATTGTAAACTCCACATCATCACCAGGCTGTAAGGTTTCTAGGTCACCTTTAAATTCACTATAGTGAAAGAATATCTCCTTCACGACATCACCTCTCTCAATAAATCCAAAGGCTTCCTGTGAACAGAAAAAAAAGTGTTTAATTGTCCATTATAGGAACATACCAGTAAATCATTTAACAGGTTCTGTTAAATGCAAAATAGACTCAGAATCCCAGTACAGCACTTCCAAGTGTACACAGCTGACTGCCACAATATATAAACAGAAATCAATGGAACTTTCTTTGTCAAGAAGGGCCTCAGTATCAAAGATGAGCCGTTTAAACCGTTTCACACAATTTACACCCACAGCCCAAACTGTTCACAGCTCTTAACAAATATTACTTTGAACAGCCCTCTTCAAAATAGCATTCCATTTTCAAATGAAACTTAAAATCACTTACTTTCATGGCACAGACTACTCCTTGACAGCGGGCTTGTTTCTTTTTTAATAGCATAATGTTACGAGCACTTACAGCACCAGTACTAGAGGAAAAAAACCAGAGCAAACTGTAAACTCAAAACTGAAACAAAAATTAAGATTGTATTTCACAGGATAGTTATTGGAATAGGTATGAATTCTGCCTGACTACTAAAACAAAATATGAAGCCAGAAAAGCAATACCAACTTACTGTTTATTTGTATCAATTATAAAGTTTATTTTATCTCCTGTTTCCAGCTGTACATTTCCTTCAACATCCTCTGGGGTGTAAGTCAGGTAAAATACTTCCTGTAAATTAACATTAATTAAAATTACTCTATTTGCAGAATAGTTCTTTCACAGAAAGATTAACACAATTTTAATAACAATATCTGCCTAATTTAGCAAGAAAATAAACAATAATAAACATGGCATGCAAAACATTCTTTTTCCATCGTGCTGTTTTGGTGAGTCTGTAACAAGCAGCTCAAGTTGAAAGGTTTTGTACATGGCCATCTTTAAAGGCCAATTCCTGAACCTTAGAAGTTCAAGGTAAGGATACATGAACTTCATCAAGCTTAAAAGAGAACAACTATTTGGCTCTAGGAAGTTCTCCACAGATATAAGCAAGCAAACTGTCTAAATAACATTATGTTTTGTAGTAATTACCAAAGCATGCTCTTTTTTTTGGCCAAAAACCGCACAGTTCAGTGCAGTGTCAATTGTCTACATTAAATTGCACTTTTTTTGTTGTCTTTTTTTTCTCATAGACCACAATGATGGATCAGTGAAGAGTTCAAGTAAAATACGCAAGCTTTACCCCATTACGTTCGTAGCAAACACTCCCTGTTGGACTTTGACCCGGGGCAGCTGGAGATTTACTCTCTAAATTGTGAGGAACAGCACACACAACCTACCAGTCAAAAAAAAAAAAAAAAAAAAAAATTCCATTGCTAGTCATTTCAGGAGTGGCATTGTTGAACACAAAATGAATCTCAGTATCCTCTACTACACACTCAGCAGGGAATGCCACACTGCAACTATTCAATCTCACAGAACACCTCTTGGCTCTAAGAAGTGTTTGGAGCCAAGTAAGAGCTCAAACTGAACCTCTGAATTTTTACCAGAACACACTGAAATATATTTCAGTGTAACTATACTGTACGTAGTTAATATCCATGCTAAATGAACCCAGTTTTCTGTGCTGGAGTAAAGGATGGAAATGATGCAGGTATAGAAAATAGGCACTAACTTGTCCATTTATTCGTTCTTCAGGTAATATTTCTGGCTTTATCTTCACCAATTTAATAGCAATGGGTTTTCCAGTTCGGCGATCAGAAGACACTTCAAACTCAACATCGTCTGCAAAACAACCAAACATTGCAACGTTGTCAGAGTCCTGTTTGGGATTGGGGTTTTTTTACAAAAATCACTAAATGGCTGTGTTTAAGAATTCACTGCTTGTAGCCAAACACAACCAAGTAGAACTTGGGTGCTTTTGTTACCAAGGAAGGACACATGATTTGCAAATATTTTCTGGTTATTCTGCTTATTATCTCCTGTTGCTAATGAACTGTTCTGGTGTAATTCCACAGTAATTCCCTCCCCCTGGCCTGCTCACTATACAGCAGACTACACACTGAAGTTCAGACAACACAACAAAGGCCATTAAACAGTTTAGAAACTTCACTCTCACGGTAATTATCAGCATGAAGTTGCAGCCTCCTCATGCTGAAAAACACTTGGCCATCCTCAAATTCTAAACAAAGAAATAGGGAGTACAAGAGGTAAATTCTCTCACAGTCCGAGTACTTGCCTCCATCTCAGCTAGACAAGTCTGACCTAACATTGCACCTTTTCCTTTTCCACAACAGTTTGTACCACAAGCTGCACAAAGCACTGGGAAGGGCTCCCACCAGGAATGGTGGATTATCCACTGTCCGTTTAGCCCCAGAAGCAGCAGCCACGAGATAAGAAGCTTTATGACAAGTGGAAGAGACTGGTGCTGGTCCCAAAGCTCAGTTACCTCCTACTTTGAGCTCCTGCAGGTTGCCATTGTACTGGGAGCAGTGGAAGAAGAGCCGGGCCTGCCGTTCCGAGCACTGGATGAAGCCGTACGAGGTCAGCAGCTTCTCAATAACCCCGGTCTCGCGCAGCGCTGCCGAAGTACCATTGGGGTACCCGTTGTGTCCATTGTTGTGGAGCAGGTTTGGATCAAAGCTCATCTGGGTCACAGAAAGCACAGGGAAAGATCAACATTTGACATCAGTTTCCTTCCTCCACATCCCCTTAACACAGTAACACAAAGAGCTTGTGTAAGTTACTGACACATTCTTAAAATGTGTTTTAAGTTTTACTCTGTTCTTAAAATAGGGTAAAACCACTAAAACAGTTGAGCTTTTTTAACACAGCAAGCCTTAAAATTTACGCAGGCAACATATTTGTAAAACAAGCCAGAACTGTAACAGCAAAACAAAGCTTGCTTAGAACAAAACAGACTATTGGCATTTTTCAAGTATTACACCTCAAAGTACTCCCACATTCACTGGTTCATACCAGAGCCTGAAAATATCTGAAGTATCTGCTCTTCCAAATTAAACAGGTGATTAGGAAAATACAACAGTTCTGAATCAACACAATTAGGTTCAAATCCCTGCATAGTTTCTCCCTAGTTTGTGTGTTCAGTCTTTCATACTTAAAAATGGTATTAAGTAATTATACAGTTTTGCATAGTTATGGAATTAATAACCAGAATTAAACTAAGATTCCTGTGGCATAGAAGCTCAAGTGCTAGAAAGATACACAAAATTTGAAAATAGCATTAAACTAAAGGTGTAATGAACTGCTAAATTAACTGACATCTATTAAAACATCTTCTTTTATGGGGTGTTTTTTTCTTTTCAAGTCAGATTCACTCTTGGAACATTCCCAACCCCTTTACAAACTCACGGGCTTTTTGATGTACGAGTCTCATTTTTAAAGCAGGCCACTTGGACTTACAGGTTAGCAATTAAATCAGATGAAATGTATTACACCCCACTAAACACTGCAGTTCAAGACAGACAGCTGAAGCAACCCTCCTCCCTCCAGTCAATACGCATCTTAAAATATACAGAATTATTTGTTCGTTTCCAGAGTATTTAATCTGGAAACAGAGTGAGACCATATCTGTTCTCTGCTTTCTTGCTGCAACAAGCAGAGAGATTAAAAACTACTCAGCAATGTGTTTAGTTGAGATAAAAGACACCTAAGCAACTTGTAAAAGGGTCATGTTTCTCACTCTAACACAGCCAGTGAGTTACTCAATGTATTAGAAGGCACAGCATTCTTATTCTGCTGTTTGAAAGTCAGTTTAAAAGTGATCAAAGAGCACCAAAAAACACCTGCTGTGAGGTTCTTGGGCAGAAATCTTTGGTCTTTGAGACTGACATTAAAAAAATAAATTGGAAACAAGCACACAAAGCAAAGATTGACAGAGTTTTGGCCTCCAAGAGGATGAGATCTTCTCCCCCCTTCTGGTTCAGACCCACAAGGGGTAGATGTAGATGAAGAAAAACACAAATAACAGAAGGTGGGGGAGTGATATGAGGGGGCAAAAGGATCCCAGGACACTGCGTAATGGTCTCCATCCCACAGCACTGGTCAGCACTTCCACAGTACAGTGTTACCACCCAAGGCTGTAAGAATTCAGTGAACTGCTAAATCTGCTGCGATATCATTTCTATAACATGCACTGCTTATTTCCTTGCTCTACATCTCACTTTTATTTCCATTAAAAATTAGTAACAATCTCTTAATTTTCATCAATGCTGCCCTCTTATTCTTATCCTACCAGCCTGCAATTAAGTGGCATAAATCAATACCCTTAACATATATAAGTCATGAAATACTGACATGTCAGAAAATAATTAATCAGAAACATGACCCCATCGGAGATGCACAGAGAACTCCAGCTCATCCTTCCTTCTGCTCCTCAAAGGCCTCTTGCCAACAAAGGCAGCCATGGCTTTGTCCAGCTGAGTCCTGGAAACCTCCATGGACAGAGGTTCCACCACATTTCTGGGGTAACTTGCCCCAGCAAAGATCTCTTTCCCCTCCTGTCCAGCCTAAACTGTTCAAAGGACAAAAGCCACAGCAGTCACATCTTTATTATGCACTGGATTATGTTTAAGGGACACATTTTCTCTGAGTATCTAACAAAAAGCACTTGATAAAGCTGCTAAGATTTACTGACTAGTTCCTGTCAGCATCAGTCCAAGATAAGAACCCTCATCTTTTGAGGAAGGCAACCCCAAGACATCCCACACAAGAAAATGTCCTTGTGGGAACACAACAGCTGAAGAGCTTTAAGCCATCCTAGAGTTTGAAATACTTTTCAAAAATAAACTGGTCCTGCAAGTAGGGTGACTGGGGGAAGGGAAAATGGTATGTTATTATACCTTATCCCAGGAGAATTACAGGCCAGAGCATTAACCCATTCTGAAAGCTGGAATGAACCTGCCAAAGGCTTTTGTGAGTCACCAAATGATCACTTCACCTCCAATGCAAGGGAGGCAACAAACAGACATTCTGCCTCAACCATGAGCTAAAGGTACATCAGAGAGAGGAAATGACAAAAATCTAACTTAAAATTTAGCTCAGAATAGCCTCTCTTAGGGTTAGAAAGCCACAGTGCTTCACCTCCTGCTCAGACTACAACTGCATGACATCATTTGAACAGTCTGAGTTTAAAGGAGCATTAGCAGCACAGCACAGAGAACTCATCAATCCTCCAAAGCCTGACAACCTCAGTTCAAAGATTCCTCAGGTGGCACTAAAATTTGTTGTGCAAAGATACTTCATGTATCAGCAGCTGTTCCAGCTAATTATCAAATTCTTACATCTTATAACAGGAATATGAACTATTAACCTCACCAACAAATACTCAAGAGGAAGAAAAAGAATACCTGTGCTGTAAGATTAAAGGGATTGGAACCACAAACCTACTGTTACTAGGAGAGAGAAACACCAGTAATCAGCTCGAGGGTTATAAATATTGTTAAATAGAACCATATTGCAGGTACTACAAATTCACCATACTACTACTACATGAACATAACAGCAAAGAGTCATGGAACCACTGAATGGTTTGGGTTGGAAGGGACCTTAAAGCTCATCCAGTCCCACCCCTGTCACGGGCAGGGACACCTCCCACTGTCCCAGGCTGCTCCAAGCCCCATCCAACCTGGCCTTGGACACTTCCAGGGATGGGGCAGCCACAGCTGCTCTGGGCAACCTGTGCCAGGGCTTCCTTATTAAATGAATTTATTATCAAGAACTAGTAAAAAAAACTAATCCAACCCACCCCCTTCTGTTAAAAACTTAGTAAGAACCAAGTTTAAAAATACACATATAACTCTTTCTCCACCACGTGCACCAACCTCGCAGTGATATTCAAATATTGCACTTTCAGTAGTATTTGCCGATTCTTCTGTTTCAGCACAAGTTTCTAAGGATGAAGACTGCTATTATTTAAAAAAGGGAACAAAAGGAAGAGAGACAAAAAGAGAAAGAAAAAGATAGCAAAAGAAGGTGATCTATCAAGCTCTAGAGAATACAAGTGCTGCTGCCCTGGGCAGTTTCACTACAGCACTGGAGAAAACAAAGACTACTATAGCAGCGTCGGGACGTGCTCTTTTGAAGCTGTTGAGTAGGCACAAACTTCTTGTTTCAGATCAAGCCTTGTATCTTCTTCAGTGTAAGTTGCCTCTTCTTTGGTCTTGAGTTGTTGTTACGATGTGGTATACTTAGATTCTTTTCCTGATCTGAACTTGAAGCAGCAGTTTCAGGTGGTAAATTCTGTTCTGTTCCACTTCATACTGGAGAAAGGAAAAACACACATACACTAAGTATCACCGTAAAGGAAATTCTCATCAAATCACACAATGGAGTCGTTTGCAAGGGACTTTAAAGACCATCTAGTTCCAAACCCCCTTATAGATCAATTGTAGGTCTTACCAATAACAGGTGCATTTCCTCTACCTTAATACAGTAGGTTTAATCCATGTTAGGAAAAGCTGTTTTACAGACTTGTTTGGCATTCCCATTTCCAGTTTTGTTTTCCAAAAGACTACCTCCAAGCCACTGAGATGGTACTTCCAATTTTGAACTCTTCAGACATGCTTAGGCATCTCAGGAAAGGTCCCAGTGTGTACCATTACTTCATTTTGATCATTAGTATTTGACCAATTAGCAAGCCTTAGTCCTCCTATCAATAACTTTATATGGGTGCTTATGAATCAAATCATGCCATAACTTATGTAAGTGCTTGCACAGATCCTCAGAGGAACAACAGACTGTATATATACATGGGAATTAAAATTTCCTGGTTGTTTATGTTCCAAAGGTTAAGTTAAGGACCAGTGATACCTGAAGCACATTTAGAATTGTATAAAAATTAACAAACTTCTCAATTATGTGTACAGACACTGCATGTAAAATTAACTCTGGACTTCTGAAACGGTTTTTGTAAAATGTTGATTACATATTATGATATTTGTGTAGCTAACACCAGGGAGAAACCTTTCTGCATCAGTAATTAGTTAGCAATTAATTCTGCCCTAAAGTTTCCCAGTGCCACTTTGTCTTTTCATGAGAAAAGCAGCTTCAGCAAACTGCCACCTACCACACAAAACAAAACCTTACAGAAATAGAAGCCTTCCTTGAAAAGAAATCAAGTTTTGAGTTTGTTGCTTACTCAATAGATAGATTAAAAAAAGGAGGATATTTTTGTGGACAAAAGCCTCTGAGAAGCAGCACAGCTCTGACCCCACAGGTACACTGGCAGGTTCTGCAGTAATCTAAAGGTACGAAGCATCAGAGCACAACTCTTCCCCAAATCATTCCACAAGTCCCACACCAAAAGAGAAAAAATAGGGACAAAGCATATTTCTCTAGTGCAGCACGAAAAGTGAATTTCACAACTTACACTGACCTTTGAATTCCCTCTGGTAACTTGAAAGAGTCAATTTAAGTGACTGAAACCTGAATGCAAAGACACTTCAAACTCTCACCCTTACCCCAGTGAAAATGCCGAGTGAAGCCAGCTACTGCAAGAAGCCCAAACCCCAAATGTGCAAAACTCATCACCAGCTTTACAGAAGTTTGTATTTCAGTGATCTCCCCCAGCTGAAGCATCTCCTTCAGCCACCACTCAGAACTTCCAGCCGAAATGAGTTTTCCTGTCAGACCATTACACACAGGTGGAATAGACTAAATAAAGTGAGCGAGGGCTGTTCAAACCTGGTGTGAAACGTTTGCACTGAAAGATTCAATTCTAAAATATACATCAGAAGACACAAAGATATTGCAAAGATAACAGTATCGCTACTTTTCCCTCACCTCAGCACTACATTGGGGCAACAGTTACCACAATCTCTTTCAGGACAGTGTTATTTTCGGGCAGCATTTCAGCTCTCAAAGGAGCACATTGCATCCCAGGAACTGCACAGACACACTTGGAATCTTCTTACTTGTGTACTTCTCTCTCATTTAATTAGACTGATATTATTAGAGCTCACCTAGAGATGCGACTTGTATCATATTACACTTATAATTTTTCTGGCCATAAAATACATCACTTTTTCATTTAGTGATCAAAACACCTCACCTGATCAAGTATGACTAAAGCTAATTTTATCAGTCATGGAGTAAAGGTATAAACCTTTCAATTAAAACCCAGTCTGATTTGATAACAAGATGGGTTTACTACACTTAAGTTATTTTTTAAAAATTGCTTATCAAGCAAGCATAACTCAAGCAAAAAGAAAAAGATATCTCACTGTGCTCATCTGCCTCAAATTCTTTACTTTTTAATTCAGCTACTATAAATACTCCTCCAAATGGTAAACACCCTGAGCAGCTGCCCAGCCCCCAAGTCTCACTGCCTTCAGCATTTGGGTATTTAGAGCTGAAAGGTTTAATGCAAAGGCAGGGAAGAGCTGGGCCCTGGTCTTGAGGCCTTTCATGTGCAGATTCTGCTAAATGACAGCAAGTCACATGAAGCTGTTCACAGCCAGGAAGCACCTACAGAGCCCCACATGGAACCTGCCCGATGACAGCATTGTTCTGCTTCCCATTTTCTTCACATAAAGAGGCAACTGCAAGGACCTGCATTCTGTGGGTCAGAGCATGTGCTTCTAGAAACAGCCCTCTATGACGTGACCAAGGTACAATTTAATAAAAATAAAACTTTGTCTTTTCAGTGTGCACACACAACACAGATCCGTGGAGATCAGGCTCCTCCATCTCTTTTCAGATGGCTATTGGAAAGCAGCACTGAACACTGGCTCTTGGGCACGCCAGCCAGTACGTGACAGCTATAAGACCAGCCACCACAGTAGAAGTGAAGTCCTTTCCACGCCAGAAAAAAATACATACATGGGGAAAAAAGAATTAAAGAAGTGCCAAGGACATATGTAAAGAATGTGTGGAGAATAAAACCAAGAAAGTCCTTAAAACAAAAACCCAGGTTTTTTAAGGGATGTGTGTGGTGCGGAGACGAGCCCCACGCTGGGTATCGGCGCTGACAGCAGAGAACCGGGCCCGGACCGACGGAGCCACCCAGGCCCGGTCCCTCCAGCGGCCCCGCTCGCTGCGCTGCACCAAGATGGAGGCGGCGGAGCGAGGGGCGGCGCCGGGGCCGCCGCCAGCGGGGCCGCCGTGCGCGGGGGCGGGCGGCTCAGGCCGGTGACAGCGCCAGGGCCGTGCGGGCAGGACGGGCCGGGGGGAGCACCCGCCCCGCACACAAAGGGGGGCGATGGCGGCCGCTCCCCGCACACAAAGGGCCGCGGCCGCGCTGCGCCGGGCGGGGCCGCGCGCGGCACGCCGGGAGCCGCCGCCGCCCCTCCGCCCGCACGGCCCCGCCGCCCGCCGGGGCCCGGAGCCCCCACGGCGCCGCCCCCTCCCGGCGCGGCCCACAAGCGCCGGCGGCTCCCGGGACGGCCGGTCCCAGCGCGGCCTCAGCGCCGCGGCCGTCAGAGCCCCGCCGAGCGCAGCGCGCACCCGGCGCCCCGCGGCCGCCGCTCCATCCCCGCACCGCCGGCCTAGTAGGCCGCACCCCCCAACCACCCCCCCCACCCCCCCCAACCCCGCGCGCAACCCCGGCGGGGCTCCCGGCGCGCTTCCCCGGTGCGGACGGAGATGCGCGGGCGCGGGCCCCGCGGCTCCCGGAGCCCGCCGGGGCGGGCGGGGGTGGCGGCGGCGCCCGGCCCGCACTCACCCCAACAGCTCAGCGCCCCCGCTCCAGCGCCGCCATGAGCAGCACGGCACGGCACGTAGGAGAGAAATCACGGCGCTCTCGCGAGAGCCGCCCGCGGACGGGGGGGGAAGGGGCGGGGCCGCGCGTGCGCGCCAGGAGCCCGGCCGGTGGCGCTCGCGGGCACGCGCCGAAGGGGATGGGGGGCTGTGAGGGCGGCAGCGCCCCCTTGCGGCCTGGGGAGGGAGAAATGGCTGAGGGGAGACGCAAAACGCGGGGGGGAAGAAAGAGAGAACTTCAATGAGGGGAGAGAAACCCAGTGAGGGGAAAGAGAATCCCGGCTGATGGCACAGAGCCCCGGCTGAGGGGAGACAGAAAACCCCGGGAGAGGAGAGACTGAGACGGCTGAGGGGAGAGGGAGAGCCCCGGCTGAAAGGGGACAGAGCCCCGGCTGAAGGGAAGAGAGAGAACCTCGGCTGAGGGAGGGAGAGCTCGGGCCGGGACGGCGCAGCGGGCACGCTCCAGGCCCTCGGGAAGCTGCGCCCTGAGGGGACACCTCGGTGCTGGGCAGGCAGAGCTCGAGGGAAGGACACGAGCCTTGCGCTCGCTGAAGCTGCCACTGAGCTGAACGCTCGGGGGAGACGCTTTGTGTCTGGACTCCGAGGAGAAGGCAGAGCACTTCCAGTCCTGAAGCTCCAGTCCAGTTTCCAACACGAGTGGAGCAAGTTCTGAAAATGCCCAGCAGCCCCCAGGAACCATGTACGGCGGGCCATTTACAGTCACAGATTCCAGTTACAGATCCAGAATAGGAGAGGAGCAAATAGAACGTGGACCTGTGCCAGGGGAGTTTAGGTTGAGTATCAGGGAAAGGTTCTCAGAGGGTGCTGGGCACTGCCCAGGCTCCCCAAGGAATGGGCAGAGCCCTGAGGCTGCCAGAGCTCCAGGAGCGTTTGGACACCGTTCCCAGGGATGCCCAGGGTGGGGTTGTTGGGGTGTCTGTGCAGGGCCAGGGGTTGGACTCTATGATCTTTGTGGGTCCCTTCCAACTTGGGGTATTCTGTGAACATACTTGAACTTCCCTTGCCAATTCTCACCTGCTACTAATTAACAGTACACTCAATCAAAGCAACTGCTATTTAGTTTCTGGTTTTTTTCTGGCTGCGCAGCAAGGACCCAATTGGAGAGATGTTACCCTACACTGAGAGAGTGAAGATAAAAATTCATCACAGGCATTCCAGATGATGTTAATTTAAAAGAGAAAATTCAACATTTTAGTCATTGTAATATTTCAGTCAGGTGCAAAAGGCTTGGGAACATGCAGAATACATGGAATTTCCCCCGGACTCACAAAACAGAAAACACTTGAGAAAATATTTCCCATTGGTTTTTTTTTTTTAATTCCCTCCTGAACAATTTCTAATAGAAAAGGATTGTATACCAGAGCACTCCTGTACAGAAATCCCTTATATCTACCAGTCTTGCTGGATATTCCAAATTTCACAATGTCTCCAGTGTTCACTGTCTCTCAGTAAACACAGGAACGAGTCACCTTTTGCATCTATCAAAAGTCTCACTTGGGAAAAAGTGGCATTAAAAATTTAAGCTAATAGTGGAAATGAGATGCTTACTGTTCTCGGAAGATTATTCTTTGATCACAGGTAGGACAGAAATCTTTATATAAAAGTGTCATTAAAAATACCACCCTATTGAGAAACTCCTACAAGACTGCACCTCTAATTGCACTCAATACAGGACCTGCAGTAACTATGGAACACTTGTCACCACACTCACCTGTGATGTGACATTAAAAAATCTGTGTATGGAGGTGGTTTGTTTAGTTTTGAGGCAGACCTGAGCTCATTCTGCCTGCTCATTCTGAACCCAAAGCAGTGGGAGGCCAAAGAGCTTTGATCTGCAGGTGCTGTGCTCTGGCAGGCTCTGAGCACACCAACAGAGCAGGGCTGGCTGATAACTGGGAGCACTGTAAGGCTGGGACAGGTCTATCGATCAAAAAAGGTTAATCCTTCGAAAATGTGTGTGTCAGGAAGGGTCGTTAACACCAATCTTCACCCCTAAAACAAGGTAAAGTTTGCTCTGAACAGGAGTAACTCCTTCAAGTGCTCTGCTGGCATCTGCTGTTCTCCCACTGCCCCTCAGCAGTGGCAAAGTAACAAAGTCAGGCCAGCCAGAATCTGAGGGTCACTCACTCTGCAGAGCCCAGCTGCCCTGTGCAGCCAGAGCAAACCACGGCCCTGCCATTCACACTGTGGTTTCTCAATCATCTCTTACTCCTTCCATCAAGCACGACAGTCACAACCTGCATTATGTTCTCTAGCTACACACAAGATGGATTTAAGAGCCATCTGCACAGCTGGAATTATTAACTAAAGCTCATAAAAAATAACAAAGGGAGAGGAAATGAACCATCACAAGGGAAGACACATCAAATACTTCAGTGTTAAGCATCTGAGTGCTGCAGGTACTAAGACAGAGCAGGGTGCAAGCTTTTGCCATCAACACTTCAGAAAAATGCAGAGAAAACAGCCCACACACATTAAGGATAAAACAAATATACAAGGAAACACCTGAAACAACAAATCCTTGTCAGGTAGTTTCATAACAGTCTCTGAAGGCTTGGAGATGAGGTTTTTGTGGCCTAAGCTTCACAGTCTGGCAGATCTTCTCTCCCCACCTCGAAGGATTCTTTGCTGATTGACAACAGCTCACGCAGCTCTTTGTTTTCAAGCTGCAAAATCAACATTTTTGCTGAAATAGAAACGAGCTAATTCACAACTAAAGGACTATCACAGAAAGGTGCTAATTCATAGTTAAAGGATGTTAAACAGTCCCACTCCTTCACAGATACACCACACAGTTTGTAAGGCAAGCATTAATATAGTGCTGCCACAAGGGGAACCACATAATTTAAAGCTTATCTTTTGCTTCTGGCTTTATTTATATATATATATATATAGATATATAAAAATAATATGAACATTAAGAACTTGAAAATAATAATGTTCTGCATTTCCTGACACCCTACCCAAATTCTGAGTAAGTCCTTGACACAAACATAGACAATCCAGAAAAAGTCTGGAGACCCCCAAAGCTCAATTTATCTTCAGCAACTGGCTCTATTCTTACCTCCAACTGAGCCAGTTTCTCCTGAACTTTAAAGAATTGCTCATCATCCACTTGAACAGCTTTTCTCATCACCTCTCCCATCTCACATATTCTGTCTATTTGACTTTCAATTTCCTGAAAGACATAAAATTAATACATGCAGTAAATCCAGGCAAAAGCAACAGTTGCAATTTATCCCTTCTAGATCACTTACTTCCATTTTCCTGATTTTGGATTCTCTTTCTGTTTTGAATTTTAATCCTTTCCTCCCAAGCATTTGCAATCCTTTCTACCTTGTATACTTAAGGATAAGAACTTGTACCTTATTGTCCTTTATCAGGAGTTATCAGTGAAAACAGTGAATAGAGACACAGCAGCCAGCAAGATAAGGCACCCTGACTTAAAGGGAAATAATTTCAAGTGTGACAAGGTCTGAGACAGCAGATTCAAGTTCATGTGGACATGATTAGTAGGCAGCAAATTTTATATTGCTTTATTAGAAAAGCCTGACTGAATTGATAACGACACCAAAAATAAAAGCAAAGAAGATTTCAAGTGTGGAATAAACAACCTTATCTCAGAAGAATATCAAGCAATAAAACTAAAGCAAGTAAGACCAGAGCCTCCTGAGGCAGATTTTAAAGAATCTGTCTAGATACAGAAATAATCCTCTGGAAGATGCATTTTGCAGAAGCTCAGAAATGTACATGGAAGCAACACTGACACATCCCAACATGGAGCTCCTGCTTGAAGAGCAGTACATCACATAATGTGACAGGGTGGAGTTTCTTTAAGTGCCCATAGCTCTTCTACTGCCTCTGGAAGATAAATGTATCACAGAGCAGAGGATTCAGGTTTGAATTCCATTATTCAGAAAGTATGTAAACAAATTAGAGCATCCAGAAGAGAGCTGGAGAACACGAAAGACTTCTGGGAAGAAATATTATTATTTTTCTAAACAGGAAGATGGTTATAATAAGAATATAGTTCTTCTAAAGACATTAGAAGTTTGTTACTGTTCTCCAAATGATGGAGAGGAAAAAACTCATGGACTTAATCTGAAGTACAAAAGACTTTGCCTAGATATTGAGGGAGTTAAGGGACATCTCTTCAAGGGTTCCTTCAGAACCTTTTCAGCTTTGTATTGTCAAGTTTTGTTCAAATGTAAAACCTTGATAAACAGCAATTCGTGCACTCAGGCAGGCAGTGAAACCAGACATTGCTACACCACTTACCTTCAGAGGAGTTAAGCAACTCACGAAAGAGAACCAGTGAGTTGCCACATATCAGTGCAAAGATACACAAGAAAAGAGTTAGGCTGGCTCCAGTTCCAATGAAAAAATCACAAGTTATGAGATGTCACTGGGTTGAACCAACCTGCTGCTCTCTAACCACATAAAAATGCATTTTAAAAAATGCATAATACAATTCCTAAGTTTTAAACGGAAATTTAATGTTATTCTATTCTTATTAGATACCTAAATATGAAACAGGCAGCAGTTATCAGCAGCCACATCTCAGAGTTCTGAAATCACTGAGCCCAATCTGGACAAAGGGACACTTTTAGGCCACTGCACTGAGTATCTGGATTTAAAAACACTTGGGAGTGAAATCGCTTTACGAACTAAACATATGCAGCTCACTGAGATTTAGGAGGTTTTTTCCCCTGCATTACAGCTACTGGACAGGAATGATAACAACTTGGATATCTTAGATATTATTATAAAGGATCAGGTACATTAAGCTTAACCCAGGGAAGTCACCACCTGGTTGAAAGAAAAAGCCTCCACCTGGGCTGTGAAGGGGTTGTGCCTTTCAGTGTCCTCTGGGACAGCTGTTACAACCTGTGTGCTCTGAAAGGAACAGAGGGAAATAGAACAGCAAAGAGGGACCAGATTTGGAGAAAATGTATTTTGGAGCACTGACACTGCAGGAATGGAAGCAACGACTGCACGACAGCGAGCAAGAGACAGGGCACAGGGGTCTTGAGCACTCTCCTGTCCCCTTCCCACCTTACCCCAGAATTAGCCTGATGGACTTTCAAGACTGGTTCTGCATCTTCACGTTTTCTCCCTTCCAGAAGCTGTAGCATCTGCTTCCTGTACTTGCTCATGATGAGTTCTAGCGCGTCCTGGTGCTCCTCCAGCGAGACCCACAGCTCTGCAGAACACAGCACGTCACGGCCACGACCGGCAGCCACAGCAGGAGCCCCGAGGCGGTCGCTGGGTACCACCTGGCACTGCGGTGGGGCTGCCCGGATCCCCTCGGCTGAGGAGATTCCCTGACCCGGGACCCACCGGAGCATCCCGCGATGCTGCCACAGGCGACACAGACGCACCTCTGCTCCCCTCGACAAGACCCTCCCGCCGGGACCACCGGGCGCGCATCTCCGCCGGGACATCCCCCGCACACCGCCCAACACCCCCGGAGCCGCTCTGCACATCACCCGCCAGGATCCGCCCCCGAGCCCCCAGCAGCGCCCCCGGCCCCGCTCACCCCTGTTCTCCTGCTGCAGGTCGCGGATCTGTGTGTTCTCCTGCGCCAGCACCACGTGCGGCCGCAGCCGGGACGGGTCGGGTCGCTCCGCCGCGGCGCCCGGGCCCTGCCGAGGAGACACGGGGGTCGGCCCGGCCGCCCTGCCCGGGCCCTGCCGAGACACGGGGGTCGCCCCACCCGCGCTCACCTGGTCGGCGCAGCCCGCGCCCGCCTCCCGCATGGCGGCCACGCGCCGGTGCAGCACGGCCGACTGGTCGATGAGCGACTCGGCCGCCGTGTCGTGCTCCTTCAGCCGCTCCAGCAGCGTCCGTGCGTCCGTCAGGATCTTATCGATGGTGCAGCTCATGGCGGGCAGCGCTGCTCACGCCCGCGGCGGGCCCATGTCCCCGCGGCCCCCGCCGCCGCTCTCCCCCCTCAGTCCCTCTCGGCCCCGCTCCGGCCCCGCCGCCGGGCGCGGGCGGACGCGAACCCGCGGGGCCGGGACGCCGCTTCCGCCCGCGGCCACGGCGCCGCCAGTGCGCAGGCGCGGACCGGCGCGAGGCTGCCGCTGCGACAAGGGCTCGCCTGGCGGCGCCAGAGCGCCACGGCCGGGGCGGGGGGCGGGGCCAGAGCGGGCCGGGGGCGGAGCCAGGGGCGGGGCGCGGTGCTGCCCCGGCCGTTCCCGGGGGGGGCTCGAAGCCGTGGGGCTTTCGTTGGTTTTGGGGTGTTTCGGGGGTGTTTTGGGGCGAGGGGACACCGCCCTCCCCCGGCACACGCCTGCCCCAGGTAGATGTCCCCTCCCTCCCACGAGGCGTTCCCGCCCCACGCCGCGGTCCCGCGTGTCCGAGCCCCCCGTGCCCCAGGAGCGCCGGGCTCGGCCGCAGCGGCCCGGCCCCAGAACGATCGGGGGAGCCCGGGACAAGGCCGGCTCCGAGCGGGCGCTGCTCGGCACAGGCTGTTTGCGGAGGGCCGGCGGCCCTGACCCCGGGTCCCGCTTATCTCCGCGGCTGCTCCCTCACAGCGTGATCAATCCCGGCTGGGATCTGCGGGGCTCCCGTCTTATCTGATACTGGTGTTTGTCCCTTCCAACAGTAAACATCCGCCACGCAAAATAACAAGCTGTGCAATGCTGACTCGCTGCTTTGATTCTTATTTGCTAACTGAAGCTACTGTTGGTGATCCGGGGTGTGCTTGAGGCTTTGTGCCACAAACCTTTGTTCAATAGCGCCGACTTCATTAACAATGTTTTCAGCAATAGTATTTTAGCAGGACTCCCTTTGACTTAAATCATCTTTCGAGTTTAACTCCCCATTCACACAGACACATGAGAAAACTCCAGGATGCTTTATCAGATGAAGATTCTTTATGATCCCAGAGATAATCAAGCCTGGAGCAGAAGTGCTGAATGAGATAATTTTATAAAAGCAACAGTCTCAAAACATGCACACAATGCAAAAGAGAACAGAGTAAGCAGCTGCAGATGGAATATTTCATCAGAATCAGATTAATTAGTAAAGTATGAGAGCTATTCTGCAAATTTGGGAAATGTAATCTTTCCACTAGTGTGGAAATAAAAGTCCAAACCATGCTTATAGCATATTTCACCTTCTGGTCCTTCCCTATTTTTCATCTTATTAGAAAATATTAGAAAGTTAAGACAGATTATCAGAATTCCTTTTTCCTAATGGGCAAGTCATGAACACTTGGAAAACTGACAAATATCACTGTGTGGACCATCCTGGTTATGGAACAAGTTGGGTAAAGATTGCCCTCTCCCAAAATGGACACATCATCCCTAAGCCATAACCGGTGCTTGTTTCCCCTGTCCCACTCTCACATCCTCACACGACCCCTCGTGTGCAGTTCAGCACCTGCTGCTGCTTCCCTCTGCTCCCATTGCCAGCTCTGTGCCTGCCTCCAAAGCCTCTCCCAGAACACCCATTTCCACACAGCCTCTGGGCAGGCTCACACGGCAGGCCTGAAACAGCTCCATGGAATGATCTCTGTGTGCCAGCGTCATCTTCCCCTTTTTTACTTTATCCAGCATAGGGATTTCCGTGAAATCCAACTTGCAGTCCCTGAGGTTCCACTTAATTCACGCACTCAATGAGCCGTTCAGAGATGTGGCACTGGGAATTCCAGTTCACATCCATAGGAACTCAGCTGAAGGAACCCATGGTCTGGGCAGCGTGAAGGATCCTTTTACCTCGGCAGGAGCTGCACCAGGATGTGAGTCTGAACTGCTGGCCTGTTCTGTTCTTGTGTTTATAATTCTGATTTAAAACTCCCTGGTGTCAGAGGTGCCATTCTGGCCTTCCATGCCAATAGGGACAAGCAGGGGCAGGCGGGGGCCAGCACTGCTGTACCAGACTGTCATTTCAGGATCAGTTTATTTCCTCTGTGGCATTCTGGCTTCTAGGAATAAAACTCCAGAATGAGGGAGATGAGAGTCTCTGACACCACTGCCACACTGCACTCAGCCCGTGCCCCCACTCAGGGCTGGGGCTCAGCCCCTCTCCAGCAGATCTTCTGACACAGAATCATTTGTCCAGCTCCAAGGGACAGCAGAGTGAGTTCCTGTGGCGCCAGGACACAGAGTGGATCCCAGTAGGACAAAGCTCCTTGGTTTAAATGCTGGGAATGCTTGTCACCAAAACTTCGAGTGTGTAGCAACAGAGTTTAAACAAATCAACAGAAGAGCATTTCTGAGTAGTGGTGCCTTATAATTCCTTTGGCTTATCACATCAATTCTGTGTAAACTAAAGAGAATGTATAAATTTGGCCTCTCAAACTTTTTAGTGTTTAACTTCGATTCGATTAAACACTTATGTGTGTGTACAAAGTGAAAAATGAGGTTACAAGAGGTTAATGCTTTAATGCTTTTAATAACTCTTAACCACATGGCTGTATTTTGTCAAACAGAACATGGGGTTGTTGTAGGAGGAGAAGTGAAGGCTGGATAGCAGAGTACTGGGACACTCAAAACAACAATGTTGCTGCAGAGTCCAAACTGCTTCCAGGCCATCTTTGGAAAATCAGAAATAGTATTTCTGTGGTAGGATAAATACATAGCAGTTCTGAGTACAGCTGAGGAGGTTCTTGCTAACAGCAGGAAAATCACAAGGAAAAGAAATCTAGATGGACCAAAAATGAACAAAGTTGCTCAGGGGACCGGAGCACCTCCACTATGGATACAGGCTGAGGGAGTTGGGGCTGTTCAGCCTGGAGAAGAGAAGGTTGTGTGGAGACCTCAGAGGCCCTTCCAGAATCTGAAGGGGCTGACAAAGAAGCTGGAAGGGACTGTTCATCAGGAACTGGAGTGACAGACCAATGGGAAATGGATTCAAGCCAAAAGAGCGGAAAATTAGGTTATACATATGGAAGAAATTGTTCCCTGTGAGGGTGGGGAGGCCCTGGCACAGGGTGCTCAGAGCAGCTGTGGCTGCTCCATCCCTGGGAGTGTCCAAGGCCAGGTTAGACGGGGCTTGGAGCAACCTGGGATAGTGGAAGATCCCTGCTCATGGCAGGTGGTGGAACAAGATGGGATTTAAGGTCCCTTCACACCAAACCATTCTGGGATTCTATGAACAGACCAGTATCAAATGGCAACCTCTGTGACAGATTGAGTGACATGTAGATATTGGAAGTAGAGAAGAGAATAAAGGGCAAATTTCTAGGATACTTCTTGGATTTTCAGTAAAATTATATTAATTGGAAGTGTGGTCAGCACAGGTAGAAACATTGTGGCTAAGTGTCTGAAAGCACAAGTCTCCCATAGTGATGCAGCAGGCGCAAGCTTTTTAAAAGTGGAATGCGACAATTCTCATTTCCATTACAAGTCCTTCCTTCAAAACCCAAGTATTTCAGCAGCTACAGCTGTTTAAAAAGCAAACCAGCCCCCACTCACACCACCCACCCCAACACTTTCTGACTGCTTGCTTTTAAAATCAAGTGATGGTGTTAAGACAACCACCAGCTACTGTCACAATTTCACTGGTATCGCCCTCAACAAAAGTGCAGCACAGAGACTCATGGGCCAGGAGCGCAAATGAATCCTCCTCTTGCACTTCCCAGCCCATACTTTGAGGTAGATTAACGTGGCATAAAACAGAGTTGTCTTGTGACAAAAGTTATTACCAAGAAACTCAGTCTTGTTGTTCATCCTAATTATCCTGCTTTGATAAATCTTGAGGAGTCACCCACTGCACCACAGCACTCACATTTATGAGTCTAATATTCTTTCTGCTACTAAAACAAATGTCCTCAAGATGGAATCCAGGCTGGAAAAAAGGAAAAACATTATCATTGATAAATGGATACATCCAGTTAGTTCAGTCTCTCAGCAGCAAGACCACTGCTGATAAAATGCTGAGCAAGGGATTCCACAATAATTATTTTTTAATGCTTAATAAAGAATGTTGAGATCTGCTTTATGGAAATGAGGTCCAGGACTTGTCTTCCCTTTGCTGTACCTGCAAAGTACAGTCACTTCAGTGCCTAAAGTTACAAGTGTTCTCTATGAGCTACCAACTCTTGAGATTGTAATCAAGTTTAATTGATAGCTTTGCTTTCTTCCACCTTGTGCCTCGCTAGAGCATTTTATTAACAAATCTTGGTCTTCCAGCCAAGGGGAAACAGATTTCGCAGAGGGTACTGAAAGATGGAGGTGTCAGGGTACCCAGGAACTTTGGGAAGGTTGAATGGATGGGCTTATTGTACCTACTCTGCCTTCAGGCACTGCAGATGAAGCTTAAGAGAATGAACAGAAGAAACAGTAACATTTTGTAAGCCCTGCCCTGAGATTTACAGGTGAGTTTAAGGCAGTTTGGCTCTTGCATTGAAATTTGACATCATCTTTAGTTCTTCAAGATTTGCCTTACAAGCCTGTAAGAAAAGGCAAGGTGAAACTATCCAACAACTTCATGATTAAGAAAAAAATCAGTCTTAAAAAGATCAAAATTGTTTTTCCTGTCTGGTCTGATATTTCATCATTTAATCCTAGAAAAACATTTAAGAACTTAACAAGAACTTCCAACTTCTGAGTTATTTCTCATCCGATTCTATCATGAGGATTTGTCTGATACATTTGATGCAAAGCAAGGAGTATTTCTATTATCTCACAGTAATGAACACTTCTCTGCAGTGCTAAATGGGAGCTGTTCACTGTGCAAGGTAACACCAACAGGGAAAATCAGTACTCACAAGGCTTTGTGCTGTTTCTCACCCAGGACTGAGAGGTTCATCCACAGCCATGAAGAACAATCCCAACAATGTCAGCATTCCTGAACCTTTGGAAGATCCATAAATAATCCAAAAGAGGGGGGGAACAGAAAACTTGCCGTTTTTTCATGAGTTCCTCAACAAATTGGAAAGGAAATCTAAGCTCTTGGAAAACAAAACTTTTGGCGTGGATGTGTCTGCCAGTGTATTTTATGCCTCTAAAACATTTTATTTCTCTGACACAAAAATAGGTAAAAATTCAGTTAGATTGTTTTGATATGTGATCTGTATTGTTAATACCCAGCTTTCTTTAATATTGCTCAGAGCAGTTTACCAACAGGAGAGATTTAATCCTGTAATGAAATAATATATTTTAATATAACCTTTAACTCACATAGAACAACAATTACTGTAATTAGCAATTAGTTTTCTGAGGGCTTTAGTAGTTTAGTATTTGACTCTTGCTTTCATCATTTAATGATTTACAGTAATGAGCTGGAACATCAGTATTTTGTACTGAAATGGCCAAAATAGTTGTCCAGGCATCTTTGCCCTCGTGTGACAGATCTCAGATGGCTCAGGGAGAAGTTAGCCAAGAGCAATAGACAATGCCATCACTTCTGTTTCAGTTCTACTGAAAAACAACAACAAAGTGACTGCCGTGCCTTGCAGTCAGGGCTCAGTAGCTCTTGGAGGGCTGTTACTTTGCTGAGATTCTGCCCTTTGTTTGAGTTTTGTTTGACAAATGCTTTATAAATGAGCAGAAGAGGTGGTTTATGTTTCATTAATGAGGCTGATAGTGGTTAATTACTGAAGTTACGTAAACAATCCAATACCAGATCAAGCCAAACGGGTCATTTATGTAGAGAAGATGCAGCTGGAGTAGATATGATTTCCTTTAACTATTCAGATACCAAACCAGTCACAGAAATCTGGAATCTCCAGTCCAGATGAACAAAGAATTGTTCTGACCTTGAAAATGGATTCTCTCAGTAGGTATCGATCCAGGGAAGCTCTTCCTTCGTCTCCAGCTCCCTCACCCATCAAACCCTCGGAGCCAGCTGCCCAATCTCCACGGAGATCTGGCTGCCCAGAGCTCCCAGTTTGCACCGCTGGCAGTGAGGCTGCACAAGTGCTGCAGCAGTGTCCAGGTCAGGCTGCTGTCACCAGATCCGCTTGTTTTCTATGCAAAACACGTGTGTCCCTTATTCCCCACTTCAGTGCCACTTCTGGATGTTGGCTCATGCCATGAACTTGTTCAGCTCCTATTTTCAGGCCATATCTATGAGTGACACTTTGTTTACTTAACACTAGTAAAGCAAGCTTGGAGTCTGGGATTATTTCCTTTGCCACTGAAGTGGCTCTGGGCATGTTACTGACCAGAAACTTCATCAGTGTTTTACAAGATTGATGTATGTATAGAAAATTAACAGAAAGCAGAGCTGGAAGAGAGCTTAAAAGTCCTTCACAAAAAGTCCTCTTTACAAACCAAAATAACTCAGAGAAAACAATTCTTTAGTTCTATCTGGTTGCCCAAACTGATCTTCAAAACAGCCAGTGGAGAAGATTGTACAAGGAACTCACTCCAGGGCTATTTTTGCCACAGTAATTGCTTTCCCTAGTTTGTAATTTAAATCTTCCTTACTCCTAAATAACCTTTCTGGTTTTTGATTATTTACAAGCATGGAAAAGAGTTTATTTTCCTCTTCTTTGCAGCAGTATTTTAGGTAACTCAAGTGTGCCCTCAAGTCTCCCATTTTTGTCATGCTAAGCATTGAATAGGATCACTTTTATATAGTTATTTCATAAACTTATTTATATACTGATTTTAGAAACTGAATTTACCCTGAATCCAGCAGGCTTTATAAACTGAGTAGAATGGGGATTTGATGCCTTTTAAAAACCTGGGCCTCAGGCTTAAGTTCCCTGGAGTCAACGGGCTCTAAATACCCACATCCTACAGCTAATTTGAGCAGTTTATCAGTAAGGTGGCTTCTATCAGAAAAAAATGCTAAAAATAAAAGTCAGTAGCATTTAAAAGATAACCACAATATTTCACAAACCTCTACTTGTTTTTCCAACTTTCATGAGAAAGGCTGGATGAAAAAGCCAATGGGGTATTGTGAAAGAGATACTGCTGTTAAAAAAAAAAATTGTTTTGTCAATTGTAAAACCTTCAGTTTTACTTTTCAAGTTTTTGGCAACTTGGCAAGTTTCTGTATGAGGCTGTTTTTACCAGAAAGACAAGTGCTCATCATAATTAAGCTTACAACATCATTATCTTTGTCTCTACTGCATAATCACTGCATTCCAGCCCCCCGTCACCACATGTGATCAATGCAGGACATCTGAAATCTTAGAAAACCCCATAATATGCTCAAATAATATTTATCAGTCAATGCTGTTTGTTCTTGAGAGACTCAACCACTCCCCTCCAAAGACAGATTCCTAAATGGCACATGGAAATAAGCAGCCTTAGGGCTGCTCTTCTCTGGAGCCCATGGAATATAAATATGTCCCTCCTTTGAAGGGTGGTGTCAGTTTACTATGTACCCATGAAAACCTACTGTTCCAAAAGACTATTTACAAGTGACTTTGCTGTAAGACACGCAACAGAAAATTATATTTTCCTTTTCCCATCTAATTCCATGCAGTATCCAACAGAACCAGTTTTTCCTGAGGTGAATGGAGAACTGATGTCACACAGAAGGCAGGTGAGCTCCATCTGGAGTGAGGAGATTTGCAGCCTGCTGGGAGCACTGGAACAGCACAATACCTAACAAGAAAATCCCCTATCCAAAAGGTCACATATACCTAGGAAACAATGAACACATCAAATTGCAATACTAATTTATTAGAAGTTACTCGTAATGGAAATACTTGGGGTTTTAAGAATGAAATTTTGCTGAGTTAACGGCAACATGAACTTAAGTTCACTGAATATACCAATGAACTTAGTGTGAGCCTGGTGTGTGCTGCATCACCACAGGGATGTCCAGATCAGAACACGGAGGACAAGGTAAGTGTTTGGTGTTTGGAAGCCCTGGCCTAATCCAGCTTTTCCAAATTAAATTATTATGTCACGTAAAAATCTCCAAATAATTCTACTACAATATTTTTACTGCTCTGGAATTGAACATTTTCCATCACCACCCCAGACACGTCAAGGTGAAGCAATCAAAATGGGAGAATTTTGAATTCTAGCAAGAAAGCAGAATCTTTGTGCTGGGCCAGGGAGGACTCTGGGAAGCGGTGACGTGAGGGTCCCCATAGCCTCTGTCCCTGATGACCCAGTTCTGATTTGATTTATGTGGGCTCGCAGCTGCCCTTGCTCCGACCCCAGAGGAGCTGTGTGGGAAGTTCGTGTCTCGGAGCCGCAGCGTTGCTCTGCCGAGTGTCTGGAGCCCGGGGTGTGCACACAAACTGATAAATAGGGAAAGGCCTGCTTTGCTCCAGCTGGAGCAGAGCTGGGACCGGCACTGCAGCCCGACGGACTCTGTGCTGGCAGAGAGGAGCTCCCTGCAACCACCGTGAGTATTTAATTTCCTTCTCTGCATGCTCTGGGGTTATAAATTGGTGCTCAAGCCATACATCAATTTGCCATGTGAAAATATTCCAGGCATTGGGCTTTTTTCTTCTTTACCTCCTTTTTTCCTCTTTTTTTTTAATCATCTGACTAAATGAAAACGGAAGACATGCAGTTTTAAATCTGGTATTCTACAGCCAAGGATCTGTTCCAACAGAACTTCATTTGACACACAGAGTGAGGAAAAACAACTTTTAAATTCAATTATTTGTTTCTCTTCCCAAAAGTGCCCAGAAAGCTTTGAGTTTCAAACTATCTCTAACCTCTTATTTTACAATGTATAAAAGTTATGCCTTTGAAGTAATTATTCACAGAATAACAATTCCAAAGGAAAATTTCAAGAGAATTGCAACACAGTCCATTGGTGAAACGAGCCAGTTCCTATTATGGTTATTATATCACCTGGAAGGAACACATTTAATAAGAAGAGAAGTGGAATTTCTTCAAAGAGCAGCTTTGGGGAGCTTCTTGGCACATTAAAACCAAGAGGAACAGAAAAACCCTTAATGATGCATGTAAGCTGCATACAGGATCAATCAAGTGATCCTACAATTTCCCCTGCAAAATCATTCTTTAATTAAGCAGTGATTACTGAATTGCTTGAGTGAAATTGAATAGATCAGCTGGCATCACACCTACTTGGTACTGATTATGCCCAGTTCATTTTTTGTTCAGTTTTTGGTTTAAATTTTTGCAAATTAAAAAAAAATAAGCTTTGCCTTCCAGCAGCAAGCAAAGTACAGCGATTAAACCCAAGCCTGAAACGTGCTCTGAGTTCCACTACGTGACTATTAATGTGCCCCAAGGTGTGCTAGATGGTGAAGACCTTCAGCTCGAGTTCCTAAAATTCCCTGTAAACAAAAAATTTCCCCATGACTCAACTGTCAAAATATTTACGATAGCAGCTAAAGCACTGTCAGTACCGACCTCTGAAAGGGCTCCCTGTGTCCCTGCTCCATGAAGGATGTTTTGTATCACAATAAATTTGATAAGTTGATGATATGTTGCTTTATGATATGGGGTTTTATAGCAATAAAAATGATAAACCCCACATCTTTCGCCATAAATAGCAATAAATAGAGGTACAGTTCAGATTCTAGTCTGAATGTGTACGTTTATGGTTCTACTTTACTTTTATCAATCAATGGATTTTTTTTTCTTTAGTGGATTCCATTTTTGATAAATTGTCAAGTCTTTCAGTTGGGACTAAGAACTAAATTCCTGCATTTGATGGATAACCAAGCCCTTGAATCAACACGTTCTGCTTTATACTGAACGTTTGTAGTTCAGAAGATGAGGACTGGCAAAACTAAGCCTATAAAAGCACAACATTTTCAAACATGCTTAAGCCACCTTGAGTGTAAGTCACCTCTTCCTCTTCCAAAAAACACCATTCTCCCCACCTGGTCAGGATTTCACTGTGAAAATGCCCAGTGAAAGAAGGAAAAGCAGGAACAGCGTGTGCTTTACGCAGATGACATTTTCTGCCAGCTCAGTGTGCATGAGTGAGGACTGAAGACTCCCACCCTATGTGTATTTCTGCTTGGGATTCTACAAAACAAGTAATTAAAAAATTCATCTTTTGTTCCCAGTTATTTCCACTTTTTAGGCTAAAGACCTTTATGCATCCTCTCTGGGAATGTATTTAGATTTTTGCTTCCTTTTAAAGCACTCATGCACAAACGTGTGGTTATATCGGGAACACATGGAAAAGAGAAAAATGGGCACAAACCATTTTGTTTTGGGAATGGCATGGCTGCAACTGCCCCAAACATCTGAACCTGTTGCTCCAATCTTATTTCAACTTTGTCCCAGTTCCTGTTTTGGACATTACACCTGAGCATGTCTGGTACCTTCTGTCAGCAGCTTCACTGTGCTGGGCACGTGCAGCATTCCCTTGCCTGGCACAGGGTTAACGAGCATCTGTGAGGGCTGGGGAAATGTCCCGCAGGTCACGGCTCAGTCCCGTGAGGCTGAGGGGTTTGGGATGGCTACAGAACCTTGGGGAGAGCAGCACATGGATCACGGAATCCCAGGGACTGCTGCAGTTTGGAGGAGGCCTCCCTGCTGCTGCCTCACTCACCAGGGGTGAGGCAAAGGTTGGAACACACAACTCTTACAGTCACTCATAAATAATCAAAACTAGGAAATGAAGTTTCTTCCTTACATATCTTATTCTATTCTTTCTTTTTTTTTTCTTTTTTGCTTTAAAGAGCCCAATGCTTTGTTTTATCAGAAGAACAAGCTTGCCAACACTAAATTCTCAAATGTCAGAAAATGAAACTCTTAATGTTCACGCATAAGTCTAATTCAAAGACAGTAGAGCATTCCTCAGGTAACCATTGGATTTACTATTCACACTGTTCTAACATCCTCTTAATTTAAGATTTCAGTTTACAAAGTCTCAGTCTAAGCTGGAAATTTTGTAGTTGCACCTAGTTACTGTTATTGGCCATAAAAATCGGTAAGAAGGGCTAAATGCTTTCTCATACAATATCTAAGCTGAGGAAACTTTGCCTAAGGAAAATCTGCTTCCAAGATTTAAAATGCTTAAGCAATCGACCGCCTTACATTTGGTACTTCATACTCCCAATATACTGTTTTTATTAGACTGGATCAGTGTATCTTTTTTTTTATCTACTACTCAACTATGGTTTTTATTTAAAGAATCCACTGGAATTCAGAAACACATTTCTTCAGCAAACACACATTTTTGGGAAAAAATGTAGACTTTGCCCAGGCCAAATTGATCTAACTGATAAGACCTCATGATTCAGTGACTCATTTTTCTCTCAAACAAATATTTACTAGCAGAGATAACAAACCCCCAGCATTCCAGCCTCACTGCATCCTTTCACCTTCTGCTGACAACATGAAGCGAAAGTGGTCAGCCCCAAAGCTCTGTCCAGTTTGGGGGAAGAGATGTGTGTTTTTTCCGATCAGGACTTCAGATTCCCTGGGGGGATCCATTCATTGTCTCAGCTGCAGCAAGGTACAGGTATAGCACAAACCCCACCTTTTGAGTCCTTCAGGGAAGATCTTTAAACTCAGCTTGCTGTAAATTCTGCAGAGAATCCCATTGCAGAATACCAGTTGGATTTGCTGTATTTTCCAAACACTTCCATGCCTTTTTCATCGTTTCTATCCTTCCTGTCTGCTCAGGGAAAGCCTGTGAGTGGTTCATGGGCAAATTGTCTCTTACAGCCCTTTGGCTCAGCAGAAGTTGAACCTATGGCCACATCCCACACATGCAGAGGGGCAAGGGGGCAAGGAAAATATTCCTACTTATTCCTCTGATGGCTACTCTGTTACTTCTCAATTCTAAGCAATACCAGAGGTTTGCTGTAGGTATGTAAACTCAAACCCAGCTTGTGCCACTGTCCATACTGACTTTTTTTTTTTCTAAAACTCTTTTAAGAGATTTTAGAGCACACATTTTCAGAACCTCTCTCTAAATTTGAATTTATAATTCAAACTACTGAAAAATGAGGTAAGTTTTGAACTCCAAGCACAGCAGCTCTTCTCACTGTGTCACTGTGAGCTCTCAGTGCACTTTGTTACTGGGAATGTCAACAAATCCAGCCAGGAGTCCAGGCTCCTTCAAAGACCAAGGGACAGTGAAAGGCTCTTTAGAGACAGCATATCCTATAGGAAATCGGTATTTTTGGTCTTCACTGCATACTTTACACCGTTAAAGGAACACAGGAAGTGTAATTCAGGCAGTACTTAAGCAAGGCAAAGTTGACTTTTACTGCATAAATGAGTACTTAAATGACAAAGAACAGATATTCCATGTTGGCCTTTCCATGCTATTTTCCTTGCTTCAACTCTGCATAAAATGTGAATGAAATAAACTCATTAAAAGCCCATCTTTGTGCACAAACAGAACAGTCTCACATGCACGCTAGAGCAAATGCTCTAATTCATGCTCAAAGCAAGTTTATTCTATCCAGTGAAGCTCCTTTAACCTTCCCTGAACTAGAGAATTTACCAGTGATTAGTCCAATTCCCCCACATGGTTTTGTGTAAAACTCAGAGCAAAACATTTCTAATTATAACTTGGAAATTTAGGAATGAGTTTTACCCTGAACCTGTAATATCAGGACACTCAAACATTTTGTAGCCTTGCTGAGGGTGCTATGTGACTTCACACAGACATCTGATTTTCTTATGATCTGAAAACTCTCCCATATTCTGGAGTTTTCTGGTTTGAGCTCTGTGTCTAACCCTACCCAGTAATTCTTTCCCATGGGATGTTTCTCTTCCTTTTCCCTTCCTCCAGGTTGCCATTTAAAGGCTGATCCCCCCAGTAGAGTGAATGAAGCAGTGCAGCTGGGAGCAGAACATGGCCAACACATTTGTCACCATCCCTGATGGGTACGGCCTTCCCGAGCCCATCCAGTACTACGGTGAGTAAAGCAAGTTTTGTACTCTGGAACTACGGGAAAATGAACACCTGTGGGAATTTTTTTTTTTTCCCCTTCATTTTAATTGATCTTTAAAGCACTTGAAAGCTCTTAGCAAGCTCGCACTGAAAGTGTATTGAAAACTTTTACTGTGTGCTCATACAGACTTTTGAGCACAATGTGATAATTCTGACTGAGCATTCCATATAAACATTCCCAGTGCTGTCTCCCTTTGACTTGCATGGAGAAGACACAGGTTTTATTACAGTATTCCAGGTACATTATAAATAGATAATGCCTGTTCTATATCTTATGTAACTATAATTGCAATAACTAATTTGATTCTGGAAGACTAAAGGCAGGACCCAAAGCCCACTAAAAGGAAAAAGACTCCAAACTGTTTTTAAAAATCTTTCCAATTTGTTTTTATAGAGATTTTAATAATCCCAAAGGAAGAATGAAACATGATGCATGTGGCACAGGCTTTCTTTGGTATAGCTGTGTGTATTTAAGGGAGGCTGGATAAAATTAAAACTCAACAGACAGGCAGGAAGAAATTCTCTTTGTAATTCTGTACCTACATTTTACTAAACTAAAATCTCATAACTATAAAGACACATGTGTGGGAAAATACTAAATAAAACAAGTCTCTGCCTTTTACTCCTCTGAAGTTCAACTTTAAGACTCCTGTCACAGTAATTTTCAGTACTCTCTACTATCTACACCATTTTTTTCAGACCCCATTTTCAAAATAGTGCCTGAGATATCTATCAGTAACAAACACTTCACTCATTAAAAAATTCACTTATGGAAGATATTTGACTGTAGTGTGGATGACTAATAAAAACAACCCTCAAGAGTAAGATCTGAAGGCTGCTGTGCCATCAGATGACAAGTGATATTTAATTATCTACTAACACTAATCCAGTGGCACCCACATGATATTGCTCAAGCCGTTACTGAGCCATTTTTGCTACATTTAAGATTTCACTTAAGAACATTACAGGTGGCACATTTAAATAGAATGTGTCAGATTTCCCTTCTGAAAACGTGTTCCTCTAATATTTATGTTACTAAAGCTACAAAACGTTTTTAAACTTTGGAGCAGCCAGAGATGTTCTCCAGGCTTTTATTCCACTTTCGATTTCCCCCGTCACAGATGTTTTACCAGAGCACATCAACTACCAGCTGCAGGACCCGGATTTCCAGGCTGCCCCTTACTGCCAGTACTCAGCAGTCCCAGTTCCAGCCCTGCAGTCCCAGCCTGCCCCATCCCCATACGGCTCCTACAGCCTGGATCCCCCGTACCCTGACGGGCCCTGTGTCGGCAGCAGCTGCGAGCTCAGCAAAGGCCCCTTCCTGGCTCCCCACGTGGAGGATGGGGGGTACCAGGGGCTAAAGAGGCCGAGGTTAAATCACTCGGTGAGGCTGAAGGGACAGGAGGAGCTGTGTGTGGTGTGTGGGGACAAGGCTTCGGGGTACCACTACAACGCACTGACCTGCGAGGGCTGCAAAGGTGAGCAAGGACACAGGGCCTCAGTGCAACCTTCCACAGCTGGGATTGAGGCAAACAGATTTGGCTGGGTTTTGTGCTGGTGTTTCTACAGTGGCTTTTAATTTATCTAATGAACCCCTTATCTAACATGCTTACTCCAGATTCACATTTTTATAACATTCTTTGAAGGAATATTTTCACAGTCTGTATTTAATATGAGAACTTTAAGCATCTCATTTTTGCATCGATGACTGGCTAGAACAGTGTCAGTGTAAGCAGGTGCTGGTTTTCTCATGAACATTTCTTAGAGATTTACTCCAGTATTATTAATTTTACTTATTATTAAAATCGAATAAAAGCAAGTAGTAATTACTTGCTAATTATATTTTAACTTGTTTGTATGGGAGCTGTCTCATAAGGGGCAGCTCTGATCTTTGCTCTCTGTGACCAGGCACAAGACTCAAGGGAGCAGCCAGAGCTGTGTCAGGGAGGTTTAGGTTGGGTGTCAAGGAAAGGTTCTTCCCCCAGAGGGTGCTGGGCACTGACCAGGCTTTCCAGAGAATGGGCACTGCCCCAGGGCTGCCAGAGCTCCAGGAGTGTTTGGACAACGCTCTCAGGGATGCACAGGGTGGGATTGTTGGGGTGTCTGTGCAGGGCCAGGAGTTGGACTGGATGATCTTTGTGGGTCCCTTCCACCTCAGCATATTCTATGTAGGGTAAACATCAGTTAATATCAGTCAGAAAGAACTGGACGTAACTATATTTTTAAAAAGCAAATATAAAATCGAGGTTATGTTTCCATCTAAAAAACCCAACCAAAGCCGGAGACACTTTTAACTCATTCTGAGATAAACCTGCTTAGATTGCTTCAGCCATAACCTGGGCCTTGTTCCCAGGCTTCTTCCGGCGCAGCATAACCAAGAACGCTGTGTACCGCTGCAAGAGCGGGGGGCACTGCGAGATGGACATGTACATGAGGAGGAAGTGCCAGGAGTGCCGCCTCAAGAAGTGCAAAGCTGTGGGAATGCTGGCAGAATGTAAGTGCTCCTTCTTGCTGGATTCTTTACTAATCACCGCGGATAAAACCTTTTCCAAAGTCAATCCCTTCCCAGTGATACTGGTCTAAACTTCATTTGGCTGTAGGAAAATTAACTTTAGAGACTGTGGCACCTGTAGCATCTTGGTGTGCAGAAGCCAGCAATGCTTGGAAGTATCCCCTCACCTTAAGAGAACTGTTGTTCAAAGACAGTACAAGAAGAAAAAAAAAAGAAAGTACTAACAAGAGAAGATAAATATCCTGAGTCTTGTCAGGACAGCAGTGAGCAGATCAGAGGAGCTTTAGGGTTTGGGGGAAAAAATTAAATAAAAATGGCATGATGGGCTATGATGAAAAATTCTGATGCCTGTTCGTCACAGAGCCACAAGGACAAAGATGACTACAGACCCTCAGGCCTTTGGTGGCTACTGAACATCAGCTCACCTGATAAGTAACACATGGCCACATTCTCTAGGAAACATAGTTCATTATAGTTGACAGCTTCTGTGATGCAAGACTGGTGTTATCTCTAACAAAAGCGATGATTTCAAACTGTAATTAATTGAAAATGCAAGCACTGACGACCACTTCACACCTCACAGGTTTGCTCACTGAAGTCCAGTGTAAGTCAAAGCGACTCAGGAAGAATTTCAAGCAGAAGAGCAGTTTCCTTTGCAACATAAAGCTGGAAGATGAGGGACTGAATAGCAAGCAAGTATCATCTACAACAAGATCTGGAAAAGTGGGATATTTTTCTATTTAAAATATCTCTTTTTATCACTTATTCTTACCCCAAGTCAATGCCACTTGATTGGTTTATTTTTTTAACAGATCCCAGAGAAGATGGAACTTACTCCAGGAGAACATCAGCTTCTTGACCACATTGTAGCAGCACACCAAAAATACACAATACCCCTTGAGGAAGCCAAGAAGTTTGTAGGTATCCAGCACACTCAGCCTGCATTGCTAAGTTATTGTTGTCGTGTATTTTGGCTGTATCCAATGTCCAAATACCCTTTCATGCAGCTACAGGAAACTGCAAGTCCTGAGGAAAGTTTTCTCCGTCTGTCTGAGACAGCCGTTGTCCATGTCCAAGTGTTGGTGGATTTCACAAAAAGACTCCCAGGTAAGTTTCTTCCTTTGGGGAATGTTACAGGAACCAAACCAAACTGATGGCATGAACCCGAGAAAAATACAAGCTTAAAGAAAAGGCTTTAAACTGATTATTTGTACTTCTCACTTGCCACTTATGTGTCATGAGGACAACCTAGAGGTTTTTAGTTCAAAACTTTGCTATAATTAGATTTCTTCTCCATTTCTGCCATGGACTAGAGACATTTTCTGGAAGCACGTGGACCTCAAAATACCACCTTGAGGGAATTACTATCTCACCACATTCTCTGAAATCCAGTTGAGTTTGCAATTTATCATAATCATCAAAGGAAAAAACAGATGTTCCTTCAAAGGAAAAGGCAGCACAGAAGGGACTTACCAGGTGTTCTTATTCGTATTTTCCTTTCACAAAAGACAGAGGAACATGCAATTAAATTCACTGCATTTCAATGTAAAGTTGACAAAGCAACATTTCATAGGGAGGGTGATAATTTTTCTTTGTAAAACTCACTGACAAAGGTCAATCACCATATCTAAAGCAGGTATTTGATGTAATTTAGCATCTCTGTGGGACAGAGCTGAAGGAAGGGCTGTCTGTTTTCTTGTGTTACATATCCTGCTTTGATCAAGTTTAAGAAAAAATCACTAAAGTTCCTTTGCTTTTGAATTACAAGTGCAGACAATGAACTCGTCAAAAGATTAACAGGACTTCTAAAAAGAAAATAATATAACAATGAATGAAGGGGAGTATCCACAGTCACTAAACAATGTAGCAGATTTATCAGGTATTAGCCCATGTGATAATTATCAGATATGAGGAAGAAGGTTTTGATAACATCTTGCTTAGTCCCAAAATTTTTACTTGTATCTTCCTGTGACTCTTTTAACACTGAAAACTGCCCCCTCCCTTTTTTTTCCTTTTTAATTGTCTAACCTGCAAACTAGCAGGAAAGATCCCAAGTCTTTGGCACATGCTTCATTTAACTATGGCTGCTCCTTTCCAGTAAAGGCATTTATTAAAAAAAAAAAATAATAATTTTTTTCACATCGTGTTGGGGGCTTAAAGGCAGCCCCAGCCTTCCTTGATACTGAACATGCACCTTTCTCTGCAGGGTTTGAGAGTTTAGCCAGTGAGGACCAGATTGCTCTGCTGAAAGGGTCCACAGTGGAGGCGATGTTCTTGAGATCAGCCCAAATTTACAACCAAAGAATGAGCGAGTGCCAGCCATCCACCAGTGAAAGTACGTTTCAAATACCTGATTTGCATCATCATGGGGTGGGTGGATAATAATCAGCTATATTAATTACATATTATATATTGTGTCAAATTTAACACAAGAGACTTTGACCAACAAAAACGCAACCAAAGAACCTGGAGCCAGATGCCAAAAAGGATTTTATACCTGCACGGATCTGGAAAAAATTAACGCATTTTCAGCAATGATACAGACAAATATTTAAGATCACTTTAAGCCTGACTGGGAACTGTCATGTGCCTTGTTCCAGGTCATGTAAGACTTTCTGATCACGGGACATGTTGTCATGTTCAAAACCTTGATAAAAACAATATTTATTCCATGGAAATGTGTCATAATGAAGAGAGGCCAACTTCTACTACTACCACAGGTAACAGAGGTCTCAGAATCTAAATACTGTCAATGCTTGGATTTACTAGCCCTGTTTTTGATTACACCGAGATACACTGTCCTTAAGGCCACTGCTCCAGCTCCTTCTCTTCTTCTCTCCCTTTCCTTCTCCTCTCCCTCGAGCTGCTCTGGTATTACATCCTCAGGTATTACACACTGGCATTGCATCTTCATGGCAGGTAGAGGTGTGTTCATGTTTGCTTATATCCCACTATACAGCCTTGAGTTACATTCAAAGCTCCACAGTACAACTGGAATACAACTTTTGTTATTATTTTAGCAATTAACATTGTTTCCACAAAGTTTGTTAACTATTTCATGCAATGGAACAGCCCCGAGCCTTAAAAGATTCACTGAATCACTGAATTACAGAATCACAGAACCGATGAGGTTAGAAGGGACCACAGTGGGTCACCTTGTCCCACCTCCCTGCTCCAGCAGGGTCATCCCAGAGCACATGGCACAGGATTATATCCAGATGGGTCTGGAATATCTCCAGTGAGGGAGACTCCACACCCTCTCTGGGCAATCTGTTGCCTCACAGGAAAGAAGTTCTCTCTCATGTTCAGGTGGAGCTTCCTGTGTATCGGTTCCTGCCCGTTCCTCTGGTGCCATCGCTGGGCCCCGGAGCAGAGCCCGGGCCCTGCTGAGACAGGGACACCCAGGGCTGAGGGACCCTCTCAGCCCCAGCTCCCTCAGCCTTTCACAGAATCATAGAATGGCTTAGCTTGGAAAACACCTCTAAGACCATGGAGTCCAACCATTCACCATTTCCTTGTAAGAGAGATGCCCCAGTCCCCTCATGACCTCCACAGCCTTGGCTGGACCTGCTCCAGGAGCTCCATGTCCCTTGTCCTGGGGAGCCCAGAACCGGACACAGCGGTCCAGATGGATCCAGGGAGGGTCACCAAAGATGATTTGCAACTGTTTCTGCACTGAGATAACATCCTCATTATTCTGCACTTTTTTTTTTTTTTTTTAAACAAAAAAATGTTGGGTTTTTCCATTTTCAAGGCATAACTGAGGAGTTCATCACCGCCCTGTTCTGCTTCTACAGAACCATGGGAGAACTCAAAGTGACCGAGACCGAATACGCTTTGCTCGTAGCAACAACAGTGTTCTTTTCAGGTAAGCTGGGAAGGTGACAACGAGCTGTCACTTGCCCCGCGGGAGCTCCCATTTGTCCCCTCAGGCGCGGCGGCGCCGACCAGACCCTGAGGGGCGGCGGCACCCGGAGGATCCCGCTCACCGCGCTCTCCGTGCCGCCGCTCTCCCGCAGACCGCCCGCTGCTGAGGGACAAGCGCCATGTGGAGGAGCTGCAGGAGCCGCTGCTGGGGATCCTGTACAAGCACTCGAAGCTGCAGCACCCGCGGGACCCGCAGCGCTTCGCGCGGCTGCTGGGACGCCTCACGGAGCTGCGCTCGCTCCGCCACGCCCACGCGGGGGCGCTGCGCGCGCGGGACCCGCGCCTGGCCGCGCCGCTGCGCGACCTCTGGGATCTCCACTAGGCGGCGCCAACGCCGCCGGCCCGCGCGCCCCTTCCCGCCTCGGGTGCGCGCCATCGTTTCCCGCCCTTTTCGCCCTCCCTCAGCGGGCGCCGTGAGGTGCCGGTGTCGGTGGTGGCGGCGACGTCGGTGGCGGTGCAAATGTTGGTGTCGGTGCCAGTGTCGGTGCTGGTGCCGGTATCGGTTTGGGCGCCGCTCTCAGTGCCGGTGTCTGTGCTGGTGTTGGTGCCGGTTGTCGCTGCCGGTGTCAGTGTCGGTGTCGGTACCAGTGTTGGCGTTGCTACCAGTATTGGTGCCGGTGTCGGTTTCGCTGCTGGTATCGGTACCGGCGGCGATGTCGGTGTCACCACTTTTCTTCGGGCCCATGGAGAAAGAAATGCCGTTCAAACCGCTCTTGCCGCCGTGCCTGAGCTCCGGGCAGGGCCCGCGGCCAAACCCCGGCGAGCGCTCGGGCCGCGGGGCTGTGCCGGGCAAATGGTGCCACGGGCCGGCCCGGCTGAGCTGCGAGCGGGCGGGGGGACAGCCCTTCCAGGGACACACTGCTGAGAGCCCCCGGGCAGAGTCCTGACCTGAGCACACACATTCTGCCCTGTCCCGGTAAGTGTCCAAGGCCAGGACTTGGAGCAAGCTGGGATAGTGGAAGGTGTCCCTGCCCATGGCAGGAAGTGGGACTGGATGACCTTCAAGGTCCTTTCCAAACCAAAACCATTCCATGGTTCTGTGTATTTGTGAAATTCGCTGAACTCATTTCTCTGCCGACTGCCAAGATTGGTGCTGGAGGGAACATCTTCCACTTTAATTTCAAAGATTTCTGCTGTTCTCTATCAAGACTGAAGGAAATCATCTCGATCATCTGCTCTGTGTTGTAACTGCACATCGCCAATGGTAAATCCCCGTTTGATGTGGGTGATTCAGCAGTGAGCAGTGCCCCACTTGGATAATGGCACCGGCTTTGAAGTCCTGCTTACACCAGACCAAATGTGCAGTGAAAATGTTCTGTCACCACACAGTTATGTGAATTTAAAAAATTACTGTTTCTTGTTGAGGCTCCATACAGAATATGTTTAGATTGAAATGTGGTGTTCTGACAGGAGATGAGTTACACTATGTTATTTTTTGTGACTTGAAAATCTTGTAAAACGGCATTTTCATACTAAAACATAATTAGATGTGGTGTTTAGAACTACCCATGGAGTAAAGAAAAAAATAAATATCAGCTACTGGACTTTAAAGAAATCATTTTGCCTCCTGAATCCTTTATCGTGCACCTGTGCACAGTCAGGCAGTAGCTGATGAGTTCTCATCATCAAAACCTTGCACTCTGGCCATAGTTTATAAAGCAAACTACAAAACACCAGTGGTTTGAAAAGCAACTGTGAAGTATGAAGCAAGCGAGTTACAAAGCCATTACCAATTTTGGTAATTTTGAAAATTGCAGGCAGTTGATTTATGAATTAAAAATAGTATTTTCACATTAGCAGTAATTTTTGTTTCTTCTGGATTTTATAATCCTTCTTTACAAATCTACCCATAGGAAACTAACTGAAGTTTGTGCAGGAGTTTAACAAATGCCCAGACGATGATTTGAATTTGCCATTTTGTCCCTGTACTGTGGCAAAATCACTGATTCAGGTAAAACTAAAATAAATGTTACCTTGCACATTCTTTAAAATTGTTTATAATTGTCGAGTTTTAATATTCATGAGTAGTCCAACAGTTTTATAGCTATAAGTGTTAAATACAGTTGCACTGTTAGTTTTTTTTAAAAATACATTGATCAAAATCTCTTCGTAGTTCAGATATGATTTCACAGCAAGTAAAACTTTGCTCTGAAGCAGATGAAGAAGTCAGTTACGCATCAACTCTGCTTATCTAAATTCTTAGGGCCTCTTAATTTGTCCACAAACAGTGCCTAAAGCATTATTCAGTGGATATTTCAAGGCTAAATAAGTAGTCAAAGGGGAATAGTAATTTTCTGCTTCCTGTTTACAGCTGAATCACTTAGAGGAGATATTTGTGATTCAGGGAACATACTTAGAGACAAACCTTCAAAAATGACGGTGATTCCAAGTTTGTTAGTTGTGGGGTTTTTTATTTTCTTTTTTCTTTCTTTTTCTTTTTAAGTGCCTGGGAAGTCTCTAAGTTTTAATCAGAATAAGATTTAGGCACTTAAATATCTTTGTGAAATTGGTTCTGAATAGTCTGATGAAAGGTAGAAGGATTGAAGTCAAAGTATTCTTTGGAAAAATGAAATAGATTATCCCAATTGCACTGTCCGGCTTTATTTTATTTATAAACAATGAACTTAGTGGAGCAGTTTCCTCAAGAATTTGACTCTTCTCACAGTGTCTTCACCAAGACACTGTGAGAAGTGTTTTTCTGCTTCAGTACAACTCAGCAAAGCTAATTTTTTTCAGTAGCTTCTGTGCTTCCCAGATACAAAATGCCGTTTGCTGCCACAAAATGGAACTAATTTCTTGCCATTCTCCTACTGATTTTCATATGCCTGAGGACTAAACTTCCTTTAATCCTGGCTGTAGGAGCTTGGGTGGGTCGGACGGTCGGGACGGACGGAGACGAGAGATCTCTGAAGTCAGATCTTGGAACATGCGGTTTATTGCAAAGGGCGTGGGTACAGGGGCACTGCTTAGAGCTGCAGCTGGCAGCTCTGAGCAGGCCCAAGAGAGCAAGAGAGTAAAAGTAAGAGCAAGTAGGTAAGAGTGGAGTAAGAGTGAGTGAAGAGGAGGTAAGTAAGGGAGTAGGGGGGTAAGGGAGTAAGTAGAGTGGAGTCGTGAAGTCCTCTTTACAATAAAATAAATCATCTTCTGTACTGAATATTCTAATTGTCACTAACCAATCTAATACAAGATACAAATCCTATAGCATTTACATACAGCCTATAAGAATTGTTATATTACCATAGAGTGTTACATCTTAACTCCTAAAAACTACTCTTTGGACCCCTTCTGCTGAGCTAGTAGGGTCTGTTCTGACCCTTGGACCTGCCTGCAAGCAGAGGGTATTGTTCAGTCAAGAGGGGATTACCTTCAGTCGGCCATACCATTGTTTTCCAGTTGTTCAGTAACTAAGACTTGGTATCTCAAAGGTGGCTTTCATTTCGATGTCGCTTATAGTTTTCATATTCCCAAAATCTTTTGTCAGGCAGTCATATTTATAAGGCTTTCCTGTTTCATCTTCCCCAACACTGGCAGCTCTTAAAGTCCAGTAAGGACTGCAGTAATACCGTGATGCAGCCAAAACAGGGGGAGTGTTAGGGGACATCACACCTAAACCAAGGTGCTGCCCTCACCTGCCCAGAGCACTGACCCAGCACTTGCCTGTACAACACTCCCAGGAGATGCTGATTTTGGTGGAGTGCAGTTATCCACATCTTTAAGACCATCCTTCTGGTGATGGCTGAAGACAGTGGGGGATTTTTCACTTGTGTTTATCTCCCACTTGTCCTGCAGTGTCCTTTCATGCAGACACAGTTGGTGCACAAAGATAAACTTCAGTTCCTAATCGTGTACATAAGCTTGTGTCACCCTCTGTGGAAAATAATTTACTCTTGTGATGTTTCTAAGAGATAAATAAATATTTATAACATTATTAATTAAACAGCATTTGAGATTAAATTGTGGAACTTGTTTAAACAGAGTATAGAAACAATGAATGAATTGTACTCAAACCTCTACAAAGAGACAGAGAAGATCAAGCAGTGGAATATGACTGTGGAATCAGAACTAAACCACAAAGAAGCTGCAGGAAATAGAAAGGTTATTGAAGCACAGCATAAAGCCATTCAAGAATGTCAGGCCAGTATTGTACAATATACATTGAATAGATGAAGTAAAGAGAAAGTGCTTCCTGATTTAGCATGACAATATTATTAATACGATTAAATATTTAATAAATGTTGCATGTTGATTTTTGCATTGAGAAAATGATTATTCTGAGCAGGGGTGTGCACCTGTCCTGTGTGAATGTGTGGATGAAGAACGTACCTGCAAGTGTTTCAGTTGCTGGTAAATTACTGTTTACTATTCTTCCTTTCCTGCAAAAGATGACTCAGCATGGAATACCAGATAAAACAGACTTCTGTCTTCTGATGAACACAATTACTTTTTCATGCGAGATTTGAGAAACAGAAGTGTATTTCTGATATATTTTTCAATAACGATGTGGTTTTCTATTTATTCCCTTTGAAATTAGTTTGAAAATTAAAAACCCGGTTTAAAACTGGAAGATGACATATGTGAAAATAGAGATTTCTTGAAAGAGTAAGTAATACAGACAAAATTTTTTATGTGTGAAACAGTTTTTGTGCTGAGAACTGTGCTAGTGTGAGCAGATATGTTTAGCTGTTAAATTGTAAAGGTCATTGCATTGTTAATCCTCAGGTCCACAAAGCTTGTGCATTCCTGTGATACATTATGAGGTTTTTCTGTCTTTGAGAAGTACCACTTCGAGATACCTGTGTAATCTGCTTAAGGAAACCTGTAGTCACTTCACAGAGAAGTCCAGCAAATGTAAATGCTCTTTAATTCTGCTTTTAATTCTGTTGGAATTTGTGTTTTGATTTTGCAGAACTTTTTCATGACTTGATCAATATTTGGCTAGGACCAACCACTTTATCTAACTTGAATGTCTGCTTATTATACACAGGGACAAATGAAAATATAATCTGTCCTTTTTCTACACTTCATTATTCTCATTCTGTTAGATTTCAGCTCTGACCATAAAGAGTGATGACAAACATGATATAATAGAAGACACCAAGGCTCAGCTGCAGGACTCACAAAATAAGTTTGCTGACTTAATAGAATCAAAAAGTAAGAGTTCACTTTGCTACAGTAGAAAGTAATTGTTTATAGAGGTATAGAAAACAGGATTGTGATAATTTTATTCTGTTACTTTTCAGCAGCAGAATTTTGGGGCATTGCGGGCCTTATTTTTGTCTGGAACAGAAGCTGCTGATGTGGGATCAGGACTAGCAGGGTAGCTTTTAGGCGAGTCAACTAGTGAGAACTTCTGAAGATTACAAGGGGAGAAGATGTTACTTGAGTTTTGCAAACTTACAGTCAGGTTCTACTGAGGAAATTTACTTTTCAGAACCTGATTTTCAATATTTTAAGCAATTTATACAAAAAATATTTATATTATATAATGCAAGTATGTTTGGCCTTTGTTAAAATCTATAAATATATGTAATGTTACATTTTTTGTAGCATTTTTTAGTAAATATCCTAGTTTTCTTAAATATAAATATAAAGTTGAATTGAAAATTCAGTTCTGAAAAGACGAATACTGAGCATTTACCTCTTCCATTCTAATGCTTGTCTTGCTGCTCTCATAAAATATTCAAATGACAAGTTGGTATCATTTGACCATTCATGGTTTTAGTAAACACAGGAAATTTCAAAATTATCAGCCTTTTATTCCATTAGTACACAGTGTTGGGGGGTTTACTCAGAAGCTGAACTTTTTAAATGAATGTTCCAACCCCTGTTATTACCCAGTACGTAGAGTTAACTTCTATACTGCATAATACTGAGAGATTCAGCAAGAGTCTCATACTTTGTGGTGGCCCTGTGTAAAGAGAGGCCTTTCCCCAGCACGGGAGCCCCAAATCCTTCTCTTTGGTCTGTTTTCTTTGTTGTTAAATGCACAGTACCTTGTAGTGACAGTGTGGGTTGGTACCTACTGTGTCATGAATGCAGTTCTAGAACGGTGACAAAACTTGATGCAATATAACAAGTATTTCCTCCCAGACCTCAAGCTTATTTTGATAACTTGAGAAAACTCACATGTTGTATCTTAGTTGAACAAGAAGAATGTAACCACTGCCAGAATTTAAAATTCCAGTACAGGGAATGCACGTACAGGCACTTCCAGGGACATGTAATTGCCACTCAGCACTACTGGAAGTCGTTTCCCAGGGGTGTTTACAAATCTGTGTTGTATAAAGCTGCAAGAGCAGAGTGTGCAAAATAGAATGTGGAAAATAAGAACAAGCCTGAAGAAATCTTACTGTTAGGACTCACCCAGGAGTGACAAGTTGAATGCAGTGTGCCTTGCTTCTACCAGGAGTATCTTGGAGAGGAAGAGTTCCTGGGGAAAAACAGCCTTCCCTTTTCCTTCCTTACAGCCATTTTCATTTTTAGTTGGAATCTGAGAGTGGCTTCCCTGTTGGGAGGCATTCACCTGGCAGGTCTTAGGCTGTCACACCTGGGGCAGACTTTTACCTTCAGCATTATTATGATCCTGGGTTGGTATCCATTCATCCTTGACAATACTGCAGAAGACTTCTGGATTGTCTTTGGTGGTGGTTTTTTTTGTTTGGTTTTGTGTTTAGTTTTGCCCTCAGCACAGTGATTGTGTATCTTAGACTAACAGAAATATCTAGCACTTTCCAAAGAAATGAAACCAAATCCAAAGGGCTCTACTGTCAGAGCCAAACAGCAAACAGGATTATGAAGTATTTTCAGACCATAAATGGAGATTGCTGGCATATGATATGCAACAAAGAGATTTGCTGTTTTAATCTGTGGTTGATAGGAAATGCTGCAGATAATCCTAGGAAAGAAAGAGAAGAACAGTCTGTGAATCTATAAATTTCAGAGATGAGAGCTGTGTTTCAGGCTGTTACAGAGATTGGCAATAGGCAGATCAGCTTTGGAAATTCAGCAGCTACAGGCTGTTTAAATGCAAAACCTGGCAAAAACACTTGTTTCTATGGCAGCATATCAGGATCTTATTTCCTTTTATCAGTGGAGGGCTGCAACAGGATGGGGTTGGAAATAATTCCTCTACCAGAATACTCATCTTTCAGAATCTGATGGGTTTTGTCTGTTTTTCATCAGCAGAGCTTCCAATTCTTGGTTGCTTGCAAGTGTGGATGTGTTTTTACTTTACTATCTACAGTTCCATGTTTCGTGGAAATAAGAGTGGCCCTGCTCTGTAACCTACTCATGAGATCACAACGTTTTCTTTGTGTTGTACCACTACCAGGGGCAGGGTGAGTAGGAATAATGTCTGATAACTTCTCATTGTTCCTACTTTTATTTTAGGCATTGGTCAGTGACAGAGAATCCTATTGAATTACTGTTAGATATGAGCTTCTGGTATGCACTGAATTTCTGCAGCCCATTACAGAGACTCCTGGGGAATTAACCCAAGGTTTTTATAATTACTAAATTCTATTTACAGATATCACTTGAAACACTTCCTGTAGAATATCAGCACACCATCATTCACTTAATGAAAGTGTAAAATCACTGATGTCAGGGAATGAACTGGTTTAGTTAACATAAAGGTTAAAGATAAATAATTAACAGTGTAACTGGCTGTTCCAGAACAGGGCTGCAAAGCTGGGCTATAAAAGCACATTAAAAATTTCTGTCACTGAGCCTCTGCAGGTCAGCAGGAGGGCAACAAAAGGAACGGATCCATAAGCATCAGACTATGGATGATGGATTTTAGGAAACTGTATGGAAGAAGCCTCAGGCACTCACAGATTGTGACACTGGACTTTGTTGTCCTGCCAGTCTTTTGTCTTGCTGCTCTCTGTAGCTCGTGGGATCTCACTCCCATCAGAGAGGTCAGTAGTGAATGAGCTCCATGGTCATAGTCAGAAGGACAATCCAGGAAGTTTTTTACCAGCTTGATAGTTTGTGTAAATTGCTGAAGATATGTGAATACCACCCTGGTGCTCTTTAGATGGGCAAGATAATGGTGCCAGCAACAGAGAGGCAGCAGCCAAGAGGTTCTGTGACCATATCAGCATGAGGCTGAGCTGATAAGCAGCAGTCACATTGGTCCCAAGCTCCACTCCGACTAATTTATTGCCCTTCCAGATAAATGAATTTTCATTCTTAATACCTGGTCGGGTATTTCTCTAGTGCACTGCAGTGTGTTCAGAGGCTGGGTAAAAACACTGAAGTGAATAAAGGCACTGCTGAGACTACACTGACTGCTCCAGTGGTTCCAGCATTCAGCATCCCCCACACTGGTTGTATCCCCCACACTGGTTGTATCCCCCACACTGGTTGTATCCACCATACTGGTTGTATCCACCATACTGGCTCTGCCTGACAGCTCTGAAACTTCCTGACAGGGGGGCTCTGGACAGATGGAACCAAAGACATTGCGTCTGTGCAATTGCCTTAACAACCAAATTTGTAATCACTGCAAACAAGGAAATTGGGTTTTTGTGGCATGACCTATTTTATGTAACAACAGTAATTATGTTTTCATCTGTTAATTCTTCATTGCTCAAATCCTGTATCAATTTTCTGTTATTTTACCTGGGTGGTGGAGAGTTACCTGGGTCAACACTCCCTCCTTAAATATTGCCATAATATTAGCACTTTTTTTAAATGTTTTGAAATCTCCTCAGTATTCCAGACTTGCTGAAATGAGCATTAGTTAACTAATCATGTTGAGTTATTTATTTCTTATATGATTTATTTAATAATTTTTGTTGTGTGGTTTTCAGTCACTATGTTTTCAAAAGCACAAGTACTTGCTGAAGCCTTTGTACTTTGCATCAACAGCTTGTCTTCATCTTGTAATGTTCCCTGACTTCATTATTGGCCTCTGGCCTGGCAAAAGTGTATTTCCTACTCTTTAGCTTCCTTTACAAGTTTTCTGCATTTTCTCACCTCCAACAGTTATTGTTTGTTTTCTCTATTTTTATTGCTATAGTTTTTATTGTTGCAGTCTCTTTTTCATCTTCATTATGACTTTAAAGCATTGTTATAATTTGCTACTGATGTTTGCAGACATTTCCCTAAATCTTGTTAAAGCAAATTCTTCAACCTTTACTTTTCACCCTAATCTCAATCCCCCTCCTTACACCCATTTTTCTCAACTCAGAGAAATTGGCACCTTTGGGCAGCAAAGAATACATGTCCTCACACTCTGACCTGTTCTCTCCTATGTTCTTATAAGGGGTGTTGAGACACTTTAAACCTGGCTGCGGGGGTTTCCAGGGTGCACAAATCCAGCTCCAACTGCCTAAAGCAGTGAATTCTTTAGAGGAAAGGATCAGCTGTGCATGCAAGGGTCACATGTGATATTTTTGCTTTAGGAATGCTGTTGTTTAATTTACTATGAGTGCTTTTTGTCCTCTCCAGGTTTTAGTTTTAGGAATTGTGTTCTTTTCCTTCCAGGTTCTTTGCATCCTTTGAAATACACTTTGTATTTCCCAAGAAGAAAAATTCTTTTCTGTGATTAAAGCTTTAAACAACCAAGCCCATACACTTATATGTAGTGTGTATGTGTATGTAAAGTGTCTATATATAAACATATACGTTATCTATGTGTGAGTTGTGCAGTGTATACTGAGAGAACCTGTTTGTATTTCAAATACAGCACAAAAATACAGAGCTCAATAACATAGTGGGGTAGTAGCAAAGTGAGTGTTACACTGCTGTTGCTAAGTGAGATTGGACAGATGTTACAAAGAGTACAATTAATACTCTGCTCATGTCCCTAAGCCAGAAAGAGGTTTAAATATAATTAAATCATATTTAATTCCTGAGAAATTATATGGTAGAAATTAACCCAGAATTAAAGATTCCATGAAAACAGAAAGAATTTGGCTAGTCTTAATAGAACAAAACCTCTATTACATTATCCAAAAAATGCTTGAAAAATTAGCCCAGGACACAGACCTGTGTGTGAAAACCACAGGAAAAGGAGACACTATTATTCAGGAATTAGCTGAACACCAACTGGGACCGACTGGATCACTCCTCCAACAGCTCAAAGTGACCACATTTACCACCTCAAACTCATGTTTTCCATATTTCTTATGGCTATGTAAATCAGGAAATGTGGTTGACCTGCATAAGACATCCATCAGATCAAGTTGGGAGTTAGGTGATTACCGGGAAGGGCACGTGTTGTTCCCAGAGCTGCAGGCAGGGAGCTCAGGGAAAGGCTGACAGAGAATGGTGGCCTTGTTGACCTGTTCTCCCTCTTGCTCCCCTAAATGTGAGTGTTTTTCCCCCATCTGAGGACATTGTTTCATTGGTATTGATGCAATATTTTGCTTCTTGCTGTGCTGTGAAGAGTAGTTTTGTAAAAGTTTTTTCCCTATCAATTAGTATTGAGTGAATTGCTTATTACTTCAATATTTGCTGAGTAGGTTCCAGGCGGGACAATTTCTGAGTGTGTTTTGCTTGAGCAGGTAAGTCAGGCTGTACCTGAGCAGGCTGCAGAGTTTGATTTCAGATTTGTTGCTTCATGGGCACTGTATAGATTTAGAGAATCCCAGAATGGTTTGGGTTGGAAGGGACCTTAAAGCTCATTCCATCCCACGCCCTGCCAGGAGCAGGGACACCTTCCACTAGACCATGTTGCTCCAACCTGGAACAGTTCCAGGGATGGGACAGCCACAGCTCCTCTGGGCAACCTCTGCCAGCATCTCCCAGCTGTGTGTGCCTGGTAAGGAGCAAACAGAGTGAACCAGACCTCGTTAAACCTTAGCAAAACACAGGTGTAAAACTCATCATCTGCGATCATGGAGAACTCCGTATCCATGAGAGCCTTCCTGCCGTGGTCTTGCTCTCCTATGGAGCGAATAAATTAATCAATAATAACAGCTTTTTTAAAGCACTGGTTAGTTTAAAAGCCTGAGGAGAGAATGACTCTTAATATAATTAGATTTCCAGCTCCAGTTTCCAGGTTAGGATATTATGGACACGTCTGTTCCTATCACATTTGCTTTGTGGTTCAGTATGAATTTTCAATAGATGACTTTGTGATAAGAAAGCAGCAATTCAGATGCAATTATATAAACAGTAAGATCAGCCTGGAATTAGCCTGGAGAGTATAAAGCACACACAGAGCTTGTGCTGGGTCACTGCCTCTCCCAGCTCAAGGCAGAATCAGGTTCCTGTAATAGGGAAGAATTCTGCTGACAAGAGGTTGGTCTTTCCAGACTGGTGGTGTTGCAGCTACAGGGTAAACCAGCCTGTGTAATGGATGGCTTTGCTATGGGAAACTGGGAGCTAGAAGAGACTAGAGGGTGATGTCCAGATGTTGGTAGATACTGTCATTTAAAGTTTGTCATTTAGAGGCTTTAGAGTCATTCCTGAAATTGTCTTGGAACTAATTAAGGCTTTGTTCTTGGGATCCCCCCGCAGGTCTGAGAAATGAGGTCAGCACAACAGACAGATAAAGCAGGATTCATTGAGTTGAACTCTTTGCTGATATTCTTTATTGTAATTTGCTTGAATCTACTATTTAATTCTTGGCAGTGTTCCCATCTCATCACGCCTCTAAGCCACTGGAAATTGAAAAATCCAGTTTTATGCCTGATATGCACAGCCTTGTCTTTTTCTCTCTTTAACATTTTATAAGATGCTTTCTTTAGAAAATTACTTTAAAACAGTGAGATTATTTTAATATCTCTGGTTAATTCTAGAGCTCATGTTCTCTTACATGTCACACTTTCAAATCTTTCAGCTCCTGTTATTTGCTCTGTGTCAGGATTTTATCACTCATTAGTGAGAAGTTCCATGTAATACGCTTTAGTGGGGGGAAAGTGAATTTATTCTATGTTGTTAATGGCCTCTTTGCCCATGTTCTCTGTTTAATGGTCAATATTATTTCAGTAAGGTCTGAGATTGGAAAGAAATTGTCAGGCTGTAGCTAGAAATGTTAAGATTACTCCAAGTCTGTGACTGTCTTGGCTGTTCCTGTTGAATGCTGAGGACAGGGCTGGAAGGCCTGTCCCATTTTACCTGTGGTTTGCTCTGTTCTTCCCCATCCAGCATGAGTCCCTTCTTTGTAATGTCTCTCCTCTTTGGCCTGACTTTCGGACAAACAGCATCACTTTGTGCTCCTTCTGAGTACACAATCCATGTGGAGAAACGGGAATGTGCCTATTGCCTGGCCATCAACACCACCATCTGTGCTGGATTCTGCATGACTCGGGTACGAAGCACTGCTCTGCTCTAGGCAGATGTTTCTGTAACAGCCACCACTGCAAACCAAGGGTCTGTTCTGCCAGAAAATAGTGTATAAATGATTTCATTCTAATAGAGTTCATCACAGGCAGAAAAACTGCACTGTCACCATGTTTTCAAGTTAGTTTTTTGCAAAGGTATGGATGAAAAATGCCAAGCCTCTGAAACTATGGAGTTGACAACACCAGTGGCACAGCAGAGACCTGACTGCTGCTGCCACTGCAGAGCCTCTGTGGGCAGTTTTTGAGGGTAGGATGGAACAGGTGAGGGGCAGATTATATTGGGTCACTCTTAATTAATGTAAATAACTTAGGTAACTTCTGTTCCCACTGCTGCTATCTCAGCTGGCTGTGGGGACAACTCTGCTGCAGCCACACCACTGCACACAACTTCACTGTTCAACACAGCATTTTGAGTTCCAGCTTGGACAGCAGGAAGCCAAAAGAGATCACAAAGCACAGGGAACACTCTGAGCCAAGTGGATTAGTTAAACCATAAAAACAAGGTGAATGTATCTGTGTGGAGAGGGAGCCCCGGTCACAATCAGAGCTCTGAACTGAGTAGTGCCAGAGCCAGGCTCAGTGTATGAGTTTTGGTCTCTGCACTTCACAGGGCATTCTGACACACGAGTGCTTCTGTGAAACAATACATTTCTCTTCCCTTTGTAGGACAGCAATGGCAAGAAGCTGCTCCTCAAGAGTGCTCTGTCCCAGAACGTGTGCACATACAAAGAGATGCTGTACCAGACAGCACTGATCCCGGGCTGCCCTCACCACACCATCCCCTACTACTCCTACCCCGTGGCTGTGAGCTGCAAGTGTGGCAAGTGCAACACTGACTACAGTGACTGTGTCCGTGAGAGGGTCAGGACAAACTATTGCACTAAGCCACAGAAGCTCTGTAACGAGTAAAGCTTTCGTGGGATGTGGGTGAAATGTACTGCTCTGCTCACACCTGAACAGAAATAAAAAGAGTACTCCGTATTTGGTTTGCAAACTGGTGTGCACAAAGATTTATTCTGAAGGTGTATCATTAGTTGCTTCAATTAATTGGGTGTTCTGAGACAGGCAGAAAAGAACCATAAAGGCTGCATGTTTGCATTTAGAACCCACATGAGTTTACTTTGGGGAAGAAGGAGACATGACTGTGTGGATTTATCAGCCTTTGCCTATAAATCCCAAATATTTTGTAAACAGATGCTCAAAGATTCAATATATTGACATATTTCAGAATTTGATATTGATTGATTTCAGAGTTCACATATTTCACTTGATAGATTTTGGAGTTAAAAAAGAGGCCACATACATTCTTGGTATTGAAATTTTAAATAGATTTTGACACATACTTACAGCCTTCAAATTAGCAACAGTATTTTTCCATCTATGTAATGTTAGTTTAGACACTGTAGATCTGAGTCCTCCCTGCTATTGTCCAGTATGACAGCTGGTGTGGGGTCAGTAGCTCTGACCAAGGAAGCTGTGACCGGTCCAGAGAGATGGTCCCAAAAAGAATCTCCTTCCCGAGGCCCGGTGTCTTCCCTCAGCTGCTGGCCAGGAGGGCCCATGCAGAAGCTGTCAGCTCTTTAGTGATTGTCAGCTCGTGATTCCAGCTCAGCTCTGCAGGGCAGCCTCCAGGCCAGACCAGGGAGAGAGAGACCAGAGGCCCGTGTAGCTGTTCTGCACCAAGGTAGCTTTATTGGTCCGTACTCCAGCGGAGGCCAGGGACGGGCTCCCTCTGCCCTCGCAGGCACAGGGGATTAGCTTTACAGGGATACAGGGGGCGGGTGTCAGAGGGTAAAGGCCAATGGGTTACAAAAGATCTGCATTGGGTCTCCCAGAGGATTCTGGGTTTGTCTTCTTCTTGCCCTAAGTGCAAAAGTGGTTGCCTTTCCAGGAGAGTTCCTGCTGGGCTATTGCTCAATCTCCTTATCTCAGCAGACGTCCCTCCAGGGCAGTGGCTGGGCACACCCTACAGTCCAGACCTGTGTTTATTGGGAATGCTTCTCCATGGCTCTACACGAATGGCATAACCTCCCCCTTTCCTGCTGAAATACAGTTTGAAATACACTTATCTCTGTGAGCACTGAGGAATCACTGAAGCTTCAAAACTTTTTGCACTGTTCTCCACAAGGGGAGTGTGGTGCCATCAAACTGAAAACAAAACTCAAAAAATCCCCTTTTTCCTCACAGGTCAACAGGTCCCCTGGGAGTGGAAGGAGAGCTGAGCCCACCCTGTGTGCTGAACATGCACAGGTGAGAGGTGCAGAGCCAGGAATAAAGGAAAGTAATGCATGTAATTAAGTCAACTAACAACTGCTTCCTTTCCACTGAGATTGTAGCTCCCAAGAAATTAGATATTCCATTCACATTTTGCTTGAAATAGTAAATAAAGGAACCAGAATTCACAGGATACAAATATGAAATTTAACATTCTTAGAAAAGTCTGGCTTTCAGGATTGCAGTTTTCAACAAATGTTCCTGGAATCTGCTTCTCTATTCCGAACACCTTCATTTTATTTCATCTGCAGCAAAACCTGTGAGAAAGACCAAGGGAACCTGCTGATGCCCCCCTGGAGTAGGGGTTTGGACCAGATGAGCTCCAGAGGTCCCTTCCAATCTCAACCAATCCATGGTAATTTGAATATGTGTCATGGATTCTACACAAGGTATGAGCTGAAATTATCATGTGCATAATTTGGTGATAAAGAAATGCCTTCACAGGCAAGGTTTGAAAATTTTTATTCTCCAAAAATACATTTGAAATTTACAGAAAGCCCAGAGCATCTGCAGGAGCAGTGGGAGCCCTACTTCTGTAAAACTGATCCCTTACACTTATGGTGTAGACGATCCAGTTACGGCTAATTTTGTACAAGACTATTTCTAAAACTGTTTGGAGCAGGAAAGGTGAGTTACAAGTAAGTTACAAATGTTTTCTGGTGGTGAGAAGTCTGGTATGCCCAGCCCCTTCTGTGTATGACACAGAGGAGAGCTGTGGTCTCCCAAGCTCTCAAAGAAAGAGCTGCAACGTGAACTGCTGCTCTCTAGTTGGTGAGGAGCACAGGAATTGTAGAAAAAAATTGGGAAAAAGTTATTTATTGAACAAAGCAGCCCTTACAGTATCTGGTAAATGCCAAAGAAACAAAGTGTTCAGCTTTAAGATCAGCCAGAGCTTTCGCAAGGTGTCTGGACTGTTAAAAATGTTATTTAGCCCAGGAAAATATAATTCTGTTTAATGTTAAGCAGCACTTGTACTGAGCAAAACATAAAAAAGGTACTTGGCCTACTTCAGTATCAGCAGCACTGCAAAGTTATTGTAATGTTCTTTATGGCCTGACAGATTTCTCTTCACTACAAACAAAAACCAAGTCTACTTTTATGGCTAATGCCTATGCAAAATCATTGAGAGAAAAATAACTAATGTGTCCTCTTTTGCACTTCAGAAAAACCCAAATTGGGACGTTTGCATTGGGCTAACATATCTACTTAACTATCCATTTCCATGCACTTGGAGGACTGTGTCCCTCTGACCTTTAAGCAGATTTCATGTTCAACTTTAAGACCCCCATGTTCAGTGGTAAATCCCTGTTAAGGTGATGATTCCTTACAGACAAGAGTTTGTTACCTTCCATTTATCCTAAGATTCTTTTCACAGAACCGAGGGATGGATTTGCAGGCAATCCAAACACCTTTTGTCCACATCTCAGTCCCGGTGGGGAGATCACAGAACGGGCTGGGGCGCCACGGGGCTGGAGCCCCGGCTGCTCCCGGCTCTCCGCGCCCGCGGCAGATGCTCAGAGAAGCGCAAACCCGAACGCATTAACATACGGAGCCCGGGGAAGGAGAAGGAGAGAGACGGAGAGAGACGGAGAAAGAACGAGAGAGAGAACGAGAGAGAACGAGAGAGACGGAGACAGAAGGAGCCCGCGGGCTCCGCACCCGCGCGGGGCTGCGGCGGCCCGGCCCGGCCCACAGGGGGCGCTGTGGCGAGGGCTCTGAGGGGCATCCCCGGGCACGGCTCCGCCATTACCGGCCCCGCGCTCCGCCCCGCGCCCGCCGGGCCGGCGCCGCCTCCCCGCGGAAAAGCGCCGCGCCTAAAGCGGCGTGGGCAGCATTTGTGAGGGGGATTCTGCCCGTGTGCCCTGCTCAGGTGAGACCCCACCTGCAGAGCTGCCTTCAGACCTGGAGAAGAGGAACTTCGGAGTGACGATACTGTGGCCTTCCAGTGCCTGAAGGGAGACTACAAGGAAGACAGGACAAGGGGGAATGGCTTCACACAGACAGTACGTTTAAATTAGATATTAGAAAGAAATTGCTCCCTGTGAGGGTGGTGAGGCCCTGGCACAGGGTGCCCGGAGAAGTTGTAGCTGCTCCCGAATCCCTGGAAGTGTCCAAGGCCAGGTTGGACGGGGCTTGGAGCAGCCTGGGATACTGGAAAGTGTCCCTGCCCAGGGCAGAGGGAAACGGGATGAGCTTTAAAGTCCCCTCCCGCCCAAACCATTCTGGGATTGTGGCACCGCCCCACCCGCAGCACGAGCAGCCAATCCCGGGCACGCGGGTGCCTGAGGGGAATTCCGGCGGTGCCGGTTCGGATCCTGACGGGTCCCGATCCTGTCCCGGTCCCCATTCCGGGGCCCTGCCTGCCTCGCTGGCCGAGGGCTGCTCCGTCACCTGGAGCCTACTCGGTGTCCTGGATGCAGCAGATGAGGCGGAGGCAGCCCCAGGGTGCCCTCAGGGCCTGGGGGGGCTCTGGCCGCGCGCATCGAGCTCTCTCCGGGAGTCGTTTATTCCAGGTTATTTTTATTAGGCAGTTGTTTCAAATTCAAGACACAAAACGCCACTTCGTAACACATCCTAGGGAATCAAAAGCTAATTTCAGCCACAGAGCTAAGTTTGTTTTCTCTCAAAGCAAGAGGTAATTCTGCCACAGACTTGGCAGCACGAACCAGTTCTGACCAAAATCAGAATTTATGCTCTACCGTACACGTTATCCTGGAAGTGGTTTGTGTTTTGGAGGACCTCGTGGCTGGAGCACCAATAGAGAGGAAAAAGATTGAAAAGCTTTATTTATGTACATTTTCTATGAACAGCATCGTGTGCTGTTAATCCGTAGCCTGCAAAGGCTGTACAATACAGCATTTGAGGGCTTAAGACAACTCAATTTCTTTTTCAAGACACATGAAACGTGTTTTGTTATAAAACTATCAGTATCAAGACAAGTGAAATACGACTCTTCCTTGTAGGGATGTCACAGGGCTGAGCTTCATCAGCTGCTGTGTGGTCTCTGAGAGGTACCAAAACTGGCTGAGGTTTCCCTGTGACAAAGGAAGCTCCCACTGAAATCAGTTACTTAGAAAAATTAGACAAGGGAAATGTGAATAAGGGATGTTTAGAGACACAATAAGGCCATCAGCAACTCACATCTTTATGCTTTAGAACAAACTTTGACAGGAGAACAAGATAAATGTGTTTGATGTGCTTTCAGAATTATCACCTGGAGGGATCTGATCTTTTGTCACTTTCCTCTGACACAGGCGCCAGGGACGGGATAAATGGGTATTTTTGCTGCCTTATGTGGCAGTAACTCTTTCAATGAGTTAAAAAATACCTTCAGTTACTAAGATGCAGAGAAAACTGCAATTATATTAAGCACCTCACAACAGCAGGAAACTACAAAAGACCTTTATCCCTGGATTCTGTTAAAGGCACTAGTATATGAATAACATGTTGATTTCCAGCTTAATTTATACCAATAACTTAGAGAACGAAACCAGTAACAGGTATTGTCCTGTTCCTGGTATGCAGTGCAAGTATCCCCTAGACCTAAATAACAGTAACCCTAGAGCTTCTGCAGGAATGCTCAGAAAATTAATGCCCTGTTTAGAGGAAGAAAAAAACAAATCACAAACCCCAAACACTTCAGCATAAAGTTTGGTGGTTCAAGTCTGAATTTACAGGTTTTTTTGTAACACTTTTTCCTGTTTTCTTAAGGCACGGGGGTGGTTTTGTACTTCTGGGGGAGTGGAGGGCTGGGGAAGCAAAAGCAGGTTCTGCAAGCTGCCTTGGCATTCAGTGCATCTCAAAGCAGGAGTGGGTATCTTCCAACTTACTCAAGAAATAATAAATAAAGAGATAAACTCTGGTCCTGTCATTACATTCTGGTGCTATGAATTTGAGGAACGAAACCCAATTATGTGTAGATGTGTTTAAAATGAATAGAATACTGTCATTATGATATGGACTGTAACAGAAGGAAATTGCTTTATTTGCAATCAGTTTCTATCCCTGTAGGGCAACAATCTTGGAACCTGAACCACTGGCTGTGTTGCTATTTTTACTGATCTTCCTGGAAAACTGGCTTGCTCTGAGTGGTAAAAATTATACTTTACAAGAGTTTCTTCTTTCTGCCACTACTACCTTGGGACAACACACCCCAGCTGGGCACTACCCCATCATCTCTTCAGAGCAGAACCATTGCAGGGACACAGCCAGGAGCACCTGGGAGCCAGGAAATTGCTTTGCTGGCTGCTGTGTTAAACTAATTTCTAAGTTTCAGCTTGAAACCCTCATGAATTTGCTGCCAGTGCCATTCTCCCAGCTGAGCCTTTCTTAGGAGCAAGCAGCAGATCAGGGCTGTTTCCTGTTCTGGTTCTTGCAGAATGAGGTCCCAGGCCCTGTTTTTAATTAACATCCATTGCTAATCAGCTGTGACAGAATTACATGAGCCCGACTCTTTCCTGGTGTGTGATCTCATGTGTCCCTGCCAGCCTAAAGCTCAGCCTGGGCATGGCTCAGTCGGCAGTGCCTGCCATGCCCAGCTCTTAGTGCAGTGCCACAGCTCGTGGTTGGAAGATTGGAAAAGAGAAATCCATGTAAAAGGCAGCAAGATGTGTCAACTAAATCAGATACTTGGAGGAGCAGCACTACCCCAAATCCTGAAGTGACAGAAAACTGATGGGAGTTTGAGTTTCTTTGGGGAATAAGAGATAAAAAATAAATAATAGGTAATGGGTGATATATCCCACACAAATGTGCACTAGAATACACGTATTTCCTGAAATTCCATTTTGTTCCACTGTGTTTCAGTGGAACAAAGACCCCATGACTTGTAAAGTCCAAGGCCTCTTAGACACTGGACTATTGCAATGTGTAGTTTAACTGAACTTCTCCCCATCATGTATGGAACAACTGCATCAGGAATCTAAACTGGTGATCACCAGATCTGCTGCTATGGGGGTATAGTTAGTGAAAAGCTGTTCTCTGAAATGGTCAATTATCTCAAAATTAAAAAATTAAAGAGATCCTGAGCCTTTGATGTAATTTAATTTTCTGGGGACAACCTTTCTCCCTTCTAGCCTGGTTCAAAAGGAACATTCTCTTATGAATAAATATGACAAATAGAAAAACTAAAATATAGAAACAAACTATGTAAACGCAAGCCCTGAGGTATTTCAAGCACACAGTGTAATTTTTATACCTGACATGCAATAAAGGTGCCAGTAAGAAAACTTACTTCATGGCTCTGTAAAAATGTCCCATCTTTCTTTCCTGCCTTCCGCCCCCAGGAAAGGGCGAGAGGTTGAGGTAAGAGCCCCGTGGAAGCTGTGATAGTCACAGAAGCAGAAACTGAGGATATTAAAGTGCTGTGTGTCTTTTTCTGACCACTTTCACTCTTTGTTTGGCTTCCACAGGCCAGTTAGATTCTCCAGAGATCTGACAAAGGGGCTGCTTTTCTGGACCTAGGCTCCACTCCTGCACCAGTTTGTAGCCACAGTGAGGCTTCTGGGACAAAGGGGCTGCTGAATGTGGATTTTAGTGGCCCCTTGAACTCACAGTTGGGTTTTTTGGTGTATCTCAGCCTAGCCTGGGAAGCTTAAGTACACTTTGCACTGCAGTTGGTCCCAAATGACTGCCTGGTCTTGCCAGCTTCCCACCTCTTTCCCCCTCTTTCTTTAGCCTGGATCTCCTTGGACATGTTTTCTCCCCCAGAGCTTTCTGCATTTGCATGAAGGGTCCAGTCCTACAAAAAATAAATACGCAGTCTCTGCATGACAGTGAAGTCAGTGGGTCTACTCACATGAACTGAAGTTTGCTGGAGCAGGCCCTTAGGCAGTAATTATTTTTTTAAATAAAGTCCAATTTTATTAGTTCTACTCTGTTTGGGCTTTGGAAAATAAAGTCACAAAATGGATCCTAGGTCTTACATTTTACAATGGCATTTGTTCCTCTGCTAATTCTTGGCAAACAGGGGCTCAGTGTGAGAGGGTTCCAAGCACTGTGTCCCTGTGGGATGTGCCCCTCCTGCACAGGGACACTCTGGATGCACACAAAACATGTGCCATTTGCACATACTTAATCTAGACAAGGTACTGCACATCCAGGGACCTGCTCACATGCATATGTATTTGTAAGGGGAGAGATGCATGTGCTTACATAAAGTCTATACAATGTGTAAACTCTTAATTGTACATATACATACATTAAAAATCAAATTAGTCTTAGATGCACCTTTGCTTTTTTTCATTAAAAAGGACATTTTAAACCCCTTTTTTTTGTTCACTTCAGTTTTACTGTAACTAATACAATTCACCTGATCACCTAATGGGATATTTTCCTCTCAGTATGTTAAAACACTGATTAAAATGCATTACAAATATTAAATTGGGTAGAAGAGCACTTCTTGTAAGCTTAGTCTGGAACTCCTGGGGCATAGTTGTGCAGTGACAGTTTTAGATCATTTCTCTCATGTTACGGATCGTACAGCACAGAACCATGCTGAATATCATGCCAAAGATCTAGAAGAGAAGGGATGTGATTTAGGGATCCACTTACAAAACAATTATAAAACAATTTGCATATCAGAACAATCTGAAGGTCCCTATGGCAGAGTAGTGACTGCTTCCATCTACAAACCCCAAAACATCAGACAATAAACATGGAAGAGGTTTCACTGATTTTATCTGCTCACACTGGTTTCACTGCTCTTTGTTCTAAATGTCTGGGCAAGCACAGCTGCCCCAAATATTAATGTTATTAACATCAATTTAAGTCACATCATAACTGTGACTATTGGTGGTATCCTAGTATTGCACCAGAAGGTTCTGCGTTTCAGAATGCTTCTACATGGAATATTACACACATTTGAGTAAGAGCAGAGGGTGATTCCAGAGTCGCTGGAGCTGGTGCTGAGCTCTTAATAGTTCCTGTGCTCAAGAGCAAGACTATACATTAAATCTATAATCCCACTCATGTCAGGAAACTTGTTACCTAGAGGGAATGATAAAAGCAGAGAACAGTGGGTGTTGCCAGAGGCTCTGCTTTCTTGCCACAGGCTGATTCTCCAAAGCAGCTCCCTCCTGTGGCTGCACTGCTAAGGGTGGGAGATGGGCAGTTAAAGCACTGGGTTCATGTCTCCTCCCCACACATCTCCCTAGGGACGGGCACAGCTGAGCTCTCACAGCCCTGCAAGTGGCGGAAACAAGCACAGAAAATTGTGCAGGTGCATTTCTGCTGCTGAAGAGGTTGTGGTCACTTCAGGACCTTCGCTGTGTCTGAGGTGGGGATCCAAGGGGAGATGATCCCGGTTCTGGTGTGTCCTTGATGTTATTGAACTCTGTCCCACCCTCGTTGCCTGGCTGTATTTCTGAGTCCCTTCATGTTTCATACAAACCCCAGGATTGTTTAATCCACACACCATCCACACACCATGGTTTCTGTTACTCGCAGAAACCCTTCAGCTGCTTTTCACTGCCCACATAAATCTGTGAATGTCCTGCTCTTCCCAGCAGCTAAAGGAGTGTTTCTTTACTAATATTATGGTTCCTCATGCTGCTGGTGTCTGAGTCTGAAGGAAGTCACAGCACAGACGTGCTGGAAAAAGCTTTGTGCTAAAGCCTGGTGAGCCCCAGCCTGCCGGTCCTGCTGTGTCCTTGGGACAGGGTGACATCTATTGGTCACAGCTCTAGTGGGTACTCTCTATTCCTATGAAAACTAAGGAATGTATCCTAAAGAATTTAAAGCATCAGCCTGCAGTTGTTTTGGAATATATTAAATGCTGCTACAGCCTTTTGCTTTTCAGTTTGGCTCATGTGCACTCTGCTTTCCTACTATTGCAACAAAAGATTACCATTACTTTGGACCCTCTCTAAGGACACAAAACGAACTTGTAAAGCAGTCACCCAGCTCTGCTTGCGCTGATGGGGGCAATTCCCAGGGAGAAGACACACTGGAAACGATAAGAACTGAGGAATCTCACCAGTTACTGCAAAATACCTTCCACAAAGCTTGGAATAAAGGACAGGGTACTGGGCTCAAGGAGAGATTTGAGAACATGGATTTACTCACTGTGATGCTAGCAATTGCAATTCCAACAATTCCAACTAAGCGCAGATTAGTATCAATTACATTCTGAATTTCAACCAGGCAGTCCTATTAAAAATAAAATTAAAATTTTTTTTTATTCCTGAAAATCTTTATTTCAATCAATTCTATCAGCTGTTCTTACTGAACAACAGATAAACATGAAAATATTAGTGCAGTCACCATTCTAATTCCTGAATCTAAACCTTGGGTTTTGTTGGTAATTTTCCAGTATCTTCCATTTTCTAGTGAGGCATCTGTACCTCTTGCCTGGAAAGGCTGACACATGCAAGTAATTTTCTTACACTCGGTTTTCCCTAAATTTAAACTCCTTTATATAACAGGCCATGCTAAATCAGGAGGTTTGGTGCTTCATTTTGACATTGTACTCACAAGCAGATTCGAGAAAAGACAGAAATTACAGAAATATCTTTCTTAACACCAATGAGGTTTCTAGTCTGGAGGCTCCATGCTTGACTAAGGTGGGCACTTTGCAAAATTCGGCCTCCACGGGGAATTTGGGGTCCTGTTCTGTTACCTCCTTCTCCCTTTTCCTTTCAGATGATGTAATATTGTTTCAGCTGCCATGGAATGCCACAAACAGGCGTCACAACTGAGGGCAATATGACCTCCAGCTTCATTCTGCCTCCACTCTGCTCCATTCCATAAGGAATTTCATGCTGGAATTTGCAAGGTAAAAAGGAACTTCTTCCTTTCTTTTACTAACAGAATGTCTCCAATTTTACTAAAGAACTGACAGGAAAAGTGATTAGAACAAGCAGGACAGAGGACACTTGCCTTTGGCAGCTGGATGTTCTCTGGACAGGGTAATCCTGTTTGTTGTTCTACATTACCTTTACCACAGCACTGGAGCTGAATGAGAGAGAGATGAAGGATCAAAGAGGGGAAAACCACAGACTGTTTCATACTGAAAGTCAGTTATTACTTTCATACTGAAAGTGAGACAATAAACAACTAAAAAAAAAGAATCTGTACAGATCAAGTAATAACCTTATTCTCTATATTTAAACTGCTGTTTCTGGTAGAGTTCCAACTGCGTGGGACAGAATTCTCAAAAATTAGTTTCAATTGTCTGAGGCCACAGCAAACAGCCATATTTGTATTAACAACAATGTCCAGAAGGGATTTTTATTATGGTATTTCATAACAAAGCAAACAAGTGGATTTGGGAAAGGCAGATCCCTGGCTTGCAAGAAAACAGGAGTTGTTAAAGGGAGAATGCAGAAAGTTCAACTATCACATAGAGAATTATGGGCAATGCACAAAAGCTACAGCAGAGAATGCTGGAATTTTATTTCTGACACAACATCGTGTTGGCTTTGGAGGCAGTAATAAATCAGAGTTTCAGAGGGTTTGTTTTTCCTGTTTGCCTATCTCCCACAAAATGCTTGGAATTCCTCTTTGGGTCAGAAATAAGAGCTATGGGAGAAGGACAAAAGGGTCTGAGGTTGTGAAATGTTTGTTCTAAAGAACGTGGGAATTGCTGTAAGGAGCAACAAAGCTTGGGCTTGCTCTCCATGGGAGGCAGTGTAGATCCAGGATGGACACAAATAGGATTCAAGAAGTCACAGGTTGTAATTCTGATTCAGACATTCACTTTCTGGGTGGCCTGAACTGTGTCACACATGTGCTTTTGGTCTTTCACCTACATAGTTCAACCAGAGACAGGATGTGCCCCACTGTAGGTTCTAGGTCACAGGTCACATTTTCTCTAACAGATGCAGAGGGATGCAGACGTTTCTCCCTCTCTCTGCATTTGTGAGTATTTGCCCGTGGATTGCAATATCCAGAAGGGTCATAACAGTCATTTCTTCTGAACACAAAGACCAGAAGCATCAGAAATTTCAGAGCCTAATTGCACTTTCAAATGTAGAGATCCGAAAACCAGAATTCCGACAGAGCCCTCAGGAAACTCTCAGGGCTGTCAGAGCCTCTGACTTGATTTTAAGCACATTTAGTTCTATTTTTCCATACCTCAGAGGGAGGAATTCTGGATTCTGATGGGCAGTGTGACAGTGGAGCAGTGCAGTGAGGTGTTAAGGTGGAGGAGTACTCACAGCCACGTGGTAGCGATAGATGGTACTGTTGACCTTCCCCACTGGGTTTTTCAGGTAGTCCTCGTAAGCATCATCATAGATTTTCTGGGCTTCCTGTATTGCCTGCAGAAATCAGACTTTCTCAGTGAGCTGCAAATCAGTCTTACCCCCAATCCAAGACTTTCACTTTGTGTCCTCAACCTCCAGGGCAAAAAGTTGTGCCTGGTAAACAGGTATGATGACTCAAAAGCCAGGAGGGTTTGTGGCCTGGTGGCATTCAAAGGGTCAGAATGTTCATAGGCTCTATTCTGTGCTTTGGTTAAACACCCTAAGCTGGGGAAGTCCAGTGCCTGAATTTGTTTGCCTTTTTCCCAGGCAATACCCTCTTTTCATACAGTTCCCCTTGATGTTCCTTCAAGGCTGAACCACACCTCCACTTTTTCTTAGACAGAGAAGGCAAAAACTTCATCCTATTCCAAACTTGTGATAACACAAGCTCTCACTGGCTCCAGATAAGAATGTCAGAGAGTCTTCCTAGGAAAAGTCTCCTGGAAAGCTTTCCTATGGAAGAGCCGTGGGCACTGGAATCCCTAACTACCCCATTATTACATTAGAGGCTGTTTGCTACTTACCACTTTCTTTCCTATGAAGGCAAATACTCCAGCAGTGACCTCACCTGCAAATATCACCAACAGGCAAGCAAAGAACTGCAGAGGAAGGAGAGAATCTCACATGAGTGTATCTTGTTCACAGGGGCTGGCAGCCAGCCCCTTGTCCTCCTCAGGCCTCAACACCCCACCCTGAACTAAAGCTACTGAGGAGGCCAAGGCAGATTTCTTGTCATATTCAAACAAAGGGGAAATAGCAAAGATGTGGCTCAGAGGGAGCTTCAGGAAAATCAGAGGGTAATTCCAGGGAATACATCACAAGGGACAAACAAGGGCACCTCTACATGTATGCCAGCTCTGCAGTAGCATGGTGGCTACTGAGTCCAGAGAAACTGGATTAGCCAATAAAAGGACATAAGACCTTTCAGGTGTAATGTAAAGATCTTTCCATTAATGACACCAAGCATTGAATGCTTTGGATGGTTTTCCTGCACAGCCCAGGCCCTGGAAACCTTTTACTCACTGTTCCAATTAAGCACTGGGACTCCCGCGCTGCTCCACAGCACCCGAAAAATCCGACTGCCGACATGATGGCCCCTGCTCCCACCAGTACATAGAGTCCTGTGGAAAATCAGGGCCAGCAACAATTTGAGAAGGCTTCTCTCCCCAAAGCCTGCTACCTATTTCATCAACCCCACCCACTTATAGCCAACAAGGTCGTTGGCTCTCACAAAGCTGGTTACACAGAAAAGGTTCTCTGACCACAGGAAGAGAGCAATGCTTTACTCAGAATTCTTGGAGAATTAAATAAGACAATGTGAGATCAGCTCAGTTGGTTAGAGCATGGTGCTAAAACCACCAGCTTTGCAGGTTTGATTCCTGGATAGGCCATTCACTTAAGAGTTGGACCTGATGATCCTTGTTGGTCCATCCCTTCCAACTCAGAATATTCTGTGATGAGAATCTGTGACTTCCACCTTCCAAATTTCCTGTCCCAGGGACAGCTCAGCACAAGAAGAACAAACCCATCCAGAACCCCCTTACACCTTTGTAATAAGCAATGTATGGCAATAAAACCCAGGCATGGCTAGAGGGCTTATTTCTGGGAAACCTGGGGCTGGAAATGTGTTGTACTGCTCTGCAGGGGGGAACTTAAAGGAACATGGGAGATGGCAACATAGCCCCATACAGATCTAGGACCTCAGCTGTAACCTGACATCTAGAAATGCTCATATTCCACAGTTTTTTTGGTTTTGTTTTTATTTTTTTGTATGGGCTTTATCTAGGACAAAAGGAAATCAGAGCACAGTTTTTCTTTCCTCACTTGCAAATGTACATTTTTTGATCTGTGCTTAGGCAACACACGGGTTCCCGTGGGGGTCAGCTCCCACCAGACCACAACCACTGGGGCTGTGCCTTGGCTCTGGTACCATGTTGGTATAATTCTAGCCCTTGCCCTGTGCAGGACGTGCAGAAATCTGCTGTGCCAAGCCACTGCTGGGGAAAAGAGCTTCATTTTTCTTCTCCTCGTGTCCTCCCTGGTGAGGGGACAGTGGAGCTGCAGGCAGAGTGCACTAGAGGGCACAGCGAGCCTTGCTCCCAGCCTGGACTACCCAAACTTCCAATGAGAACCTTTAGTGTGCTCAGTTACCAGTGTAAACACTATTATAAAATCCGACCCAGGGTTAGCAGAGCTGCTGGAATTTGCTGTTAGCAGGCCTTGTGTAACCTAGACTAGAAAATCTTACAGACGGCAGTTTGCAATTGCTAGGAAAATGTAAAAACAGTCAATGTTTGAGTGCAGAGCTTCCATCCAGCTACTCTGCCTCGCTGATGCAGCCTGCTCATGGAAGGCAAACAAACTTCTGCCTGCTGCCCATTCACTGCTACATCACTCTCCAGTCTCTGTATCTATCCCATTTATTGTGATCTTTCTCCTCCCCTCCCTCCTTCTGCCCCAGTTCATACTAAGAAATAGACTCTGCTAAATAGCAATAACACAATTACCAGTAATATGGCTTTGCCCTACTAATTGTAGTATCCGTGGTGCTGGGGGGATGCTGCCTGCTGACTGCGTTGGCAGTTCTTATTCCATGGTTTTCTGGATTTTTAATAATCAGCCACCTGTGAGGACGAGCCACCACTAGGACTGAGCATTCTTCAGGCTGATACTTGTACACATATTCTCAGCACTGGTTTTTACTGATGTACAAAGATATTTATGGCTCAGGGGAGAAAGGTCAGCCAGCCCTCGTGGAAGATGAATTGGAAAAGACAGAAAACCCTCTCTCAGGTGCAGAACCTGGTGCTCAACGGCCAAACACCAACACTGCCATTTCCTGAGATCTCCACGGTAACAAACACAGGGCAATTACAAAGATGTTTCCTGGACGTTTTCTGTGTGTCACTCCCTGCTCCCGTCCCTGTAATCATTTATCAGGCCACTTCACAAAGATAAATTTGAGTAAGGAGACAGGAGAGGACCGGTTTTTTTTGGTATTTGCAGCTAGGAAAGACAAAGCTCGATGAGCGTCGGGGGTGAGACCACTTTCAGGGATTTGGGTTTGCATTTGTCAGAGAAACAGCTTGAGCATTTCACTCGCATGACTCAGAGCTAAACCACTACCTCAATCAGAACTTCCCTTTTAAGGCGTGTTACAGGAAGAAAGCACCACTCACTAAACAAAGCCGAACCCCACAGCTGAGCCAGCCAGGAGTTTAAATCCACCTTCTTCCATCTTCTGCTCAGGAGAGTTCGTCCCACTTTGTCCTTTCTCAGCCTGGGACTACCACTTGCTGATACCCAGCTATTTCTAGATGGAAAATAATGTTGACACTTAAAATTTCCACGAAAATAAAGATATTTTTACTTTTCTACTATATATACACACATGTAATCTTTCACACAGGAATGAAACTTGTGATTTTGGGGTTGTCCTGAGGCCAGGACTTGGCCTCGATGATCCTTGTGGATCCCTTCCAACTCAGAATATTCCATGAGACACATGAAGAGTACCTTGAAAAAAAATTCAAAGGGGCCAAGTTATTTCTCAGCTTGCACTGAGAGGTTTCCCAGCACCCACATCCAGGGATGCTCAGCAGATGATGACTTCCAGGAAGGATATCTGTCAGAGACTGAAATGTTACAATTTATGGCTTAAACATCTTCATGAAGGACTTTTGCCTATTATAGCAAAACTGTATTACAAAAGCTGCAGAAAAGACTACCACACCCTGACTAAGGCCCTACCCTGCTCACTCCTCGAGATAAGATAAAGGGACTCAGGTCTGGGGATACATTCACAGAGGGATCAAGCCCAGCTCTTCCGGGCTGGAGACCGCAGCCCCAGAGCTATCAGCTGCCAGGCTTGCACAGACCCTCGCACCAAAGGCTGGCGGGAGGAGAGACTTTGGGTGTGTGGTGAAAAAGCCTCTGGTCCAAGGCAGTGAATGCCCATCCTCTGCAGTGCTGGGGAACTCAGCTGAGGAGCCCTTCACTCCAGGAGAAGCCGCATCCCCGTGAAGGACAGAGGAGATGTCATGGCCTGTCAAAGGCCCGCCCAAAGGTGTCCCCAGACCCTGCACCAGAGCACTGCACAGGATGCAACAGATCCACAGTGTTGCGAGGGGCAGTGTCAAACGCAGCCCCACTGAGGAGGCACGGGGGTGTTACCACCTGGCCCAAAACGTTTATTAATTCACTGGATTTTATACTTTTTGGTGGCAGCAGCGGGGGACCCTCACCCTCAAGAAGAGCAGATGGAGGGGAGCAACAAGACATCGTTGGGACCCCTGGAAGGGTGATATGCTTCTACCTAACCCCTGACACCCCCCCCTCCCCGCTTTTTCTATTTCTTCCTTTTCTCCTTCTTTCTCTTTGCCTCTTTTACTATGAAATAAAATTTATCAATTTTTTGGCACCAAACATCTAACCTTGTTTGGTTTTAATAATGTTTTTTGGGTATATTTCGAACCTTTCTGGGTTCGATCTGTTTTATTCACAGACTTAGTTTACTTTGGTCTTCTGTGTTTAAATCGGTTCGTAACGATATCAAAGCAGTAGATGCAGAAATATCCTGGATGGTGTAAGACAGGGATCTGGTATTTCTTTTCCTAGTGGGCTGTACACAGCAATGTAGGCATGATCACCTCAAATTCTTAATAAGAATAGACCTAAATTTTAAATGAGACTCTCTAGAGAGAAGAAAAGCAAAGGGTGGCAATGTATGGCACACAGCCCTTGGATCTCAGCCTTACCTAAAGCCATCAAGCACTGAGAGCTGTCAGGGTCACCAGCGAAAATCCAGACATTGGGTGGTGTTAATATCACACCCTGCCTTGCAATAGTATCCAGTGTCAGAAGTACCTCAGCTTCACTAAAACCCATTCCTTCCCAAAAAGCAGGATGGAAAGCCTTAATCAGCTTCTATTCATCAGCACTTCCATTGTAAAATACAAAGCCTTGGCATGGCCTCCAACTTGGCATCTACAGCACAGTAGGGAAACAAAAAAAGACAGTTTATAGCCACAAAATGGAACAGGTTTGAGAGCTACAAACTGACACAAAAGATTCACCACAAAGCTCAACATGGCAAAAAGAAGTGTGTGAGTCAGATCAGGGTAGAGAGCTTGTTTTGGTGAGTGGAAAATGATGAGAGGACTGTCCAGCTGCAGCTTTTTGTGCAGCAGAAGGGAAAAAGTACAAGGTAGAAAGGAAGCAAAGGTTTGTGGCCTTTGTGAAATTTTTCCTCTCACCTCTTGTTGCCTCTGTTCATTTCTGCAATTCTGGCACTTCGATCTGTGTGTGCTAATGAAGAGGAGAGAAGGTTTGACACCTAAATTGAGAACAGGGAATGCAGAGAGCAGGAATACTGCTGTGACATTATGGAGGGCAAAACTGGCCCCAGTGACAGAGCTCTGCCATCTGTGATTGCCCACACTTGGAATATTTATTCCACTCGCATTCAGGACCCACAAACAGATCACTCTCAGCCCCTGAATGCAAAGGGATGAAGAGGCACATTCCAAAGATTAAAATCCATGTGTAAATCCGACAGAAAATTGGTTGACTTAGGCAGACACAGCCAGTGCTCTGATTACTGAGGGGGTTCTGGAGGAAATAGGGGCTTCTTTGTAACCACAAGAGGATGAAAAACAACGTGTCACAGGACTGGGGATTTTTGGACAGAGCCTATTCTCTTCATCTTTTTTTGCGAGGAAATATTGAGGTTTTGGGGTGGTGGTTTGTTTGTTTTGCTGTGCTGACCCACCCCCCCACACAGCTTTTTATAGGTGTGAAGAGAAATGAAGACTTCTCCTTTTAGCAGTGAGTCAAGTGAGAGAACACCTGGTAACAAATTGATTTCCCTTCTGGCTGTAAAGTAGTGAGTGTAAGAGGGGGAAGCCCCTTCTTCTGCCATTGTTTTATTTTGCAAAGACAAATTTGGAAAGCCATAAAGCAGCAGGTTTTCTGTATATTTGATTTTTTGATTCATCCCATGGGGAAAATCATTATTTCCTGAAAGGAAATTGTCAACTGGGGGGTATTCCGTGTGAAAATTCCTACAGGAGGGATTCCCATTTTCTAGCAGACTCTGCTTTGCAATTACAAGGGGAATTACAATGTCACTGGCAATCTCCTGTGGCTCCCAGTAGTGAAGAATGGCAAATCCACAACTCAGCAGATCTCTGGATCAGCCTCAGTGCTCGTGGCACAGAGCTCTTCCTTAAGATACTGTTTCCTCTGGATATCTAGACACATCTCCTTGGGCTGTACTGGGAGACAGCAGATCTGTAAGTGTGAAAAAGCACCTTAAAAAGGACCAAGGTATTCTGTGTGTTATTTCCGAGTGAACAAAACCTCTGTGATTAGCAATGATACAGAATTCCATTGCTTTAGACCAGATAGAAGAGAAGGACGGAATTTTACTGGCTGCAGTGTATCTTTATGTATATCAAGAGTGAGGGAAGAATCAGCCTGGGCTGGAAGAGGTCTGATTTCGGACTCTGGAAGAGAATCCACTCCCAGAGCTGCTTTTTGTTTGTTTGTTTGTTTTTCCCCAAGCCTTACTGAAGGTTTGAGGCACAAATCCCTGCCTGGAGCCTACTGCAAAGAGCAGGAGCAGACAAACACACCCTGTCTCTGTCTGGCTTTATTTCACATGGGTTTCTTGTTTACCTGGCTGCTACGGGCACTTTCCATTTGAAATAATTCTCCTTTTTTTTTTTGCTCTCTTTTGGGCTGAGTAAATACCACTGAACAAACCCCCAACTGTTCCTACTCCACAGAGAGAACAAGCAGCTCTGTTCTTGGGGTGAGGGACCCAGCGGCAGCAACGGCAGAGCCCGGGACCCAGACAGGGCTTGAAGGGATTTTCCTGGGGTTATGTGTTCCTTGCAGCCCAGGAGGCAAATGTCCTCCTCCACAGAAGGACTGAGGCTCTCCAACCCTTAGGAGAGCACCAAGGAACCTCTAGCACAGACACACTCTTGGAAAATATGAGAAACACACGTAGGAGTTGGAAAAAAGCAGCCAGACGGGGACGGTTGTGTGTGTGGCACCAAACACAGCCCCTGAAACAGGCTTGTTACTAGAAATTTCCATTGTATAGTTATTTATAAAATACATTTATAGAACTGGAGAAGAGCTGCAGAGGCCTCTAAAGTAAGATGAATTTCTGGAGAAGTGGAACATACCCTTAATTTGAGCATAATGGATGTATCTGATTAAGTGTCTTGTGCGAATTCAGTGGGGATTTTGTGGTTAATCTTCCTGGAACCACAAAAGCATTATAGGCATCAGCCAGTTTGGAGGCTTCTGCTGATGCACAAATCCTAAGTTTCAATTTAAAAGCAGCCTCACTGTAATGTAACATCCCAGTCCAGTTCCTCCTTTTCCCACAGAACACCAGCCCTTGTTACATATCTTGCTCACTTGCATCCCAGAACCCTAAACAATTATGGCCCAAATTCACTCAAGCCGAAGTGTGTTCCCAAAGCTGTTCCCAAAGGCTCTGTCAGTGTCTGCCACCCCCACAGACTGCTCTGAACTCAGGTGTCAGCAACACACCTGTGCCAGCTGGAGCTGTTCTACCCTGGCTGAACTTTGCAGAACCCCGTGGCAATGGATTCTACAATTTAATGATGTGAATAGTGTGGAAAAACTTCCTCATATGGGAGCTGTTCAGAGTGCACACTATGGTCATAACCATGTCAAATGCCTTGGTACTTTTTCTAGTTTTGTTGCACCCTTTTGGACTAGAACCACAGAGCATTCAGGACACTGAGTGCACTGGAAATGTACACAGTGACATTAAGATTTTTCAACTGGATTCACATTTCCTTTCTTCATAATTCCTGACATCCATATGCCTGTTTGACTGCAGTAAGCAAAGCACTTTGTTGTCAAGAGCAACTGATAGTGAGTCTAAGATCATGTTCGTGCGTGGTTGTAGCTAATTTAAAGTCTGTCAGTGTTTATACTGCTTACATTATCTGTTACCACTTGCATCACTTTGTTGATACTGTATTTCTTCTGCCTTTGTAATACTCAGTCATTTGGTATTCTGAAGTCATCTCGTGATTCTCTGCAATCCTCTCAAGATTAGGACACTCTGGATAATCCTGTGAGTGCATGAACCAGCTCAATCCAAACCCTTCTGAAGATGTTTTTGAACTGACACACCCCAAAAACAAGCCTGAGGGCTTTTTGGTTGCTGGTTTGGTTTTTTCCAGCAGACAAAACACTTTCCTCTTAATGGCTTCAGAGTGGGCAGTCCAAGTGTATTTACAGCTATGTCAGAGTGAAACACAGCACAGGACATTTCCCTTATGGGAGTTATAATGGGTTATACTGGTTTGGTTGTTATGTAGAACCATCTTCATGCATGTAGAACCATCTTCATGCATGTAGAGCTCCTTTTACAGAGACTGTGTATGATAAAGGAGCCTGGGCAACCCCGGAGTGTGGTGTGCTGCTCCAGCAAGAGGAATCATGGAATCATGGAATGGTTTGGTTGGAAGGGTCCTTAAAGATGATGTAGTTCCAGCCCCCCGTCATGGGACACCTTCCACTATCCCAGATTGCTCCAAGCCCCATCCAGCCTGGCCTTGGACACTTCCAGGGATGGGGCAGCCACATCCTGGAGGCATCCAGGAATGGGAACCACCTTGATGCCTCTACTTCCCTCAGGACCAGTGGCAGGTTTATCCCCAGTCACCTCCTGCAGGTGGCTCTTTCCAGAGAACTCCAAGTGTTGGTGTGGTGAGCTCTGGGCTGGCCATGGGCAGCCTGACCAGAACCAGGGACACCTGGAGCCTGGGTGCTCCCTGAGGGGAGCTTGGGGCACTCGGTGCTGTCAGGGCTCAGCAGTCACAGCAGTGCTAGCAGAGGGCAGGAACCAGGGTGGCTTCCAGCTGCCTTGAGGGAGGAGAAGGAAATGGGGTAACTGTGGGTTCAGCTGCTGCTGTGGGGTGGGACTGGCTGGCTTTTACACAACTACAGCAGGGAGAGGAGGGTGGGAGAAGTCACCCAGGAGGACAATTTAATGGGCAAAAAGCATAAAGTGCATTATCATGCTTAAGTGATTAAAGAAAAAAAAAAAAAGCCTCCTGAACCTTAGCATCTTGCAAATATACAACAGTCACCCTAAGGCAGATGGACAGATTGTTCCATTAGGCTAAATTAGCTTGTTTGGTCAGAATTGCCTTTTTTCTGTCAGGGGGAATACTGACTCTTAGGAACTGCTGCAAGGTTTTATGATCCAGAACAGAGACTGTGGACTTTAGAACAACTTTCATTTTGAGAAAGGTTTTTTCAGGGGGTGGTAGTGGTGGTGTCATTTTTTTAAAGCAAATTTCCAGTGCAGCAGCTTCCGTTTTCCACTCAGGTCCACTATCAGCCTTTTCTAAACCACTCTTCCTGAGTGGCAGAAAAACAGAGCTGCATACAAGATGATAGGAAGAAAGACAAATTCATTACTTAAGTCTTAAGTACTGACTAAAAGCCTCTCCAATATATGATGACAGGATCATTTAATGCTCTTCTTGTGGTATCACATCTCTACACAGGGGCTGTTTTGCCAACAGCTTTCATTTTAAAGGCTGGTAGAGTTTGAGAGGTTATGGATTTAGGAGAGAAGATCCTGTTGACTAAGAGTATAGTGCTTGACTCCAAAATAGATGAATAGAACTAGAACAAAGGGAGGCACAGGAGCAGAGAACTGCAGTTCACATGGATGTAACTCCAGCCAACTCCTGTTTGTATGGGCATCCACTACTATGGAGAAAAACTACTAATATCCTTCAGCTCCAGACATGACTTCATATCCTAAGGCACGCTCCATCTAACTGTACCTTTGAAAGCCAGCAGCATCACTCCTGCTCTCACAGACCCCAAGAAAAAGCCACAATCACCCTAAAACTTTTGTCCACAGCTGTTTTGGCCCTGTTGGATGCCTGGACCACAGATTGGATCATGAGACTGAAACAAAGAGAACAGAACAGAGCAGGAGGGTTTGTGAGCTCTGGCTGTGCAGGAGGAGCAACATTTCAGGGCTGAGAAAGAGCCACCCAGACTGATTTGTTTGCATTCACCAGGTTTTGTTACCATTCCTGAGGGGGCTTGTTGAGTACATACACTTCACTTTTATTGTTGCTGGCAGGGATGGGACCCTCTGCACTTAATTTCTTAGGAATACAGAGAGTTTGTCCTGCTTGTTGCCCTTTGTCCACCAAAAGCAGAGATGGAAGAATGGGGGTCTGGAACTGATCCTTAAAAAGTCCCCATGTCAGTTTTTACTTCACAAATGCTCCACTTGCACTCAGCAGCACTTGGTCTGTACTACTGTGCTTTAGGTATTCTTAAAATTTAGAACAGCACTACTACAAGGAATTAATTAAGGACCAATTAATTGTGAGACAGCAATGCTGACACCTTGGGTTCCCACAAGCATCTTATTTCCTTCTGACTGTTGCAGACTTTCCTGCACAGTAAAAAATTTGGCAGTCTTGGTAAAGGAGTCTCTATAAGGATGAGCAGTCCAAGGGAATTCCCTGAATTCTACAGATTTTTTCTCCATTTGATCAGTGCAGTGTCACAGACAGCTCAGATGAAAAGTATCTGCCAGCTATGGAGCTTTGCTGAAATTATATTATTTTCTTTCCTTTTTTCTCTCTCAAGTGCAGCTAAGAGAGGGATCTATGAACTCTGCTTGAGCTGAACTGCAGTCGAACAGGGAAGCTACAGTTTTGCTTCACCACTTGAAGCACAGACACAAAAACTGTACTGTGAGATGGAGAAACAAAAATATTGTCCCGCTGTAGTGGGAACTCCAAAAGCTGGGGAGCTGCAGGGAGAGGATGTCCAATTTTAGGAGCCTGCTGCAGTGTAAGATATGTCTGGTAAAATGGTCAGAGGCTGTGTGGGTCAAAAAGTTCCAATTCCAACCTTTGCTGTTGTAGGTTTTTCACTGCAAACTGCAGTGGGGAATATGGATCACCAAACACAAAACCACAAGCAACAGAAAGCTAAGAACACATATGTGCTTGCCCACAGCACTGCTGCCTGTAAGCTGTTCTCCAACCAACAAAAACATCTCAGTGGCTGGAAAAGATGAACAGGCCTGGTTGCCAAGTCATGGCCCGAATCATTCCAGGGGCAGAAAAGACAGCTGGACTGCTGGTAAAGAACAGGGCTATTTAAGGAGACTCACTCTGGCCTAATGGAAAATGCAAGGATAGAATTATCAATTATTTTACACTAACCCAACATTTCAGATCCAGGAAAAAAACCATCACAAGGAAGCAGAAGAGAGAAGCTGGTTAGATTCGGCTGGCAGCTCAATCCAGGTACAGAAAGAGCAGAATGTGCTGCGCTTTAGAAGAAAGAAAATTAACTGGTCTTCAGCCTGCAAAGCAAACTCCAAATGCGCCTGCACTGTTGTTCCAAGCACTGACACAAAGTTGATGTGATCACAGGGCCTTGAGTTATCACAAAGAGCCACAAAAGCCATCAGTGGAACAGAGATAAAGAAATTATTTTTGGCTGTATAGCTATATGCTTATATTTTAAGTCATACTGCTGATCTGCTTTCTCTTTCAGCCCTCAGGGCAGCTGCTCCTGGTGTGCTGCATAGTGTTCCATATTAAGAATTCCTATGCAAAACCCTGGCTGTCACCCAGAAAGCATGTTAGAGAGCAAACACAGAGCCAAATAAACAACAGTCCCAGAGACTCTGAGAAAGGCCCAATACACAACTGCCAAGGGGGACTCCGAGCTGAAATCTCCTCGTGAGGGAAAGCTCTTCAGCATGACTTTCAAATGCAGCTTTGTCTGCTGCAAACCCCACTGTAACTGAACTTCTCACTGTCCTTTTACCACGGCTTTGGTCCCAGACTATTGACAGCTTCAGCACGGCTGTGCCATCAGATGCTCAGGAGTCACAACAGCATTCAGCAGGATTTGTAACGAGGGAGGGAGGGAGGGCAGCAGAAAACTTTGGTTTTCTTTCACAGAAATGCTTTGTTCAGTGTCTATTATGGAAAAAGGCAAAACCTTTGCTTTAGAATCCAGTCCAAAGTGCAAATGTAAAAGAATTCTGACATCTCTGTACCCTGTTCCTCAGCACTTCCTCTCACAGTTACGTATTTCAACAGGCAGGTCTATAAATATGTGTGGCAGCCCAAGAGCTGAATGTCATGGTATCTGATGAAACTTTTACAAGAACGTTCCCCAGGACTTCCCAAAATTAACAACTTTGAACAACTTTTGTAATTTCTACTCAGGGCAGAAGCAGACTAAATCTTTTGGAGATTTAAATGCACATGCACCAAAGAATATCTTGTTTACACCGTGTATTCCAGGCTGTACTGTGAAGCTGTGGTGCTTATTCACAGCACAGGATGTAGCACTTTCTGGCTTCCAACAAACCAGCACTTGATTTTGAAGGCCAGAACATCCTTCTGTCTTGTTTGCTCTCCTGGGACGAACGTAAGTGGATGAGGCAGGGAAGCATTCCAATTTACAGCACAGGGAATTCAGCAGGTATAAACTGGATCTGGAAATGAAGTTGGTGATCTAATATGCTGCTGTCATAGATGTAAGAGAAATAGTATATTATACTTCCTGGCTCTCTGTGTCAGTGGAGGTGCTGCAGGGTATTTTACAATAACCTTCAGGTCCCAAACAACGTTTTCATCTGAATGGTTTTATTCAGCCTCATAAAATCCCGCGGAAACATTGCTGGACATAACATCTATTCCCACGGCTGCACAGCCAGTTCTGTGCCTCTAGCCTGGCTGCAGATGTTAAAGAAACTTGGGCCTAGGGCTGTGGTGGATCTGAGTCAAAGTCTCCACTGAGAGAATTGGGGTATTTAAACTAACTGCACAATCCTGGAGTGATGGGTAACTGCTGCAGGACACCTTGGGTCAACTCCCAGTCCTTCCACCCTGTCAGAGTGGCTGGATAGACAGGGCAGGACTGGGTATTCATTCACACTTGGCATTTGTAGATGGCAAAAATGTTTGCACCAATGGGATTTTACTGAATCCATCTCCAGGGGTAATGTATTAAACAGAAATAATCCGACTTTTCTGGTGTAAAGGTATATTGCAGTTACTAGTGACAGAGAACTGCAGTTGCTGGCAGTCCTAGACAGCTGCTATTTAAGGGTGTCTATAGATACAAAACACAGGTGGCATTTTCAGAAAACCCACCTGGAAATCCTAGGGAGAAAAAAGTTATCTTAAATGCTAAAATTAGATGTGACTAATCCCAATTCTGTGGGCACAGGAACTAGCTGACTCCTGCCCAGGTTGGACAAACAGTTCCTGAGATGACTGAACACCAGGTAGTTTCACTTTTCAGCTGTGGAAGGATTTGCTCTGATACTTCAGTCCCACTGAGGCCTCCACAGGGAGAACTGTGGAGCAGTTTTTTTGCAGCAGAATTTTGCTGCTCTCCTGGTTCTGGGAACATTCTGAAGAAACACTTGTTTTGTTGGCTGGCAGCTGCACAGAAAACTCTGGAGGGATATATTGGTGAGCCCCACAAGTCTCTGACCTGTCTCACCTTCTATTCTGAGAGTATTAGCACAATTCACTTAGGATATGTGGGGACTGGATCAAATCCAGGAGAAGAGATTAGTTAGATCTGAGGAAGTGGATGCCAAGCAGAGAAAGGTCAAAAGCCATCACACACATGGCACGCAGCACCAGAATGTCCAGTTTGTGTAGGTCAGCCCATGAATTGTTGACCTTCTATAAGTCAATGCATAAGGTGTGTCACCTGCCCCAGGATGAAACCAAGGCTGCTGCCCTCCCAAGCACTGTAACTTACCCATGAAGAAAAGTTCTGGGGACTTTTTGTCTGTAGCAAACTCTGCCATGGGCCCACCAAACCGCAGCCACAGCCCACAGGCAATGACAGCCAGTCCCGCCAGCTGCAACACAAACAGAGCAGTCAGGGCTGCAGTGACAAACGGCTGGAGAGCATCACAGAGGTGTCTTGGCACCTTCTGCTTTCTTGAAATCCCACAGCTCAGAACTGCCCTGTCAGAAAATTCATACAGCACTCACCAGGGTCTGATAACAACAAATTCTTATTGCAGTGCAATGTACTTCTTTCTTTCGGCTCTTCAGTGTAGTGGTGCTTCTGAACTTACTAGTGACTCTCAAACCTTGTCAGTCATTTAATCATCAAAACTTGGCCTGAACTGCCATGAGAAATGGAGTGGGGCAGGGGACACCCACCAAAACTAGGAGGTACAAGGATTGTTACAGGGTAGGTATCTTGGATCACAGAAATTACAAACCAGTGATAGATGCTGTCAAATGCAAGGAAAAATTCCCTTTAACGTGAACAAGACTAGGTCACAAAGATGTGTCACAGCATGTTGTTTGAGGTGAAGGACCTACAGTTGGAGGTCTCAGCCTCACCACCTGCTAGACAGACCATCAGCTTGCCAGGCAATGCTGTGTGCCCCGTCAGAGAGCTCCAGCATCCCACAGGATCAGTGCTGTGTGTCCTGCAGACAGCTCCAGCATCCCTCAGGACCAGGCACAGTGTCCTGCTGCTGTCCAGGCCCAGAGCCTCAGTCTGTGGCACCCGCACAACCTGGACAAGACTCACAAACACCTGCTGCTTCTCATGTTTGTGCCAACCTCCTCTAACCTGTCCTGGATTCTCTGGCCCTTGATCCATTGGCACGGCTCCACCAGCCGAGAGAGCAGGCAATTGTACAGCTGGAGAGCTCGGGATCACAGCTTTCCTCACAGATGTGTCCTAGCAGAGGGTGAGGGTCCCCTGCCACCCTGTCACAGCATGGGGACCTCCCCGCTGGCAGCCCAAGGCTGCCAGGGCCTCTCCAGGCTGTGGAGTGCCCCTGGCAGTCTGGGATGAATGTCCCAGTCAGCTGAGGAGATGGTTCCTTCCATCTCAGCAAAAGGCAGATAACAAAACACAGTACTTGTCACTTTTTAGAAACAAATAACACAAAGCTTTGTCCTTCTGCTGCCTTGCAGCTGCAGCTGGGCAGCATCACTCTGCCCCTCCAGCTCGAGCACAGCAGCACTGTGTCCCCGGAGCGCGCAGCGCTGTCACCAAGAGGGAACAGCCTTTGGTTTAACTGTGCTTCAAGCATAAAGGAGACAAAAGCCCAAAACTGCTTGGTCCGGAGAGGCTGAACAGGATGACTTTGTGACTTCTTTTAAAAAGACTCCAGTGAATCAGAAGGAAAGAAAAAGACATTTAAGATGATAGCATTGCTGATTGTTTTCTGGAAAGCTGAAGGGAGAACAGAGCATGAGGGAAAGTGAGAGAAGAGAAAGCGTGAATTCAGCTGGGCTGTGGAACTGTGAGACTATTGAAAAGGTGCAATGAGGGGAGAATGGACACAGCATTCCCTAAATCTCTTGGGGGTGATGCGAGGACTTTGTCTTAGGATGAACTTGTAGCAGCTGTTGGCTCCCTATTTGAAACGGCATTAGTAAAAAGCACCGTGATGCTGTGAAATGTTCTGCTCAATGCACTGCACCGGGGGAACTTCTCACAGCCTCCTCCTGCAGCCGCGCGGTTACCGGGGAAATGGTCGCTACTTTAAATGATCAGTTTAGACAGATGCTGTCTCTGCTCAGCAATGTCATGTTAACACCAAAGCCGGTGCTTCCCCAGGCAGAGCTGTATCTCCGTAGGAGCGAGCACAAGCCGGGATCGCTGGCCGGGCGCTCCTGCAACCTCAGCTGGGGCAGCCGACCTCGCAGGGCTGCCGGGAGGGACCCGTGCCCGTGCCACCCGCCCGACCCCGGCCCCCCGGCCCCCCGCACCCCGCAGCGCCCGCAGCAGGTGCCCCTGCCCGCCCGGCCCCGCTCTGCTCGGCGCGGCGCTCACCCAGAAGGTCAGGTTGAAGATGAAGAGCAGGATCTTGATGCAGCGCATCCCCCCGTACCCCACGCCCATGGCGGGCGCCGGCTCAGGCAGCAGCTCCCGAGGCGGTTCGGCCCGACTCCGGCGGGGCGGCCCCGGGGGCAGGTGCGGGGCCGGGCGGGGCCGACGCTGCCCGGGCGGATCCGCCGACCTGGGCCCGCCCCGGGGCGGACTTTGTGCCCGGCGCCGTGCCCGGGGGTTCCTGCGGCCGCAGCTGCCCGGGCGGGGCACGGGCGGGGCGGACGTCCCGTTTGCCCCGGGCACTCAATGAAATCCCTCTCGGCGTCCCGTGTGTCTCGAAACGACGCTCAGATCTTGCAGATGCTGCCCACAAAATTACAGGCAGGATCAGGAATGTGATGTCGTTAAAATTGTCTTGGTTCACATCCATAGCTAAGAGCCCCTAAAGTTAATGTTCCAATCACTAATTTGTTCTCTGATTTGATCCAAAATGCTGATTCTGCTGTCAAAATGTCACAGCTTTCTCCTCTTACGATTTTTTTCAGCTGTTCCTTCGAGGTCTCCAGGAACTCAGAGTCCAAAGTTGCCTGTGGGGCTTTGACAGGGGAGCACGAGGTAAGGTTGTGTCTCTGGAAAAGTGGGGTTTCTACATTAAACATTTCCTTTCCACATTTAACGAATAAAGCACTTATTTCCAATTTATTTTAGTTTGTGCTCTATTCGTAACTGTAGAGTTTTACCTATTCAGATTATTTTCATGTTTTGAATCAATTTTCCCTGAGGTGTGTGTGGAAACCATGCAAAAATGCATGGGAAAAGATGTTTGCTGTTGTTATTTTGAATTACACTCATCTAATGAAGCAGTAATACCAAAGGATGTTGGAGGTGGTTTCCTTTTTCACTCACTTTGCTCTTCATTTTCAGTTGTGTTAAAGCCTGGCCACATTTTGGAAAAATAATCCCAAACAGTTTATTTGAATTGGAAGGACAGAGTTTAATTAAGAATCTTTTATTCAATTTGCAATGAAATACACTTTATTGGTTTTGTTTTTGTTGGGTTTTTTTTTTTAAGAAACATTGAGTCTACCTTATGACTCAGAGTAAAACCCCACAATTTCCCTTTTTCTTCTGTGACGCTCTGCTAGGTGATGTTGATCTACCAGGTCCAATGTATTCCTTCTAAAATAACACAACCATGAATGCATTTGAATAATCAAAAGAACTTTGTGAAAATGAGATCAAACAGTAGCAAAAGACTTCATTATCCCCTGATACATCTGAAGCAGCGAAAAAACAAGGGAGCGGTTTTGCCTTGGATTATGACGGCAACATAAATAGTTTTTTAAAAAGTCTTTTATTAGGCTTCTCTGTTTCTCTAGTAATTTTCATGCTGATTTTCTCTGAAAGTGTAGGAATGGAGCATTCAACCTTCATAAGTAGTAGGTCTCCTTCCCACATAATTCTTGCAATGAATGAATCCCAAGGTGCTGATTTTCAGCACATAGTTCTTGGCATCTCTAGGAGGCACTTCACAGCTTCCTCCTGCACTGCCCAGGGGTCGCACAGGTTCGGGTGCCCGGGGGGTTCAGGCAGGTTTGGATGCGTGGGGGACAGGGATTACATGAGGCTGGCAAAAAGTCACTGGTGGGGGTCTGCAGGGCTCAGTTTTAGGGCTAGTGTGCTGCAGTGTCTTCAAAAACAACTCGGATCAGGACTCGAAGGGATACTGAAAAATTTTGCTAACAACACTAAACTGGGAAGAGCTGTTGACTTCCTTGGAGGCAGAGAGATCTTGAATAAATGTGAAGGCTGGGCAATCACCAACCATGTGGCATTTAACAAGAGCAAGTGCTGAATTCTGCACCTGAAGAGTTGCAGAACCTGGTAACCCTGGATGTGCCAACAGACTGGGGAATGAGACTCAGGAAATCAGTGCATGGAAAGGCACCTGGGGGTCCTGTCGATGGCAAGTTGGATCTGAGTCGGTGTGTCCTGGAGCCAGGAGGGACATCCCTGTCCTGAGGGGCACCAGGCCCAGCATCACAGCCTGGGTGAGAGAGGGATTGTCCCGTTCTGCTCTGGGCTGGGGCAGCTGCACCTCCACTCCTGGGGAGCAGTTTTGGGTGCCACAATATGAGAAGGATATAAAGTTGTTGGAGAGCGTCCAAAGGAGGGACACGAGGATGGTGCCGGGTCTCCAGGGGCCACATGAGGAGCGGCTGAGGGCACTTGGTTTGTTGAACCTGAACGAGCCTGAGGTCAGAGCTCATCGGGGACTACAGGGCAGCACAGGGACAGCTCGGAGCTCTGCTCCCTGTGAGCAGGGACAGGACCCCAAGGAAGGGCTGGAGCTGTGCCAGGGCAGGGTCAGGCTGGAGAGCAGGGAAAGGTTCTTCCCCCCGAGGCTGCTGGGCACTGCCCAGGCTCCCCAAGGAATGGGCACGGCCCCAAGGCTGCCAGAGCTCCAGCAGCGTTTGGACAGCGCTGCCAGGGGTGCACAGGGTGGGATTGTTGTGGTGTCTGTGCAGGGCAGGGGTTGATGATCCTTGCGGGGCTGCGGATATTCCTCAGTTCCATGAGGGCTCCGCGCTTCCCGCTCGGGCCCTCACGGCCCGTCCGTCCCGCGGGCGGCAGCGCCCCCTGCTGGTTCGGCTCCTGCCGCCGCTCCCCTCAGCGTGCGGCCCCGCTGGTTTCCGCGTTCCCCATTCATCAAGGGGTGTTTGAGGAAAAGCACAAAGGTGATCAGTGCTTTCATTTCGTAGGCTATTTGGAACAAATTAATATCGTTAAAGAAAGAAGAGAGGCATTGAATTTTTGTCGATTATCAGATTGTGAAGGCGGCATTTGCTTGGTAGACAATTCACAGTATTATTCCATGAGTTACTCTAGTTAGTCCTGTTTGCTGGGAAGAGTGAGCTTTCCATCTTGAACATGTCCAGCTTCAAAATCCATGGATTTTATTGCTTTTTATATTAAAGACCTTTCTGTTATCAAAGTGTCCTTTCCCCCTGAGGTTCTTAGATGAAACAAGCATGTAGATATTTGTAACAGGCTTCAAGTCTGGTAATTTATTTGCAGTTAGATTTACAATTATGCAGATTCTGGGGCAAAGACTATTTGGTTTTGGTTATTTTCTGATTGCAGACCATGCTCGGAAACTTTTCAGGGAAGTGATGTCCAGCTGTGGCACTAGGAGTTCAGATACTGCTAAGCACATGGAATTACTTGTACTTGTAGTGACAGATGAAAAAGAAACTGTCCTTGCTAGAGCAAGTGCAGTTTAATTTCAATTACTAGAAGAAAGCCTGAGTTATTCCCATAAAGATCATCCTGACTTGAGAATTAAAATATTTTAAAATGTATTTGGATGAGGGAGGGGATGAATTTTATCATTCTTCTTCCAGGTCTGACCTACACTTCCTCTGTTTTTCAGTCTTCCAAATGGTTCTCTGGTAACCCATTAACCTTTCAGATACCAGGAGAACACAATATTCTTTTTTCTTTCCAGTGTTTGACTGTTTCCTAAGTGTTTTACAATTCCAGATTTATGTTTTATGAACAGCAGAACTCCTATGAGTGTTTCTTAGCTCTGCAGAGGATTGTTCAGATTTCATAGCATTATAGAATAAAATTATAGAATGATTTGGGTTGGGAGGGACCTTAAAGCTCATCCAGTGCCACCCCCTGCCATGGCCAGGGAATGAAGAGGAGCTTCCTTAATAAAAATAATCTTATTCCCTGACTTAAATATTTCATTTGCATGGAACTACAACTGATTTTAAATTCTAAGCAAACAACCCCAAACCCATACTGGACTCCCATTCTTCCAGGGACAATGAAACTTGCATCATACCTTTGGCATCTGTGTTGCTGTTTCCATTTCCACTGAGTAATTGCCGGAATTCTGGGCCCGGCAACACTGTCTCTGTCTCTGAATGCAGCTCAGGAATTGCTCCCTGGAATACAAAGAAGATCAGATGGGACTGTACTTCTCCAAGTGTCTGGGCAAATCGTCTGCTCCTTTGTTTCCTCCCATGCTTTTAAATTTGTTTTCGATATATTTACTTGCTTTGCATCAGGCACTTGCGTTCTGGATCAGTCTGCAAAGCTCATATGGGGCTGTTGAGAACTGGTTGGATGTCCTGACAACTGCACTGGCCTGGTTTTCTCAGGAGGGTTCAGAATTTGCTGTGCTTCAAATCCTGGCCTGTCTCTGAAAGCTGCTTCTCAGAAAATGCACTGCAAGGGTGTAAAATCCCAGAATCTTGAAAACTACTTAATTTCTATAGCAAGCATAATCTAGATATTATTTCTAGCATCACCCCTTGAAGGCCAAAGTGGGAAGGAAGATAGAAGAACACCAAGTCTGCTTTTCTGTTGTGTTCCAAGAAGCCTTTCCCAGTCCCAGCTTGGCATTTTGAGTCCCATCCCAGCTCTCCACTAAACAAATGAGAGGGATTTGTCCAATTACCAGTTCTATTCTCTCTTTGCAGATTCCTTCTGCTTTTGTGCCTGGTTTCTCTCTACTCAGGTAGATGTGAGCTGCACAATCCCACTTGGATTAAGCAACTCTTCCTGCTGAGTCCCTCTGCAAGGTGCAGGTGAGTGGTCCCTGATGTTTACCCAGATGATCATCGTGTGTGTGATTTTGGTGGGCAGGAACAGAGGATGATCTGGTTTGCGGGCTCTTGTAACAGCCACAGCCTCCACAGCCTCTTAGATGTGAGTGTTCCAAAGGAACATTCCCACTAAATCTTCCCTTGCCAAGGAAAAGAAGCTTCTATATCATAGTTCAGCCTCTCTGCCCCGCTCAGGTAAGGCCCCACGTGCAGAGCTGCCTCCAGCCCTGGGGCCCAGCACAGGAAGGACCTGGAGCTGCTGGAGTGAGTCCAGAGGAGGCACCAGGATGATCAAGGGATGGAGCAGCTCTGCTGTGAGGAAAGGCTGGGAGAGCTGGGATTGTTCAGCCTGGAGAAGAGAAGCTTTGGGGTGACCTTATTGTGGCCTTCCAGGAGCTGAAGGGCTGGACATAAAAGATGGAGAGAGACAAGGTCCTGGAGGGACAGGACAAGGGGGAAAGGCTTCCCTCAGAGGGCAGGCCCTGGCACAGGGTGCCCAGAGAAGCTGTGACTGCCCCATCCCTGGGAATGTCTGAGGCCAGGTTGGATGGAGCTTGGAGCAACCTGGGATAGTGGAAGGTGTCCCTGCCCATGGCAGGGGATTCAGTGAGATGGGCTTTAAGGTTCTTTCCCACCCAAACCATTCTGGGATTTTGTGATGCAGGAAGAGCTGGAGTTGCTGTCCACGGGAAGAGCCCCTTTCACATATTTTTTGGTGGCAACATCCCATTCTCAGCAGTGGAGTGTCCTTGGCCAAAACACAGAACTGCCAGAGAGGAACTTTTGTCCCTGGTTAACGTTGCCTCTGGCCATGAAGCAGACTTTGAAAAAGCAAGTTTAATTGTTTCTGCTCCCCATTAAGCAGTAGCACATTCTGGGAAGTTGACGTTGATTTATCAATGAACCATCTCTGATAAAATGTAATGAATGCTCATGAAATGTTTTAATTTGGCATCATTTCCCTGGATGGATTAGAAAAGTAAGAAGATGCTTTGTTTCCCAGGAAACCTGGCCTAGAAGATAATAACATGGTCTGTCACACTGCGAAAATCACTAAGGAAAAACAGGTTATCAAAACTATTGCTCAAGTTTAATTAGAAGGAATTCTTCTGCTATGTGTGATGGCTGAGGGCTTTTTGAGCTAATCTGGCTGTTTGGGTCAGCATGGAAAATGAGGTATGGAACTGATTCCATGATGAGTCACAGGGGGTCTGGGACAGCTGGACAGGGATTAATTCATTTTGCCCAGGCCAAAGAGTTTCTGCTGTGGATTACAGTGGGAGCAGTTCCCAGGAGAAGAGGGTCCCTACTTCCACGTGGACATTTCTCCTGCATTTGCAGCCTTCCCAGTGAGAAGGACTGACATTCTAATCCTCATTCTTACACACTGAACACCTCGAGGTACTGCCTGATCCCAGTGCCCAGTGACAAAGGAAAAGGCATTTTTTTCCAGAACTTTTGTGTGTTCATTGTCTCTGGGCTCAGGAGTGTTCCACAGGTCCAGGGGACACGTATCACAACCAGGGTGGAGATTTTCTGCAGAGATTGGGCCACTGGAGTGATCCCAGAACTGTAAGTTCTTGAGTGTTGTCCTAGCTCAGCCCTGTGGTTTACTCCCATATAATCTGTTGTTCTCTTTAGGGAATTAAAATCTAATACACATAGAAGGGTCTAAGAGTGACTTATTTCATAGTGCTCTGGGACTGTTTATTACAGAAAGCCTATTAAAAAGCTCTGCTAATCTCTGAGCTGTGTTCCATCATCTTTTCCAACCTAAATGATTCTATGAGCTAGAGGAGGGTGTGCAGCTCTGCCCTTAGCCTGGAAAGTAGCAACAGCAGAAACCCAGGGTGCTGTACAGCACTCCAAACATTGCCAGCCATTCCAGGAATACCCCTGGGGTGATCGCCTGGGGGCACGTGGAATTTCATGCAGTCAGCACGGAGGTCCCAAAGGCCCTGACTCACAATCTGCATCACAGGAGGGAACAAGCTGTTGCTGCTGCTGCTGCTGTCTTGACTTGAAAATTGTTTGAGCCAAGTAGGAAAAGGAAACTGCTCCAAAGAGCAATGGAAAATAATAAAGTTACTCAAATTCAAAGCTTATGCCTCAGGATCAAGGAAGTTTACTAGACAGGTTTTAAACTGCACATTTCTGTGGTCCTTCAAAAATGCATCACGGCTGGAATGTGAAATCAGAGAAGTGAGTGGTGAAACGTGCCACGTCGTCTCTGCCTTTCACTTGACTGACATCGGGGACTGGGCTGATTTGTAACACCATGAGAAATACCAGTTCCACCAGTGAGGTCTGGGAGCCGGGTCAGCTCCTGGGGAGGGAGGGATGCGTTGCTGGGTGTGCTCCCTCCAGCAGAGCCTGGCTGCAGTTCAGAGCTGCCTCCAGCTGGCAGGAGATGAAGATTTCACTGACGGCAGGGGCTGAGTGGCACTGCAGGGTTTTCATCTCGTTGTGCTGGTGGAAGGGGTACCCAGCAGACAGCAGAAATCCTTCAAGAGAAGTGTCTGCTTCCATAAACTGCTTTAAACTGGGAATTGATGGAGGTTTAGGCATTTCTTCAAGTTTCAGTATAAGGACAGCATCAGCAGATGATGTATGAACTGTAGCAGGTGCTCAATATCACAGAGAAATACTCCCTGAAACCCAAGGCAGAGGGAAATCTGAACATGTTTATGGCCTTTAAGGATATAAATTTGTTTGTTGGTTAAACAGAAGAAAACAAGGGAACTGAAGAAGCCTAGTAAGCCCATTTATTTTCCTGTTTCTCTGAATATTGATGGCTTTCCGTCAAGAAAGGCAGCTATTAAAACAAACAGACATATAACACTATGGAGTTAAAAAGCTTCATCATTATTAGCATTTGGTTATTGTTATATCTGGGGCACCACCATGCTGCTGCTCTACCCTTACTATGAAATGTGATTTTCTCTTGGCACGGAAAAACTCTGTCTGTGTTGTATCAGAAGAATATTTGGACACAGCATTCAGTTATCTGAGGGAAGTTTTGGTTTCTGTTCAAAGAAACCATCAGTCCAACATGTTTATGATAAATGATTTTGTTAATTTTCTGGGAAGATTTCTCTGCTATTTAATCTGTCCTGCAGGCTGCAGAATGGCAATGGCTCCACTTGAGTTAGACTGGCAGCAGCGGTGCCTTTCTCCTCCTCCTCCTCCTCACTCCAGGAGTAAATTTCTTTGCTGGGCTGCACCTTGAATTCAATTGTTTCAACTCAGCTCCATCACAGGCACCATCAATGTTGAGGGAACTTTGGGATCCAGACCCTCAGCACTGATTAAATGTAAAATGATCCCTGCAGGATGAGCTGCTGCTCAGGACAGAATCTCAGCCAATGACTGAGGAGTCCAAAGAGCTTTTCTGGGTTTTACCAGACTTACTCCTTTGCAAGGACAAAACAGAAGGGGAAGGTCCAAAATGAGCTTTGTTGTGAGAATGGTTGCTTCTCAAATAAACAGAAACACTGCTGAGTTTTCCATCTTCCATGGAAATTTGCTAGAAAGCAGAGGAACTGAGGAGAGAAGGAACTTTTAAAAATGATGTATCCAAAGCTATCCTTGTGCTATTTATACAAAGCCTTTGCATCTGTAACTGCATGTTAGAGAGGTACAAAATGTCCTTCCAGAGCAAATGTACTCAGACTAATTCAGACATATTTGGCAACTCATAAAGGTGTTTAACTGTTTGTGGATCTGGTAGAAAAGTCAAGTACTTTTGATTTTAAGACTGAAATCAGATGCTCATAGTGACTGATGTTTATCTCAAGAACCTGCCACTAGGACTAAAATGTCTACTTTCATGCTAAGTCAAATCAACCCGTGTCTAAAATCACTATTTATTGCCTGTTAACTACAGAAAACTTCACTGAGTTTTATAACGCTCCTCCCCTTCCCCAATTCCTACTAACCCTGGTAAGAAACACTCATCAGGACTGTTAAAATATTTGCAGGGTGGAAAAATATTTGCAAGTGTGGAAAGGAAAATCAGGGCTGTATGAGGACATAATTCCTATTTCACAAGGATTCCTATTTCAATCATGATAGAATCTCATTTTCTGTCCCATTCACATGAGTGCTACTTTTCTGCTTCTGGCTGGAACTTTTGAAGGAAATATATTGATGTGATCATGGTGTGATATTGTTTGGGTACAAGAAGAGAAAATTTCCATCAGGGAGAGCCGGTCTGCGCACAGCTGCTGCTGCTGCTTGGAAACTTGCCAGTGTTTTAAATAGACTTCTACATTTTCCCAGGTCTAAGAAGTAATAGAAAAGGCTGTTAAGAGTGGAGTAGGATTAAGTGTTTAGGAAAAATTGGAGGAAAGGTATTGGAGTTTTCGTGCCTGGCTGTGAAGTGCAGAGGAGAATTGGAGAGACCCATTTCCAGTGCTCCAATCTGTGTAACCATGAGCCAAGGGACAGGACTCTTCCTTTGAAATCATCCCACAGCTCAGCCTGTCCTTATTTCCATTATTCTCCTCCAAATTTTCTTTTTCTGATCTTCTTAAAACAAACATCACTGGATTCCAGCAGGCCAATAGTAGGAATGTGCTCCTCCTATCCCTACCCTTACATTCCCAAGCTGTTTCCTTTAGCATTTACTGGCAGCTGCCCATAAAGTGGACAGGCCATTGGTACTACGAGAACATACATTTATTTCTCTGGCATTTCTTTCAAGCCAGCTCTGAGAATTTCACTACTCTGCAAGATGTCTGAAACAACATCAGTCCCCAGCCTGTGCTCTTCCCATTTCCACCTTCAGTCTGGAAAAAAACAAACCCATTTGGTGCCTGAGTCTGTTCACTCACATGGTGTGCACACGACTGGAGCTAAATCAGAATTAGCTAAAACAGGAAGCTTATTTCAAAGCCTGTGCAGCCCAGCCAGGAAAGCTTCCAGAAACATGTGCTCCGAGATGATCTCAGCACGTTCATTATTCAGCCTGTGAATAGCTTTAAAAGGGCCAAATTTCTTCGGGTTGAATCAGCTAAGAAAGTAATTCAAATGGAGCAGTAAGAATCACTTGAGAAGTTCAGGAAATGTTTGTTGGAGCCACTAAAAATGTAGGAGGAAGAAAAATAAAAACGACTTGGATTAATATGTATTAAAAGTTTGGGCTTATGAGAAACTGGAGAAGTAAATAGAAGTACCGTATTTTTTTTGTAGAATGGTGATGCTCTAAATCTTTTTATATCAAGAGAAAAAATCCAACAACAGCAACACTCCGCAAGCAGATATAATGGTCATGAAAATATCAGAGATGTTGAGTAAATTTTGCTATTTTGGGGATAAAGTGAAAGTAGCCATAACTATCATTCAGCGATTTTGTTAAAAAATCACAACTGCCATCAATTTTGCAGTCAACCTGTTTTTCACAGTGGCTTAAGTCATGAAAATCTATGGACCTTTAGAAATGCCTCAAACCAAATCTCTCATTTAGAATCAAAAGCTTGGGAAAAACATGGGACTGGATGTTCTGGAACCACACTAGAGGGCACTTGAGCTGCTTCTTCCCGAGTAGATAAAGGTCAGAGTAGTAGGATGCTTATCCAGGAGCAGCCTTGGACTGAATTGAACATGGGAATTACCAGGATTTATCACTATTAGGTTGGTAGAACAATCAGTGATTTCCCCCAACAGCCTATTGGGAAGGAATAGGTGTGAATTTCCAGGTCTAAATTCTGCTCGTAGGTACTGTATGCAATTAGGAGGAAATAATGTAAAAATTGCTGATTGACTGCAATAGTGTTTTGTCTCTGTGTATGGATCAAGCACAGAAATGTGGGATACTTTGAAGAAAATCTAGTCTCAAACAGAGCAATGTCTGGAGATCTGAGCTGCTCTTTGCTCCAACTGTAATGATCTTGCTCCTGTCCTCTCCCCATTTGGAGTGTGATGCCCTAAAATGATTGATTTTGTGGGAATGGAGCCAACAGCACCTGACAGCCTTTCTGTAAAGTATCCATACTAAATACTGAAGACTAGGAAGGTAGTGCAGACCCCACTGCTTACAACCCACTTTCAGAGGTTTGGTTAAAAAAAATTAATATGTTGGTCTGGTTCCCAATGTGGAAAACACCCACAGAAGTTTGAGTGTGTTTAGCTGGAGAAAAGGACGCTCGGGGGGGACCTCCTGGCTCTGCACAACTCCCTGACAGGAGGGAGCAGCCGGGGGGGGGGTCGGGCTCTGCCCCCAGGGAACAGGGACAGGACAAAGGCAAGTGGCCTCCAGCTGTGCCAGATTGGATATTGGGGAAAATTTTTTCACTGAAAGAGTGATCAGACACTGGCACAGCTGCCCTGGGGAGTGGTGGAATCACCATCCCAGGAAGTGTTCAGAAGTCGTGTGGATGTGGCACTTGGGGACATGGGTTAGTGGTGAGCACAGCAGTGCTGGGGGAACAGCTGGACTTGATAATCTTAAGATGCTTTTCCAACAGAACAGGTTCCACGATTTTCTGATCTCTCAGGGATCAAGGCCTCTCTACCTTTGGTGCTGGGCCCCACGTTTTGAGGTCCTGGACCCCAACCCTAGCAGAGAAGCTCCTGGGCACCTTCTCTGCCTGTGCAGAGCCCGCTGGGCTCAGGTGCTGCTGCACAGCACCATTGACAATTCACTTCCTGCAGATGACCATAATGTGTTTGTAAAACAAACTCTGCTTGAGAATTGGCTGTCTCTGAAGCAGGAGGCACTTGAGTGGCTGAGTTTCAAACAATTCTTCTTTTGCCCTGACAGCCACAAACAAACTCCAGCTCATAGCAGCTTCATTCAACAAAGCTACGAGCTGCAATTAAATTTCTGGGTAATTTACAGACTTTCTGGTAAGTCAGATTTCTTATGAAGGACATGGACTCTTTGTATGTACTGTGGAACACCCATTTTTTGTGGATCACACTCCCCCAGTCGCAGGGAATTGCTGGTCAGTTTTGTGACCTTTCTGTGTTTGCTGTTCCTCAGCCTCTCATCTTTCCCCTTCCTGTGCCCTTGTGAGACCCCACCTGCAGCAACTCTTAAAAAAAGCTGAATTGCTGTGCTGCTACTTCTGGCTTTCAGTACATGTTTCCTCATGAATATCCCGGCACAGTGGGAGTTTTCCTGCTCCCAGCAGTGAGGTAGGACACGTTTGTTGACAGGCTGACACGTGCAGCACGTCCTTCCAGTGGGACCAAGCTGTGTGCAGAGGGAAAAGCCTTGTGAGAGCTGGCTGAGGGCTGCTGGACAAGCTCTCACAGGATCCAGGAGCCACCTCAGACCTCTCTGCATTCCATTCAAATGCCAGGTGTGCTCTTTTGATCTGGCTCCAGGAGCAAAGAGGCATGGAGTGAGGCAGGAGCACCTCCATCCGTGTTCCCATGGATGAGGAGAGGGGAAGGATGTCTTGTGGCAGATGCTGGTTTTGTTTTTTTGGAGCACTATTGGGTTATGCTTGGAACCTGTTAATGAGATTAATGCAAAAACTGAGTGGGATAGAGTGGATGGAGACACAGATCTGCTTTTTACTACTGACATATTGATCTAATCTTTCCATGCTTTCCATGTATATCCTATGGATATTTATGGCATAAGAACACACCACTAGAAACACTGAGCACCCAAATCCTCCAAATTTTATCACTTTTTTAAAGATCCTCTTTGAAGTATCTTGAAGGGGATTTTTTGCCGTTTAGTTATAATCAGAATTTAGAGCACATGGGTAATAAAATGAGTTATTCTGTAGTAACCTCCTGAATGGTTCCAGTGCTGTGCACAGGGGAACTTGTCTGTCTAAAAGGAGCATATCCTTTAAAACTGAATAGATTCTACCTCCCTAGGAGGAGATTTCTGTGCCTGGAATAAGAAGAAATTCCCTTCCTTCTGCTGAGCGGAGGTTTTGCAAATATATTTTGTTGTTGTTGGGTTTTTAAATTAATTTCATGTTGTTTTTTTTAAGCAAATACCATAACCTGAAGTGTTTGGTGAACTCCCTCCTTCCTTAGTGTTTTTGGGTGGAATAGAGAACAGGAATGAAAGTTTAGTGAAACTCTGAGGCTAATGATTTTGTTCTTTAGCTTAAATTAGATTGTTTCCATGACAATCCTTCAGTTAATTGCACTTAAGCTACTTAATACCACAGTTTCTTCTGAGCTTCCTGTGCTGCTGCATGTGTGGCCTGACAGGACCTTTCTTAGCAAAACAGCTGAAATTGCATCAGAGAGGACTCAGAATATGGAGAGGAAAAGAGGAGTGAGGAAGAATAACAGAACAATGGACAATAAGTGTGAGTCTGACCCAAACTGCTGGGATGCACATGGGGCTGGAGGATGATTTAGGCAGAAAGGAAGGAACAAGAGCAAAAACTTCTCCCCTGGGTTTAAAGCACTTGGTAAAAGCATAGGAGCCCCTCCAGTTGCTGAGGTCAAACATGGAGGAGATTACTATGTAGAGATTTAGGATGTCTGGAACTGTCAACTTTCCAGTTAAATTACAAAACAGTACTCTGAACATGGAAAAACATGCAGGAAGAAAGCCTGTGGGATGCCATATGACTTGATTTGGACAAGAGGTAAATTTAAAAAATAGTGCATGGGCAGAGCTGGCAACAGATCTAGACTCAGAATTTTGACCTGTTACTGAAAAAGCAGCATTTCAGATTTTAGATAGGGAGTTGTTTCTCTAAGTTGTGTGGCTGAAGAAAACAAGATAAATGTGATTAAAGATCTGTGAGAAGTTTCTGGGAAGTCAGTCTTTTTCCTTGGATGTTTTTGGTAATATAACTTGCACCAGTTCCTTGTGCCCCTTAGTGCCTACCAGGTGAAGTTGGGTGACAATGTGTTGGCCAATATTTTCTTTCACACATGACCTGGATAATGTAACGGGAACTCTGTCAGGAATTTATGAATGAAAACAAAGCTGTAGAATGCTGCCAGAATGGGGGAGGACAGACATAGAATTATAAATGACATATTGGGGAAAACCTCTAAAACAGTAGGTATAACTTAATAATAGCATAGAAGATCATGGGTTTGTGTAGGAATAATCATCATCACAGGGGCAGCACTGGGAGCAAATGGCCAGGTAAGGTCTGCAGTGAGGAATTTGGGAGATGCTGTGAGCTGAGCAGAAAATGCTGCAGGGAAGGAGGCAACCCCTGGTTAATGTGGAGAGGTCCCAGTTTGTGGATGACCATGACAACCAGCACTCACAGCCCCTGTGGGATTCTGCTCCCCAGGAAAGGTGGGGACCACTAGGGGACAACCCAGACCAACTTTCAGCTCTCTGATCCCTCTTGGAGCTGCAAACATGAGATAATTCCAGGGTATCTCCTGCATATGTCCTACATATGTCTTAAGTCTTTACTGTGAACTCTGCAAATACTGCAAAGAATAATATAAAAGCACAGCCCAGATGAGGTGGTATCAGAATGTAGGAAAAAAGCTTAGAATGTAGGGGAAAAAATCCAAGTGACAAAAGCTGGATGAATCTGGAAAATTGCTCCTTCACAGCTTTGTGATTAGAATACTGCTTTCTGTCTTTCTTTGGCTGTCCTCTTTGATTGCTCAGAAATGTGGGAAGTCTAAACCCATTTCCTTGATTCTTAGTCAGTAGTAGAATGTCTTTTTCCCAGCTCTCCCCTGCACTTGCAGGCCAGGTAGGTAACTTCTCGTGGATGCTTGTGGAAGGTGGTGATTCAGGATGCCTTGGAAAATTACTGGTGCTGTTCAAAAGCTGTTGGAAATCACAGGATTTCTGGTGCCTCTGATGCTGGCCTGCATCTGGCTTACTTTTGTGACTTTCACAGGTCCTTGACTATTAAGCACTTCTGCTGGAATTGAGGTGGTGTGGGAGGATCACCATTCCCAGATCACCTGTTTGTCTTTCCACCCACATCTCTTGGGTGTTTCTGTGCCTGCTGCTGTCACAGTCGTGCCCTATTGCAAAAACTTGGGGAGATACAGATGTGTTCTGGCCCAGGATGTTTTAATGCTTTTAAGGGAAAAATTGTTATTTTAGTGTAAAAATGGGACCATCCACCACCCTGTCCTGACCTGATGACTGCCAGCTTCTCCATATCCTGCACAGGGAAGGACATGGATGGATTGGTTTAGATCAGATGTTAGGAAGAAATTCTTATCTGTGAGGGTGAGCAGGCCCTGGCACAGGGTGCTCAGAGCAGCTGTGGCTGCCCCAGCCCTTGGAATGTTCCAGGCCAGGCTGGACAGGGCTTGGAGCAGCCTGGGACAGTGGGAGGTGTCCCTGCCCATGGCAGGGGTGGGACTGGATGAGCTTTAAGGTCCATTCCAACCCAAACCATTCTGTGGTTCTACAAGTCTACGACCCCATCAAAACAATGCTTATTATTGAACATTTTAATTTTTTTTTTTTTCTGAGCAGTAACTTTGGTGTCAGTTTTTGGTGGCTGCAGTGAATTCTGGGCTGAGTTCAGATATCAGGGTACTCTTGGCCCTGTATTACTGGTAAGATGTTGACCAACATTTAAATGTGTATTGAGTCCTGTCTGATAAACCTGGCAATTTGCAGTGTCCCTACCAATGCCACTTTGCGTAGCAAATAGTTTTCAATCAGTATCATCTGTCTTGCAGGTTTTGCTTCTTCCAGGATAACAAACCCCTCCTCTGTTTGCAAGAGTTTTTGCTATTTCCAAGAGTTGAAAACTATTTACTGATGCAGCCCCAGTAAAAAGAACCATACGGTGAATTAAGATCCTCCAAGGAGGAATATGGCTGGAAGCAGCTCAGGTCTCTGCACTGAGCTGTTAAAGCTGAGCTTCCAAGTTTCTAATCAAAATCTGAAACCAGATGGAAGTAAAATGTGAGGAATAATATGAAAAATATGTTGCTGAGAAGATCAAATGGAAGAAAGAAAATGAAAATGCTCTCAATTGACTGCAGGGTTCCTTCAGAAGCAGCTTTGGAGGAGTCACCTTCTTCATCCTACACCTTTATTTTGTCCCTTGGTGCACCCAGGTGAAGCCAAGTGGAGCCTGTGGACCTGGGGCTTTGCCACAGTGCTCATGCCAGCACTGAAGAGCTCAGGTTTTTTGTGTTACTAAATCAGATTTAGGAATCTAATGGGTTTTCTGTGCTCTCCAAAGGCTCTCCCTGCAGTATCCACCTGAAAGGACAATAACTGAAGTTGTCTGCTCTGCAGGTAACTCTGTTCTCATTTCTTTATTTGAGGCAGTATGATGGCTTTCTCTGAAAAGCAAGGTTTAGAAGGACCTGAAACCTCCTGAAGATCCAACAATTTAAGAAGGAGAAGGGAAAATAAATAATTAAATCTCTCTGACAAGCAAGATGTGTCCTTATTCAGAGAACAGGAATACCATTCTTTCCTTCTTTGGGGAATACATGAACAGAAAAATGAACCCGGAGACAATAACATAAGAGTGTTGTCAAAGTATTCCAAAAAATAACTGAGACTTGTGCAGATGCCAAGTCTAACTTTGGCTGATTCTCTTTTTTAGGAATGTTGTAGAGCAATTTTCTGAATTCTATTAATATAACAAGCAAACAGACTTTGGATGCTCTGGATCTACATTGTGGGAAGTAAAGGTGATTTCTTGGAGATTTTATAGAGGCCAAGAGCCTGTGTGCTCTTGAAATATGAACTTAAATGTTACTTATAAATTAAAAGATGGTTAAAAGTTTGGGGAAGGGAAAGAGGGATGCGAGGCCTATGGAATATGCTGATAATGGTACAGGATATATGCAGCCCATGATGAGGGATGATTACAATAATAAATTCTGTATATTCCAGCCATGGCAGAGAGGATGGAGAGGGGTGCTCTGTCAATGGCTCTGAGTTAAGTACTTTCTGTAGCACTTTGCCTCCTGCTACAGCAGCTTTGTTTGAAAGTACATTGCTGTGTTCTTCAAACTTCAGATGAGACTGAACTCTTTCCATCACTGAAGTGCATTTGTCTTTCCCAGATATGGTTTCCCAGACTCCTGGTAACACCGGTGAGGTCCAGTACAGGAGGCTGAAATGTTTATTTGATTCCTTGCTCATTCCCAGCTCCCTGAGTGTCTTAGATTTATAAGGGAAGAGGCTAAATAGAGGCACAGGTGCTTTTACAGTAGTACCAAAATCCTGTTTAGGTGCTAAAAGCAGCTGGTTTTGACAAGGTTAAGAAGGTTTTTGGGTTTGCTGCTGTTGGCTCAGAGGTCCTCTATTTCTTATCTCTGTTTTTTTCCTATTTTCTTTTCCCACCCTGATAAAATGAACCAAGAGCCTTGAAGTTTCCTCCCTCTTTCAGGGACCAGACTGTCCCAAGGGTACCACAATTCCTAGGTTCCCAGGTTGAGAGCAGAGGGCTCAGCTTTCCTTTGTTACTGCTCCAAAACATCCCTCAGCTGGAGCCTGAGCTGCTGTCTGCAGTGTCAGAGTTGTCACAGAGGAGCACCACCATGTTCTGCTGCTTCCATCACACTGGGAAAATAAAAAAAAAAGAAATTTCACTTTCACCTCTGGTTTAGAAAGGAAGGCAATTTAAACACTAAGAATAAACATAAAATGGGGGATGTACAGTTGAAGCACTACCAAGTAATTCCTGCATATTCTGTTTATCTTCTGCTGTTGATTAGACTCACTTGACAAAGGATCTCCTGTGCCTTCACAGCAAAGATGTGAATGAAAGTAACAGGAATTTAACAATACCAATGAATTAGTTCTTGTGATGTTACCTGTCAGCAGTGGCAGACAAGAAGCTGTCTCCAGATGATTTCAATTTCTCACATCTTCTATCTTCTAAACAGCTTTAGGTAATATCCCAGCAATCAAAGAGGATAGGAAAAGCTGAATAACAGTGTCACCTGAGTTAGGAAATGTATTCCTAAGCATGCTGTCACAATATGACTGCAGGAATAAAGGTTTAATGAACTTCTAACAATACGTGTGTCAGATTTACAGGCAGAATTCACTATTTCGGTGTCGTGTGGATGTGTGCATAAAGTACCCAGAGCAATCTGCTGGAGCAGTGAGGAACAAAAATTGATAAAACTCACTTGAAGGTGCTAAAAAGGCAAGGCTGTGCAAGTTGAACAGTCTTCATTCAAAGTGAAGGCAAAGGCAAAAATGCCTTTGAGAGTAGAAATGTTTTGAATGAGAAGCATTACAACTCCACTGCCTTGAGTGGAATCTGCAAACTGAACAAGTCCAAACAACTCTCATAGAAGAAGAAAGGGGAGATCAGCAGGCAGGAGAAAAAACACCCAAGCAACTGTTAGGAAATGTTGCTCCAAAGTACTTGATGAGGAGAAATTACTAGGAACTTAGGTTTTTAAGGCCTCAGAGGCTGGTTAAGCTCTGGCTGGTGCAGCACAGTGGAGGTGCTAAGAGCATTTTCCTGCTTCCAGTTTCATGCTGCATTTGCGCTTTCCAACTCTCAGTCCTGAAGTGCTCATCTCTCCTACTGGTTCACTGAATGAGGAGTAGTCTTTAGCTAAATATTTCCTAAAGACTCTTGAATCCTAAAATCTAATGAGTCAGGAGAAAGTGTTTGAAGAGAGACTTGAGTGATACCTTCCCTTTCTGATCTCCTCACGTCTCTTCTTCTTCTTTCTGGTTTCCATTTCATGATGTTTGAGTAATTCGAGCTGAACCAAATGGTTGGTGTTAGAGATCATAGAATTCCAAGGTGGTTTGGGTTGGGAGGGACCTTAAAACTCATCCAGTTCTAACCTGGACACCTTCCATTAGACCAGATTGCTCCAGCCTGGCCTTGGACCCTTCCAGGGATGGACCAGCCAGAGCTTCTCTGGGCAGCCTGTGCCAGGGCGTCCCCACCCTCACAGGGAAGAACATGAACGTGGCTGCACATTTGCTGGATGGTCCAATTTTTTTTTCCTCCCTATAAACAAGCAAAGCACTCCAAGACACCTCCCTGTAGCAGGACATTTCTCCAGGCCTGGCTGTAACCTTGCCTTCTGTCCTGGGCAGGCCACAGGCACATCTCTCAGAAGTGTTCTTTGGTGCAGGACTTTGTCTAAACATTTTCCCACTGGATCTAATCCAGTCTGGGATCGCAACTGTCGTGAGAATGCAACAAATCATTCTGGGAAGTATCTAATTTTGCCCCTATTGGTCAAAGCAATGTTTATGCATGGCCAGAGCCACATGACAGAGGAGAGGGTACTCTTGAACCCTGTTAGCAATGTGTACTAAAAAAATACCAGAGCTCCCATTTTTTTGTATGAGTAAATGGCAAAACTACTGTTTCCTAGTTTGAACAACCCTTGATTTGAACATCATTGGAAAAAAGCCAGGAAAGCAACTGGAGTCAGCCCAGAAACATATTTTATCCTTGTGGCTGCTTTATTTAATCAAACAAACAAACAAACAAACAAAACCCCTCAATAAACCAACAAAAAAGCCCTTTCAAAAATGTACTTTTTCTTTGAAAGAGTATTTAAGGGCTTTACAATGATGCTTGAGATGTGGTACCTACACAGAGACTGCCAGGGAAATGTGAAACATAAAATAAATGCTGTAAGTGCATGTAAGTGCATGTGGTTTTTCTCATTTTCAATCCTGCCTCAAATAAATAATTGAATAAATAAAGCATTGTTCAGTTCCTCTATAGGAACTTCTTCACATTTCCAAGGTGTCTGGAAAGGCCCAGCCTTGCAGAGAGGTCTCTTTAGCAGTTTTCCAGCAGAGGGGATTGCAGAGCTCTCACACATCCAGGGCAAATGGCCAAGAAATGGATTGTTTCTGTGGGTTGCTCTGAATCCTGTGGAGGGGTGGGTTTACCTCCAGCTCTAATTGATGCTTGAGTTTAAAAACAGAGCATTTAATATGTACCTGAGGGAAAGATCTGAGGCAGCTGGGTGACAGAGGCTGTTTCAGGGAAGAGGGAAACATCCTGGCAGGAGCACTGGTGCTGTTGTAGCCTGTTCTGCAGGAGCTCTGCAGGGTAAAATGTGTTTGTTCCCCCAGCCACCACTTCATCATAAGCACCAAAACTGGCTGGGGTGCTCCTGCCTCCAGCTGCCATTTCACTTTAGGGTATTGACAGGGAAGATCTTTTGGGAAGGAATAAAACCTGGTTTGAAGGCTCAGATTGATGGAGCACCCACCCCGTGCATGGTCACCTGCTTGGGGGGAGTCACAGCATCTCCTGGGTGACAATTTGAGAAACAAATGAAGGTTTATGGCACAAAGTGCAAAGCAGGTAACTGAAAAATATTGCCAAAAATAGGAAAAATAGAATGAGAGCTGCTGCTGTTGAGGAGCATTTTAAAAATAATATTAATAAGCAAGATCCTGAGCACAAAAGAAAAATAGCTCGTGAAAATAAAAGAGAAATAAGAATGAGATGGAGAAAATTGGCTAAACCAAAACAGAAACTGGGCGATGCTGAGAAAGTGACAGTGTGAAATGTTTGTTGAATCACCTTTGATGCTCAAACACAAGATCCTGTTACAACTGGTTAACACAAACCCAGGGCTGGTTGATGGATGGGAAGATAAGTGCTGTATACTCTGTCTGAAGAATGATGGGTTGTTATGAACATTAAGAATAAACTATTACAATCAACATCATTATTCAGCCCAATGCTGAAGGAGCCAGAGCAGATCCAGTTTGCAAAAATCTCATTTATTAATTTGATTCTCCCTGTTTGCCCTTGCATGGCTTTGATGTTCTGAAGTCGGTGCTTAAGCCTTGCTGCAGATGACAGCTGTATTGGGAGTTATTAATCACCAAATGAATCATTTGTTCATTCACATCAGACAATGTCTAAGCAGTTTGATAAAGCTGAAGGTGATCTGAGTTTAGGGAAGATGAGATAAATAATATTTTTTTCAATTTGTCCCAAATCCATTGTAGATAAGATAATCTGTATCTTAAATTCTCCAAATAAATGTCTGGGTTTTTTTAAAAAAATCAGGAAATTAGGATCTGTAATGTCTTTAACACATTGGTGAAATAGAAGCAATTTAATTTCAAGTGCAAATTTGAAGAAAGTTTTTGGGTTGGTTATACTTGAGCTGCTGGGGACCCCATCTTCCAATTTCAGAAAGAAAAATCTTGTGTTGTAAATTAATTGGATGGTTTAAAATTGAGGGAGAGTAGGTTTAGATCAGATGTTATGGAGAAATTCTTCCCTGTGAGGGTGGTGAGGGGCTGGAACGGATTTCCTAGAGAAGCTGGGGCTGCCCCTGGACCCCTGGGAGTGTCCAAGGCCAGGTTGGATGGGGCTTGGAGCAACCTGGGATAGTGGAAGGTGTCCCTGCCCATGGCAGGGGTGGAATGGGATGGGTTTTAATGTCCTTTCCAACACAAATCATTGCATGATTCCATGATTGTATGAAAATGGAGCATTTGTCAGCAGTGCTGAGCTTATACAGGATCTGCTGCTTCTGGAATGTGTGGCCTTAATTTTCACAGTTCCACTCTCGTCCCTGTGCTGGCTGTGGAAATTACAATCAGAGTAGCTGGTTCCACTCAGGACGCAGCAGGAAGCATTTAACTTCTCCCAGAAACTTTATTGCCGCAGTTCTTCTGGCTCTGAGCTCTCTCTTACTGCAGCAGCAAGGAGGAAGCATAAGAACTCCAACAGCAGGTTGTCAAGAGCAAGCAAACCAAATGTTTGGGGGTTTTTTCTCTTTCCTACGTCAACAATTAGTCACTAATTGTATCAGTCCTTTCAATGCATAATGAGCTGCATTCTGTGTAGGTCACTTGTGCTGATGTGGCCAGGGTGGAGCAAGAAGATGCTGTGAGTTAGACACGGCTTTTCTGCATCAGCTCATGGCCTTGTGGCAAAAAGGTTTTCTGCAGTTCAGTGACAGAGCTGTGTGAAGCAATTCGGACCCTGTAGCTGGCAAATAACGCTGCAGGAGCTGCCTGTTGGAGATGGTGTTGGTGCCTGATTGCTCTGATTTGTCTGCGCTCACAACTTGCTGCAGTCACACAGCTGAGGAGTTGTTTGCTTCAGCCTAACAATAACTCTGGCCAAGTTTGTTGTCTTTGGCTTCAGGGATCTGCTTTGGGAGTGCACTTTGAAATGGAACTTCAAGAACTCTTGACTTCCTAGAACAAGAGAACTGGGCTTCCATCATTCCCCAGTAAACAGTCCCAGTTTAGAACAGCACTTTCCCATTAGATACTGCTCTTCCTGTGCTACTAATCATCTAAATTTATGGATATGGTTCCAAAATCTCTTTTTTGCTCTCCCTGTCTATTCTGATTTATAGTCTTAGGAAGTTAATGGAGGACAAGGGACTTTTCACACAATTTTCCATTCTGGTCACCTTCACATCTTCATTTTAGCTCATTACAGCTGTTGTGATTCAGAATATTTTTAACAGTTTTACTCTTTGCTAAACAATATTTGTGGCTAAAAATTTCTTTTAATTGTTGTCAGTGATGTAAAAGCTTTTTAAAGTTTTGTGCAAAATCTGTCTGCTTGGTTTTTTACTACCTTAATAGGGAAATGTTTTCCATGACTTTCTGAAAAATAGTCTGGACTTCATGTGAGAAAACAAAATAAAAACTTGGTTTTACTTTTATAGGTTTGATACAGTGGACATTGTCTAGCATACTGAACACACTCTTATTATTTCCCTTTTGAGCAGCTCCTTCCCATGTCCAGCATGTTCCACCCCACTTAAAATGTCAACTCATGGTGTCTAAAGGTTTGGAATGCACATGTTTTTAGAAATTTGGGTTCCAGTCTCTGTAAGGAGCCTAGAACCAAAGCAGTCCTTTGCAGCTGGTGACATGAACACTTCTCCCTTCCCTTTTCTTCCAGTGCATCATCAATCTAAAAAGAAAATGAATAGAGCTTGAATGTTACTGCAACAGATCAAAATGAATTTTGGAATGAGTACTCAGTTTAGCTCCTAAATCTGACAACTCCTGTTCTAATTAGAACCTGTAATAAAAGGCTTGTTATTTATTGCTTAATAGACCTGTCACCAGGGAATTGGGGTTGTGCACACTCCTTCCTTCCTGCCACAGCTTAACTTGTTCTCAGACTTGGACTGTGTGCAGCAGAACTGGAATGTAACCAAATCAAATGATTCAAGAGGAAAAAGGGAAACGGAACAAAATCCCCAGAGGACACATCTGATCAGTAACAACAACAGATGTGTTTTCCACAGAGGTGCCATGAGCATCTGCACCGTGTTCATCTGAGGCTGAAGGTATCACCTGGGCTGAGGTTATTGCAGAGCTTTCCAGCTGGGTGAGTCACTCCTGCACCCATCACGAGTCGGATCACAACCCCGAGGGCAAGATCTTGCTAAATGCCTGACAGGGACCACTGTGTGTGCTGGATTATGGAAATAGAGGTGATAAAAAAAGAGGCAATCCATGAGTCAGTGCGCTCAGTACAGGCTTGCCTTTTCCAGGCAGAAGGAGCCTTCACACAGGCACTGGAGCAGAGCAGAGTAGGTCTGGTGGGGTTTGTGCTGGAACTGGCTGGCAATATTCTATTTAAAAGCCATGTGTGCCTAAGCAATGCTTCAAAAGAAAAAGCCATTTGCATTTAAAGTAGAAATCCATTTCACTGGCTTAGACATGAGTAGGTTTGGATTGTTGGGTTTTTTCTCTTTTGGTGTAAAGCAAGAAAAATTTGTCCTCCTGAACAGCTTGTCGGAAACACAACAGAATAACCTCCTACTCCATCCTAGCCACTTTAATTGTCAGATTGTAGTGTCCCCATCATTCAGACAGCAAAGATGCACAGCAAAACTTGGCAGCTTCATTGTTCCTCTTCATGTCTTGGAGAGTTTAGGGAAACCCTCCAAAAGCTATGAATTTCTGATTCCACTGGGAAGTATTTGGTGTTTGAAATCTGGAAGGACAAGAAGGAAAACACAAAGAGCACTGAGGATGTGCTAAGTACATTGTTGAAGTAAAGACACATTGCAGGAGCAGTTATCACTGTGAGGATAAGGACTAAATGTATTATCTGGTAATTTGAGGCCAGTGCCTGGGTTCTGCTTTAAAACTGGGCATGCAGGAAAGAGGAGATCCTCAGATCCTCTTTAACACCAACCAAACCAAAACCATCAAATTTTCTAACAAGATATTGATCCTGTCACGATTCCCTTCTGCTGTCTAAAACCAATGGATGCTGTCACCTGACCAGATTAGAAGCTGTATAATTCTGTCTCGTATTTTCTTAGTTTCAGCCCTGTGCCAGGTATTCTGCTGGACTGTTTTCTCTATTTATTAAACTGCTGTATAGTGGTTATTCCATATTTTGTTCTGCTTTGGGCTACATTCAGTGTTCCTTAGATTTTGTTAATTCATTTTCACTTCCTAAAGCAGCTTGGTTGAGGGGTGATACTGAAGTGTCAATGTAAAATCCTTGATGGTTTTACTGACCAAGGGATTCAGGATTGCACGTCAGGCCCAGTGATTTATATCAGGCTGGAGATGCTGTATCAGAACATTTGTAGGCACAGAGACACCGACTTCTCCAGAGCAGAGAATTCCTCAGGAAAATTGACCGAGAAAAGTGAAAACACACACACAGTGATTCCAAACCCAGCAAGTAAATTCCCGGAGTGGTTGTAATTGCTCTCCTGAATGCTGTTGCTTACTAAGGAAGAGCTGGCAAGGGTGTGGCTGCTCTTTAATCGAGTGTTTGAACAAGCGATTAGAGAGAGTGGAGCAGCAGTGTCATGTAAGGGGTGAAAGGAAACTGTGAGAAAGCACGACTGTTATGTAAACCATCTCTTGTCTGTCAGTGTCAACATTTCCTGTCTGTATTGGAGCTGAAGTGAAAATAATCACCCAGGCACAATGAAGTGCAGCCTGGTTGTAGGTGTAGGCATTGGAATGGGCTTTCTGGCATTCCAGGCTCTTGGCATCCAGTCAGCAGCAGGAATGACTGAGTAACCTGTGGGGTTTCAGACGTGTTGTTGCCACCCTCCTGCACCCCCCCCCTCAAAAAAAGCCCCACCAAACTAATAACAGCAGTGATGAGAGGATGAGTCCCATGCTGGGTGATGGAAACTGATTATGATCCCTCTCTCTAGAGATTGATCTGTTTTCCTCCAGGCAAAATTTAACCTTCACTCCTTAGTCAGACCCGCTGAGCAGGAGTGAAATTGTGGGTATCAGGCATGTGGCATTAGGCTAAAGGTGAAACCAAATTGATCTGATTTGCTTTTTAAATATAAGGATCTTGCTTTTCTTTCCTCAGATTCTAAAGAGAATTTCAGATTCTTGTAATAGTGACTATGCAATTCTTCCCAAAAAACTCCTTCATAGCAGTCCCTTTAGTTGATCTTATTTTAGATGAAGTAGCTTTAATTTTTCTTAGCCATAAATGTTTTCAATCCTTATATTTAGAAGTAGGGCTTTAAGAAGAGAGGAAGATGCTCCATCTTTAGAGAAACAGTTGGTTATTATGCTTATCTACATAATTAAAACTGGTAGACTTCTTAAGCAGTTGGAAGAGAATTCAGCACACAGTGAGTAGCACTTGTTTCTAGAGCAGTGGAAAAGCTGAGGGCACCAGAGGAACTCTTGGAAAATGCAGAGAGCTGTGAGTGAGCAGTTAATGTTGAACAAAGTTGGTCTGTAGAGATCCTTCCTCCCGGGTGTTTCAGTTATTGTCACCTTACACGAAAAGCTGAGCAGGGCATCAGGTCCATCCTCCGTGCTGAACTACAGTCTTGACTCATCATACAGATTCTAATGCAGCTGTTACAAGTGAATGGAATTTATCGAGTATGGATGGTCCTGTCACTCTTTGGATTCAGCAGAAACAAAGCAAATGAGGCTGATTTTGGTGCCTTTGGCAGCATTTCAGCACTGTGAGTTGAGCTGTGATGTCACCTGGCCCTTCCATCCCTCACCCCTTCTCTTGCAGTTGTGGGCTAGGTTTGATCACCTGAGATCTCGATCAGAACCCAGGATGTTCTTGCTGAGCAGTTAAGTCCTGCAATTGTTTTCTTCTTTCCTTAAAGTGACATCAACAAGCAGATTTCCCCCTCTGCCCTGCTGTGTGGCCTCTTGGTGTGATCTGTAATTGCCATTGGTCTGTGGAAGGGATGGCAGCTCCCAAGATTGCTTTCATTATCATGGAATCCCAGAATGGTTTGGGCTGGAATGAACCTTTAGGATCATTTTGTTCCAAACCCTGCCATGGGCAGGGATATCTTCCACTGTCCCAGGTTGCTCCAAGCCCCATCCAGTCTGGCCTTGGTCACTGCCAGGGATGGGGCAGCCACAGCTTCTCTGGGCACCCTGTGCCAGGGCCTCCCCACCCTCACAGGGAGGAATTCCTTCCCAACATCCCATCTAAATTTACCCTCCTTCAGTTTAAAGCCATTCCCCCACTATTACGAAGTGTCCTTGTCAGAAGTCCCTCTCCAGCTTTCCCAAGGAAGAAAGGCATCCCTTTGAGGGCTTTTGAAGAAATGCCTTACACATGTTTGGAATTACCAAAGGCATCCAGAAGACACTTTCAATTGCAATTCTCTTATGTCAGTGGTAATGTTAGTCTCCGTAAATCTGGGAGTCCTGAATGAGCAGCAGCTCCATTTTTCTTTAGTCCCATTGTGTCAGGTATGGAAAGCAGTTCTACTGCAATTTGGTACTGTGCTCCATGGCTTTAAGGCCACTGAGGAGCACAGGTGGAAGCCTGCTCCAGTTCCAAGTTTTCCTTTGCCTCAGAGCACTGTGTGTCACTGATGTCCCTCCATCCCTCCTGTGAGGGTGACAGGGAGGTGGCTGCCCCTGCTTCTGTGTTCTGCTGCTGTGTCAGGGCATCTGGTCCCTCTGGGATTGCACTCAAAGCACCCTCAGCCTTCCTTGCCTCCCCCTGCTCCAGAGCAAGTTGTTATTTGGAGGATCAGGACAGTCAGGAGCCCGCCTCTTCCTTGAACTTTCAGATAAGTGATTTTTCATAAAAATATTGCAAATATGTTGCTCTGGATAGAGCCAAACTTTTGCACTGGTACGCTGCTGCCCCACACCATAGAAACTTATCAGAGGGGGGTGAAAACTGGCAGAGCAGTGATGGTCAGAGTGGTGTCTGTGCCTTCCACGTCACGCAGACTGGCACTGTCCCACCAGGAGGCACCTCTTGCCTGGCTTGGGTTAATTCCTCTGGCACTGTTTTACCCCAGCACGTTTTCTCCAGAGATTTGCTGCCCTGCTGGGCTGCTTACGTGGAGGAAGCAAAAGTCAGCTCTGCTTTTTGCATTAAAGCAAGAACCGTGCAGGAGGGAAGGCGAGGGTGGCTGTGCCCTCTAGGATTTGGAAGGGACCATGCTGAAAAACCTTGATGGTATTTGTTTTGAAACAGTTTCTGCAATGGAGAACAGCTGCTCTTCCAAGGGAAACAATGAAGGGATCTGCAGCTTTTGGAGTGTGCAGTGAAACGCCCAGCACAGGCCTGGGGCTCCGCCGGGTATTTCTGGAGATCAATGTCCCCAACACACAGAAATCTTGAGCACAGGGTTATTTTGGGTCCTTGCTAAAACACAGCCTCAGTGATTTGTTTAATATTTATTTTTTGATTTTATTCTGTCGTGCATGAAAAGACTTGCTCCTATGGCAGGTCCCCATTACCAGAATACTGGCTTGAGAAAATTATCAAATTTGGATTATAAGGCATGTGAACTTTTAAAATTTATATAAGTATATTGGCATTTGAAATCCCATCACTCTAATATAGCTCTGAAGTAATGAGCTGTAAAATATCGTTTTAACACAAAAATACACACTTTGAGATTCTCTTCTTGTGCAGACAAATGTTCCAAAATAATTCAGAATGGATTATTTTTGCAATTAAAATACTTCAGCAATTTAAAAATATACACTAAAGGTCTTACTTGGAAATTGATCTGGCAACAATGAAGAACTAGTGTTTCTACCAGGACTAAGATGATTAATTATATATGATTAATACCTTTATGGATAATTAGTAACACTGGAAGCAAAATTCCGTTTCGGTCTCTTGGTATCTAGACAAAAAAATTTCAATTGAAAATAAACCTACAATAAACCGGCAGGTTTTCTGAGGGAAATTTTCTTGTAGAAGAGAGGACTATGTGTGAAAACTGTGTGGAAAATGTTTTCTTTTTGCTGAAAGCTTGTTCAATGGCCCTGTGAACACTTCAGAGTTGTAGAGATGAATTAAAGGTGAGTTAAAGAGCTCTGCCAGTAAATAACTTAAAAAACACCAAAGGTTTCCAAAAGAGTTTAATAAATAATGAGGTTCTTTCTGTACTGTATAAACTATAAATATACCATGCAGTCCTTTATAACTTAAAATAATTTACAGACTGAGGTAGGGGGGTCGGAGGGTGCGGGCGCGGGCTCAGGGCCTCGCTGCCTTCCTGCTGAGCACGCAGACGCAGGCGGTGTCGATGCGGATGAACCTCCAGGCCGCCTGCTTGCCCTCCATGGTCAGGGCCTTGACGAAGGTGTGGGTGGTGGTGCAGTACGAGTTCCAGTGCTTGGCATCGATGCCGCGGCACCCGCCCGACACCGGCTTGGGGTCCCTGCACTTGGTCTCGAAAAAGTACTGCTTAAAGACGTTGTTATTGATGTTGACCTCGTCCAGCACTGTCACCTCCTTGCCCTTGATGTCGGTGGCCGTGGTTTTGTCCCCGACCCACATGCTGACGCTGTCGCACACCGAGAACTCCCCGCGGTGCAGCACGGGGTGCGTGCTCCTCCTGCTCCTGGCAGTCCTGTTGAGAGCCCCCGTGCCACTGAGAAATCCCAAATTCTGCCCCTGCCCGGCCACCGGCGGGGGCTGCGTGCTGAACAGCACCCGGGGAGACCGGAAACGCCGCTTCCTAAAAATTTTGGGGTCCACGGTGATGTTTACAGCTTCTTTCCTACCGAGGCTCCACGTGGTGTGGCCGTGGGATGTCTGCGGAGCTGCCTGGGCAATGTGGTGTCGGTCGCTCTGGGTATTGAGCAGGGAGTGTTCTGCAGGATACTCCAGTGGAGCATTGTCCTCTGACTTGGGAGCTGCCTGTGTGCCGATCAAAAAAGCTACAATCAGAGTGTAGAACAGCATGGGCATTACGTTATGACCTAGAACGAGAGAGAAAGGCACTGTTACTGCGAGCTGGGCGGGCACAAACCGCTGCCGTTCTGGCCATAAATTTATCAGATACCCGGAATCATACGGATTTCATCAGGTATTCATGTGGGTGCCAGATGTTGTTCTTCCGGAAGAGCTCATTCAGACAGCATCAATGTTCTTAATAAAGCGAGAACATTAGAAAATAATAGCTAGATTATTATTAATTCCTCTGGTATTTGTTGTTAGAGCACTGTTTATGAAGCACTTGTTTGGTGTTATTAATGTGGAGACCATATGGCGACAGCATGTTCCCAGGAGTCAGATCTCTAGTGAGTTTTGCAGCAACCTTTTTGGCCAGGGCTGGTCTCTTGGCTGCAGAGGAGTGAAAGTAGAAGCAGCCCCTTGGCTAAACAGCTGCCCATTCCCTAAACTTGTGTGCAGAGGTGTCCTTGGGGCTATGGTGGGGGCCACCAAGCCAGTACTTCGTGCCATTGTCACACCCTCAGCAGCCACTCACCTGCCATGTGGCCAGGCCCCACTGCTGGCTGGCTCAGCAGCCTCCAGCAGCTGCCAGCTCTCCCACCTGCCCTTTCAGGACACACCACATCACTGATTTAGGGCAGATAAAGCCCAGGCTCCCTCCTCAAAGAGCTCAGGTATCTGTGTCACAAGGGCAGATGGGATTTTTCCAGATTCAAGGGCAGATACGGGAGCACTGTGGGTGCCAAGCTACCTCTGCATTGGCATCTTAGATACAGCAAAGCTAAAGCCGTTGTGGCCAAAGTACTGGGAATTCTGGACAGGGAAACACCTGTTTTTTTCAGAATGCCACAAGCAAGAACTCCCCAAAAGTCCCTGCAGAGCAGATGCAGTGCCAGTGCTGGTCCTCCTTCGATCCAGAGGATATGCACATCTGTTTGGGTGTGGAAAAGTGCAAGCCAACTGTCTAAACCCTTGCTAAGACCCATTTCATGCTGGCAGAGCAGCAGCAGCAATACCTCGTTGGGCAACTACCATGTGCTGACTAATTCAGCCACATGTTCGGAACGAGAGACATTCAGAAACGCTCTGGAATTGCAGTGAACGGCAGACATTGTGTTTCCTCTGTAAAGACTTAATAAGCAGAGACAGGGTATAAACAGAAAAGCCCGGGTGAGGCTCCTCCCCGTCTCTTTGCCTTGTTTTCCTGACATGTCTCAGCTGGCCCCGAGCTCTGCCGTGGTCGGCCAGCAGGCAGGGAGCCCCAAAGCCACTGGACAAACAGGGTTTTGTACCAGAGGAATTGGGCTCTGCAGTTCCACTGTGATTTCCCAGCATGTCTTAATGTTTTTTCTGGGTGTGGGTCAATTATGGTTGCAGTTCCCCCTCTCTGTGGAGATTTTTCAGATTAGAATCCCAAGCAGCTCTAAAGGACTCAACCAGGGTGCTCTGCCAGAGCATAATCCTGTGGAAAATGCAGAACAACCCTAAGATGTCCCATAGGATCTTGTGTGTCTTATCTCGGACAGGAGCTGAAATGACTTAAACAGCAGGGTTTGTGCAGGGCTGAGCAAACATTTAGGAAACCAGCAGGAGATGCCAAGTGAAGGTAGTGACTGAGGAGGGAGGAGAAGCAGAGCCTGCATGGAGGGGAGGAAGGAAGAGAAAGGCCAAAAGCCACGTGAGCACTTGTCTGTGCAACTGTTGGGCTGGAGGCATTGGGGACAAAATGATGACGACGAGAGTCAAATGTTTGTCACGGAGCAAATCCTTACTGTTCCAAAGCCACTTTAATTTGCTTAAAGCAAGGCTGAGGGTTGCTCCTTTCCCACGTGCTGCTCGTGCTGGAGCACTCGTCATCCTCTGTATAAGGAAACAGAGCTGGGTGTAGCTCAGAGCTTGGCTGTGCACCCTCCAGAGAGTAACCCCTTGTTCTACAACCAAATTAAAGTCAGATGCTTCATTACATCTCTCAAGAGTTAGCTTTCCCAACAGAAATGTTAATGGAAAAGGTTTGCAGAACAAAATCCAGGCACAATTTAGCCATGCCAATAGCAGCCTCAACGCATTGTGTTTATGCATAAACCCCTTTTTTATTATTTCCTTCTATAGGAAAGAGGTGCTGCAATGTCAGCAAAGAGCTGGTTCTGGTTTTGTGCTATACAAAATTTGCTGTTCTAAAATGCAGCTACATTTACCTCCCTTCTCTGCGTTTCTTGTGTTGCACGTGCTGAGATTTTTGCTTTAATGCCATTAACACAAAAGCAGAAAGACCTTGCCTGCTTGTATTTTTTTTTAATTGCCTTGTATTTCCTCTCCTTGAGGCAAATCATTCTGTGGAGTGTGGCCCAAACACAGACAGAACATATTTGGGATACGTGGTAACTTTTGTAAAGATTCAAAATGGAATCTTTTTATCCATTATTGAGTTAGTGGAGAATAGAAAGTGACACATTAAAAAATGAATGAGACTTGATGACAACACAGGCAGGAGAAGTTAATATTAAAGAATAGGTGTGCCTTGGGCTGTGAGGATTGTGAATTCTTTTGCTGGGACACAGAGGTATTTTACAGGCTGTTTTGGGGAGTCTGGGGTGTCCCTGCCCATGGGGAGCTTTGAGGTCCCTTCCAACCCAAACCAGGTTGGGATTCTATGATTCTCTGTCTAAACTTTGTCACACAGTTATTAGATCCTCTCATGGTGCTTTCTGGAGATGTTCACAGTGGATGCCTCGTGCAGCCACCTGAACTCGCAGGGGATGTGCAGCTGCCAGTTCCAATGCTGGTGGTCTGTGGATGTCTGATGGGAAGCCCGGCCACAAAGGTTATCACAGGCGTTTTAATGCCAAAATTACAACACCTGTACTAATCCCACTTCTGTGTTGGTCAAGTGTTATTTAAGCCCTTCCTCTGGTGTGGCTGCTGTGTGAGCCTGGCCATGGGTGGCTTCAGGCTGCTGTGGGCAGTGAGTGCTGGCTTACCTCTGAGTGGACTGCACAAAGAACTGCTCCCCCAGCAAGGTCCTTATTTCATCCAGAGCTGAGCCGGGCTGGGCTGCACCTTGCCATGGGGCCCTGCTGCACCTGCCAGCTGCGTGTGCCGTGGGTCACTAGGGGCAGAAGGGTTTGTTTCAATAATTAGCCAGCAAATCAGTGTTTTCAGTACCATTCCCCTCTTGGCAGCAGCACAGGGACAAACCCCCTTGGCTTTCTGAGCTGCGCCTTTTCCCTGTCACAGCATCAAGCTTGTCTAAAGCAGTTCCAAACTTTGCAGAGCAGCACATTTGTAACTGTGGTTATCAATACACTGCTTCCCACCCCTCTCAGACACCTTCCAGGCTCAGTAAATGTTGGACCGATTAAAAGTTTTAACTTCGGTTAACCGAAGTTAAAACTTTTAATCGGTCCGACAAGCAAACCCAGGAGTTTTTCCCTGTGGGGCAGCAATACCTGGCACTGCACAGCAGCCAGGGACAAACCAGGGCTCACAGCCCCAACATCTGTTCTGGGAAGCAAATCTGGTTACAATTAAATTCAGGAGGAGAATCACATATTGCCGCATTTTGGCAGACAATTATCTGACTGTGGCTGATATTTGAGAAGAATTGAAGATACAAAACTTGCAGGCACATAAAAGCACATACTTAGATGTTTGTTGTGTTGCTACTGTAAGGGCAGCAATGACTCCAGTCTTAATCACTACATTGTGAATGGTTGTATAGACCTCAGTTAAGGGAAAACCATTATTTTCCTCATCAATTAAATCCAGCACGCTGACACTTTCTCATCAAAACACATTTTCTGATATGGCACTGAAAGGAATAGAAATAATATTTTGTTAATCTTATTATTCAATAGCTTATCTGTTCCATTTCATAAGGTAAATAGGGGTTGTATAAGGTACTCCTGTGCTGCAAAAACCCTGCTGCATTCAGGCTGAAGTGCATTTGCTAAGGAGAACAAGCTGCTAATGCTAAAGCATGAACTGGACTCACTTTCCACCTGCACAGCGTCTGTCCTCGGGAGCACCGGCTGCCAGCAAAGGCAGCCACTGGGTTTGGCTCTTACCAACACACAAATACAAGTTAATTGATGTTTAAACCCCCAGCTGAAACCTTCCCAGCCTGTTTTCATCAGTGTAGGGCACAGGAGTCACCCTGTTACGTGCTCGTTGTGCAACACTTGTGCAGTGGTTTGGCCACCCTGGCTTTGTCTGGGGCTGTGGCTCAGGTTCCCCCTGGGTGTTGCAGTATTTAGGAGCTGAGCTGGTTACACTCGTATCAGTGTGTCAGAAAGGTCACACAGAGTTCCAGAATCCAAAGCTTCATGCTACAGATGGAGTATGCTGTATTTTTGCAGGAATGTGCTAGTGAAGTAATAACCCTTTCAGTGAACTCTGGAGAGTTGAGTACCAGTAATGATAGAGCTATAATGTGCTGGCCACTGCCAAAAATAATCCAACAACTTTTCCAACTGTTCTGCCACCCTAAGAAAACACTGTTTCAGTTCCAACTGGCTGGTTTTTAACCACAAAAGCATTTATTTTCAGCAGGACTTTTTTTTAAAAGTTCTTTTACTGTCTTTTTCCCGGATTCCTGGCTGTGGTGGAATCCAGTAAATGATGCGGTGTTATTCAGCATCCATAGACTATTCCTCTGTTCTACCACTCCCAGACATTCATAAAATATCCTGCTGAAGTGAGTGTTTCTTCAGGATTTACATGCACCCAGGATGACAGACACGAGGGGTGAAAAAATCTCACTTCAATCTTATTTCTTAGTCTCAGCACATGTAGAGTAGAATTAAAGAATCCCAGACTGGTTTGGGCACAGGGTGCCCAGAGAAGCTGTGACTGCCCCATCCCTGGGAATGTCCAAGGCCAGGTTGGACAGGGCTTGGAGCAACCTGGGATAGTGGAAGGTGTCCCTGCCCATGGCAGGGGTGGAATGAGATGACCTTTAAGGTCCCTTCCAACCCAAACCAGCCTGGGATTCCATGATTCCATGATTCTGGAGAGTGGGGAAATGGATCACATCAAAAAGAAAATGGTTCTGTGTCTTGAAAAGCTCTTTGCTTGCAGGACCTGTAAGTGCAGCAAGTGCCAAACAAAACAAGTTTAGGGAATTCCTTTTTTGTTAAAGTTACCCACAGAATCTGAGGAAAAATGGACAAACAGGGAATGTTGTCTGGAAATTTATGAGGAATGAAAATTTAATAAATTTACTAAATTAATTGCTTCCAATACAAATAGCAGTCAGTGCAGCCTTCTCACCGCACGTTGACCAGATGCCACTAAAGTAGCTCCTACACAGAGAACAGATAAATTAATGCTCATTTGGCTCAGTCAAACACAGCAAGTGAATTATTTTCTAAATAAAAATAAACATAGTCAATAAACATAAGCATAGAATGTTGTAATCTAAGGCATGATACAATTTGGAATGTTGTTTTCTGTCATTCTTGAAGTTGTTGGCGTATTTTAGGGATGTGCAAAAAATAAACAGAACTGCTTGGCTGTCAGTGCAGCAAATGGGATCATGGAGGTCACCAAAATAAGCAACAAGTAGTGAATTAGTTTTGTCTCATTGCTTCTGGTAGTGAGAGAGAAATGAGGGAGGCAGTTGCTGCTGAAGTTGCTGGTAAAGAGAAGGTGCCTCTGGCACATCTCTCACGGAAACATTTTCACAGGTATAGGAGTTACATGAATTAAAATTTAGCAGTAGCAATTCAGGGAGAAGGGAGGCCCTGGGAGGGAGGCCTTGAAGGGAATCCTGAAGCCATTATGACTAAGAGCAGTGTCAGAGGCACAGCTTTCCCTTGATCTTAGCTGATGAGCAAGAAAATGGGAATTTCTAATGGACTCAACATTTCATTCCTCCATTATATCTGCAGTGACTCAGCCCTTAAATAAGAGGTTTATGGGTGCTGGAGAGCCAGCTGGAAGCTACCTGTGTCTCATTCACTTCCTTTTTTTTTTTTTTTCCCCAAATGCCTCTAGCACTGAAATGTTCCTTTGAGGATTTCTAGGGAGAGCAATAGACTGAGAAAAATGCTGCCCTGCAGCACAGAGCATCGTGTCACCGTGATCCTCCTCATCATCACAGGATGTGCACCCAGGATCTGCCTCCAGAGCTCTGACTCATCCTTAGCCCGGGTAAAGGTAATAATAGGGATGCCTCATAGCCCATTAAGCCTCTGGTAATTTGGGGTACTTAAGGGGGAATAGCACCTTGAGTCTGGACCCACCCCTGGAAGCGTTCAAGGCCAGGTTGGATGGGCTTGGAGTAACCTGGGAGAGAGGAATATTCCCTAGCCATGGCAGGGAGTGCAGTCAGATGATCCTTGAGGTCCCTTCCAACCCAAACCATTCTTTGATTCTGCAGGGTGGGGATTCACCAAATCCAAAGCCAGTGAAGCTTTGGAAAACACTTCTTAAGGTTTATTTTAAGTTTACTAGGGTATAAGCAATGGAAATGGCTTATTTGTAAGGGCCTAATTTTATCCTTTCTTTCATCCTGAACCAGTACATCAAGATTTTAGTTGCTGGTGTCTCTGTAGAGAAGTCCAAAGACAGGGAAAGGAGTGCATTTCCCATCACCTTCACTGACACCCCTCAGAGCATTTGGTGCTGAGTGAGGCCACCTGCTGGGAGAGATCCAGCCTGGAGCCACAGCCGGGGGTTTCATGACATGGGACAGGCAGAGCTCACCTTCAGAAGGCTCAGTTTAAAACTCCTGAGTGAGTAAAACAAAATCAAAATTTCTACGAATATAATCATTTGTTCTGCATCTCAAATTCGCTTTACAACGTTTGGCACCATGATACTGTCTCTCACTTGTAGAACGTGCTCATGGGAATTCAGAGGCATCAACAGCCATCTAAAATGTGATTCCTTTGGGAAAAAACCATGATCTTAGGTCAAGATGGCCATGCCAGTAAAGGCTTGTGACAGGATGCAGCTCTTGCTGTGACAGATGGGCTGTTAGTGAGTGTTGAACATGCACAGAGCCGCCCTGACAGAGCACAAAGCTTCATCCTGCTTCAGATAACAAAACCAAACTGACAGTTATTAAATAAAAGATAAAAAAATTGTCTCTGTCAAGATAAAAATCTCTTGAAATAAAGTGAAGGAAAGCACATCACTTACAAAACTAGTGACAAATCTCTGAAAACAAATGACAGAAAACAGCCTTTGGAGGAGCGTGTGAATCTGATTCTCCTGAAGTCAACGACCGCAATGGCATAAAGCTGGTAAATTAAATAAGCTAGAAATAAATATCCTGGCTAGGAGCAAGTTATCTGAGCATACCAGGGTTGTATATCATCCCTATATTATCATCCAGAAAGCAAATCCTAAAATCAATGATTGACACGTGATGATTACTTTGGAACTTTCCATATAGCCTTGGAGCTGGATATATATTTTATAGGACTCCAGGGTTTCATATATCCTAATTCATAGGCACCAAGGAGTGACTAAAGATCTCAGGCACTAACTGACAGGAAAACTACTGCAGGATAAATGGGATAAATCCATCCATATAAAGTTGGATGCCTCCATCCTGCCCAGCTGGCAGCCAGCACGAGATTGCTGCTCCCTACAATTCCTATCCAAACACAGCAGGACTCATTCCCTATTGCTGCTTAAAACAGTGAGTCCAAAGGCCTTCCTGAGGCTGGAGCATGGCCTGCCCTTCTCCCCTCTACACCTTTCCCAAATGGATTTAAATTTGGGAATACTTGGCTTGCTATATTTGGCTCTGAGGTTTCCAATACAAAATTACCAGTAATGAAAGAACTGGAATTTCAGACTTCACAACACAACCAAAAAGAACTGGAATTCAGCTGGGAACAGAAAGTATGAGGGCAGTCAGACTGTGATGTTACATCCCCTCTTACAGCCAAGAGTAGTTAAGGCAGAAAAATACAATATCTTTAGGGCCAGTAAACCTTTCCAACTAGTGATCTTATTCCAGCTATTCAGAAGGGAATATAAATCCTGATTCTTTTCCAAACCCTGATTAATAAGAACCAGCTGAATCCCAGCAGCAATGCTAGCATTTAGTTTTTATTCAGGCTCATAATTTTCATTTATATTCTCCTTTTTCACTTTTCTACAACTGCACAAATAAATTTGAACAAAGGTGATTTTTAGCAATTGCACGAGTTGTAGTGTAAGGCATCAATGTAGTGACTCCAGAAATGAGGTAGAAAACAAAAATGAGCTGGGATGTCATGATCAGATTCCCAAAGGTAGACTCCATCATCTTCAGTGTTTCTCTGGATCATGAATTTGGAAAAGAACATTATGTAAGGACAAGGAGCAGCCATAAATTATGGCCATGACTTTTCAGACTTTCCCGTTCTATTAATTATTTACATCCAAAAGGAATTTTATCTTCTACAAATCTTCCAGTGTGTTTATAACTATTTTAAATGACTCAACGATATTTTAATAGGGCGGGAATTCTGAGAAATTCCAAAGGGAAGCTGAAGGGTGTCTGTGCTTGGCAAGTCAGAGTACAGAAGGATGCAGCAAAGGAGGGAGTTGAGAACTTTAAAACCTCTGTTCTACTGAACTGAGGCTCTGGCTGCACCTGATAAATTCTGTAGCTGGAGCAGTTCGAACTGATGTGTTGGATCTTTTTTCTATTAAAAAAACCCTTAAGGATATAGACAAAAATCTACAAAATAAAATCTTATGACGTGGAGTTGCTCTTGTGTTCATTCAGATGGTGCTGAGATAGGGAAGAAGCAGTCAATACTGGAATGGAATATTGCTTTGCCTGTGTAGGATTTTTCCATCCAGAATTGTCGAGTGCTTTTACAAACACTTAATAAAATGATCCTCCCCTCTCACTCATGGTCAGTAGAATTTACTTCTGTAGCATGTGAAGAACCCAAAAAATAACACAGGATTCTTGCCAAGCAGTAGCAATGTTCCTCTTCTCCATTGCCCACCTCCTTTTATTATTTTTTTAATTTCTAGGATATTCTTTACTATTTCTAAATCTATTTTACCTTCATGAGACCTACAGAATTCAGTTGCCTTCTTAGGGATCAAATTCCCTCTCTTATGATTTACTTTACATTACAATAGGAAAATCATGACAAAAACCCCTCAAATGACACCTTTAGAAATTGAATTCCATATTTTTATTGCAGTAGGAAATGGGTATTGACCCCACAGCAGTCACAGTCATTCTGTGCCCTCCTTATTGTAACTCACAAGGCACGGGCATAATGCTCTGAACTACAGAAAAATGTTAATATTTTCCCTTAAACCAGCATACCCCAAGGTGAATTATATGTACAAACGAACAAAGTCGTTGGGCTGTTTCTCATAAGCTGTTTGACTTCTGTATTCTTTGAATATCCTGGACATTTGAGAAGTATATTTTCATAATTTCTGGACAACTGGATTTGGGCAGATATTTGTCTATCTGCTCCTTGCAAAGCCTGAGTTTTTTCTGCAGATTGTGAAGATGTGGTAATGCTCAAACCCTTGTACTGCACCTGCCTTTCCCATTTAAATTGGGTTCAAAACAATTTCTTTAGAATTCCTAAGCACTCCACTACAGAGATGTGAAATATGGTGAGTTTTAAATTAAGCAGGTCTAAATAAATAGTAATATAGTAATATATTATAATAAAAAATATATATATTAAGTAATAATCTTCGTGTGTTAAATCTAAACTAAGTAAATTCTTTAGTTTGGTGCAAGAAAAACTTTCAGCTTTGAAGTTTTTTTGCTACTTGCTGGTGGTTTAAAAATTTAGTTACCAAAGAGGTGGAAAAAAGGGTTTTGTTTCCCTGCACAGCAGGAACCTTTTAGATGTGGTGTAGTTTTGTAATGAGAGGGTAAAACCTCCTAAGAAACAGGGTAGAGATGTCCACAGAACATCTGGAAACACCACCAAATAAAACAAAATAAACCACAGAAACACTGAGTTATCAGATTGCAGTGTCATCTTGTAATGTTCTCTGCAAGCACAAGTAGTTCTTGCAGGAGAAATAGGAGTCTCCTGACATCTAGGGTAGTTTACCAAGAAAAACACAAGGTTCTTACTATTGCTTAGACCTTTACAATATTCCTTCTAATGCTGTGGTCCATCTGAACACGATCGGAGAAAGGAAACAAGCAAATGGGGTTTCGCCTTGGAGTTCCAGCACTCCAGAAGCAACGGTGCCTTCCATGAAGAGACAGAGCTGGTTTGTAAACTGTGGTGCCGCAGGAATTTTTACCCCTGGGCTTTCATACTTTGTATGTTTGTACTCAGCACTTACTGAGGATTAAAGCCTGGTTTCTGTGGAAGTGTGTTGACACTATGCAAAATGCTCCATACCTACATTTTTCCCCCTGTATGTTTTTCTGAGTTCAGCCTGGGAGATCATCTTGATTACTTGGCAGCAGAGTGGACTACTGCAAAGCACAAGTGTTCAGGATGTTTGGGAAACCGATCCTATTTCTTCACATGCTTTTATTTGCCTTATTGTCCTTATTTGTTCATTGTATTTTAGTGTGTGCATGCCTCAAGTGGTAGAAAAACAAGAGTGGTTTTGCCAGTGTTTGTAATCCATGCGAGTACCAGCTCCTTCTCTCTTTACCAAAACCCTTTTCTGCACCTTTTTTTATGGAGTGAACGAATTAAAAAGCAGCAGGAGAGTGAGATAGCCATCCCTAAAATCTGTTCTCTGGCTCTCACTCCTGCCCCTGGTCATGCCTATGTGTTGACATCCTCTGTTTTGTTTCCTCTCCAGCTCCAAGTGCTGCTCCACGTGCTTTCTGACTCCTTTATCTGCAAAGCTCCTGCCTTCTCCTGTCACACATTGAGTCCAGCTGCCTCAGAGCTGCTGCCCCACACAATCTTCTCTGCAGCACACGTGGGACCTCTTCAGCGTCTTGGCTTTCATCTGCTGTGGAAGGTATTTACTCCTTGCTGTATGATTGTTTTAACTCATTACTCTATTAACTCACTATGCCAGACAACTGCTGGCACCCCTAAAGAGGGGTGGTAACAAAATGCAATGGATTCTGTACATTAGCAACAGAATATATATTCAGAGAAACTAATCCAAGCTGCGTTGCCTTGCACTGAGTTAGTACAGAGATTGATTTACTTCGTTCCTATGCTCTGAGAATCTCAGCTCTGATTCCGCTGCGACCCTGACACCAAACCTGTGAGGCCAGAGAAACACAGCCCAAACTTCAGCACTCTCAGCATCCTGAGTGTGTCAGGCAGCTGCTGCACAACAAATCTGCTCATGCTCCCAAAGAGCAGAGACAGTTTGAACTGGGGCCATGTTTCAGCTGTACATTGTGGGCTGCTGGGCGCGGACCCAGCGAGCAGTGGGGAGTAGGAGTTTTCCATCTTTGTATTATGTCAAGAGTTTGAGGGGAGGCAGCTGCTGTGGATGTTTTAAGATAGGAGGTTCTTATTCCTCACTCAGCCATTTAAGGTGAAATGAAATTTAAGGTGACATTTCAATGTGGGAAGGGGTTTGTTTGTCTGGATCTTGAACCTCTGGAGCCTGACAACTCTGGAATATCCTCACCTCACACAAAGCTTGAAGGATGGTCGGTGTAATATGCAGAGAAGTGAATGATGTTGCAGCGTGCAGGACGTCCTCCCCTGCTGGGAGCCTGCAGCTGTCTCTGGAATAACTGCCTGTGTCTTTGAACAGTTCTCCTGGCCACACAGCTACTCTGTGCAAAAGGACAGCTCAACAGAAGAGAGTTTGTCAAGGAGAGTTCGGATCCTGTCTTGTACTGTGGGAATCCTTCAAGCACAGAACAGAGCTCAAAAAAGTTTAAATGAAGATCAGCAACCTTTGCTTAAGAACAGGAAACAGGGAGTTGGACTGACCTGGCAGTCTCAGCAGCTCTGATAAATCTGTGTTTGGCAACTCACTTCTGTGAGGAGCATTCGAAAGGTCTTCACATTTTCTGGCATCATCTTGTTGCTGAAAGCATTTTTTGCTACAGTACAAACTATAATGGGAAAGATGCCTCTTTTTCCTTTAAAGTGTGCCCTTGAGTGTTTCTACCACATTTTCTAGAATTCTCTTTGGCCCTGTTCTGAGTCTGAACAGCTCTGAATCCCTGCATTGCAACACAGTGCTATCACTGATGGCATGGGACATCTTTGCACTATTCACACTTCAGCGTTCTGTGGGGTTCACTGACTTCCCTGGTATGTGGACTTGGAAATTAGGGAATTCTTATAAAAGTAGGCCAGGATTAGAAGATTACTGTTCCCATGTTTACCAGCATATTATTTTCCTTGCTACTTTTTATTATTATACTAGATATGAACCTTTTTTTCCATTTCCACAGTGAGAACAATCAATAGATTGAATGTGGGAACTCTTGGACTGGGGAGAACTAAATTGCTGTAATGAGTTTCCTCAGCCTACATTTACTAAAACAATCTTGCAGAAGCTGATTAAATGAAACCTTCTCTTCGTGCAGTGTCACAAGCTTACAGAAAATAAGGGGAAGGAGTGAGGGCAGGAGGTACTTCTGAAAGCTGTGGAGTGGTACCTTGCTATAGCAAGAAGAAGCTACAGAACTAAAAACTTGTAAATAAAATTTCAAGGTTGCAGCTGGTAAATGAAATACAGCTGGAAGTTCCCAGGATCATTAAGGTTGGAAAAAACCTTAACACAGCACTGTCATGTCCACCACCAAACCATGTTCCCAAGCACCACATCTACATGTTTTTTGAACATTTCAAAGTGTTCCACTCCACCAGTGCCCTGGGCAGCCTGTGGCAATGCCTTTAGTGAAGGAATTTTCACTAATATCCAATCTTCCCCTGGCCCAGCCTGAGGCCGTTCCCTCTCCTCCTGTCCCTGTTCCCTGGGAGCAGAGCCCGACCCCCCCGGCTGCCCCCTCCTGTCAGGGACTTGTGCAGAGCCACAAGGTCCCCCCTGAGCCTCCTTTGCTCCAGCCTGAGCCCCTTCCCCAGCTCCCTCAGCCTCTCCTGGGGCTCCAGACCCTTCCCCAGCTCCGTTCCCTTCCCTGGACATGCTCCAGTCAGATCATGCTTCTTCCAGTTTAATAAGGAGAAAATGCTGCGGAAAAATGCACACGTGTTCCTGACAGGACAAGATGTTGGGAGCCTGTGGTTGGCAGGGACACCTTCCACTATCCCAGGCTGCTCCAAGCCCCATCCAACCTGGCCTTGGACACTCTCAGGGATGGGGCAGCCACAGCTGCTCTGGGCACCCTGTGCCAGGGCCTCCCCACCCTCACAGGGAACAATTCCTTCCCAATATCCCATCTATCCCTGCCCTCTGGCAGTGGGAAGCCATTCCTCCTTGTCCTGGCACTCGAGGCTGTCCATAGTTTCTCTTGGAGCCCCTTTAGGCACTGGAAGAGGCTCTCAGGTCTCCCTGAAGCCTCCTCTTCTCCAGGCTGAGCATTCCCAGCTCTCCCAGCCTTTCCTTGTAGGAGATGATGTTGACCCCACTACAAAATGGAGCCTGTTATTCAAACCAGTGTAGATAAAAAGTCATGGCCTGCATGGAAGAGAGCTATGTTTGTGCAAGCTTTGATGTTAAAAAATAGTAACTTGAACTCACAGATGTACTGATTACCCTGCTAAAAGAAGACGTGGAATCTCTTCTCAGTATTACAGCATTTTAATTAGAAGAATGTGAGCAAAGCCTTAATCTTGTTAGTAGGGATAGATACGGATGAGGCAGAAACAAAATCCACAGCAACATAGTCCAAACACGAAAAGCAGTGTCTTGGAGGTTGGTAACAGCACCAGAACTGCTCCCTGTCACTGCTTTTCCTGCAACACTAAACTTGACAGTGACTAAGTTGGAAGAAATAGCTCTTCTGCCTTGTAGCACTGAGCTACATCACACACAGCTCTTTGAAAAAAAATAGCTGAAATGTGGGAAAGGTACTTCAGATTTACAAACCAAAATCCACAGATGCTTGATTATTGTCTTTAAAGTTCTTTTTAGCCCTTCTAAATTCTTGTGACACTCAAGGATCAATAAGAGTCTCATCTGTAGCTGATTCTGACAGATGTTAATCTTTGCCTTGGCTTTGCAGTCTGCTTGAAATAGTACTTGTTCCTTCATGTCAGGCCTCTGGCAATGCTTACAGAGTCAGGATTACAGTCTCCAGTGAATCCCATTTTTACTGTCATTAACTTTCTAAACTGTTCCCCATAGCTGGCAACCTTTCCATGCTTGGAGATCTACTTAGTGGGAAGCTGGGAGAGTGATGGGTTTTGCCTGTCTGGAATCATTGTGCCTTTAATTGAGATTTGTTTAATTTTGTCATTAAGTCCATTTACATTGTAGGCATCGTGACCATGATTACACACTGTGCCTGTACCCTGGTTGTGTTTTGTGCCATTTACCTATTAAAGAAAGGGGGAAAAGCTCGGTGTTTACTTAAGATTTTTACAAGTAGCCATTTTTTTCTTCCATTACTTTAGTTAATAAATTAATCTAATTTTTGGATTGGAAAAAACAGCTCATCTGCAGATGCTGTGCTGTGTTCTGAGGAAGTGATTAGATCTATTTGGCAAAATACAGGTGAGGATTCAGTACCTGCTTGTCTGGAAGGAATTATCAGAACCCATAAACATGGGGATTATGGTTGATTCCAAATTAGGGACAAATCTTGATCAGAAAGCAACAGGAATGGAAACATTTCTCCTGCAAATCCCAAGGACTTTATGATGAACAGAAACCACAGGGTGCATTGCTCTGTGTGTGTCCCTCAGTCACAGAGTTGTGGGAAGGCTTGGAGCAGCCTGGTCCAGTGAAAAGTGTCCCTGCCCATGGCAGGGGGTGGAATGAGAGGAGCTTTAAGGTCCCTTCCAGCTCAGACCAGTCTGGGATTCTGTAATTCCATGATTCTCTGACAGATTAGGGGTGCAGGTGACTTTTCTTCTCTCAGAATGTGAGTCAGGGGTGACCAAAGCTGTGTGAGTTCCAACACGAGTTCAATAGTGATCACTTCAGCAGCTGGAGAAGCCAAAGACTTGCTTCTTAATGAGAAAAAAGAAAGCTGATTAATCAGCTGAGTCATCCTGCTCTGCCTCAGTGCTGGTATGAGTGGCATTCCTTATGGATCAGCCTATTCCAAGGGAAAAGCCAAACCATAATCAAGGCTAATTGACTGAGCTCAATCAAATGTTTCGAAATACCACCCATGAGTTTGACATCAAACAAAAAGCAGGGATATTCCCAGTCAGGCAGTTAATTGCTTCATGAAAACTTGTTCTTTGCAAAAATTTTAAGATTTTCACCAGTGCTCCCTTTTATTTCCATTTCCTAGGCTTACAGTAGGTTACAGTGTAATGTACAGATTAACAGACTGGAACAAGACACTTGCCCTCTCTCACATTTTTCCTTCTGAACAATGCTGCAGTGCTGCCTTGTCTCTGCGACAGAAAATTTGCAGCCTCCAGGAGTTAAAATAACATTGTAGAAGGTTTTAGAAGGATAAATAATACCAACTTCTTGCAGATATTAGTACAAGCAGCAAAAATTGCAGTATTTAAGGGTAAAGCCACTAGGCTTTTTAGTCATTATGTTTAGAGAATTAATCCCAAAAGGATAATTTCTGTGGGTTTTGTTTCTTACATCCAGCAGAAATTGTTTCAAAGAGGAGCTGAAATGCCAGACTTTTTGCAAGACTTTTGTCTAGTGGAAAATAACGGTGGTGTTTAAACATTTGTCTGGTTCCTGATGTGCCCCAGGTTGTGTGCAGCGATGAAAAATTTATCAGCAGCACATCTGTAAATGAATCATCTTTTTCCCTGCACGCACATGGTTGCACAATTTTATTGACTGCTTGCTTTGGTGAATATTTGATATTTGTCGTGTGAAGCTATCCCATCCCATTTGTAGTATCGGAAATTCCAAGCACAATTAACAACTGGATGTGGTGTCACAGTTAATGAACCCCCAGCCCCCTGTGACCCAGGGCAATAGCACACAGGGTGAGCCAGTCTTCTGTAGTCACCAATGATATCAAGACTGAAGTTACAACACAAACATCTGGCTGCAACTCCTGCACCTGGATTGAACATTTTCTCATCTGGCTGAATGTGCAGAGCAGGTGGGGGGACCTCAGGTGAGGCCCAGTATTAGAAAGAATCAATATGAAATCCTGGGATGGTTTGGTTGGAAGGGACCTTAAAGCTCATCCAGCTCCAACCCTGACACCTTCCACTATCCCAGGTTGCTCCAAGCCCCATCCAACCTGGCCTTGGATATTCCCAGGGATGGGGCAGCCACAGCTGCTCTGGGAAATCCATTCCAGCCCCTCCCCACCCTCATGGGGAAGAATTCCTTCCCAATATCCCACCTAAACCTTTCAACCTTTCTGTCCAACCCTGTGAAGGGAAGTGTTTGGGTTTCATAAGGAATCTGGGAACACTCAGTCCAAAGCTTCTAAACTGGGAAGCCCCTGGTGGGACCCACCAGCTCTGAGATGTGGGTTTGGTCTTTAGTCACAACAGGGGATGCAAAATGATTTAATGGGTGTGGTGGTGTTCGATCAAAGGTTGGACTTGATGATCTTGGAGGTCTTTTCCAACCTTAATGATTCTATAATAAATTCCACAATCCTTTTCCCACATAACCGTGACTCTGGTTTGTATTTCACTTCAGAGTCCATCACTCTTCTGCAGCAGGACATGAGCACAGGTGCCATGGCTGGGCTTCACACCTTCTGTAGCTCCACAGAAAACATTCAGAAAACTCCCATCCCAAATCTGAATTTCCATGGGGTTGTGCCAATATTAATTAGTACAAATAATGTGATATATTTGAAATTAACTGTCATTATAACACTTAACCCCGTATGTAACCATGTATTTGCCTTGTCTGGATATTTGATGTGCACCTTGTATTTATTACAGTGTTATTTGTTAATGCTTTTGTGTGGTGAATCAGTTGTCAGGAAGAATCATTGTGGTTACAAAAAAGCAGTTTTATTGTGAACTGGAAGGAAGAGAATATGGGTGGGGATGGAGTGGGAAGAGACAGAAGATGACATTTGTAGCCAGATGTGATTTGTAGTATGAAAATATTAAATGCTGTTGAAAAGTGGGACTCCACAGATTATTGACATAATTGTGGCAATAGGAATAGATTTTTCTTTGGTATTTGCCTATTTTTGCTACAATTTTCATCGGATGATGAATACATGACAATTTTACATTGTCTAACGCCAAAAAAAAAGGCTTTTTATTCTATTTGTTAAAATAACATATGTCTAGCAGATTTCTAAAGGAACCATCTTTTGAAAGAGGCCTATTGTGATTGAATTTTTCATCTTTCAACTTTTCTCTGGGGTTTCTTTGCATTATTAGGTTCCAAGCAATAATCAGGGTCTAAGCCTTACAAGATCATTTTTTGCCTGTTTAAAATGAAAAGCAGAGGGGAGTTTTGATGATTAGGTGTGTACTTCATTTCTGTGCACAAAGCCAGAGTTTAAATACATGTCACTTGAAAATGAGCTTTCTCAGATTCAAAGGGAGAGAGATGAACTTTAAATTGGAACTTTAAACCTTGCATCCGTTTTCCTGTGGCATTGGAAATGTGCTGTTTTCACAGAAAGTATTTCCTTTTGCTTTCAAGTGATGGCACAAGCAAGTGCTGAAGACTGAATTCAAATGACTTAAATTATTTTAAAAATTTGAAATATTGAACAAAGGGGAGAAATTCTGCAGGTCATGAAATAGTTTTCTAATTTCTTTGCTTTCAAAGAGGAGGGAAGAAATGGGAAGGAAAGGGCCACATGGCTTTCTCTCTCAGAACACACAGAGAAAAGAAATGGTCTCTAGAACAGCCCTTCCCAGCACCAGGAACGTGCATCCAGGGAGAGCTCGTGGATCAAACTCCCTCTGATGCTTTGGATTCTGGATGCTTTGCCAAAACCAGAAACTCACACTTTTGGCATAGATAAAGTGTCCTGGAATGTGAGGCTGAGCAGTGACCCTTTGCACTCTCCTCTTTACAGCCTGTGCCTGAGAAAATGATGAGAGGAAGGTTTGGCAGGAGGCACTGGGGCAGGGAGTGTTTGGATCCAGGCAGAACAGAAACATGGATGTTGAATATTCAGAGCACTGATAACACCAATCACTGAATTCCAGGATGGTTTGGGTGGGAAGGGACCTTAAAGCTCATCCCTTTCCACCCCTGCCATGGGCAGGGACACCTTCCACTGGACCAGGTTGCTCCTCAGTAATGAGGAGAGGGATGGAAAAGATTTTTGGAAAGTAAACCCACACCTCACTTCAGTGGCTTATTCTGTGCTTATTTATTTCTCTTGACACTCTTCATGTGCTTTCTCCTCCCAGGTAAGAAGTGCAGTTACTGTGATCAGTTTTGCTGAGGGAAATGGACAAAATTGCTAACACTGAGCAGAAACAAGAATAATCGACTTATTCCCCTTAAGAGAGAACCCCTTTAATGTCCTCTCAATACCGACCAGGTGAAGGGCTCGTTGTCTCTGACAGGGGCAAATAGAAGATTCTAAGAGCAAGATAAGCATATCATGGTATAAATAATTCACATAAACAGTTTGTATGGCTGTGGGAATGCCCCCAGCTCCAGCACCTTGCTGGTCCAGTGCTGGGACATAGAGTATCCCAAAAGAATCATGGAATAATGGGCAGGAAATGATGCACTTGGAAAATGCAGGCTGTGTCATCCACCACAGGGCAAAACTCTTTGTGAACAGGCACAGGTCTTTTTTCATACCTGACTCATCCAGACATAAAGTCATCAAAGAAAAAGAATAAAAGCTATGTTTCAAAATAGAAAAACCCTTATTCTGTGAGCCAGAGCTCTTAAATGTATCATAATCAAAGTATTACGTAGCAATGAGGTGCCTGGCAAATCCCCATCACAAAAATTCCTGAAGAACTCTTTTTTTTTTTTTTTTTAAAGAGCCTGGATCACATATGGTTGTGTCAGGAACAAAATAAAACAGTCAAAGTAAAGCAGTGAACCAGACCACTAAAAAATCTGTGTCACCTTTCTACCTATACAACAGGGGAAAATACAAAGTGATTAAGAACAGGGAAAAAATCAAAATAGTAATTTTTCACCTGGCAAAGCCATACTTGGCAAATAGAAAGTTATCAAACACATAATCTGCTGCCCAGCTGTATTTACACTGGGCTAATTTGCTCATTGTAGGTCAGAACTGTCAGAATCAGTGTAATCTTTATAAATTTCCTGGGCAGTTAACAAGTAAATGAGCTAAGACCATTTTTGCTGCATCCTCTTTAAGGCAGCAACATTTCTCAAAAATATGGCAGCTCAAAATAAATGACCAGCCCTGAGTTAAGAACCAGGTTCATTTTATCCATTAGTCATTCATTTCATTCATTTCTTTGATTTTATTCTTGGAAGGAGCTTTATATTTGCATGACATGAATGGTCATTATGGTTTAGTGGGCATCGTGGTGTTCGGTCAGAGGCTGGACTTGATGACCCTGGAGGTCTTTTCCAACCATAATGATTCCATGATCCTATGATTTTGTCAATAATATGTAAACCAAGGCCCAAACCAAAGTCAAAGATCTTGTTTTACCTTCTGGTTGATTTTTGTCTTTGTGCTTGACTCTTGGAAATTCCAAGCACAATTAACAACTGAATGCGGTGTCACAGTTAATGAACCCCCAGCCCCCTGTGACCCAGGGCAATAGCAGTGGGGATTTTGATTCCTAACAAGTCAATGGGAGCAGAATCTGATCTTTTATTGGCACATTGTTATGGACCCTATGGGGACAGGAAATTGGATTTTGGAGCCAGGAAGATAAACGAGGGACAGACTTTTTGGAACCCATTTATGGTCTGGGTTGATGTTCAGTTTTAAAAAAACCCTGAATAAAAGAAGTCTTGAACTACCTCAAGTGGTCTGGTCACTGCAGGTTTGATTTCTGTCATGCTGAGGGGGGATTATGTTAGGGTTTGGTTGGAAAGTCCAGGCCAGGCAATTCCTCAGCACTGGGCATTGTCACCATCCCTCAGTTTCTTCCAGGAAATGCCACTGTGAAATGTGGAAGTCGCATCCATGAGATAGGACAAGGAGGAATGGCTTTAAACTGAGAGGGGGCAGTTAGATGGATATTGGGGAGAAATTCCTCCCTGTGAGGGTGGGCAGGCCCTGGCACAGGGTGCCCAGAGCAGCTGTGGCTGCCCCAGCCCTGGGAGTGTCCAAGGCCAGGCTGGACAGGGCTTGGAGCAGCCTGGGATAGTGGAAGGTGTCCCTGCCCATGCAGGGGGTGAAACGGGATGAGTTCCCTTCTCACCCAAACAATCCCTTGGTTTTCTTCGATAAAACCCATCCCAGCAACAGAGAGTGTGTGACTGATACATCTTGATTTGGGTCACCTGATGGTGTCAACTACTGTGCCATAAAATCTCAAAGCATTGTTGGAAATGCAGGAGCCTCAGGGGAAAAAAGAAGAAAGGTGATAAACAGCTGCCTCCAAGATAAGGAAAAGTCAGAGGTGTTTCATTCAGTGAACAGTGGCCTGGGGCAACTCAAAAGATGGGCAGAAATGTGGCAGAAAAGCCATCAAACGTCATTTCAAACTACATCCTGCAGTTGAATTTAGATAATGTGCCAGAGGCCTCGTTCCTCTGTGTGTGTGTGTATTTAGGGCCTGATTTCTCCATGCACTGGGCAACCTTCAGCTGTGTGCAGGCTCAAAATGCTAAGCAGCACTCTGCTCATCTTCTCCTGCTGTCCTGTCCTGGTGTGATCTAAATGTTTCTCCCAGGAGTTGTTCTGACTCTGGGTTGCTGTAGCCAGCTCTGGATGTCCTTGGTGACTCCTCAGCTCTCTGCCAATGCACTCAGGTTCTTGGCATCCAGGTTTCACTGCTGGCATTGCCATTCTCTGCTGCATTTCTCAGGGTGGTGCAGTTCTCAAAGTGAAAGGTTTTTGTCAGTGTAATTAATGAGGCATTTCCCTGCTACTTTTTACTTGAGATTTATTTGTGTATAACATTTTTAGTGGGGGCTGTTAGAAAAGACCTGAGTTCAATAAGGACTTTCAAGTAAGATGTCAGCTCCATATAAAGACCACATTGAGATGAGAGAAAATGGTATTTCCCCATTTCAGTGAATTTCACAAGATGCCCCAGGATTCATGGCCTTTCTCCACTATCTCATGATCTGTTCAGACACTGATTCGCCTGAAGAGCTGTAAATCTCATCACTGATGTCTTTCTGTAGTGGTAACGTCCATGAACACTGGCCTACACCTAATCCTTGAGCAAAAATCAAAATGAGGGATGCTATTTTACCTTTTGATTTTGTCAGAATTGCCATTCTTTCACCAATGACCTGGCAACCCACAGTAAATATTACAGTCATATCTTTGGAGGTAGGTCAAGTATTTGACAGCTGAAGCACCAAGGAGAAGGAACTAGAGCAGAAGTGCTCCCAGGTCAGAAATTCTGCCTCCTGCAGCAGCTGGGGAGCTGGGTACACACAGAGCAGCCACGTGAGGATCATGTCCTTGGGCTGCTCTCCCACTCCGAGGTCATTCTGGAATCACAGATTTATGGAACCACAGGCAGCATCTTTGCTTTCAGTGTGCCCGATTGCTTCCTGAACCCTGTGACCTGCAATATCCCGTGGGAAGGAATTGCACAGCTCCATTATGCCCAGAGAGAGGAACCACCTTGTTTTGTTTGCCTCGATATTGCCACCTGCCAGTTATATTTCCTGCTCCTTGATTTTTGACAACAGCCATTTCCTTTCAACATCTTAAGGAAAACTGTGACTATAAATATCTCCCTCACACCCCTGCTCAGCCATCTCTTTACCAGACTTAGAAATCATAATCTCTGTAGTTTCTCTAAATACAGAAAATGTTTCAGGCTTTCATCATCCTGCACCTTTTCTTGTTTTACTTTATCCTTTTGTCCTCGTAACCGGTATCCAGAACTACAAGCAGTACCCAGGATTTGGGGATGGGATGAAACTCATATTGAGGGTCTGGGATTTTCCTTCCCCCAAATGCCATGGCTTTAGTATTAGTGGCACTGGGCAGACAAGAGTGCACATAACTCACCGTGATTGATCCTGGGATCTCTTGGCAACAGCAAAAATGATCTTGCTTTGCTTGACCACATAATTTTTGGTATTAATTCACATCCACATGCACACAAATATTTAATGAATTCTGTGGGGCTGCACAAAGGGCATTGTGGGGAGAGAAAAAGCCACAACACATCCCACAGGACCTCTGTCCCTGAGCTTTGGTTGGAGAAATGTTCTGAAATGCTTTGGCCTCTGTGACCCTGCTCAGGTCCAACCCAGCACAGGGAGAATTTCCTTCTGGCCAGGGCAGGAACACAGTTATAGGAGCGTTGGTACACGTGCCTTTTGCTTCCATACAACCATGGAATCATTAAGGTTGGAAAAGACCTCTAAGATGACTGAATCCACACGTTAACACAGCACCACCGTGTTCACCACCGAACCACATCCCCAAGGACAACACCTGTGCATTTTTGAACGCTTTGGATGGTGACTCCAGCACTGCCCTCAGCAGCCTGTCCCAATATCTGGCAACCCTTTCAGGAAAGAAATTTTCCATAATATCCACCCTGAGCCTCCCCTGGCCCAGCCTGAGGCCGTTCCCTCTCCTCCTGTCCCTGTTCCCTGGAAGCAGAGCCCGACCCCCCCGGCTGCCCCCTCCTGTCAGGGACTTGTGCAGAGCCACAAGGTCCCCCCTGAGCCTCCTTTGCTCCAGCCTGAGCCCCTTTCCAGCTCCCTCAGCCGCTCCTGGGGCTCCAGACCCTTCCCAGCTCCACTGCCCTGAGACAAGTTTCTTTCTTTCCACGAGGTAAATTTGGTGGGAAGAGGCGTTGCCGCCCTTTCTCTGGGAGTATAACGAGTTTTAATAAATACTCCGGTTAACAAATCCTTTGCCCAAGCAGCCGCGGCTCCCGGGCAGCTGCCGGCAGAGGTCACCGTTGCTGTAGCTGGGCTGGAAGGGGTTGAATTTCCCCGGCTTTTATTGGCCTCCCATTTGGGATTGACAAATATTTCTAACCCCACCAATCCAGCGCTGACCGTTGCTGTTAGAGCATTGAATCTTTTGGAATGAAACCATGGATTTTAGTAACCCTTTATCTTTTTTTGTTCGTAAAATGTAGATGAAAAAATCACAGGTTTCTGTTAACTTCTTAAAATCACCAATATTTTTTCCACGGGCCTTTAATTTAATGCAATAATTAGTACGTATCCAATATTCTGTTAGTCCTAAAAGCATTTTGTAAGGAAACAGAAAAACAATTAATAGAATCTGTTCTTAAAGGAACATTTATATGGCCAAAGCCATGGAGCAGTAGGGAAATTTATGGGATTTGTTCTATTGATTGAAACAATCTAGTTTTTAACGTGTTCTATTTGACCCTTGTTCTAGATGTCCCATTAAATAAAGATATTTTACACTTGAAAATGCTAATCTGAATACATATTTTAGGTATTCTTCTAGCCTGATTTTTAAAATTAATATCTTATGGTTATTTCATAGACTGCTCAGTTATCCTATGAAATAATTGTTTATTTAGCATATGGGTTAAAATGATGCTTGTGCTCATTGTAACTCTCCACTGAACTTAAATGAAGACATCTAAAAAGAGAGTTTCAGCTTTTGATGGAGAAAAGGGGCACTGCTGAGCTACAAGGATGAGAAAATACAGCCATGGTTACTTTCTTTACCACCTTGTTGGGAGGGACAGATCCCTCCGGGGTGAGTGGCTGGGACTGATCAAGCTGTGAAATCACTGGCACTGCACAGATGTGTCGGGGGGCTCCTCTCCAGACCTTGCTGAGATTTGTTTAAAAATTATTCATATCCATTATTATTACAAATTTAAAGGCTGAGTCTTTCTTATCATACTTGAGAACTCTCCAATATATTTGATTCTTCGTTCCATCCCTGTAACCTCTTGGACAAATGCAGAAAATATTGTAACCCTCTGAATTTCAGACAAAACTGCCTGAAATGGCAGTTGGCAGGGGGATTTTTAAAGCCTGTTTTCCACAATATCTGAACCAGCTCAGAAGTGCCAAGAGCAGGAATGTACAGACAAGTCAGCTCCCTCTCTGTCTTATTGCAGATAATTGTCACATTTTAGTTCGACTTAGCAAAAAAAGTGCCCCAAAAACTTCATTGTGATACTCTAATGCATGAAAACACCCATAAATTATCCGTCTAACAGTTACAATGCAACTTCCAAGTTGTGACAACTTGGAAAACCAGCCTGACAAGCACGCTCACTTTTGGTGTTTTTCTAAAACTTCTTGAGCGTTATAAGGAGAATTTAAAGTGAAGAAAGAACCGAAGCACAAACACTTTTTGTTCTCAGCACACAAATTCCTTCTGTCTCCCTGCCTGGAATCCCCCGTTTTTATCTGTGAGCAGTGTCTTGGCTAAAACAGTGTTATCACCAGCTATAAATCAATAAACATTGTCAGCTCCATCCTGTCACTACACACAGGCAGCGGGGAGGTCGTGAGCTTTTCCAAGTGGACATCCCAGAGGATACATGGTCTCTAGTGAAGTACTGCTCTGTCTGCAGCTAAAAGGATTCTGCCTTGGGTCAGTCACGCTTTGATTTAGCAGAATTCCTATTTATTTATATTAGTAAAGAAAGAAAGGGGTTTTTCTCTAGAGTAGAATTATCACAGGGAGGAAAGAAAAGGAAATAAGAAAGCCTCAATATTCAGAACAAAGCCAGTAAAGAATTTTCATATAGGTGTAACTGCTGCAGAATGCAAATAAAACTTAAGTTCCCATATACCTGGATAAAAAGAGTAAGAACACTTGCATTTCCCTAAGATTAAGCTGCTCTCGCTAAAGATGTTTTTCAAGCTTTAAGCTTATCCACAGCTGCCCCGCGAACACCTTCCAGATGTGTGTGCGGCCAAACCTGCCTCAGCAGATGCGATTTTCGGTTTCACCAAACCACGCTGTGCTTGCAAACGCTGCTTGTAGGCAGCGAGCGCTCCGCGTTTCAGAGCCATCCCATGCGTGCCTGCTCCGGAGAGCAGAACCAGCGCGCAGCACCCGCACCTGGGCCGTGCGGGGATCCCCGAGCTCCGGGCGCTGCCGCAGCCGCGCTCCGGCCGTGCGGGTCACTCACCTCAGAGCCGGAGCGCCGCTCGCCGGGGGCTCTGCGCTGCCCGAGGGGTGTCCGGGCTGCTATGCGCTCTGTGGCACCCCTGTCCTCGGCCCCTGTGCCCAGCCCGAAGAGCCATTCACATCCCGCTGCCGCCGCAGCCTCATTCAGCGCTCAGGGCTCCGCTCTGACTCACAGCGATCCAGCTCCCTCTGGGTCCTAGCGCTGTGGACGTGTGGGAGCTGCACGGACTCGCAGGAATTCGGCGCTTGGCTCGCTGCCGAGCCCAGGCAGGGATGCACAGATGTGCAGTGAAAGTTTCAAAGCGTGGCTGGTCGTCTGAGTGCGCTCGCAGAACGCCCAGAGAACCCTCCGGCTTCCCGGTGCCGCTGGCAGTGACTGAAACCCTCTGCAAGGGATGTTTTGTCCTCAGCCTTTCCACTCTGCATCCTAATCCTTGCCCTCAATTTAAAGATGAGGGCTCTCAGAATGAAACTCCCAGCTCCCTGATGAATGGGTCCTTTAGAAAATCATCTCCAGAGCCCTTTGCTCATCTCGGGAGCCTGTAAACAAACCTGTAGGAACACCAATGGCTAACTGGGGAAGGAGTGGACCGGGTTCCCGCAAAAACTGTGCAGTCCCCATTATCAGCTGGCTTTAACTGGGGTCAGCCAAACACTGGTTGAGAGTAGCAAAGAAATATTTGACCCTGACTTGAGGCAGAGGAAAAGATTATATAATAATCCTTCCAACTGAAACATCCTGCGTTTAACACGCTTACCTTAAGCAACAAAGAGGTATGGAAATGTTTTCCAGTGTGTTCGAGGAGAAGGATTAAGCAGTTTACAAGGGAACAACAGTGGGATTTAGGCACTGATAAATATAGGAAAGGAATATAAAAATTTAAAACATCGTTATATATATATATATATATATATATATATATATATATATATAAAAGGCAATTTGGCTATAAACTCTACTCTCAAAAAAGTTGGCAGCTCTATTGAGGATTATGAAGCAGCCCCTTAGAATTTCCTAGCTCTCATTCTGGCACAGTGGAACCTTTGTGATTATACAGACCCAAGGAAAAAAATTAAAAGCAGATCACTGCGTTTTATCTAAGTGGAAGTAATCAAACACTTTTTGATTCCATCCAGGAGAGGGCAGCCAGCTGGAGAGACTGGTCCTTAAATCCTTTGGGAAGGGGAAAGATGTGTGGAAGGCACTATGTAAAGGCGAAGAGCAAGGAGGCAGAGAAGCTTTGAGATAAGCAAGTTATTTGCCACAGGGGTGTGCTGCTTTCTGCACCTGGAGCACCCATATCCTCGTGTTTTATTAGCACCAGTAGAAAAACCCTGAATTCCTTCCCCACAGTGCCAAAGTGGCTTCAGTGCTCGATTGATTCTTGGAGGTGATGTGTGTTTAAAATTGCCCAGAATATGCTTTAGGAAATTGCAGCACAAAATGCTGGATGTGAGTGCTGAAATTGCCTTCCCCATTTGCCAGGATTATGCAGATTGCTTTGTTTTTCTCCAAGAAAAATTCTTCTGCACATGATGGCAACTACAGGCCCAAGTGTGTCTTCATTTACACAGAGAGAGTTGCTTCAAATGTTGCCTGTAAACCTTGACCTCGGGATTTGGCCGGAGCCTCAGGGTCCGTGGCAGAACTGCCAGGCTGTGCTTGTGCTGAGCATTTGTCTCGCTTCATTAAGATATCCTCAGATTAGGACTTCGTGCTGGAAAATTGGAAAGAGCCTTAGAGCCCATTGTGACTGCAGCAAACAGCATCAGATGAGAGCTATAAAATGATAGGATTTTTCTTTTCTTTACTTAAAGTTAACGCACACTTGTGTTGAGCATCTCTAAGTTGATTTCTTGGCAAGAGCTGCCTGATTTTTCTTAAAACTGTGTCACAAAAGCTCGTTTGGACACAGTAGTCAACAAAACATTGTGTTTGTACTCAATCTGTATCACCAGCACTAATTTCTGTCTTGAAGAAATCCTCCTCTTGTCCCACATTCTCATCCCTCCTGAGCTCACCCCAGGCAGGCTGATGTTAGCAAGCAGCACAGCTGGGATCCCTGGGAAGAAGAAGGAGTTTTTCTGCTTTTTCTGACGTTCCCATGTCACCCAAACAAACACCAATTCAGCTTTGGAGAAGGTGTGGCAGCAGTGCACAGAGGAATGTCTGATCCCAGGGACTGTAAGGCTCGGAGGTGAACCCTTCTCCTCCAGCACTGGTTGGAGGCACAGATTTAAAGAGAAAATCCTTACTCAACCCCTCCACGAGCTGAGGGTTCTCTTGCTTTGGCAGGTCACTGGCGCGAGGTGAGGGATTGGAATGTTAGGCTGAGTAAGGAAAAGATGTGCTCTGGAATCAGAGAGGCAGCTGGATAAAGAGTCTTGTGAGCACAGAATGAATGAATCCTATTTCTCTGCTGGGTTGCATCCAGTTATTTCTCTGCTTCTACTACAATTTAAAGCCTCCCATGATCTCCTGGATGAGCTTCTTCTGTGAGGAGCTGTGGCTGCCCCAGCCCTGGCAGTGTCCAAGGCCAGGCTGGACAGGGCTTGGAGCACCCTGGGAGAGTGGAAGATGTCCCTTCCAGGGGCTTGGAACTGGCTGAGCTTTGAAGTCCCTTCCAACCCAAAACACTACAGCATTCTACAGATTCCTCCTGGAATCAGTGTCTTTTGTGCTGCTGAAAGTCTCAGAGAAGGCATCTGGGAAGAAGTGTCTGGGCTCTTTTTGTTTAGAAGAAACAGCCTTCGAGGAAAAATGTTGCTTTTGATGAATCCTCATTTATTTCTGAAATCTTTGTGGGTTTGGAAGCAACATGGGAGAGTACAGCTGCTGTTCATAAAATCTTGGCACTTTAGAGAGGTGTCAGGTCACTGAGAAAGGGACCCACAGAGCACCAAACAGTTTTCAGAGATCCTGTAAAAGTATAAAGGGATAAGATGAACTTAACAAGTTTTATTTTCTTCAGAGATGCTTATTTACATGTGTGCGTGCATTACATTCAAGACTTCCTTGTAATGCTAAGTCTTTACATGAAAAAAGTTGTATCACAAGTAGCCCTCTTCCCCTGCCTGTCCTGGGGGTGCTTTGATGTGAGTGTGAGGAAGAGTTTTAAGCATCTCAAATTAAACACTCAGAGTGGAAGATGGTGTCTGTTTTACCTAAAAGAGTATTTATCTTTTACACTTTTAAATTTGCAGGAAGCAGAACGTCATTAACTTGTGTAAACTTGTCTGAGAGCTGTTCCCAGAGCTAAAGTGAATGGAAAGAGATCGCAGAATACCAGACTGGTTTGGGTAGAAAGGGACCTTAAAACTCATCCAGTCCCACCCCTGCCATGGGCAGGGACACCTCCCACTGTCCCAGGTTGCTCCAAGCCCTGTCCAGCCTGGCCTTGGACACTGCCAGGGATCCAGGGGCAGCCACAGCTTCTCTGGGCACCCTGTGCCAGGGCCTCCCCATCCTCACAGGGAGGAATTTCTTCCCAATATCCCATCTCTCCCTGTCCTCTGGTAGTGGGAAGCCATTCCCTGTGTCCTGTCCCTCCATCCCTTGTCCCCAGTCCCTCTCCAGCTCTCCTGGAGCCCCTTTAGGGACTGGAAGGGGCTCTAAGTTCTCCCTGGAGCCTTCTCCAGGTGAGCATCCCCAGGTCTCCCAGCCTGGCTCCGTAGGAGATATTAAACTATGACTCAGCTGGAGGAAGCTCACCCATGTCTGGCTAAGTAGAAGTTAATCAAGAGGTTGGAAGGAATGAGCACAATGCAAATTCTCTTCTTGTGTTCATTACAGCAAGCAAAAAAGTTGATAGAGGAACTAAGGGCCTGTTTTGCCTTTGTCAGTTTGTGCAGCACTACTGCGGGGTTGTGGGGGGGGGGGGAGACGTTTCCAGAAAAATGCAGAAGCTCATTATGGGTCATGAATAAATGGGTCAGACAAATGAGTTCATTACTGATATACTGTAGGACTCAGTCTCCTGTAAATATTTTCTTAACTGTCTCTGCCTCATGGCTTCACAGCTGAGTCGATACCACATAGGGAATGCGGCTTGGGCGCGTCGGAAAATCAATGGGAACACGATGCAATTCCAATAGCCTGCAATCCAAACCGAGCAGGGAGACAACCACTCATCTGTGCTGGATTGCTGAAGTGATTTGCACTAATCCTTTCTTTCTCATTCTCTTTCGCTTGGTTCTGTAGCACACAGGAGAAGGAAACCTTTTGACTCTAAATGAAAACATCTCAAAAGCCTGAGCTGACTAAAAGCAAAATGTCTGGTGATGGTTCAAGTGCTGTTACTAAGAGGATATAATTGTAGTGGCAGTGACATATAGACAGAGCTCTGAGAAAAGCTTCACATTCTGCTTCAGACTCAGCACAGATTTGTCAGACAGTTGTTTGAAGAGATAACAACAACTACACTTGTTTTCTGGAATGCACAGGCTTGCGTGCAATATATTCTTTATTTAATATATATTTTTATTAATGGCTTTAAACTGAAAGAGAGTAGGTTTAGATTAGATGTTAGGGTGAAATTCTTCTCTCTGAGGGTGGTGAGGCCCTGGCACAGGGTACCCAGAGCAGCTGTGGCTGCCCCTGGATCCCTGGCAGTGTCCAAGGCCGGCTGGATGGGGCTTGGAGCAACCTGGGATAGTGGAAGGTGTCCTTACCCATGGCAGGGGTTGGAATGGGATGGGATTTAAAGCTCTTTTCAACCCAAACTATTCTATGATTCTATGGTTAATTATCAGCTATTCATTGGCAGAGAGGATCAAATGAGAGCCTATGTGCCATTTAAAATATTAAAGGAACTATGGATTTTGAGAATCAGCACTCCAATGTTTATTCCATGCTCTTCTGTAAGTGCATAAAGATTTTTAAGAAATTCTGCTTAGTAGCTGCAAAGTTTTTTCCCAGGATTGATCTTTTTGCGCTTGGCTGAGCCAGACTTGGGTTGAATTCCGAATTCTCCTTTGAAACCATTTTTTGTCAGAGTTTGCTGATGGTGGATTTTGTTTGAGGTCTCTCTCCTCGGACAGAAGCTGCTCTGATGGATTTTTAGAAGGAGAACACCTGCTCTGGTGCACCTTTCACATTCATCTCCCTGACAGAGGCACTTAAAGAGCCAGTAAAGAACATCCCTCCCTGGTGCTGGGGTTGGGTGTTTGTGCCTGGTTCTGTGCTGCCAACACTGTGCCAGCATTAATCTTTCAAACACCCACAGTCTGACAGGGGGATCCTTTTTTGGGGGGTGCCAGCACTGTCAGTGAAGCTCAGCAGCTCAAGGACTGACTCCCCCAATGTCAGCATCAAATGGGACCGTTCTGGGGGAGGTCTGCACGTGCCTTTGCTGGACAGTGGGACCATTATTCCAGATGCCCTGAGAATCCCTGGCTTCAGCATCACTCCTCTCCTGGCTGCAAAGGATTTGGAAGCAGAGAGGAGCACCAGCTCTGGCCAAGAGTGACTCCTGCCTGCTCTGATTGATGAAATAAGCCCAGTGCTCTTCCATCCCACTCTGCCCAAGCCTGGCCCCATCACAGGGGCACAGCCCATGCTGACATAATGACAATAATTTGCCTGTAGGACCATGCTTTGCTCATGACCTCTGGCAGCTGGCAGCGCTTAAGGGATTTTTTATCTGCAGGGGATGAGCACTAAAATCTGATCCTTTTTGCCCTGTTTAGTGGGCAGATGACATATGATCATAGCACAATTCTTCCTCCTTTTGGGACTGAATCCTCATGTGCTGCAGCGCTGGGGCCACAGCTGTGGGATCAGGTTGTGCTTGTTCTCCAGGGATGTTCCGTGGCCCTGCACAGCAGATTCGTGTACACAACACCACAGCAACTGTGGCCACTGGGCCAAAGATTGTCCCACAGAAGTATCTGCTTTTTTCAGAGTGCCCCAAAACATTCCAGGGTGCCCCTTGACCTCCTGCTGTAGAACAGACCCCACGAGAGAACTTGGTGCTCTCAGGGAATGTTGCTTTGTTGCTTAAATCTTGTGGAGGGGGTGGAACAAACACTTTGGCATTTGAGTTGCTGGTATATAATTTTTTAAGGGTAAAATCAGGCATTTCATTAAACACCTTTTCCTGCTCTTTGGTTGGAACATGGTCTTCTTCTGTAAACACTCTGCTTAAACCTTCCTTCTCAGACACTGGTTTTGCTGGAAGTTTTTAAGAGAATATTTGTGGAAAGGAGACAGAAGTATTAACTAGCAAAATGTCACCAAGCTGTGGAATTGAGGTAAAAAAGGTAATTTGGCAGAGTTAGCAATTACTCTGTGATAACAGGAATTACCTGGCTGCTTTAAAGTTCATCCAGGATTTGGCCAGGCTCTGCTACCAGGACAGGCTTTACCATAAATCAGCCAATTTCTTCAAACATTTCTGCCCTGTAAAAGTTTTCCAGCTACCTGTGCTTTACCATAAATCAGTGAACATGAGAGAGGCCACCCTTTGGGGAGAGCCCCAGATTGCCCCCCAGTCATTCAAGATTTAATTTCCTTTGGTTGAATTCCAACTTTGAAAAAGAATCCCATCTGCAGGATTCTCCCTGGCCAGCCCTTCTCTGTGTTTCCAAGAAGGAGCACACTTAGGAATTGCTGTAAAACATGGCTCTCTGTTCCTAGCACTGTTGCAGGGCAGTAATTAAAACCAGGACTGTTATTCACTCTTTACATACCAATGCCTGGAAGCATGAGCTCTGTGGGTCTGTGTTCTGTGGGAAATGGACTGGGTTGGTTTGGGTTTTGGTTGGATTTTATTATTATTTTATTATTGTTATTATTATTGTTATTGTTATTTCTTTGTTATTGTTATTGTTTGTTATTATTTATTATTGTTACTACTACTGTTATTTCTTTAGGGACAGAAAAAAGTGTTTAGTGACTACAGCAGATTTAAATGAATAAAAAATGCACTTTGTCCCCCGAAGTGACAGCTGGAGATAAGATCTACTGGCAGAAGGGATGTTGAAGGCACACCCCTACCCTAATTCCATTTATATCTGGATGAACCTGTTGTCTGTGAACTTGTCTGCCTGAGGCACTGTTTGCTTCCAAACCTTTTCTGGCAGCAATATCCAGAAGTTCTCCACCATCTCTCAAAGTACTTGTGCGTGTTCTGAGCTGCTCTCATGTGAGTGTCCCCACGTTCCAGCAGTTTCAGCCCTTCCATCCCCACCTTATCCACCACCTTCATCACTCTGTAAACCTTCCCGTGTCCTACCCCACTGCTCTCCCCAGCCCGAGGAGCCACAGTCTCACAAGGCAGCTGTTTCCTCACTCACTTTAATCTCTTTACACGCCCTCCTGTGAGCCTTTTCTCACTCCCCTGTGCCCTTCCAGAGCCTGGAGCTGCACATGGACTCAGTGGGTGGGTGCAGAGAGGTGCCCCGAGGTTTGTGCAGGTGATTTCTGAGCCTCACATATTTCCTGATACATTTGCAAGCAGTGATGATCTCCAATTTTTTTTATTTATCATTTTTATGTGCACAGCATCAAGCCATCTGTTGCATTAAAAGTTCATTAAAAAACCCAAGGAATCCCTTCTCCATGTGAAGAAATCCTGTTCCGTTCTGTAGGACTGAGTGTATTCCAGCTCGTTGGTGCCTGTTTGCAAGTCCCTACAAGCTGATGGCTCCAGCTGCTGTGCTGTCCTTTGTTCTTGTCACAGGCCAATTGTAATTTCAAAATGTTATTTTAATTAAGAAGGAAAATGTGCTTGAATAGGCCTCCCCTTTGTGGGGACACATAAGCTTGTTTAACCTGACCAAGAGAAACAGCCCAGACCTGGACCCCAGACTCACACCAATTTAGTGTGAAATGTCTCTTTTCTGCACTGGATTTTATTCGTGGAAGAGAGCCGTGCTATTGCTTTGTGAGGCTGATCCCTTGTTTTTCTGGTGGTTTAAATTCTGCAGATACTGAAAAAGCTTCTCTGCTTTCACAGCAGTGAGGTCAGACCCGGCTGCAGTTTCTCTTCAGGCATGTGGATCATGTCCCAGCCTGGACACAAGTCCAGCCTACCCAGCACCTCTCACCTGGCTCAGAGAAGTTGGTTCTGTCTCTTTTGGAAGGAGACCATTTTCTTAGGGTGGTCATCCCTAATTAAACCACCTTTCTCTCACTAAGGATCAGAATATCAGAGTTATCTTAGAGCGTGGAAGTTGTCCTTGCATCTGTAAGTGTTCTCTCACTCAGTGTGAGTCAGACCCAGGCTCCTGCACTCAGCTCTCATCCTCCCAGCACTACCTGGGCAGGTAGCAGGGGTGTAGGAGGGAGTCTTGCTATGAAATTAGGAATATTGACTTAACATCAGTCTTGGAGGGAGACACATTTGACAATTTGACCCATTCCTGGAAGTGTCCAAGGCCAGGTGGGACAGGGCTTGGAGCATCCTGGTCTAGTGGAAGGTGTGGAACGAGATGAGCCTTAAGGTCCCTTCCAACCCAAAGTGTTTCATGATTTTATGATTCTGGTGGGGATGGGACATTTTAAAGGAGCTGAAAAAAAGTGCCCAGTTGGACGGACCCTGCACTGACACCAGAGACACAAAGGATGGACTTGCTCTTCATCATCTCTCTGTCCAGTATCTGCTTATCTTTATTGATAAATCTTAATGAGGCTTTGGAGAAGGTTGAAAAGAAGTTCAAATGATCACATTTAAAGCAAAGCTCTAGAAGTATTTAACATCATACTCATCTTCCAGGACCTGAGCTCTGTATTGTATAACAATAGAGATAATGAAAGTGTAAAACACTGGGACTCCCTGCCAATGTTATAACTTGTTTTTACTACTAAAAAAGGCAGTAAACTGGGAGGGCACATCCACAAGTGAATTGCTTTGCACTTGCCCTGCTTCTTACACTTGTTTTCTACACTTCTGGGCTCTGCTGGAGGCAGAACTCCAGGCCAGAACTACTTTTGGGCCAAGCCAGTGTGGGAGTGAGCCTGTGCGTTCAGTTGCTCTGCAGGAAAAGGCAAAGTTCTTCCTGTGAGAATTATTCTGAATTGAAAACTGAATGAAAACAAAGCTTTTCAGTTTTGCTATGAGGAAAACTAGGCATGGAGAGAATCCCTGGTAGGGCTGTCACACTCATCTGCCAGGTTTTTATTTCAATATCGCAGACTTTGTCTCGTCCTCACTGTGATTTCCACCTCTGGGATTGCCGGGTAAATAGTCTGCAGAATAAAATCCCTCAATTATCAGCAGTGAAATGAAGCTCTCAAGCAACTCACTTTTATGTATCCTGGATGTCCTTGCCCTGTGAGCTGAGGTGGGACCACAAGGAGTTGGGGGAGCCTGGGGAATACAAAGCTTTAAGGAGAACTAGTGGAAGAGTTGGAGCAGAGATGTGGGATGCTACAGAGATGAGATGAAGTGGTGAGAGGCCCGGTGAGGTGGGGAGGAGGCACGAGGAACCAGCAGGAACCCACGGCACAGATCTGTATAAATAGTAGTGTTTCCAATGGAACAATAGTGTTTTCAATGGGCTTGTAGGAAAAGGGAGAATTCTGAGATAAGGAAAATAGATTTTTATGGGTTTTGCCAAACCACTGTAGTGGATCAAGCCTTGCAAACAGGAACAGCTTTGCTTTTCAGGGACACTTTCACACCTCCCTCCCAGGGTGTCCTGAAGAGGCTCTGTGGCATTGTCACTAGACCTGCAATACTGTGAAGGCCACCTGTGAAAATCAGCCACCCCCCCCCCCAAATGCAGGTTGAAAACATGCAGCTGCAGCACGAGCTGAAAGTGCTCTTTGCATGCACAGAGGGAATCCAAACCAATTTGGGTTCGAGGAAAGCAGGGTTTACTCCAGGACACAAGCAGTGTTTGCAGATCATTGGACAGCTCACTCTCGTACAGATCATGCCTTTTTATGGGGACATTCCAGCTCCAAAGAAAGCAAATTCTTCTCAAACACATTGTCTTAGTTAAACTTTTAATATGTTTTGATATTGCCAGCAGCAGCTTTATATAATGCAGTCGTGTAGCAAACAAAACTCACTCTGTGCTCTTGAGGAATGGAAGCCCATGGATGGAGGGGATGGATTGGCACTGTGGGATTTGCAGTGGTTCATGCCTGGAATCAATGGGTTAATGACCTTCCAGCACTGCCTCAGGACTGGGAAGTACAGAATGTTCTGGAAGCAGGGGGAGAGGGGAAGGTTTTGGCCAGCTCACCTTGAGCCCAGGTTATGGATGGCAGGAAAAGCTCCACTTAGACCAAACCAGTTACTGACTGGGGTTCTGAACCCCAAACCAGGACTAACTGGGGTTCTGATCCCCAAACCAGTTACTGCTTCTAACCTGGATATCAATACTATTCCTTCTTTCCTTAGTGCAAGGCATAGGCCATGTCCTCTTTCCAAACATGAAAAAGATAATACTGGAGCAGTCATTGCCATAAAAAGGAGTTTGGTTGGTGCCAGCTGATCAGTGTTTCTCGAGGCTCTCCCTCATGTCCATGTCCCTGAGCTCTGGGAGCCTGGCACTGCTGTTGGTGACACCATGGGGACATGCAGCTCCTCGTGGGGAGCATCACTCCTGGCTCCTGCCTGACTGTCCATGATCTGCTGAAGGCTTGGCTCTGCAGGAGCTCCTGCCACGCTGCTGTGTCTTGGCACACTTCTCCTTGCTGTAGTGGGATTCCTTGGAAGCACAGAACCACGTTATGTCCTAAAACTGTTCTTCATTATGCAGAAGGACAGTCAGTATTTTGGGTTGTTCTCTCCTTCCTGTTCTTTTCAGGAAAGCAAAGACAATTTTACGTTGCATTTGTCACTCCATAAGCCTTTCCAAAATCTGGGTTGTTCTGAATGCAAGCTGTCACATGGGTAAAGTAATTCTGCTTGGGAATTAACCTGGGAATTCTAAGTGTTACTACATTAAGAGCAGAAGTCCCACTTGGAAATCTCAGGTAATAATATGCTTTATGTTTTCCTGTAAAGAACAACTACTCAGGAGTTCTGGAAGTCCAGGAGAACTTACAGGATATTCAAAGAGTGCCTCCCTTATTCTTTGGGTCTAATCCTGATTTTATGAGTGCAGCTCTTTAGTGGAACATTTTACAACATTGTGGTCAGTGGGAAAAGCTGTGTTGTGCATGTGCTTTTCTTCTTTCCATCCTGGATTTTCTGTTTACATGTGGCCTGTTAGTTCCTCTGCCACTTGATCACATCACAGTGTCCTTTGGGACTGGAACCAGGCTTTGAGACAGCTCTGCTAATGAGGAAGAGGCATCCATTCCCTGCAGTTTGCTTGGGATGCTGGGGAATAAGGAGATATTGAAATTACTGTCCATAATCTTGGCTGTAAATGATCAAACAAATCATCACCTGTGTTTGTAAATCTTATCTCCTAAGTTCTTAAGTGCCCAGGTAAAGCAGAAAGAAGAGGGATCCAGGAGTTGTTCTCAAGGTGGTGGAAAACTCTGTACATTGCCTGAAGCACAGGGAAGGCAGGGCATGGAAAGACTGCCCAGTGCTGCAGTGGAAGTGATCTGTTTATCTCTATTTTTAAATTACTCCCTTTCTTTTAGAATTATGTTCAACACTGTGATGCCTTTGGATGTCCAGCAGTTAAATTATTAGCACTTAGAGCATTGATGAGAGCCAGCAAACCGAGCTGGAGCACGGCTGGCAAAGGAAGTATTTGTGTAAGAGGTGACTGACAGCAACTTGTCCCCGTCTGCGAAGTTTCTTCTGTGACTTCTGTGTCAAAAGTGAGTTCTTCAAAACCTCCAGCTCCCTTAATTTTTTAACCTGCTTGCTGGGAACAAGAAAATGTCTCTTTCCCAGCATTCTCCTTTTCACATTGGCCTTGTTGCAAGCAAGAGCTGAGTGAAAAGGAGAAAAACCCAAACCAGAACAACAAAAAAACCCCCAACACAACCTTCATTCCAGAGTCCAATTCGCAATGAGAATCTTTGAGTCTATTTTTGTCCAATTCCATTTGGACAAAATTCAAGAATTTGATTTTTCCCATTGCTTTACTTTATACTCTGGTTGACTCGGAAAGCACGGGCTGAAAGCAACACTGAACCACAAAATTCAATTAAAACACAGGGCGTAAGCAGGGAGGAGAAATCAATGGGTGGATTAGTCTATCAGCTGCTGTTCCCATGATCTTCTTATCTTATCCTGCACTATGAGAAGAACTGTTGGGAAGTGGAGTCGTTCTAAAATCTGCCCAGGCTGCTGTGTCCTCTCAGCACAGAGCAGAAAATTGGATCAATAGCCTGAGCCTATTCCTCTTTGCTTTCCTTCTAAACAGCTGGACTGCCAAATCCACCCAGAGAATGGAGGCTAATCTGGGGTTTAATCCTCTGCTCTCCCACTATGAAGTTAAACAACAGAGCCTGGAACAAGCAGAAATCAGTACAGATTCCAAACCAGGCTGCTTAGGGTTTACACAATTTATAATTTTAAAATATTTTTTAATATATGTTGCTGCTGTTCTTGCATCTAGCAACTAAATCAGACATTTGGAACAGAAATGTTTATCAATCCTGAAATTACATGTGGGTCTATCAAAAAAGAAAACCTAAGGCAGGAGGGAGATGTTCTAAAATGACAATATTTAATTTTTAATTTGTTCCTACTTCTATCATACATTTCACTTTTTATGTAGAACATAATAGCAGCACTTCTGAAGTTTTACATCAAGGTCCTTGAGACCAGGGGAAGAGAACAGAAAGGAGCAAACACATTCTTGACCTCGTATGAGCTGTTTCAAAAACTGCCAATTATGACCTTTTCCAACCTTAACAATTCTATGATTGGTACCTGGACCTTTATTGAAATAGACAAAGGTAAAGGGGAAAATACACTCTTTTTTATTCTTTCTCTTTTACTCACTAGAAATATTAGATTGGTTTGCTGGTGGAAAACTGTGTAAGCCTGAATGGAGGGTCCTAACTCATGGAATGGATGGGACACGGGAGGGAAAAAGGATTGTTGGTGGTTTCCTTCAGATAACTCACTGCAAGGCATCTGCACCGTGCTGCACAGCACCACCCCCCAGGTCTCTGGTGATGGAAACATTTCACTGGAACACTTCACTGCAGGAAAGGCAGTTCAGCACATCCATGCACCTGGAATGATTGTTGGAACACCTGGTTTGGGGTCACACAGGACTGGTTCTGATCCCTCAGTCCCTGCTCAGAACTTGGTCTCACTGGAAATTCAGCATTTTGAGCTGTGTCTGGGTGGCAGATACCAATGTTCTGGTGTTGATGTGGGAGGGGTGATGCAAATGCAACTTTGGGCTTTAAGGTCCCTTCCCACCCAAATAATTCCATGGTTCCTCCAGCTGTGTCTCTGCCGGAGCATTCACCACTGTGGAAAGAGCAAGTTTGGAATGTGTTGTTCAGGTGGCAGGCACAAGCTTTTGGTGTTGATGTGGGAGTTGATATTTGGGATGCAGGCTGACCTGCAGCCTTGTGTAAGGATGGGCAGCATTCCCATTCTCCTGTGTCCTCACAGGGAATCACAGAATCAGGGAGAATCTCAGACTGGTTTGGGTTGGAAGGACCATAAAGCTCATCCAGTTTCACCCCCTGCCATGGGCAGGGACACTTTTCACTGTCCCAGGTTGCTCCAAGCCCCATCCATCCTAGTCTTGGACACTGCCAGGGCTGGGGCAGCCTCAGCTGCTCTGGGCACCCTGTGCCAGTGGGGGTGACCTCCCTGTTTGCTGCCAGAACTGGAGAATCAGCATTGCTCTGGGTGGTTTGAATGTTTTCCTGAGCATTCCTCCTAGAATATCTTGTCTCTCTTCAGCACCTCCAAGCACCCATAAACACATCTTCCTTTCCGCACTTCCCTCAGTGTATTTATTTTAGTAGCACAGAGGGGGAGATGGAAAATCCTCTGAGCAGTAGCCACAGAAGCTGATCCACCACTGAGCAGGCACATGGCCAACTGGATGCATGGGCATACATGCAGACAGCCCAAAGGACAGATGTATCAAATCAGATTTATGAGGTCAGTTTTCCCAGCCAATAAAGCCCAGATTGCTGTCTGCCCCGTTATAACCTTCCTGTGTTTAAATGGATGTGAAACAGATAATCCAGCCTTTGGCGGGAACAGCACTGATAAAACACAAACATTAGTTCTGTAGCCACATAAGATTATTTTTCCAATTCAGCAGAAAGTATTGGCTTGAAGATTTTTAAAGAGGTCACAGTATTTTTATACCAGTTGTGTGTGAATAAAAATTTTCTCAGTCCAAGAGAAGGATCAGAGGATGTGCATTAATTATTATTATTACACAGTAGAGTACAGCAGGAAGGAACTGTGTATCTCGGTGTGACGAGATCTGTCCTGGGCAAACCTGTGTAAGTGATATCTGCTCCTCAAACCCCAAACAAGATGGTCCTGAGCCCTGGGCCAGGCTGGTGTTTCCCTCAGGCTGAAGGTCGTACCTGTCAAAGTGGTTGTTCTATGAATGGGACAGGATTTTGAGAACATTTCATCCCACCATTTATGATTATTGACCATGTTATTTCCCCAAATCTACAAAACGAAATGCAAATGTCCCATTAGGATGGTGGTGTATCCATTATCTCCAGGATAACTGCCTGAAAAAGTTGCATTTTTCCTTTTATTTTCAGTAAAACAAAGCGATTTTCCATTCTATAAGATCCCTTCTCTCAGCAAACAAACCTAAATTGGTTCAATATTGTTGTTTGAATCTCTATTTACTTATCCTATGGGAAAAAAATGTAAATTAAAATATGAACATTGCATGCAAGACACTTCAAGAAGATATTGAAATTGTACAGTAAAAATAGCTTTCTGATGGGAATATATTAAATAACATTGAACATAAAGACTCACTGGCAGTGTCATTTGCCAGCTGCAAAAACAGTATTGGGATGGGAAACATGCTAGGAAGAAGCAGGCACTTGGGAAGAATACATTAGTAAAAATGCTATTTTTATTTAAAGTTCTATACAGTCAAAGTTCATCTTTCAATGTTTTCTAAGGATTAGGCTTTCAGTGACACTGAAACTTTTGGCCCAAGCATTCCTGGAACCACGTTGTCCTCTCTAGAACCAAATGAGGAGAAAATAATGCATTATATTAAAACTTATTGTTGTGAACTTCATAAACTGCTTTTCTTTCCCCCTCAGATTCTTTGTTTTGCCTCGTAAAACAGTGGAATGAAGTGATAATTAGTGCCCCTGGAAAGTGGCTGCTCATGTTGGTGGTTAAAGCCAACGGGTCCCACTGGGAACTTTTATAGGAAAGAAACAGCAAAGAGAGATAATTCAGATTCTGAGTTTCACAAGCTGACTCTGAAGTGAGCAGCTCCCTGTGGCACCAGCAGAGTCCAAAGGCCTCTTTGGGAGAGTTCTCAGATGGGACTTCCCCCATGTTCTCTGAGAAGAGCTTCCTGGCATTTGGGGCCCTTTTGTACTGGGTAGAGATGTGCTGAGCTGGAGCATTTCTCCAGCTTCAGATGAAAATGTGTTTATATCAGGAATTCCAGCTGTGCATTGATTCCTCAGGCTGTGCTCTCCAGCACCCCAAATCCCACCTGGTCTAGTGGGAGGCATCCCTGCCAATGGATGGAACCATTGGTTCCTCCAGATGTTTCTCTGCTGGAACATTTCTCACTGTGGAAAGAGCAGGTGTTTGGAATGTGGTGCAACAGTTCCAGCAAGAGAGGTAAAAAACAGTGTCTCAGCAAACTTTAGCTACAGACTGGGGGGTTGGAAATAAATCTTATCATAGAATCACAGAATCATGGAATCCCAGAATGGTTTGGGTTGGAAGGGACCTCAAAGCTCATCCAATCCCACCCCTGCCATGGCAGGGACACCTTCCACTGTCCCAGGCTGCTCCAAGCCCCATCCAGCCTGGCCTTGGACACTGCCAGGGATCCAGGGGTGGCCACAGCTGCTCTGGGCACCCTGTGCCAGGGCCTCCCCACCCTCACAGGGAACAATTTCTTCCTAATATCTGATCTAAATCTTCCTCTTTTAGTTTAAAACTGTTCCCCCTTGTTCTGTTACTGTCTTACACAGTTGGGAGAAGAATCAGACACAAATTCTGGGTGAGAAGGTGGTTGCACCCCGAAGGAGAGAGAGCTTTTGTCCTTCGATCTTGGGGTTGCAGTGATTCCGTTAATTTTTGTGATGTAAATGTTAGCACATGGTGAAGATCACTTCAGACATCTGACCTTTTCCACTTTCTTATTCCCCTTCCTCAGCTGAATGGGGGAGGTAGTGATGGAACTGCCAGCAAAGCCTGTGAGGACCAGATAACAATGAGGTGATAGTACACAAATGTCAGCCTTCATCAAATTAATCCCAGGACAGTCACCCGGATGCGTTTACAGCAGATAATCTAAACACAAACACAACTGTTCTAATCTCTGCCCTGGTGACTCACCAGCAGATGCCGAACACAGCCCCGTTAACCTCAAGGCAAAGATCAGCATCTGTTCCAGAGCTGTTTGGAAGGTACTGCTTTTATTTTCATCACAATTGCAATCCCGTTTCTCGGTATTCAACTGTCCCTCGAAAATCTTAGAAGTGAGAACAGTCAGCAGTGGAAAACGTGCAGGAATTTCAGATGCAATCAGAGCAATTTAAGGGATTCTTCCCCCAGAGGGTGCTGGGCACTGCCCAGGCTCCCCAGGGAATGGTCCTGGCCCCAGGGCTGCCAGAGCTCCAGGAGTGTTTGGACAGCGCTGCCAGGGATGCCCAGGGTGGGATTTGAGGGTGTCCTGAGTTGGACTCGATGATCCTCGTGGGTCCCTTCCCAGGGGGAATATCCTGCTCAGGATATTCTGTGACTCTATGAAGTTAAGGATATAATCCTGATGTACAGCACTCCCTGGTTTTCCTTGGATGTTTTCTCTGAGGAAAAGGAGAAGTCAGTGGTCTAGAGTTCACCTGTGGCTCTTCAAAACTGTTTAGACTGACATGTAAATGCCTGGTTATTATCACAGGTGCTGGAATCTATTTCTTTTCCATCTTTTTATCGTGGTTCCATGGCCTGCAGCCCTCCAGACACACCAAGTGTGGGCTTTTCTTCCTTTTTCTGGAGACTCTGAAGTTTGGCTGCTTGTTGGCACAAGGTGCTGAGTGAAGGGAATTCTGCAGCGTCTTCCTGGTAGAGAAACAAAGGCTGATCACTGCAGGTTAAAGCTTGAACTCAGCAAGGAAAAGCCAAGTCCAGTCATTTCTGAGGAGTCAGTATCCTGAGGAGCAGTGACTTTCCTTCTGCAAAATTAAACTGCCGAGTAGCAGATCACCAGGTTCAACTTCTAATAGACTGGTAAGTTTGAAATTATAATAATTATTTGGTATGATGACATTTTAACCATCTAGCACTTACAAATAATTGCCTATAGTCATTCCTTGGGAAAGAAAACTGAGATTCACTGACTGCCACTAGGAGATGAGAACAAATTGTAGCCCCTGAAATATTGCCAGATGATCAATATAATTTTTATTATCAGATAGTCTCTTTTTTCACCTTTATTTCCCATTTGATTTCAAACTTTAGACTTCAAATATGCGTGGTTCATCTGTAGCCTCAGGGAATTAATGTCAGACAATAAGTTCTCCAAAGAGGGGTAAAGAAACCCAAACTTCAGTCCTGGGAGGGGGGAAACGTGACTCCATGATACAAGAAGGGAGCTGAATGTTCATTCAAATACCGACCAAAACCACGGCAGAAAGTTCTCAGACCAAGGCTCCCAGAGGACATGGACACAGAACTATAAAATAAATACTGAGGAATCTGGGACATAAAGAAATTCTAGAAAAAAACCTTAATGCTGCCAAAAATATCACCTCCCATCCAGCCCAGATAAAAGGTGACATTTGTACATGGCCTCTTGTATTCAAAGACTTCTACAGACAGAGCCAGACTCCAAGTGCAGAAATCAGAGGGCGAAATTCGGTCACCCGAATTTAAAACAGTGGTGTGGAAAAACCTCTGTGTATCTACTGCACTCCCATCAGCTGTCATCCTGCTCTTTTATTTCCAAGTTAATGAATTCCCTGGAGATGCAGCAGACTTGGAAGGGGTTTAGCCCCGTGGGACACTGAGCCACGGGCTCTGAATGGAAGGGGCACAATCCCTGCTCCGAGGGCCTCATTCCCTGTGTGTTTTGGTATATTCCATCTCCAACACATGGTTCAGAATTCCACAGCTGAAATCAACCACGGAAAACTTCCGTGTTTCCATCATTGATTTAAAGTTGTATGGAAAGATTTAACGTGATGACATTCTAGGATTCAGTAAACTATGATTATTTACATCAGCTGAGAGACAAAATGTTCTGGAAATTATTGACAACACTGTTAAATTTTGGTATCACTATTTTTTATTAATCTAGTTGTTTAATGATTTAACTGCCTTATAAAAATATTTGTGAAATTATAGCATAGAATTGAAGTTGATAATTGTTATGTATTGTTCTCCTGACAAAATCTTAAAGAAGCTAAGGCAGAGGAGCTCCACAGTTCGTCTTCATTGTCCTGTCCTGTTGTTCTCCTCTCTTCCCCTTCCTTTCCTCTTCCCCTCCACCACAGAACATCAGCTACAGTCCCAGGCTGTGTGGAAATCCAAGTGGTTTTCTCTGAGCAGACCCCGTTAGTTTCCAGTTACGGACAACTGACAGAATCATCTGTGAAACCAGTTACCTTCAGGAAAAATGATTCCTTAGTCTCCCTGACTCTATCAGGGACATTTACTGCTTGTTCTAGTAGTAACAAAGCCATCTACTGCTAAGGTATGGTTTTATTTCTTGTTTTAGGGGACCTTCAAATACAATTTCACTTGTCCTTGGTGTGATGTCTCCATGAACGGATCTTATTCTGGTGACAGGTGAACTGTACCTGCATGGATATAAATATTTAATGCTGTTCTGCAAACTCAAACCACAGACAGCAGTGATGTCCCTCTTGTTAAAGTGGTCGAACAGAAGTTCTGTAAGGAATTGTATAAATTGAAACTACAACAAATCTGGGTTGAGAGAGCACCCCCCTCTTACCCTCCTCTTCAGCGTGCCTGGAGTTCCTCATCCTCAGCAACCCAGCACTGCCAAGGCCACCACTAATCCACATCCCCAAGCGTCACATCCACACGGCTTTTAAATCCCCCCAGGGATGGTGATTCCTCCACTGCCCTGGGCAGCTGTGCCAGGGCTGGACAACCCTTTCAGTGCAGAAATATTCCCCAACATCCATCCTGAACCTTCCCTCGTCATTTCCTCTCATCCTGTCCCTGTTCCCTGGGAGCAGAGCCCGACCCCCACCTGGCTGCACCCTCCTGTCAGGGAGTTGTGCAGAGCCAGATCTGAGCCTCCTAAAATGCTTCCACTCCTTACGTGGTTTCACTTAAATGGAACCAAATAAAACCATAAAATTCTCTACCCTGAAACAATCTCAAAATCATAATGATGCATTTCAGAAAGGCAAGTTCTGTGCTGACACTGTTGGGCTGTTGTGGTCCAGGAGAGGAAAGTCCTTATGCAAGGAAATGGATCTTTTAGAAAGTAGGAAGAAAGATGGGATTAAAGAGTTGATTTCCAGGAGAACCTGGGGTCTGAACCCAGGCTCATGGTACTCAGAAGTGATTAGGAATGGGAAAGTAGCAAGGAGACTCCATCTTCATGGTGGGCTTTGCTCTTCAAACTCCCTGAGGGACTGCAGGAGGATGTTATTACATTACATTTTCAGTCAAATGGAGTGAAAGATAAAGGTCAGTGTAGGTATGTGAAGTGATGCACCAGGATTACTTTTTTTTTTAAAAACCAACAAAAACCCCCTCAAAAGCCTAATTTTGCACTAAGAATAATTGGCTCTGAGCTGACTGTTCAGGGTCAGGAAAAATACCTTTGGAAGATTTTTTTTAATTAGTCTGTGATGTGAGGTGACCTGCAGACAGAATTCTGTCACTATGAAAATTCCCTGGGCACACGTGTGCAGTTATTCCACTGCTCCAGGGGGAGGGGAGTGGAACTGGGAAAGGTTTAAAGAAGGGTGAGAAGGACAGTGAAGGGGGTGCAGGTGTTTTTAATGCAGAAGTAGAAGAATGCTTTAGTCTGGAAAGCAGCAAAATAATGGAGAAAAGGAGAAAAATAATGGGGGAAAAGAGTAAAATAATGTGGGAAATGGGAGGGATTTGATGGAACTGAGTCCTGAGAGCCGTGGCAAAGGTGATGCTGTGTGCTTTTACAGCATGGGAAGCAGGGGGCAACAAAATCCACTCTCAGAAAAGAGGATGGATGACTGCTCTTCCCGTTGCTGCAGAATGTTGTGAACGTGGGAAATTTCTGTAGATTCGGGGGGAAATGAACACATTCCTGGGAAGGAAACCCAGGGAGGACCAGTGCTGACTTCTGACTTGAGAAACCCCTAAAATGCAACTTTCCAGAGGAAGACAGAATACTCTGGAGCCCTTTAATACATGTGTGTCCTAATCTTACGCACTTCCATGCCCTTTAGATGGTTGTAGGAGGGAAGATATTTAATTAAAACGTTTGATCTGATCCACTGCTTGTGTGAAGGCACCTCGTGTTAAATATTTGTTACATTTACCTGCCACCGTGTAATATGGAATTTCTTGGAAAAGGAAGCCAAGCTTTGAGTTTTGCAGTTTTTACATTGAGCAAGACAGCTGGAAGTGGACATTTTCTTTCCACTCTTTCTTTGTTGCCTCTACAGAGAGTTGAGTGGAGGAGGGAAACCTGCTTTTATGTTGGTTATTTACTGTACATGGCTTTTATACTCCAGTTCTGGACAAATGCTGCACTTAAAGCAGTTGCCAAGCTGACATACCTTAGATCTCAGTGTAAGCACAAAAACCAGTAAAAGGGTACAGAAAAAAAGTGGATAGTTACTGTAATACAAGGATTTATAAAGCTGAGAGGGTAATTTTCACATCCTGTGAGGTTTCTGGTAATGGCATTTATGTATTCTGTAACGTGTTACATATATAATACAGTATATTATAATATACATGTTGCAAACCACTTTATGTTATGTATATTTTTATATATTTATTTCTATTTCTATTTCTATTTCTATTTCTATTTCTATATATGTATTTCTGGGTGAGGCTGTTAGTCCTATGGCTTAGTTTTAGGGATTCCTGCATGGAACAGGGAGTTGGACACAATGATCCTTATGGGTCCCTTACAGTTGGAGACATTTTATAATTATTTCAGGAAAAATCTTATTACTTGTGTGGGGTCACAGCCCAGAGCAGACTCATGGCATGGCCTTGCTGAGCTTTCATCAGGCTCTTTGAGCCCAGGCTGTTCCCTCCTGGGGTGAGCTGGGAGCCACTGGGCATTGTGGCTTTTGTCCTGTGTCTTCCCACATTCCTGCAGGAAAATCCTACAATTTCAGATTTCTGTGCACATAATAGAGCATGAGTCTGGTGAGGAGCAGCTGAGGGAGCTGGGAAAGGGGCTCAGCCTGGAGCAAAGGAGGCTCAGGGGGGACCTTGTGGCTCTGCACAAGTCCCTGACAGGAGGGGGCAGCCGGGGGGGTCGGGCTCTGCTGCCAGGGAACAGGGACAGGAGGAGAGGGAACGGCCTCAGGCTGGGCCAGGGGAGGCTCAGGGTGGATATTGGGGAAAAATTCTCCACTGAAAGGGTTGCCAAGTGGACTGGACTGGGCTGCCCAGGGCATCACCCCTGGAAGTGCTTGGAAAGAGTGGGTACGTGGCACTTGGGAACAGGGGTTAGTGGTGGCCTTGGCAGCGCTGCATTAATGGTTGGACTCCATGATCTTAGAGGGCTTTTCCAACCGAAATGATTCCACGATTCCATGGTTCTGCCATCCCTGCCCCCAGCAGCCAGCAGGACTGGTGCTTGTCAAGGCCAACACCAGCCCTCAGTGGGTGTGGCAGCACCAGCAGAAGAGGTTTAGGAGCACACAAAAGAGATGCCCACGGTGTGGAGGCTGGAAATCTGCTGAAATAACACCAGCACCTCTGTGTTTGTGGGGCAGCAGTTGCCAAACCTTCCAGGAATTTTGTGCTGAGTGTGTTTTCCCCATCCAAAACACACCTGGAGCTCCCTGGGAGCAGCTGCTCTCCCTCTGCCTGATGCAGGGTCAGCTTCTGCACTATGGCTCTGCCCAGTCCTCACATCTCCCCCGAGCAGGACAGGAGTTGGAGGTGGTCACAAAAATTGGACAAACTGTCTGGTAGGTTTCACTTAAAAACTCTAATCATAACCCAACAATTAGTGACCTGAACTTGAAAACATTCGTGTACTGCAGCTGGTTATTTGTAATATCTGATTTTTAGTTTATTGCAAATACCTGGGGTTTAGTTCATTGGAATATCTGATTTTCAATTTACTGGGCAATACTCCACAAATATTGATTTCACCTTGTTGTGGTGACTTAGGATAAAAACAAGACTATAATAACCAGGGTTTTTTTCTAAGAAACTGTACACCGTTATCATAAACCTTCAAAAAGCCTTAAGTAACAGCCATAAGTCCAAAAATTTTTGGAAAAACGATTCCATTACTGGAATGTCAGTCAGGTTTGTATGAGCACCAGGGATGAGAGGATCTGGACACTTGGGAACTGCTGCTGTTACTCAGTTCAAACATGATTTTCTTGCTCTGTGAATCACAGGCCAGGGCTTGGCTCTGCTCCTACCCCTCGACAGCTCCCTCTCAACGCTGCCTGAGCGTGTCTGGGCATTCCCACTGTGCTGTGGGAAACCCTCAGTGAGGGACAGACGCTCTCTGAACTCACTCTTCCCTGCTTTCCATCCCCCGTTGCACTGAGGAGTGGTTTGGTGCAAGAGAGTAAGAGTGTCCCTGGAGAAGATTTCTAATTTTGCTCCCTGGGTGAGCTGAAGCTTTTCCAGAGCAGGCTGTGGGCTGATCCGGGTGGAGGAGGGCTGGGAAAGGTCAGGGATCCCATCTTGGCTCTTTTTTCAGCAGCTTTGCTGGTAAAACCCCACAGACGTTCTCGTGGGCTCTGCTTACAGCGAGAGACAGAACGCTTCCCCCTCTAGATTTATAGGACTGTCTGAGGTTGTGGCATCCTCAGGACCCAGGAGGCAGCCAGGATCTGTGGAAATAGCTGGGAAAACTGCAGTCCCAGAAAGTGAGGGAATGGTGCTGGGCTGGTCCAAGCAGTGCCAGTCCCAGCTGCTCTCACCAAGTTCCTTGGGCAGAAATCACACCTGATTGCTGCAGGCACAACCTTGAACAATCTGTACTTGGAAGGCAAAATGCGGGAAATTTCATTCCTCCAACTGCAAAACATTCCATTTTTGCTATTTGGTTTTTAAAAATAATATTGTGTCCTTTCTGGGCACACATAAATATAGTGATGCTCCTTCTGTGTCTCATATATTCCAGCAAACAAGCTGTCAGATTGTCTAAGTGGATGGTATATGTGGCAGGAGATTTATGAAACTGTTCCATCGTGCTTCTAAATAAATTAAAAAACGTCATGGGTTTGGGAAATCAAAGCTTGCAAAGCAGTGTTGTGGTTTTTGTTATTCTAAATTAGTGAGATGAAGCATTTCATTTGAAAAGTTCCCTCCTCTGACAATTGTTGGGGAGTTCACACGAACGGAGCTTTTCATTTTCATGGAGAAAACCTAAATTGTGTAAGTGATGTCATCTATTTTCATACTCTGTTTAGACAGCCTTGCAGACTACAAAAGACATTTTCCGGGATGTGAATCTGAGTTTTCTGAGGGAAAATATCAGATATCTGTGAGGCAATGTCGGGGCTTTGTGCCCCTCTGCCCAGACACACCCCCAGGGTGTCTGAGAGTGGAACACCCAGGAACCCCAGGAACCCCTTGTCTGCAGTGCTAGGTTAAAACACACCAAGTTTAACTTCATATTCCAGCGTTTTTTATGGAAAGTGGAAACAGATGGACCAGACAAAGGCACAGTAATCATGTGTCTAACACTAACCAGAGGGAAGAAACCAAAGCAGCCATTCCCACATTGGTGTTTGCCTTTGCTTCTCGAAGATGTTCCTGCACTTCAGCATTTGTTTAAAAAACTTAACAAGCCCATGGATATCTCCTGGCTGCTGGCCTGACAGGGAATCCCAGAGGGATGGCCTTGCAGAAGGGTGAGGGACTGCTGTGGGATTAGGAACCAAAGCAGGATAAGGTGATTCCTTAATCTGAAGGAAAATCTTTGCTTAAAGCAGAAGGAAGCCCAAGTAACTGACAGTGAGAGTGAGCAAAAGTCTGGTTAATCAGAAAATAATAATAATAATAATAATTTAGTCCAAGACTTTTCATGCTAGAGAGGAAATTTAGTAGTGCCTTACTTGGTAAATCCAAGGAAAAGGTGACACTATTCTGCACAGATCTCTATTGACAGAAATATGTTGAAAAAGCTCACAGACATGTCAGAAACAGTAATACCAAATTATAGGAAGTAATTAATAAATAGCATCGGATTGTAGTAAATAGAGTAAAAACAATAATACCAAAAAATGTCTGTAACTGAGAATCAGTGAATGAATTACAGTGACCCTTAAACAGTAAAGCCAAATGACAAAAATTCCAGAACTTTGTTGCTGGAGGAAATACTATTTTGGCACATGCAAGGTATGTATCATAAATCAATGGGTTTGAAAAAGTCCATCTAGAACTGCTGTATTTTACTAAATTATTTGCCTTTACCCATCCATTATTCTGTTAATATCTGAGCTCAGGTTTTGTTTCAGAGGATTTCTTTTGCTTTCACCACCTGCTTCTACTCATCCCTGGGAGTAAGACTTTTCCACATCTAAAATATTTCCTGAGAACAGTTCATCCCTTTGTACCAGGTGGGTACTGACACAACAATTGAACAATTTGTATTGATTCATTAATTACTAAAATCAAACTTATAAATTAACCAAAGTTTTCCATCCCTCTTTTGTTGTCTCTTTTAATTTTTTTCTTAACTGTGCCATATCCTACATCCTATTCCTGCTCAGCATTTCCATATATTTGGATTTCATCTGACCAGGAGTTGTTTGATTTGACAGATTCTGTATTTGAAGCATCAAAATATGTTGCTATGGAAAAAGTTACGAGTTCTAATTAAAAATGCAGAGGTCACAAGTTTCCCAGAACCAGCAGGGCATAGATCCTAGGAGAAAAGAATCACAACATAAAAAATCCAGAGATATGTCACTGTGCAACTTTCCAGATCTGAAAAGGGAACAGCAAGCATTCAGGACAAAACACGAGGCTGAAATTCATTCAGATGCTGAATTCTCCCTTCCCACTGGCACAAGTTGCTTCTGGAATTCATGCAGAGCACTGAGATTTGGAATGTCATCCTAATACAACTGAAACTGAGGAGAGAGAGAAATTAGATGTGCATTAGCAGAGAGAAATCAGACCTGCCAGGTCATCCTTTCAACGCCAATACCAATATTGAATTAATTTTCATGTCATGCTGCTGAGGTTTTGGTGAACAACCTGTGTCCATCTCATCCTTTGAAAGATCATCATGTTGGAAAACACTCCCAGGCACAGGGTGGGATTTTGGGGTTGTCCTGTGCAGGACCAGGAGCTGGACTGGATCATCCATGTGGGTCCCTTCCAGCTCAGGATGTTCTGTGATTCTGTGATTTTAGCTTTGATTTCCCTTCAATACCTTGAGTTCTTTAACTGTTTATGGTTTCCCCTCTTATACACTGTTATTTCTAAACAAGTATTGTGGCTTTCCCCTCCTTTTGCTCTAGTTTAGCCAAACTAAGAACCATCAGTACAAGCACAGCCTTGGGTCTGAGCTGCCCACACCTGTGACAAGGTGTGCCCACACAATTCCTCAATAGATCAATATCTCAATTGATCAATATCTTCATCAGAGCACAGGATTTAAGATCACCTCAGCTGTACCAAATCCCTGCTCTGGTGTTGGCCATTTCTGCAAGATTGTGGTAAATGAAACAGTTAAGGCATCGAATCATAGAAAATTCTAAATTGGAAGGGACTCACAAGGCTCATCAAAGTCCAGAATTTCTAATCAAAATGTATTTGGCTTCTAATCTTTTGACAGTGTTGGACCTCTCAGAGCTCCCGCTGCAGTCATCTTTTATTTTTAAATGACAAATATTGTGTAAATATCTTCCAGTTTGTGTTCCCTGCCCTGCAGTAGCAGGGCACAGCAGTTTCCCTCCCTGAACTCTGCAGTTCAGGGAAGTGTTGCTGCTACACACAGAGCCAAGGGATCCCCAGCTCCTCTCTGAGAGCTGCTGAGTTTCTGTCTTGGGGAGAAGGGAAACCTGTGGTCTGATGGCTCCTGCTCCCCAGTTCCACTTCTAGATGCAAAAAAAATAATATTTCCTCACAGATAATTGGTATTTCCCACAGAAAACACAGAGCCACATCCCAGAAAATGTACTTTTGTGAGGAGGGCAGGCCCTGGCACAGGTGCCCAGAGAAGCTGGGGCTGCCCCTGGATCCCTGGAAGTGCCCAAGGCCATGTTGGACATTGGGGCTTGGAGTAGCCTGGGACAGTGGGAGGTGTCCCTGCCATGGCAGGGGTGGGATGGGATGGGCTTTGAGGTCCCTCCCAACCCAACCCAGTCTGGGATTCTGGGACTCTGTAATTCTGGGATTCTGTAATTCCATGTTTTGATTGTGAACTTTTGCTCCAGGTTTCAGATCTCTGCTGAAGTTCCTACCAATGGTGCAGCACAAGACTCACCCCTGCAGTTTAATCCATTTACAGATCTAGAACTGTCTTCTCCCAGGTCCTGGGAGAATTCCAGAGCCAGTTTATTGCCAGGATTATTTATAGTTCTCTATCATGGCTGTGGCCTCAGGCCGCATCCTTAATCTGAGGAGACAGGCACACAAGTGCAGCACCAGAACATGGAACTGAGTTTGTTGTTGGCACAACTACAGAGACCAGCACTGGATCCTGTATTTCAAAGCCTGTGTGCACCATTTTAGTCTAATTAAAGATGCTATCATTGATAAAACAACAATAGATATCTACCTCACCGTTTTTTTTTTAGTTTTTAAACCACTATATGTAATTAGGATGAGGGCTAAATGCCTTCCTGAGGGCTCACAAATGCTGATCTGTAGTTTTGTGAATGTAGAAAATGTCGTTCTGCTGTATTTAATGAGTCTTCTTTATAGTTTTGAAGTCTATAAACTGAGCTAATTACCATGAAAAATTCCAGGCAGCCGCCTTGAAACTTTTACCAGTTTTCCCTTTTGCCCTGCTTTGGTTTTTAATAAGGCAAGAAGTTTTCAGATAGTTACAGACAATATTCAGGATTGGGATCCACATTTAATGTTTTTCTATTGAACTGTAGCAAGATCAGATCTTAAATTCCTTGCTCTATTTCTAAGCTAAAGTAGATGAGAAAAAGTGCAAATTCAGATGGCAGCTCAGAGGGCAACTTTGCTTGGAGAAGGTACAAACTTCACCCATTTCTACATTATTCATTTTAATGAGTGTATTAATTGAGCTCATAATTTAAAAATATTTCTAATCTAATATATGATATTATATGATATGATATAAAACAGTACAACATAATATATTAGACGGGGGTACTTAATGTTTTATATTCAATATTTAGAGTCAATAATTTATATATGTTCTAATTTTAGTATGTAATATACAGTATTAAACATTTACTGTATATCTCATATTTGAGACAGAAAATAGTAAAGTTCCTATTTTTGTGTGCAGACAGCACAACTCTGTTTTCTGTCATAAAGCAAAAAAACCCCAACATACTACAGTAATTTAATATACTGCTATTTCCATGTTCCCATGTTAATTGGGAGGTATTTTTAGTGCTATCCTGACTTTCCTACAAATTTATTTTTAAAAAACCAATCAAGACACTCTGAAAGAGCAAAAGGGAAGCTCTGGACATCTTTCCCTGAGTGGAGTCCCCTGAAAAATTTCTCAGCCCTGCAGATTTCTAAAAGGCAAGAAGCCAGGGTAAAGCTGTTGGGAAGAGCGTGGAGTAACAGGAAAGGCTCCGTACACTGATTTTGTATTAAAAATTCTGATTGAGGGTGTTGCTAAGTGCAAACAGAAATATTTCTCTGTCGGTTGCCAAACAAGCGGAAGACCTTGGGAGTTTCTTTTCAGCACTCGGAACTCTGAACAAGGTGGTGGGAGGGGACTCGGTGCAGCCTGGCAGGGCCTGGGCCCCTCACAGCGCTGGGGTTAACCCGTTTGGGTTTCTCCAGGGGGGTGTAAAACCAGCCCCAAAGCAGCCCCCAAAAAGCCCCAAAGCAGCCCCCAAAGCAGCCCCAAAAAAGCCCCAAAGCAGCCCCAAAGCAGCCCCAGAAAAGCCCCAAAAAAGCCCCAAAGCAGCCCCAAAGCAGCCCTCAAAGCAGCCCCAAAAAAGCCCCAAAGCAGCCCCCCCAAAAGCCCCAAAGCAGCCTCCCAAAAGCCCCAAAAAAGTCCCAAAGCAGCCCCAAAGCAGCAGCCTCGTCATTGGGACCCACTTTATTCGAGTACCAGGCTCAGGACAATGTGAGGTGCTTTGCAAGGCCTTCTGCCTTCTGAAAGCCACTGGCAATTAAAATAAAGGATAAATTCACTTGGTGAGGACTCCATGGGAGGAATTTCACGGTGATGTTGGGCCAAGGATGTTTCTCATGTGCCCTGATGATTTCACTTAATGAAGACAATTATGTGAAAAAGTTTTTGTGTGATTATAGGATGAAAAAAATCCGTGGAGTCATTTAAAAAAAACCATTTCAGAACGAGCCATATAAGGCACAGAGAATGCTGCCCTGCTGACTCGGGCCAGGCTGGGACCAGCACTTAAAGGAAAAGGACTCTTGGAACAGCAGCAGCTCCTTCCCTTTGGACATCCCTGACCCAGCTTTGGCACTGATCCTGTCACTGCTCCTTTCCTGAGCACTTTTACTGTGTATCCTAAGGTCTGTCATGGCTTTTAACAGGTTTTTGAAGCCCTTGAGGCTGGGGTGTGTATGTGTGTGTTTGTGTGTGTATACATATGTATGTATATGTGTGTGTACATATATTTAACATCTATTATTATTACACATTAAATATCTTTATATGTATATATTTATATATTTATGTATTTATATATCTACACCATGCTGGCATTTCCACTTAACCTGCCTATACGAATGAGATAATATTTAAGCCATATGCTCAAAACCCCTTGCCAATAGGTGCTGAATGGCTTTGATTGCCTCTCACAGCTGCACCTGGAAGGAGCAGGCACTGCTGGAGGCTCTGCTCTTGGAAAGGGGGCTGGAAAAGTCATTTAAGGCACAGTCAGGATAGCAGGTTGCTCTGGGTGGTGGGTCTGCACTTAGACAGCCCTGGAAGGGGCACTGATTCCAAGCAGGGACTTTGAAAGGTCATTGATGGCAAGGGTGAGTTTTTTAATATTAAACTATTTAGTATTTAAGTTTCCTGGGTTTTATTTTTGACCTTGTTAACATCATGAGGACTTGGGTACAGACTGCGGCCAGTAGATCTCGTGCTCCTCTGCTGAGGAAAGACTCTGCAACGTGGGTTTGTTTGAAGAGTGTTCTTAAAATGCTGCTGTCCTCCCAGATCCATGCTGGTTTTGGCTTGGAAAACTGGCTTTGTGGGAGACAGGAGTTGGCCTTCCTGCTGGAATGTGTGTCTGGGAGGTTGAACTGCGGAGAACAGCTGTAAGAGAGCTCCATCGGTAGCTAGAGAAGGTGGTGGGTGAATTATGAGGAATGTGTGGTGAGGAGAATTCTGGGCTTGGGAGAACATGGCTGGGCACTGGCTATGAGTGAAGGGAACAGGGAGCATGGAAGAGCTGGGATTTGTGGGACTGTGGTCAAAGGAGAGGGGTGTTTAACATCTGTGATGTCCTGGAATCCCAGAATGATTCAGGTTGGAAGGGACCTTAAAGCTCCTCCAGTGCCATGGGCAGGGACACCTTCCACTGTCCCAGGGTGCTCCAAGCCCCGTCCAACCCGGCCTTGGGCACTGCCAGGGATCCAGGGCAGGCACAGCTTCTCTGGGCACCCTGTGCCAGGGCCTGCCCACCCTCACAGGGAACAATTCCTTCCCAATATCCCATCCAGCCCTGCCCTCTGGCACTGGGAACCCATTCCCTGTGTCCTGTCTCTCAATCCCTTGTCCCCAGTCCCTCTCCAGCTATCCTGGAGCCCCTTTAGGCTCTGGAAGGGGCTCTAAGTTCTCCCTGGAGCCTTCTCTTCTCCAGGTGAGCACCCCCAGCTGTCCCAGCCTTTCCTCACAGGAAGGTGTCCATCCCTCTGCTGAGCTCTGGCCGGATCAAGGGACACAAACACGGATTTATATTCAGCAGGAAGGTTGCTCCTCTTGCTCTGTTCATTTCCCCTCTTCCAGCCATCCCATGGGTGCTCCTCCAGCCTCTCCATGGCTTTGTCCCTTGCTCTGAGCATGGACCAGCAAATGGAATCAGCAGCCGGGGGCAGGAGTTTGTATTGATCCCCACACGGTGACAGATTGTGCCAGGGGCTACTGCCAGGCTGGAAATAAAGCCTGGCAAGCTCCTTATCCACTGTGGATCCTACAGGAATCTTAGTTAAAGAAGTTGATATTAAATAAGTCTTTACCAAGCTTTAAACACAAAAACCTGCTTATGCAGGGCTGCAGCCAAACCCCATTTCTGGTTATAATCCATGAGTCAATTCACTATTGTCAGTCTATGGATTGGATACAACTTGCCAAAAATAACTATCAAAGCAGGTCACCGTGAGAGATGAGTTTTTCCAGAGGCTGTGCTGATGCTCTTGTGGTATTTTGTGTTCATTGTGTGAATAACAGACTGTAAGTTCATCACAATTCAGGGCTAATTAAGCTGTCTTTTCACTGTGCTCCTAAATACCTTCCCACCTGACCCAGCTTGTGCCTTTTACTCTGAGCTGGTGGCCACAGCTTTACAAACACCCACTTTTAACAAGCTGCACTCGCTGGGTCCATGGGCTGTGTTCGGATCAGTTGAGTGGAAAAAGCAATTTAGCTTTGTATTTGCTGTCTGCTGCTCTGGCGTGCTGCAGCCAGGCTGACCTCCTCAAAACCCCCAGTGTGTTTAAAGTTGATCAATAATTTGGGATTAACCATCATGCTGATCTTTGTATTCGGAGCTAGATACAATTTAAATGTGTATTTTCCACCAACTTTGGACAGAAACTTGCAATGCAAAGAGCAGTGTTTGCATGGCAGTGCTCAAGCTTTATTCTGCCAGTGACATTTCCCTTTTGTCATCATTCCCTGTAGGAAATTCTGAATGAATACAAGTTTACAGGTGCAGTTAACAAAGGACACAGACCAGTTTACCAGTGCACACTCCCAGTAACACACACCAAGTTCCCCAAATCCCACTGCTTTCTGTACATCTAGCACTGGCTGAAATAAAAACTACATGAAGTAGTTTAGCTGCAGTGTTTCATAAATATGTCAGAGCCAAATCTCATGCACCAAATGTATTCAGTACCTGTGATCCTGGTTTTCATCAGTGCCAGTTTAGCATAATGTCATAATTTACAGCAAGAGACAAGAGATTTGGGGTTGTTGGGGGTTTTTTGGTTGGTTTTTTTATGCAACAGCTCAAAAAACTGTGTGGAGTTATTGGCACAATAATGGGGGGATTTAAACAGCTCCTACAAACATATTGGATTTGAAAATTGAAACCAAAGGGAAGCTTATTTATTATAGTGACTTTGTAGAGGAAATTTCTTGTATCTCCTATAAAATTCAGCAAGGTTTATTGCAGGGCTTAGCAATGAGGATCCCTACTCCTGTGCATGTGTGTATTTGAAAACAGGCTGGGAACAAGAACTGAAGTTCCTTGCACCGTGACCCAGTTGCACAGGGGAGGTCCTGCTCTTGCAGGCTTTAGTAGCACATTTATAGCCCAGTGCAGGTTCTCAGTGAGGTAAAATCTCACCACTGTCTGCTTGATCAGTGCAGCAAACAGGAACAGCTCGTTCCCAGGTGAGAAACGCTTTTCACACAGAGAAATAATTTTGGACACAGATCTCCCAAATGTTCATCTCAGTAAGCAGTGAGAGAAGAAAATGATTGTATTGTCTTTATGCCTGAGACTTGGGAAAAGAAACAAAAAGTCACCCCCTCTCAGGCACTTTTACAGAGCACATTTTAAATCTCAGGTTGCATTCAGAAAGGTCTTTGAAATAGAGACTGAACTCATTGCTCTGTACCACAGGAGCCACCAGCTCGCTGAGGAAAATTTTATCAGTGTGTGTTCTGAAGTGGATTTGTCACAGATGGAAGGAGACAAAGCAGTGAGATATTTTTGTGCTCTATAAATTCATCTACCCACCGTGTGTGGGATTTTCAGGGGAGGGAAGAACACAAAGAGCAGCCCCTCTGCCCCAGAAATATGCAGGTGCCCCCAGCACCAGAGGAGCTTCTTGGAGCTGAGGGTACCTAAATTCTTCTTCCCAGCTGTTTGCAACAGCAGCATCCCAGGAGAGGAATGCACAATTCCATCTGCTCAGTTACAGCCACTTTAATTTATCTGTGTGGATGCCAAACTCCTTTTTGAGAGAGTAAATGCTTTATTTAAACATAGGCAGTGCCACTTGCTGCTACAGAGCAAAATAAAGATGAAAATATCCTTTGCACCCTTTCAAGTTAACTGGAGTTGCTGCAGTGCTGTGTGTGAGTGCCTTGGGCAGCAGGGCATCCCACAGCATTCCCCAGGCTGCCACACAAGGCTGCCTTTTGTCTTGGCTTTGAGTCATCCATTGATTTCCAGCAGGGAATCAGCCTCCTGAAACCACAGGACAGAGTAAATTCTGTGTTCTGGGACATCCAGCTCAACCTGTGCAGAGGGAAGAGGATAACTTGGATCAAGCAGTAGGACTGATGTATGGGAAGGTGGAGTTGATGTTCCTCAGGAATCGCCAGTCTGAGGACTTGGTCTGACAGAACAACACTCCAGGGAACATTTTAAGGTGGGTTCTGCCCTCTGAGGGCCCTGTCCCAGCTGGTTTTGAGCACGCAGAAGTCATGGACTTAAAAATATTACAAAGAATCACAGAATAGAATCACAGAGTGGTTTGGGCTGGAAGGGACCTTAAACACACCAACAACTTCAAGAATGACAGAAAACAACATTCCAAATTGTATCATGCCTTAGATTACAACATTCTATGCTTATGTTTATTGACTATGTTTATTTTTATTTAGAAAATAATTCACTTGCTGTGTTTGACTGAGCCAAATGAGCATTAATTTATCTTTTCTCTGTGTAGGAGCTACTTTAGTGGCATCTGGTCAATGGGCAGTGAGAAGGCTGCACTGACTGCTGTTCTTATTGGAAGCAATTAATTTAGTAAATGTATTAAATTTTCATTCCTCATAAATTTCCAGACAACATTCCCTGTTTGTCCATTTTTCCTCAGATTCTGTGGGTAACTTTAACAAAAAGGGAATTCCCTAAACTTGTTTTGTTTGGCACTTGCTGCACTTACAGGTCCTGCAAGCAAAGAGCTTTTCAAGACACAGAACCATTTTCTTTTTGATGTGATCCATTTCCCCACTCTCTAGAATCATGGAATCATGGAATCCCAGGCTGGTTTGGGTTGGAAGGGACCTTAAAGGTCATCTCATTCCACCCCTGCCATGGGCAGGGACACCTCCCACTATCCCAGGTTGCTCCAAGCCCCGTCCAACCCGGCCTTGGGCACTGCCAGGGATCCAGGGGCAGCCCCAGCTGCTCTGGGCACCCTGTGCCAGGGCCTCACCACCCTCACAGGGAACAATTCTTTCCCAATATCCCATCCAGCCCTGCCCTCTGGCAGTGGGAACCCATTCCCTGTGTCCTGTCTCTCCATCCCTTGTCCCCAGTCCCTCTCCAGCTCTCCTGGAGCCTCTTTAGGCACTGGAAGGGGCTCTGAGGTCTCTCTGGATCCTTCTCCTCTCCAGGCTGAACACCCCCAGCTCTCCCAGCCTGGCTCCAGAGCAGAGGGGCTCCAGCCCTGGGATGAGTTGATCCCGGTGCTCCAGCAGGGAATGCTGCTCCTGCTCTGCTCTCAGACAGCTCTGGAGCTCTGCAGGAGAAACTCCTGAGCACAGACTGAGCTGAACCCGTCCGTGCCAACCTTTGGAACCAAATGGCTCCTGTGAGGCCGGAGTGGGTTTGTGTGACAGACCCTGAGCGCAGGCAGTGCTCTGGGGATGTCACCAGTGTGCAGTGGCCACTGGGATCAGGGCTGCTCCAGCCTGGCAGTGCAAAGGCAGCTGTGAACAGACTCAGGGAGGCAATTCCACGTGGATCCCGTGCTCCAAAGCGCTCCCGTGCTGCCATTCAGGGCTGTCCACAGGCCTGCAAAATGTCATCTTATCTTCCTGCCTCCTTCCCTCTGCCCTCACGAATGAGGCACTCTCCCTGCTTCCCTCAATGAAGGCTTTGTCTTGGTCTTCAACATTCAGCACAAAGTTTTGGATGATCAGAACGAAAAATGCTGAGTTTTCTCCTCAGGCTGCCAGCACAGGAATATTGCTGACTGGGGATGGAGCTGACATATGGAAAGCACTTGGATAAAGGCATCAGATTCCTCCTCCATGTGTGTCCCACCAAGAATGCTCTATAAATGTTATTTACAATGATTATTTATAATCTTTACAAAGATTATTCTGATATTCTGTGGAAGACTTGAGGACTTTTCTGTGTCCTTTTGGATGCTCGAGTCTGCTGTATTGCATACAAAGTGCAGTTAACTGCTCAGCTCTGTCCTTGGTGACTCAGAGAAACTCAGGGAGAGAAACATTTACTCAAGGGGCTCCTCAGATGGGATTTTCCTCTTAATTTGTCTCAAAAGCAATTCCTGATAATAAGATAAATAACATGGGGGACTGTTTCCAGTCTACATTGATGTGCTGAGATGTTTCATTTCCTGTGAATATGAGACATAGAGATAATAAACACAGTGATAAGAGGCTTTTTTTTAAACTTTCAGTCTGGGGGAAAAAAAGAACCTTTTGATGATAAATAATTGAAATGAAAACTCACTTATAAATCCACTAAATGAAGGGTCACTGTAAGAAGAAATAAGGGCTGTCTCAGCAATGGTTGTGTGTGTGTCTGATGTATTTTTATAAGATGAGGGAACTGTTTCTAGCAGAATACAAAGATTCTTTTCCATGAAAAGAGGAGGGAAGCACTGGGGGCAGCAGAGACATCCTTAGCACAGCAGGTGTCAGGATCCCTAAATGATGAGAACATGGGAATAGATGGAAAAACAGTGTTTGGGCAGTGGTTGGCTAGAAACAGATTATGAGACGGCTGATATATGGGAGAAAAATCTCAAAAGAGGGAGGACAGGGCACAGGAGGAGCTTTAGACCTGTGGAAACTTCTCCTATTTCCCGATTATCTCCAGCCTAATTGCAGAATGAATCATTTCTTCCATGCCTCTGTCCTGCCCAGATGTGGCTGCAGATGGCGCAGTCTCTGCCAAAAGAGAGCTTGGAAATGCACAGCAGGACTGGGACCAGCTTGGTTCAACTTCCAGTGACACTTCTAAACAAATAAAAGAATGCTACGCTTCTCTTTTCTTCCCACACCTCCTCCCCTCAGCTGGAATTCAGGGCTCTCCTGAAGAAAAGTGTTCTCACCCATCATCCCAGCCCCTCACAGTAGTTGAACAGGGAACAAGAATCATCTGCACTACCAGAGATCTAGGAAATATTTTCTAAATTGTATCACAGTAGAACAAAAAGCTTCCTTGAGCTGTAGGGTCTAGGAGAAAGGAGGTTATATATGGCATTAATTTTCTATTCTCTAATTGAAACCATTGTCTGACTTTGCCACAGCCGTGGTCTTCTAATGGTTGAGAGTAATTTGCTCAGATTAATGCTCTCTGTTCAATCCATTTAATGTGACTTAATTTCATAACACTACAGGCTTTATCAGTAGTCAAAGTAACCCCTGCAAAACCCCAGCAGGCAAAAATGCCTGTCGAGTTTAGCTGTTGAGGCTGGATGGTGCTGCTTGGTGAAAAATGAAGGAATTGTTTGGAGGGAAAGGACCATCAGAAAACCACTGGGTCTGCCCAAATTCTTTGTCTTTCATCAGATGTGTTCTTGGGTCACAGCTCGGCTTTATCTTCACATTTATCACAATGTGGGGTTTGTGTCTGTGGCAATTTGGGAGCTCTGTCCGACTCCCCCAAGCCAGCATTGCACAGATCATGAATCAGTGACCCAGCAAAAATTCTCACTCGTTCTTTATGGGGTTGAATTTGGGATATCACCGACTGCAGAGATAAAGGCTCCGATATTTTCATTTCAGCTTCATTTTGAAAGTGTCAGCCACACATGACCATAAAAGCTGTTGTGTTGGTTGGGTTTTTCCTCCTCTGGTTGTTCTCATCAGCTTTCTCTCCATAGCACATTTGGGAATATTTACTGGGATATCTTCTCTCCCTGAGATGTTGGAGCATCCCAGTTCTGCCCCAGAACACCAGCAAGAGCTCTCAGACAGTCACTGTCCTGCTTTTGACACCCAGTCTGCTCATTCTGAATGCTAAAGTAACCTTTGATTTGGTTTAATATTACCTCACGTGGCATTCAAGACTGTTTTGGCCCCCTTTTTCCTGAGGCTCATCATAGGAAGCACCATTCAATGCCTTAATTCAGGAGAGGAGGTTTTTGGAATTGTGAACATGTTAAACATGTTAGTAGTGTAAAAGACTTCCAGAAAATACCATTTTGCAGCCAGAATCTACTATTCTGCCTTGTCACCCCCCCAAAAAATCACCCCAAAGTAGTTGTAAAGCAACTGCTCCCAGCATTTCCAGGTTTTCACCCAGTTTTAGTGGTCATTGCTTAGGGTTGATGGCTTTGCCAGGAGTTTCTGGCTGAGATACTGCTCTGATTGAGGGCCTGTGGTTTAGTGATCACAGTATTCCATGTGGGATCCACAGCCCATGTTCAGCATTTTGGGATTTGCTAGAGTAAATGATGAACTCCTGAAAGACACAACTCTGGAACTCTAACCCTTAAGAAAGGTTCGTAATCGTCTTCCCTCACTGTCCAGGGTTCATCTCTCTGTGATCTTGATTCAGGGCATGGTTTTGATGGTGTCATTCCACGCACTCAGACTTCCCAGGAAATTGCTGTGGTGTTGGAGAAAGCCATGAGGAAATATATCCTCATGGGCAGAGAGTGATGGGTTGATGGGGAATGGTTTGAAACTAAAGGAGTAGAGGTTTAGATGGGATATTGGGAAGGAATCCTTCCCTGTGAGGGTAGGGAGGTCCTGGCACAGGGTGCCCAGAGCAGCTGTGGCTGCCCCTGGATCCCTGGCAGTGCCCAAGGCCAGGCTGGACAGGGCTTGGAGCAGCCTGGGATAGTGAAAGGGTCTCTGCCATGGCAGGGGGTGGAACTGGATGAGCTTTGAGGTCCTTTCCAACCCAAACCATTCCAGGATTCCCTGGTTTCTGTGGTTCCATACACTGCAGAGCCAGGTAAGAGTGAGAACACAAACACATGAGCCTGAAATGGGGCTGGGTAGCACCTCAAGGGTTTGTGGTGGTTACTCACCCACAGGGACCCACAGAAAGCTTTGAAATTGTAAAAATCTCAATGATTTTGAAAGAAAACTTGAGGAATTGGCATTTCAGGCCAGAAGAGCCTTTCCTATCTCCTGATATTGCCCTTCCTCCTTCAGCAGCCACATTCCAGTAACTCAATACACACTACAGTTTATTGGATCCCCTTTAGGTCAGGGAGCACAAAGCACTCAAAACTGAACCTTGATGGAGCCTGGGGTGAGTTTTTCCTTGGATAAGGGCTGTGGCAAACACGTTCCTCTTTGTGACCAGGATTTCTCCTGCCCACCCACTGAGAATGACCCAGCCTGAAGGTGCTTGGGAAAGGGGAGACCACCCAGCAGTGGCTGCAGCAGCCTCGGGTCAGCCTGGGTGGCCCATTTGATCCTCCTCAGCTTTTCTTCCGCCCTTTCTGATCCTTCCCAGTATGGACCAGTGCACATTTGTGGTCCTGCAGGGAAGAGAGAGCCCTGTGTGCTGGGGAGGGCAGGCGGGGCTGGACTGCTCCGAGCTGTGCCACCAGGGACAAACATGGACAGAGAGGGAAGGAAGAACCTCTGATGGAATAAGAGGTGGATTTCTGAGCAGGAGTAGCTTTTTGGAGAGGGTGTGGATGCAGTGGGTCTGAGTTCACTCAGCCCAACCCACTGGTGATGATTTCCTTATGCTCATTATTTCTTAAGGAGAAGAAAAGGGGTTGTATTACAAGAAGACCAAAATGTTTATGGTAAATTTCCTAAGCATCCAAGATGGTGCAAGCAAGAAACATATTTTAAAAACCCACACCATGTAAAACATCAAAACCCCACCAAGCTCAAATTAAACACAAAGGAAGAGATGCAGAGCCTCATCTACAACTGACAGAAAATTCAAAATGCATTGTATGACACATCCCTGGGATGGCCACTCACCTCTGTTAGAAAATCTCTTTTATTTTCTGTTTAGTCTGTGTGTTATCTAGAGCTTATTTAATGTATTTCCTCTCTGCACTAACTTGTGATTTTTATAGCACAGATTTCTCACAAAATCTGGGCAGAAGTGCTGTCACAGTAACCCTGTGAGACAGGCAGTGTGGTGGAAGAAATATTTATAGAGAGTTAGTGGACAACTCCAAAGTCAGTGCAGTGTGACACAAACCCTCCAAGGTCTTCACTTCTTCCTCCACAACTTCATGTCAGCAGCAAAAGGAGAAGCTGCTTTGTAATGACAAACAAGAATCTCCTAACACTGAGAAGATCTTAGAACTTACTGTGCCTTGTCTCTTCAAGGTAAAGGCTGAAGTAACTTGGCTTTCACCTAGGAGTGGGTATTTTTAATTTAATTACATTTTTCAGACTGTGCTTTTAATTAAAGAGATGTCCATCTGGCACTCGTCCTGCACAGCCTTAGTGCTGATATCCATTAGAAATGGAAAGAAGAGAATCTCTGCAGAGGAGATCCCACGTTGGACAACCACAGGGACACCTGCTTTAGGATGGAGCCAGGTGTCTTTAGGGTACCCTGAGGAGATGAGGTGCAGCTGGCAGCCTGCAGAGCAGCATGAAGGAAACAGCTTTTTTTGGGAGATGGGGAACACCTGACACCTGGCTGGGACCTCACAGCACCTGAGGTCCCTTCCTGCCCTCAGAGCTCTGGCATCCCTCAGTCACAGCTCCACCGCTGCTCTGGGAGACCTGGAATTCCCTCTTTCTGCGCTTCCTTACCCTTCCCAGCGTCTCCCACTGGATCCCAGACTGGGTGTCCTGAGCCAGTGCTTCCTCCTGGCTTCCCACCTGATTTCTCAAAGGCATCTCCATCCTCTGGGCATTTCTCTTGGAATTGCTTAAAAACCAGCCCAGGCTTTCCCCTCCTCTTCTGAATTCTCACTCAGGTCCGTCTTTTCTCTGTGTCTCTGCACAGCCCTGGGAGGGGGAGATGCTGCCCCGGGTCTCCCCAGGGCAGCTCCTCAGCCTCACAGATTTCTTCCCCAGTTCATTTCCCCTCACCCACCCTTCCTCCTTTTCCTTCTTTTCTTCACTTCCCACCTGCTTTTTTCCCCTCTTCCCTTCCTCTCCCCACCTAATTTCTTCTTACTTCTCTCCTTGTTCCCTTCCCCATCTCACCCTCTTTTTTCCTGCCATCCTTTCTTTTCTCTCCTTTCCCCTCACACTTGCACCCAGTTTCTCCTGCTCCCTCTTCCTCCCCATGCTAAAAATTCACCTTCCCTTGTCCCATCACTCTTCTTGCTCTCTTTCTCCCTCCCCTTTCCTCCCTTTCTGCCACCCCTCCCTTTAAGTACCAACTCAGATGAGCACCAGCTAAATCCTGCCCCAGAACACCCAAGACATCCTCAAACCCCACCTAAAACAACTCTGAGACAGCAAGGCCAGGTGGGGTAGGCAGATTTGGTAGTTTTGCAGGGTAAGCCTCTGAGCACCAACTTGGAAGAGAAGCAACGTGACCCGAAGTGTTCATTTCAGTGACATTTTTCCAAGGAAGCATGCAAACATAGAAAGGGGAGCAAACAGGAAAGGAAAGAGCAAGGAGTGTTTGAGAGGAGAAATACCAAGTGCCATCAGCATTTACACTGTTACAAGCTGAAGGAATCACAGAATCCTGGAATGGTTTGTGTTGGAAGGGAGGTTAAAAATCATCCAGTTCCACCCCCTGCCATGGGCAGGGACGCCTTCCACTATCCCAGGTTGCTCCAAGCCCCGTCCAACCTGGCCTTGGACACTTCTGATTGGTAGCTTCAGTCTTTTACTAACACAGATTTTCTGCACGAGGCACAGCAGGGATGCCCCTGGGATCAGCACTGCTGATTACTGGGAGTGCCTCTTACGGAAACTTCTCCTGGTTTGGGTACGCGTGGGTGGCTGCGAAGGAGCCTCTTACTGTGAATTTGTCTTCTCGGTGAAGTAAAGAAATTCAGCTAAATTAAATTTAATAAAGAAATAGATTTTATTCCGCGGCCGAAAGATCGGTCACACAGAAAGCCACGATCGAGAAAAGCAGCCCTGAGCCCGGGATCGGAGCTGGGTGAACACGCACAGATCTGATCTCTATCGCACCAGAGCTCCCAAGTTCACGGGTGCTGCTTCGGCTGGTTCGTTCTTATACAGTTCCTGGGCAGAGTCCGAATTCATTCCATTCCTTTCCTGAAGCTGGACTGCACAAAGCCTTTCCTGGGTCTCATGAATTGTTCATCCTGGATGATGAACGGGCCATCTCTGATGATGAATGGTCCATCTCTGGTTCCTGGAACAGTTATTTTTAGTTCCCGGAATGTCCAATTCCTTGTCAGCTGAGATGTAGATATCAGAAGATGGTGATCAAGTCATCATAGTGTGAATGTCCCGGTGATAAGATCCAACCCCACCCGGGATGGAATCCTCACCTATTGATTACATCTGTGCTGAAAGGACTTCCTTTTCAGCTGCTCCAGTGTTGTGAAATTTTCCTCTCAGCCAGGTCGGTGGGGGGGATTTTGAAACTGTCTCTGCATCGTTTTATTACATTTCAGCTTTATACACAACAGCACGAATTACATTATTTATAACATCGGGATCATCAACCCTTTTCCCCCCGTGACAGACACGCCGTTCGGGCACACTTCCCGGGGTGCGTGTGACCTGCGGAAGCGTCGGAAGGTGTAAAATGGGGAGTTTTCGGTCAACTTCGACGCTGAGCGCTGCGACCCCCGGGCCGGGCTCCGCGCGCTCTCCCGTGGCCGGAGCCGGCGCTGCAGCGCCCTCGCCCGCTGCTGCTCCTCGGGGGCTCGGCCGGGCTCCGCCGTGTCCCGGCGGCAGCGGAGGGGGCGCGGTGACCGCTGCGTGTCCCGCGGTGTCCCTCGGGGTCCTCCGGTGTCCTCCGGTGTCCCTCGGTGTCCCTCGATGTCCCGCAGTGTCCCCCGGTGTCCCGCAGTGTCCCCCGGTGTCTCCCGCTGTTCCGCAGTGTCCCCCGGTGTCTCGCAGTGTCCCTCGGTGTCCCCCGGTGTCCCTCGGTGCCCCGCAGTGTCCCCCGGTGTCCCGCAGTGTCCCCCGGTGTCCCGCAGTGTCCCCCGCTGTTCCGCAGTGTCCCCCGGTGTCCCTCGGTGTGCCCCGGTGTCCCGCGGTGTCCCTCGGTGTGCCCCGGTGTCCCGCGGTGTCCCTCGATGTCTCCCGGTGTCCCCCGGTGTCCCGCAGTGTCCCCCGGTGTCCCTCGGTGTCCCCCGGTGTCCCTCGGTGCCCCGCAGTGTCCCTCGGTGTCCCCCGGTGTCCCGCAGTGTCCCCCGGTGTCCCGCAGTGTCCTCCGGTGTCCCTCGGTGCCCCGCAGTGTCCCTCGGTGTCCCCCGGTGTCCCGCAGTGTCCCCCGGTGTCCCTCGGTGTCCCCCGGTGTCCTCCGGTGTCCCTCGGTGTCCCGCAGTGTCCCGCGGTGTCCCCCGGTGTCCCGCAGTGTCCCCCGGTGTCCCTCGGTGTCCCCCGGTGTCCTCCGGTGTCCCTCGGTGTCCCGCAGTGTCCCTCGGTGTCCCGCAGTGTCCCGCGGTGTCCCCCGGTGTCCCGCAGTGTCCCCCGCTGTTCCGCAGTGTCCCTCGGTGTCCCCGGTGTCCCGCAGTGTCCCTCGGTGTCCCGCAGTGTCCCTCGGTGTCCCTCGGTGTCCCGCAGTGTCCCTCGGTGTCCCTCGGTGTCCCCCGGGTCCCCGGGGCCGCAGCTCCCGCTGCCGGCGGCCGCGCTCTGCCTCCCTCTGGTGGCTGGCGGCGGTGGTGCAGCCCCGACCGGCCGTACTGACCCTTGCTCACCGTTACCGGCGGTTCCTCGCCCCCGTTTGCCCTGATCTGCACTTTTTTACATTTATTGGACCCTGGTCACGCTCTTTACTCGGATGTTTTAGGAGGAACCAGCCCAGGCCCTGCGGCGCTGCCCACGTGCAGCGCTAGGACACCGTGCTCATCGAAGGCAGGCTGGGTGTCCGTCCCTCGGTGTCCCTCGGTGTCCCCCGGGGTGGCAGCCGAGGGTAGAGGCAGGAGGAGCAGCGCTCTGCACCTCACACTCCTCTCCTGATTAAAGCTTGGTGGAGGGGGAACGTCCCAAAGGGTTTTACAGGCGTCTGGACAAGGGTCAGACAATGAGAACATTTGACAGGGTGCCCAAATCTGCTGATCTTGGATACACTCAAAGGCTCCCTCGTGCTGTGGGCAGTGGGGAAGGTGCGGGGAGGGCGCTTGGGCACTCTCACGATGTCCCCACAGCCTTCAACCCAGCCAGGCTGCCCCCAAAACGCCACAGTTTAAACAGCACCAGTTTCCTCTGAAAGCACGTTCCCACCAGGATGCCCCAGCAAATCCTGGGTAGAGGCACCAAACACACTTTGGAGACTCTCAGCACTCAGAGCTGTGCTTTAAAAACGGCTCTGCTGCCTTCAGCAAGGAACCTGTCTTGCTCCCCAGGGAGCATGGGGCACTGGGGGCTTATCCTGGGTTTGCCAGTCCCAGGGATGCTCTGACAACCTGGCTGGGAACCATCCCAGCTACCCAAAACCACTGAAGTGCCTTTAGAAATTTTACTCCCCTGCCTTTCCAGTTCTTTTGCAGAAAATCCCATGCCTGGGAATTCTGCAGGGTTCCCAGGCAGCTGCTCTGGTGCTCAGTTACACATTTAAAACTGTCAACAAACAATTTCGTGCACAAGGGAAAAAACAAATACCAAAGAAATGCACCAATGTGTGAAATTCTCCTTTCTGTAATTACAGACAAATCCTTACGTAATCATTGAAGCACACATTGCAGCCATGTGGAAATGACACAGTTGTTATCTTCACAAAATCGGTTTGGTGAGGAAACACAAGCAAAGCTTTATGTCTTTTATTAAAGCAAATCAACTGCAAATACCAACAAATACAATAAATACTTCAATATTTAAAATACGGGATAATAAACCAGAGAAGTGGTTTTGGCAGCAGTCAGAGGGGGAAGTGTTTGTCCTTGTAATGGATACACCGTCTGGAAACTGCACACAGGAAAATTACCTTGTAGAGAGATTGCTGGATCCACAAAATACGGAGTGTCATTAAGGTTGGAAAAGCCCTCTGAGATCGAGTCCAATCATCCCCCAGCACCGCCAAGGCCACCACTAACCCACGTCCCCAGGTGCCACAGCCACACGGCTTTTAAACTCCTCCAGGGATGGTGACTCCTGTGCCAGGGCTGCACAGCCCTTTCCATGGAGAAATTTTCCCTAATATCCAACCTTAACCCCCCCAGGTGCAGCCTGAGGCTGTTTCATCCTGTCACTTGTTCCCTGGCAGCAGAGCCCTCCAGCCCCGAAGGTCCCCAGCTGGATTCCTCCCCTTCCGTTCTCTCTGTGGGTTTTGGAGCAGCTCTTTTCCCTCGCGTTTGCCCCAGGACGGAGCCAACACCCGAGAGCCCCTCTGTCCTCGCTTTGTCCCGGGCCAGGGTGGGAAGGAGGTGACACACACTGCGGGGCCCAGCGACCGACGCGCGTCCCTGCCGGGCTCCGGCTGTGACCGGGGCCAGAGGAGCCCCCGGTGGGGGTTGTGGGGAAGCACCAGGTGCGGGCAGGGAGGCTGATGATGGTGCTGCCGGCAGCGGGGCCAGCGTGAGTCAAGGCAGCAGCGGAACGGCCGAACAGCGCCGCGCTGCCATTATACCGAGGGAGAAGAGATGGGGACAGGGTGGGGCGGGCGCTGGGGGCTCACCGTGGGGGACGGAGAGGGCCGGGCGCGCTGTCGGGGCCCGATCGCCCGGGGGGGCCCGGGGAAAGCGGCGGAGCGGAGCGACGCCATGTGGGACCCACGCGGGGCTCAGCGGCACTTCCGGGTTCGTGGGACAGGACGGTGTCCCCGCAGGGTCAGAAAGCAGCGGAGCCTGGGGTCACGTGCTCGCGTGTTCTTCCCCGGAGCATGCCGGGAACTGCAGTCTTTCGTCTCCAGGCTGCCGGGTGGCCCGGCGGGGTTTGCAGTGCATGCCGGGAGTTGTAGTTTTGCTGCACGAGCAAAGACCGCATGCGCACTAGGGCTCAGCGCCTCCGCCCCCCCACCCCCCCGCGCTCGCTGGCGCCGCCTAGCGCCCACAGCGGGCACGCGGGGACCGCCGGCCGCCTCAGCGCCCGCGGCGGCGCCATCTTGGCTCGGGGCGGGGGCTCTGAAGGGGGAATCGCCGGGAAAAGGGGTTAAAATGTGGAGCCACTCTGCTCTGGAGCCAGGCTGGGAATGTTCAGCTGGAGAAGGGAAGGCTTTGGGAACACCTGAGAGCCTAAAGAGGCTCCAGGAGAGCTGGAGAAGGATCTTGGACAAGGGATGGAGTGACAGGACAAGGGGGAATGGCTTCCCACTGCCAGGGGGCAGGGTTAGATGGGATATTGGGAAGGAATTGTTCCCTGTGAGGATTTCGAGGCCCTGGCACAGGGTGCCCAGAGCAGCTGTGGCTGCCCTTGGATCCCTGGAAGTGTCCAAAGCCAGGTTGGATGGGGCTTGGAGCAGCCTGGGATATTGGAAGGTGTCCCTGCCCATGGCAGCGAGTGGAACTGGATGAACTTAAGGTCTCTTTCCACCCAAACCATTCTGGGATTCAATAAAAAGGATAAAAAAGCCACTCCGATTACACACAAAAATTATTTTTTAAAATTTATTTCATTTATTAAGTTATTCTACATAGACAAACACCACTTGATGAGGTGTTGGCACTCTGGGGAGAGAAACCAGCAACCACCGGTCAGTCAGAGCAGGCTCCTGTCCACCCTGTCCCACCGTCCGCAGCGTCCGAGCTGTGCCCAACCCTCCCGATCCACCCTCTGGTTGGGAGGCGAGCAGGATGGCAGGACACGTGCCACCTCCTCCAGCCAGCCACGGGAGATGAAGCCCCTCCAGAGCTCCCTGTGAGCTGCCACCTCCCAAAGCCCATTATCCCCCCCATGTCCCCGTGCCGGGTACCCACCCAGAGAGATGCGCCGTCGGAAGAAGAGCTGTCCCCGGATGATGTCCTCATCCTGCTCGAAGGGGACGTCCCCACAGACCATGTTGTAGAGCAGGACGCCCAGGGACCAGATGGTGGCTGAGTGGCCGTGGTAGCGGTGGAAGCGGATCCACTCCGGTGGGCTGTACACCCGCGTTCCTGCGGGATACAGGAGCTCCTGGGGTGGATGCTGCCACTCCAGACCCTTGCCTGGCCATCCCTGGGCATGCAGGAGTTGCCCCGGGGCACATGACAGGACCCACTGCCTTCTGTCTTTCCCCTGGGTCTTGGTTGCAAACTCTGGGGTGTGAAATGAAGCTCACAGTGCTGGGAAAGGACAATGCAACCTGGGGAAGGCCTGGACTTCACATGCAAGGAAAAAACCCACCCACGAGTGGGGAAAAACCTGTGTTTATCCTCCCTTTTCACTGGCCAAAAACCGCCAGTCATAAGCCAGGGCAAACAAGGGGAGAAGAGCAGCCCAAGCCTTTTTTGCTTGCAAATGAAACCGGACAGAGCCCAGGTTCTGAACCCACCTCTGCTGCCCCTTCAAGGGGGTTTTGTCACGCTGGCTCCAACTCCAGCCCCCGCCAGAGCCAGTGTGGGTGACAGAGGCTGTCAGCAGAGCCAGGAGCTCCTGTTTCACAGCATCCATCACTTGCCAAACAGCAACCTGGCAGTGGATGAAGAATTAATCCCATTGCCCCCAGCCAAGGGGGAACTTCCAGAGCCTGGTGGCCTCACCTGCACTTTGGGTGTAGAGGAATGTGCCACAAGTGAATTCAACCACAGAATTATTTAGGTTGGAAAGGACCCCTGGGATCATCCAGTCCAGCCTTTGACTGTTCCCCACCTTGACAACTAGACCAGAGCACTGAACTGAGGCCAGTCCTTTCCTGAACACAAAGTTCGCCTTGCCCGCGGCGAGGTCGACCAAGCCCTAGGGGAGAAGAAGCCTTTCGGGATACGGGAGGGCTGGAAGCACTTTTTAAAAGGAAGAAATATTCAAAATGAGGGGAATTTCTGCAAACCGGCCCGTTCGGGGAGGCTGGGACTGACAGCAGAGGGCGGCACGGGCTCGTTGCGGCGCCTCAGCAGCGGCACCGGCACCTGCCGGCTTTCCCTGACCCAGCGCTTTTTGCTCTTCCCTTTTTGCTCTTCCCCTCTCCATCACCTGCTCCCAGGGCACAGGGAGATATTTGGGGGGGCAGGGCGAGCCCTGGATCTCTGACAACGAGCCCAGCATCTCCAGCAGCTCTCGATTCTGAACGAGAATGAAACTCGAGAGAGAAGAATCAGTTCCCTTTCCGATCCCGAAGCTGAAGCGGAGAAAAGAAACTTCAGAGCTGGCAAAAATAGCAGATCTTAGGGTACCGAGCTGCAGGGAGAGCACTGCCCTCCTGGTCAGAGGGGCTGTGTTGGACTAGCAGAGTTTCCAGGAAGGAGCTGGGTGGAGGCGCCGCTCCTTCCACCCGGAGGTCAAAACCTCTGGGATATTTATCATATATAAGACATCCAACAATGTTATCACAAATCCCCTCATCCCGTAACACGACTGCAAACTCTGGGAAATGGAAGCCATCCCCCGCGGGAGCTGAGCGCGGACAGCCCGTCCATCTGTCCGAGAGTCACTTTCAGCATCTGTGAATCCCTGCAGAGCTTCTTCGGATCCTGCTGTCCCCTCCTTGCAGGCGGGCTGGGCTGCCTTTGCTGTTCCTCCCCAGCCTGAGGGCTGGATCCTTCCTGGAGTTTTCCCTCCCGCTTTTCCATGGCAATTCACACATCATCTTCTCCTGCTTCACGTATTGGTTTTATCAAGGTTTTTTTGGAAACACCCTGCTGGAGCAACAAAAGAGTGACCCCTCCGCCCTGGCGGGAGTAGGGGGCTCATTGTCTGCTCTGCCCACATCCTGCTCCGCTCCCAAAAGGTGAGAAAACCCACCCGGAGGGTGGGAAAAGGATGAGATCCAAGTCCTTGGCATTCACAGTTGCATCTTGATTACGGTCAGGTGTTGATTAACGAGGGCAGGAGCCAAACTGAGCTAAATGGAGCCAAATCTGTGCACTTTGAGGGGAGGGAAGAATCTACACCCACCTGAGCATGTGCATGCACCCCTGCAAGTGTGTGCACCCTACAGCGAGCAATCTACTACACGGAGTAGCCTGGCACTGAGATTAGGGCTGCACGGCACATCCGTGCTGCACGCTTGGCAGAGCAGGGCTGGATTCCCTTGGGGCTGGTTCTGATGCTGAGGGCCCCAGCCCTGCCTGCCCATTTCAGGGAGAGAGATGAAGAATTTTGGGTGACCCGAAGTGACATTTTGCCGCTTCTGTTTTTCTCACAGCTTTCTCAGCGGGTGAGATCTCCATCCCGACACTGCTCGCCCCTCGCATTCACACACGTGCCTCTGTGGTATTTGAGGGCCACTGATGTGGCTGCTGTAGTTTGTAACAGGGGCTGTTGTTTCATTTTTTTGGAGTTGCTTAACCCCCTCCTAACTGTAATAAACCCAGTGAGTAAAGACACAAAAATATTACCCTGGAGGTAGGGGACCAAATGTTTGGAAAGAGATGAAAGAAACACTCCCATTACAGCTTTCAAAATATGTTTCTCTAGCTGAAGCTGCTAAATTTGACTCAACTTTACATGCTGGAAAGGTTTTGCGGTTGGTTTGGGGTTTTTTATGGTGAATAAAGTGTTTTTTCCTCTTTAAAACCCCCACCAACTCGCAGGCTGAGTGATGCAGTTTCGATGTGTCACGGAGGCAGGGTTAGCGCCTGCTCTTGGAACAGTCATTGTAAACCCCAAAACATGAGATTCTGGTCTTGAGTTGGGCTGCAGGTGCCTGAAACCAGCACCTGGCCCCCCTCGCTGTCCCAGCACCGTGGGGGGTGTCACAGGCGCCCTGGAAAGGGACAAGTTTCACCCCAGGTTCACACTGAGAGGGGGCAGGGCTTTGGTCTCAGCTCCTGCAGGATTCAATCCCCTGCCCCGGGGAATGTGGGGACATCGGGGGATTAAAGCTGGGAGCTCCTGCAGCAAATCTCAGCCTGAGGAAACAGGTCAGGGGAAAGCAGGTGAGCTCAGGCTCCACCACAAAAGATCTCCAGCGAGTTGGGTCACTGTGCCTCAGTTTCCCCACATGGAGATGATGCTATTGCCACACGGGCCACTGGCAAAGCGCTCGGAGACTGACTGCCACAAGGGCTCATTCCCGGGGAGCTGGAGCCCTGGGACACCTGGGTTTAATTCACCTCATCCTAAGGCAGGAGTTGAAAATAGTTCCTGTGACTCACTGTGCCAAGAAGGCCAAAGGGTTTCAGACAGCACCTCGGGGGCAGCTGGATGTTTTCCTTGGGACAGGGAGGTGGTGAGGTGCCACCTCCGAGTTTCTGGCTCTTCAGGTCCCTGTGGCAAGCCCAGCCCCTGCTCCCCAGGTGACTTTTCTCCTTGGTGCTCAACTGCCTTTCTCCAGCCGTGGCATAAGTTCGGCTGTTGCTCATCTCCCATTCCCACAAAGGGACGTGTAAAACATAAATGTCCCTTTTGCTGTGGCTCCGGGTTCCCCTGGCTGGTCTTTCCTGCATCACCGAGCACTTTAGCTGGGGATGGATGTGTGCAGAAAGGCACAGGTGTGATGAGTGCTGGCCCTTTGAAAGACCTCAGTCATCCATGGGATTCCAGTGCTCCCAGAACTGGAGTTCCAACAACCTGAAATCTCCTCCTGGTCCTGCTTCACTGGGTTTTTTTAAATTTCTGCATTGTGGGTGCTTTGCCTGCTGACACAGGGGAGCAAGAAAAATTTGGGAAAGGGAGGTAGGAGAGCAGTGCTGCCTCTGAGTCACGTCCCAGTGGATAATTCCTGTGTTTTCATCCTCTCCTGTCATAGCTGATGGCCCCAAAGTGCGGAAAACATCCTGCCAGTGAGGAGAAATGAGGGGTAAAAGGGCTTTTCTTTCCTCCAGGCCTTGAGCGCAATGGTGATGGGCAGCCTAGAGGGCAAAACAGGCAACTCATGCTGTAACTGCCCATCTTTGGTCTCCCGTCACGCCTCCCATGATCCTTTCCCTGTGGCAGAGACCTGGGACATGAATCTGGTGGCCCTTGTCCTGGTGAAGGTGTTACTGCTCAGGAAGGCTGGTGCACAGGGAATCAAACATGCACTGATCCTTTTCCAGAGGCTTGGGACACGAATCTTGTGGCTCTCAGACTTGTGAATATGTTACTGCTCAGGAATGTTGGTGCAGTGGGGATCAAAAAACACCAATCCAACACCCAACGCTTGGACAGGACGGTCCCCTGGGTCAGCAGGATCTTGCTGGGGACACACTGGCTCTGTCCCCCTCCTGCAGCACAAGCCTGGGGCTGACAGAATCACCAGCCACAGGCGGAAGCCAAGGACTATCAGCACCCAGCTCCACAAGGGACCTGCTCAGCCTTTCTGCTCAGTTTTCTAAGAAACACCGCAACAGTCGGCGAGTGCTTACGGGAAGGGTGGGCCGGGCCCAGCCCGCAGGGAGGCCCCGATAGTGTTCTGCTGGTGCTGGGGGGGACAGTGGCCACCCAAGGGGCTCAGGGGCTCCACGGGGTAGCAGGAGGTGTGGTGGGGAGGTTTGTGTTCATGTAAGAGCAGCTTCCTGGATTGTCTAGAGGGGAAAAGAGAGAGGAGGGTAAATACAAACCACATCTCAAAATAGGCCTAAACTTTGACGGCTTTTGGAGCTGTGCTTCCTGCTTCAAGCAGTCCCAAGGAGATGAAAGATGCAGCTGAGTGAAATAGAAAAATAAAAAAAAACCCAGGAAAAAAATAAAAAAGCAAAACAAACAAACCAACTTAACACTTTCTTTGCCAAAGCAGAGGCACAGAGGTGATACCAGGCCACTCTACAAGGTTGGGATGTGGCTCCAGGATCCCCCCCTCCTAGCAGCCCCATGGTGTAGAAAGCAGGACAGGAGAGCCCGCGGTGAGCTGGGGGAAGGGACTGCTCACTGGACATGGGGATATTAAGGAAAAAGCCCTGGAGCAAGCCAAGGAAAGGAGGGTCCTGTTGTGTCAGATCTGGGCTGGGGACTTGCAAAGTCACCCATAGAAAGGGAAAGCTGCCCCTTCCTTGGAGCAGATACAGCCCTGTGCACGCAGCAGCAGCTGCTCCAGGAGGTCACGCAGAAACAGGGCTCCAAAATTCAACACATATAAACTAATTAAAAAAAAAACCAAACCAAGATAAGAAAACACACAAACAAACATCCCTGAAGCGCCGCAGAGCTGGAAATGGGGTTTGACAGTTTGGAGGGTAGAAAACTCAACCGCTGCTGACTGATAGCGACCAACTTCTCGTAATCCGAAGATCAGCTTCCTCTGCGTTGGCCGAGCTGGAGGTGGGGACAGCCCGCTGGCAGCTTCCTGCACCCACCAGCCCCCAGCATGCAACACCCAACAGAGCTGGAGCAACAGGATCTGCCTTACCAAAATTGAATTTGGCTGACAACATCCTGCGTTTCGTAAGGTCGCTTTGATGTTTGTTTACTCGCCAGCCCCAGCACACGCTCCGCACCAGCCTGCGGATGAATGGCAACAAAAAGGGCTCAGCACCCAGGAGAGCTGCCAGGAGCAGTCAGCTCTGGAAACACCCCGTGGAGGGAGGGATCTGGCTGTCCCCATGGTGCTTTTGACTGGCTGGTCCTGGTTAATGCTGGGGTGGAATCTTTGGAGTCAAGTCTGACTGGAGACAAAGTCCCTGGAGTGGCCATGGTGTGGTCACTGGTACCCCACAACTCACAGCATATCCTTCATCCCGCCCCGCAACAAAGGAATGTGATCCATCACATCAAGTGTTTTGTTTTTATTTAAAACCGCATAAAAAAAATAAGATTTCTCAATTCCCCTGTACAATATCAACTATTAACAAAACCTGCCGGCTACACACTTGGTTACAGGTACAGAGTGGACAGTGCGGACAGCCTGGGCCAGCTCCCCCCTCCCCAGCCCCAGACAAGACACCCGTGGAGAAAACCCAAACTCAACTGCAAACCGAGATCTGCATGTGGCAAGGAAAGAACAGCACCCAGAACTATGTACACAGACAGCTGGGGAGAAGCAGCCACCCCACACCTCCGCCAGACATCCGACAGAAACACGACGGGCCCAGGGATGGACACAGGACAGAAACAGAGGGAAACCCAAACGGAAACCCGGGGGATCAGCAGCTGTAGAAGCAAGGCATGGGCTGGAAACCCACATGAATTATAAATAAATAAATAAGTTATCCTAGCGGCTAGAACGCTTCCTTTAAAAAACAAACAAACAACAAATTCATGAAAATAAATTAAAAACAAAAACTGGAAATGAGAAAAAAGGCAAAATGTTATCACTATTCACAACTGTACATCAAGCTTTGCTCCTGTAGAACTATGTACACATTTACAGCTGTTGGTTTGCATTGTTTGTGCATTCGTGAGGGCACAGAGAAGCAAAGAACCCCAGAAAACCCACGTGGGATGGAGGCACAGGAGGCGAGGCATAACCCACTTGGTTCCCAAGCATCTTCTGACCCGTTTTCTTTTTGAAAAGGGAAAAGGAACTATAGGCCCAGGCAAGTCTCAGAAAAGCAGCACTGTAGGAAAAGCCAAGTCCTTCCTCCAGCACAGCTCAGATCAAACAGAAGGCACACGAGCACGGGGACAGCGAGAAGGGACAGTGAGAAGGGACAGCCACTTGGCCACAGGCCCTGCCCTCCCCACAGTTTTCCCCCATTGAAGCTTTTCTTGCAATCAGGTTTCCAATCCTCTCGCCATCCCCAGTTCAGCAGGTCAAGATGACACTTGAGAGCCTCCAAAACCAGAACCAAAACCTGTCCAAAAAAATTACTGGCAAAATCTCTACAGAGACAAGGTCATTCAGATGCAGTCCAGGACAGCTGGCTTGGGTGGTGGCTACCAGAACTTGGAAGAGAGCAGGTCTCCAGCCCAGCTCCAGGACAAGATGTGCGCGTTCACATCTGAGGATCCCTGCTCAGTGCTATGGTCAAAATGAAAAAGTCTGGTTTTCTTTGCTTCTTATGATCAGGAGCTGCATGGAGCTGTTACTTGTCAGGCTCCTGGATCAAACTGTGCAGGTGGATCTCAGCTGGTTCCAGGTGAATGTCCTGCAGCCAAGAATGGTTGAAGATGTCTTCCAACGACGGCCTGTCCGAGGGGCGCATGGACAAACACCACTTGATGAGGTGTTGGCACTCTGGGGAGAGAAACCAGCAACCACCGGTCAGTCAGAGCAGGCTCCTGTCCACCCTGTCCCACCGTCCGCAGCGTCCGAGCTGTGCCCAACCCTCCCGATCCACCCTCTGGTTGGGAGGCGAGCAGGATGGCAGGACACGTGCCACCTCCTCCAGCCAGCCACGGGAGATGAAGCCCCTCCAGAGCTCCCTGTGAGCTGCCGCCTCCCAAAGCCCATTATCCCCCCCATGTCCCCGTGCCGGGTACCCACCCAGAGAGATGCGCCGTCGGAAGAAGAGCTGTCCCCGGATGATGTCCTCATCCTGCTCGAAGGGGACGTCCCCACAGACCATGTTGTAGAGCAGGACGCCCAGGGACCAGATGGTGGCTGAGTGGCCGTGGTAGCGGTGGAAGCGGATCCACTCCGGTGGGCTGTACACTCGCGTTCCTGCGGGATACAGGAGCTCATCAGCCCCTCGCCCGAGCATCCCTGGGCGTCGCTGGCACCCGGCGTGACCCGCCCGCCTTCCCGCCAGCACGTGACTCTTGTTTACAAACTTTGGGTTGTAAAAGCAAAGCGCCGGTGCCAGAAGAGGGCAGCAGGGCCCGGGAAAGGCCCCCGGCCGTTACATGCGAGGAAAAAAACCCACCCACGGGTGGGGAAAAACCACGCCTTCACCCCCCGCAATGGCAAAAAAATAAAATTATAAACCAAGGCAAACAAGGGGAGCGAAACAGCCCCAGCCCTTCCGCACCTGCAAGCCAAACCGGCCGGTGCTCGGGTTTTGCAAACCCCCTCTGCTCCCCCCTCCCCAGGGTGTTTTTGTCACGCTGGCTTCCCCCGCCCCAACCCGAGCCAGTGTGGGTGACGGAGACTGTCAGCAGGGCCGGGAGCCGGCTCCTGTTTCACAACATCCTCCCCGTGCCAAACAGCAACTTGGCAGCGGCTGCAGAATTCATGCCGTTCCCCCCCCGCCACGGGGAAACCTCCGGAGCCCGGCCCGGCCGCGCAATGCCCGACACCGGCTGTGAGCTCACCGTCAAACTGCGTGTAGAGCGTGTCCTTGAGGAAGGTGCCGGAGCCGAAGTCGATGAGCTTGAGCTCGCCCGTGGCCAGGTCCAGGAGGATGTTCTCGTCCTTGATGTCGCGGTGCAGGACGCCGCAGTTGTTGCAGTGCCGCACGGCCTCCAGCACCTGACGGAACAGCCCCCGCGCCATCTCCTCCGGCAGGAATCCCCGCTCCGTGATGAAGTCAAAAAGGTCTTGCGACGGCTCCGGGCGCTCCATCACCACCACGAAGCTGTCCGGGAGCTCGAACCAGTCCAGGAGCTGGATGACGCCGTGGAAGCCGGAGCCCACCTTGTTTAGAAGCACGATCTCCAGAGGCACACGGCTGCCGCTGGGCTGCGGGGAAACCACGCTGCCATCAGCGGGGCTGAGCTACCCTTGCCCACGGCAAGCTCCGGTGTCCCCTTGCCCTCACCACCGGTCCTGGGCATCCCCTCGCCCAGGGGATGCTCCGGTGTCTCCCTGCCTGCTCCCACCGGTCCTGGGCATCCCGGTGTCCTCCTGCCCGCCCCCATCGGTACTGGGCATTCCCCGGCCAGGGATGCTCCGCGTCCCCCGGTGACCCCACGCCCGCTCCCCCCGCAGTGTCCCGGTTTCCACCCTCCCGCGTCTCGGCTCATCTCCGCCCGTCACGCCCCAGGTTCCCCCGCTGGCTCCGGTCACTCACCAGCTCGCCCCACTGCGAGATGCGGTCCCGGGCCACGCGTTTAATCGCCACCTGCGAGCCAAGGGGAACGGCAGGATGAGCTCGGCGCCGGGATGAGCTCCGCGCCCGCCCCGCCGAGCCCCCTCCTTCTCCGCCCGCCGCCGGCTCCGCCACTTACCGGGGCGCCGTCCGAGAGGCGGATCCCCGAGTAAACGCTGCCGAAGCCGCCGCTCCCCAGCAACGGGCCCACCCGGTACAGCTGCTCCAGCGGCTCCTTCTCCTTCCCTGTGGACGAGACCCGCCCGTCAGCGCTCCGCCCGCAGCCCCGGCCGGTCCCGAACCGGGACGGGCACCCCCGGGGCCGGCGCGTCCCTGACCTGGCTGTAGCTTGGCTGGGTGCAGCTCCCCGCCGGTCCCGGAGCGAAGATGCGCCAGCGAGGTGATTTTGGAGAGCAGCATCCCGGTGGCGGGGCCGGTGGCGGCACCTGCGGGTCCGCTCTGGGCACGGGCGTGAGGGCGGCGCGCGCGCGCGGGGCGGGAGCCGGCGGGCTGCGGGCGCGAGCGGCCGCTCCGCGCGAGGCCGGGCCGCGTGTGGCGCGCGGCCCCTGCCGGCCCCGCGAGCCGCAGGGGCCGGGGGCGGGGCCGGGCGGCCCGGGGGGCGGGGCCGGGCTGGGGAGCCACGCCCACCGCTCCCGGCGGCCAATGGGGAGCGGGCGCGGCGGCGGCGCGCGCGGGTCCCGGTGCCCGCCCGCCCGCAGCGGCCCCGGAGCGCGGCGCTCGCGGGACCCCCGGCCGCCCCCGGCCCCGGGCGCGCATTGCAGCCGCTCCTTCGCTTTCTTCTTTTTCCCGGGAATCGCAACTTCCCCGGGTGCTCGGCATCCCCCGGTCTCACCCCGCTGTTGCTTCACCGCGGGCCAACCAGCGCCTGAACTTTTCCCCTTTCCAGTAAAAAGTGGCCATGTGGCCGCTCCAGCTGGGGACTCTTGACTAACATCCCTGGGTTTTAGGATTTTTTTTTTCCCCCGACTTCTTTTTTCCGCAGAAGTCGCTGGCTGAGATGCTTCCCCGAGTTCCAGAGATAAGATAAATAATTTACTGGATGGAGAGCTCTGATTACTCACTCTATTAGCATTTAGAGCAAAGAGCTCCAGCCACTGGGAGCTGAATTATTCCAGACAAAGCCCATCTGGACTCCTGCTCCTAAACAAGACCGAGGAGTTGCTGGCATCCCACACATACTTGTGGGATGAATTGCTTGAAATCGAATGGGGTTTACTGGAAATGCTGGTGATATCCTATCCCCTTTAGTATTAAGAAAAATAATTAAATACAACCAAGATGCACCCCCTAAACTGGGGTTTGGAGCTGCAGCCCAGCCCTCACACCAGCCAGGAAGAACTCGCCACCACCATTGCTGCTTTTAGATTTACCCAGAATGTGACACATCCTCTTTCAGGCACTGAGACAACCAAAAACTGGAAAATCTACCTTCGGTTTTACCCAGAAAGTGACATTTTTATTTAGGGAAAAGTGTGGAAAATCTGATGCAGCGCCTCCATTCCTCTTTGTTTAAAATATATTATTTTTAAAAAAATGTTTTTTAATATATTTTTGTTGCAATTTGAGGTGATGCAAGGTGAGAGTGGGGCAGAGGGGCAGGCAGCGCCTTTCTCCTGCCTTATTCCCACCCGACGCCTGGGCATATTTGGGACAACTGGTTCTGCCAGTTGCTGCTCAGCCGTGGGATGAGGTGACTTAGCATTTGGCCCCGAACTCATTATCAAATTCTTTGCCAGGATGATGAAAGGCACCAAAGGGGCTGCCCTGGAAACCTGTTGACAAACAGAGCTCGCCCGGAGCGGCCGGGCTTTCCCGGGGGCTGCCTGTCCCTGACTCCTCAGGAGAAGCAGCTCTGCCCAAACCTGCTCATTAGCGTCGGAGGCAGCAGCGTGTCTTGCAGCCGGGATGAGCTGGGGCCAAAATCATCCTCGTGCGTAAACCTGCCCAGCTGCTCGTTTACCCGGGGACTGAGTCAGCGGCCGTCTCTTCCTGCTGGCGCACAGGGGTTGGGTCCCCTCTGGACTGGGGCAAACCCCCGCCTTGGAGCCGAGGGGAACTCACTGCTCCATGCCCCGGCCGCGTGGAGCAGGGAGGCGGCCACATTTCCCGGCCATATCCATCCCTTTCCAGAATAACCCACCCAGATGCATTCCTGTTCCCAAAATGACCCCAAACCAGGGCTAGGATTCACCTCTTCCCCTCAGCCCATCCCACGAACTCCCCTTTCCCCTGCCAGCCCGGGCAAGGCCGTCGGGATGTGTCAGACATTCAAACTAAAATGAAACAAACCCCATCCTGTTGCTACCCACTTTGCCCTCATCCCTAGGGATCACTTCTTGTCCCAACCCTCTTCCCCCGGGATGAAAGCCGCCGAGAATGGTGAGTGCAGGAGAGCAGCCCACATCCACAAGTACACCTTGCTCTTGCATGGACACAGGAATGTCCTGCAGGTCCTGCCCTGGCCAGGGCTGCCCCTGTCCATCCCTGGAGCAACCCCAGTTCTGACGTGAGCCTTCGGGGAACAGTTTGCAGCCCAGAGGAGACTCCCAGGGCTTGCAAGGAGGAAAAACCCAACCAGGACCATGCCCGGGGAGAAACAGGACCCTGGGGTGGCACATGGAGCTGATGGCAGGTCTGGGGGAGAGGAGCTCCCAGCAGACATCAAAAGATCAGTTCTGAGCCCTGCAAACAATCCCGGCAGCTTTCAGGCTCTTCAGCGGCATTCCAGTCTAACCGGGGCTGCCTTGCATGATAATCAGGCTTAATTACTGCTTTATCGCTTGATTGCTGTGCTGGGCCCTTGGAGCTGCAGTGTTGCTTTCGCAGTTTACTTTTTGTATTTCCTCCCCCTCGCCTTCCCCGCCAGCACAATTAGCAAATAGGTGAAAACGGGGAGGGCCAGGGCGATACTCAGCGGGGAGAGAGAGGCGATTTGCTCCCCAGGAGCGCCTGGGGTGAGGGGTTATAATTCAGGTTTCCACTGATGTCCTGAAACAAAACAGCAAGGTCAATGCCACGCCGGGAGCGCGGCCCCGTATCAGCCCCACGAGCATCCCCGGGCGGAGGGGCCGTGGCTGGGCCAGGGAGGGGAGGATGCGGGGCCATTAACGCCGTGACACAGAAGGGCTGTGGTTTTCCACCAGGAGCTTTGAGTCATTGCGTGACCTTGTCTGAGTCCGCCCGTGGCTCCCTCGGCTCGGGCTCGGTCGCCCGCAGAACCGGCTGGCCCAGGGCGTGGGGAGAAGCACGGCACCAACCTGCGGGTCCCCGGGGAAAGCCCGAAACCTTCCTCATCTCCTCCCGATGCTCTGACGGGCACCCGGCCATCTCCACCTCCCCTGACAGAGCCTGAAGAAAGGGGTTTGAGACATCTCAGCAATGCCCACTCTCCCATGAGGAGGGGACGAAGCCCTTTGCCCACTCAGGGCTTGTCCCAACCTGCAGTGAGAACCCGGAGAAGGGAGAGGTGAGGAGAGTCGGGAAGGAAGGATGCTTCCACCTACACGCAGTGAGCAATCCCTGGTGGCACCGGCCGGGAAGCGGGCGCTGCCCTCCCGCAGGCAGTGCGTGCCACTGCTGGGACACCCCCAGTGTGTCATCACCTGCTCAAAGTCACCTCTGCAGTCACGGAAAGGTGCTCTGGGGTCTCACATCTGGAAACGCCATGAAATGTGTGTGCGTTCCTCAGTGTCCTGGCAGTGCAGGTGATGGACATCCCTGCAGGATGAGAGCGATCCTGGAGTACAGTGTCGCACTGTCCCCCCAGGAGAGAGGAGGGTTGGGATCCCGTGGGTTTGGGTCGCGAATGCTGGGAGCCAGCGCAGCCACAGGGTGCTGGCTGGGTGCTGCTTTTCCTCCTCTCCTCATCCTCAGGGACCCCCCAGACCCAGCTGAGACCCCCAACACAGTAGTGACAGCTTGGGAACCACACGCCACATCCTGGGGCTGGAAACACCCGAGGACAAAGAGGAGAAAGGTCCTGGCTGGAGTGCTGGAGCACCCCAAAACCAGGACTTTGGGTGCCAATTCCAAAGTTAGGAGGGTGATGGGACCCAAGAGCAGGGCAGGAGATTCTGAGACCCATCCTGCTCCCCGAGAGAAGCAACCGTGGGGATTTCTTCTCAATAATTGAAATTTCTTTTTGTATGTTGGCTTTTTCGCGGGCTTTTTGGGGCGAGGTGTGCGGGGAGGCGGCAGCATGGCTAATCTGCTTTGTGAATGGAGCCTCACGGGGGGCGGCGGAGGGGATCGGGGAGGTGGAAGGAGCCACATATTTGGGATTCCATCATCTGGGTGGGCTCCTTCTCCCCAGACTCTCAGGATGTGGGAAATGGAAGATGAAAGGAGCTGCATTTCCAGCCTCTCGGGTTACAATGTCTAAAGCAGAAAAGGGTGGTTGGGGAAAGAAAGAGAAAAAAAAAAAAAAAGAAGAAGGGGGGGAGTGGGATGCTACAGGGAAACCTGGGTTGGGAAATGGCCCGGGTAGGTTGGGGCAGGGAAGGGGGCGGCTGGGGCCGAGCCGCTCGTGTTTCACATCACGTCAGGGCTGAGGAATTTCCTCTGCTCTGGGGGTGCCTCGCAGAGAAAAAGGGGGAGGCTTTAAGGTTAGCTGGGGATGAATAATAGCCAAGAGAGGGATTAGAAGTGTTACCCAGGGGCTGCTGTTTACAAGCAAACCCTCCTACCCAGAGCAACAGGGGAAAGTGGGATGCATCGGGGTGACGGTGGGGATGCCAGGGCATGTGCCACCCACATCCCTTCCCCAGAAAGCACAGCGGGGTGATCACCCCCAGCCCCTGAGAGTGTTCCTCCCCAGCATCAGTGGCGTCCCAGCAGCCGGTCCCCTGCACACGTGGCATGTCCTGGGGTGCCTGCCTGGCTTCCCCACGCTGTCCTCCCGTGGCCCCAGGAGGTTTCCCATCCTTCTGTCGCTCTGAGTTGCAGACACCGGATCATCCCTGTGCACAGGCAGGAGAATCCACGAGAGGGTTTGTGTCACCCACTGGGTGCACCAGAGAAAGAACAGGGAGAAGGGATACAAGGAGTGGGGAGGGGGCACAGAGACACAGGCTGTGGGCAGTGCCTGGGCATGGGGCTTTTACCCTGCTGGGTGATGGCAGCAGCCCCCAGACCTGAGCATCTCCTGGCATCATCCCACCACCTCCTGAGCTGGGGCCCAGGTTTTGTCCCAAAACACTTCATTTTCATTTCCACTTTATTGTTACCCTGGGTGATGCAAGGTCAAGATGGGGAGGAGTGAAGAGAAACACATTTCTCCTGTGTTATTCCATATTATCCTCCATCTCTGTTAGGACAGCTGGGAAAGGATTGTTGCAGCGTGGAAGTGCAGCCTCCAAGCTGGGCCCAGGGAAACTGTGGGATCCAACCTGGGATAATGGCAGAGGCACTGGAATGTGCTGTGGGCAGCTGGGCTCCACTTCCAGGGGGTGTGTGCTGGGACAGGTTCTTCTCCCTGATTTAGCCCAGGGAAACTGAGGCACAGGGGGGCCAGGAAGCCCCTGTGAGGCTGGAGTGGGGAAATGGGCTTATTCCATCTCAAAAAGGGATGAAAGGGCAAGGGGAAGACGTGGCTGGAATCGGCTGAGTGCTGTTTGGAGGAGGCTGAGCTGGTGCACCTGCACTGTTGGCCACTCTGGTGAGGCCTCGTGCCCAGGTGAGACCCCTGACCGTGCCTGGGGACATGGACCTGGCCCAGCGACTGCACCGTGGACTGGCACCACTTGGGGGGCACAAATAACATCGATGCCCGAGGCTCAGGCTGAGTGCAGCCCCACCTGCCCCTCTTAACAGGTTTCTTCCTGCAGAGCATTTACACAAGAAAAGCACCTTTTAAAGGTTATAAAACAAATGTCGGTGGCTAACTGTGGCCAGGAGGGTGCTCAGCTCTGCTCTTCCCCCTCCACCCTGCAAAACTCTGCCTATTCCCAGGTGCATTCCTGGCATTGCTCCGTCCTGGAGTGCAGGGAGGGTCCTGACCCCCTGAGCATGGGAAAAATGCCTGTCTGCGTGCGGGAAAGGAGGTGCAAATAGTGCGGGGTGAGGAGGTCAGCCGGGAAATCCCTTTCATCTTCTCCCGGGCCTTCGCCGACACGCGGCCGGGGAGCGCGTGGGGCGAGCGAGAAAGGGTTTTGTCTGCAGCTGGAAAAGAGGAGGCTCCCGGGAGGCTCCTGCAGGGACGGATGCTGTTTCCAAGCTGGAGGAGGCTGAATCGCCGCATGGGGTGGATGGTGTGGAGATGGGCTGGCCAGGTCACTGCGGTGACCCCCAGGATAGGCGATGGGCAATTAGGTTTGGCCCTCGTCCCCTTGTGCAGCTCAGCGGGTCACTGGGACCCACCACATGCGAGGGCAGTGGGGCAAAGGGGCACCCCCACACCCCACAGTGCCTGTGACACGCAGGTACCAGCTCTCGGGGCTGGTGGCTCAGCCCAGTTGGTGACACGGAGGTTCCTGGGTAGAGGTCATTGTCCCGGTGTCACCCCAGAGAGCTCTGAGTGCCAGAGGGACTTGAACTGGTGCTGCCCCATCCTGGAGAGATCGGAGCAGAAACCCATTCCCATCTCCACAAGACCTGATGCTGCTGCAAAGGCTGGGCTTCATTCTGCACCTGGGCTGCTGGGGCAGGAGAAAATCTCCTGGCACGAGCACAATAAAAGGCAGATCTTGCCCTCCCTGTTTGGCAAAAACCTCCTGAGTGGAGGAGTAGGGGGGAGCCTCCAAGGAGCCCGGGAGATGCGGGGCCATCCCGTCCTCTGCCACAGCCCTGCTGCATTCTGTCCCTCCTCTCTATCTCTGAATCCCACCTGGGCTATAACAAACCTCTCCCTGCGGTTTGAATTCTGCCATCTCCCTCCCAGCAACCCCCCCAGGCCATCACAGTCATCGCTGTCGCCTGCCCTTGTTGGCCAAAGGAGGAGTCCCAGCACAGCCCAGCCCCGTGCATGTCGAGCCGGATCCAGCCTGGCTTCCAGGAATCGGGGCTGGGGCGGGCGGCTGTGGGTGACAGCTGGTGCCTTGGGTGGCATCCGCTTGTCCTGATGTGCTCGGGTCCCGATCCACCCGTTTCCTAAAGCACCCACTGCTCCGTGGGACTCATCTCTCCCCAGGGGTTCCCACTGCCTTTCCCCAGTGTGCGACGAGGTCTTCTCCTGCCTGCACAAAGCAGATGGTAAAACACGGACTAACAAGATCAGAGATTAATCTGCGCTTTGCTTCCCAATCGCATAATCATGTAATTATTCCCGGTATCGGGGAGGAGCAGGCTCCAGGCTCCTGCTTCCTCCTGGGCCACTTTGCATGGCAGGATGGTGCCAGGGGGTTGGATCCTGCCTTGCTGCTGCTGCAGGGTCCCATTATTTTGGTGGGGCTGCCCAGTGTCCTACTGGTTTATGGGCTCCAGTTCAGTGTCCAGCAGGAGGTGTTGGGAGAGGACCAGGCATGTGGGAGTAGCAGCTCTCCATCACACCCCACATCCCCATTCAGCCTTGCACTGAGGTTATCCACCTTGTGCTGGGGCAGTCCAGCAGGAAACACATCCCAGAGCACCTTTCCACACCCCTGGCATGGCACAGGAGCAAACCCAGCCCGCTGACTCCCAGTTCCTACCAGTAAGTCACTGGGCTGGAACTGGGGTCCTGCTGACATGATGCTGCTCTGTACCCTGCACAGGAGTCAGGTGGCATCAGCACGATCCGCTGCTGCCCTTCGTTCGATCTCTTGCTTTTGTGGGAGAGGAAACGGGGGAAAATCCAGCATTTAGGGCACTGTGTGTGGCCATTGGCTCTGAATTCCTGGGTGGCCAGTGGCACAGCCCCATTATCAGCAGGCCTGGGCTGTTTGCTGGAAAAGGGCGGCAGCGGGGCTGGGTGACCCCACACTTCCTTCCTTTCCTGGAAGCCGCTCACTCTGAGTGTGACGCCCACGCTCTGATAACCAGCTGCTTTCACAACACGAGTGCAGGGCCAGGGCCAGGCTCACTCCTTGCTCTGTCACCATCCTAACTGCTCAGCTTCCATCACCTGCCTTCTTTGCCTCAGTTTCCTCCCTTTCCAGAGGTGTGAACACAGCCCTGAGCACTGCAAGAGTGAGAGGGTGGATATGTTTTGCTGCAGGGTTTAATGAAGTGTGTTGGGCCTCAGCTCTCCGTCCATCCATCCATCCATCCATCCATCCATCCATCCATCCATCCATCCACCCATCCATCCATCCATCCATTCACCCATCCATCCGAGTAGCAAGGGCTGTGCTGGAAACTGGAAATGCCCTTTGCAGCACTTGGACTTGAGGAGTGAGGAGAAGCAGGGGGTCCTTCACCACCTTGGAAGCACCCAGGAAAGGGCTCATGGGCTCAGCGATGCTGAACCATGGAGCTGCACTTGTGGCCGTGCACTCTCTGGTCCTCCTGTTCCCTGGGAGGAACTCAGTGCAAGGTGCAGGATGGGACAGGAGTGAGTTGGGGGGTTCTTGGTCCCCCTGTGCCTGGGGCAGAGCAGCCAGTGGCTCCTGTGTGCACTGAGGGGCTGAGAAATCACGGCTGCCTTTGAAGGGGAATGGCAGGCAGGGCCCTGCCTCAGTCAGGTGTACCTGGCATTGTCCCCTCCCTGCAAGGGGGCAGGTCCCTGCATGCCACAGAAGCCACGGCCACGGGTCAGGGACGGACAGGCTGAGGGGGAAACTGAGGCAGTGGTGGGAATGCCGTGACTTGCCTGCATGCTTCTGGAAAGGGACGCAGCAGCCCTGCCTGCTCCCTGGACACTGGTTTGCAGCTCTGGGGGCTGCATGGAGCCAGGCTGGTACTGACAGGGTTTGGCTGTGGGCTTGGAAACCTGGCAGGAGCTGGTGCTCAAATCCTCCCAAACCCCATCAGGTTCCACTCTGCACTACCCTGTGTAGGGGCAAAGGATCACCATTGGGGTCTGGGGTTCCAGGGTCCCCCCTGAGAGGCCGGTGCATGGCCGAGCTTGGCTCCTTGGCCTTATCTGGCCCGTCCAAGGAGGAAGTTTGCAGGGTGGATTCCAGCGGGCAGGTAAACAGTGACCAGATGGGACCCAGATACCTGCCCAGGGACACCGCCAAGCTGGGTTTGCACAGCCCCGATGCTTATTTGCTCTAGGGAGGGCTTTTTCCTCTGTTGGACGTCAGCAGCGGTGCCAGGACGTCACCCCAGCAGCCCTGCTGGGCTCCTCCGTCACGCTCCTGGCCAGGTGCCTGCATCCGGGGTGCTGCTGTGGCCCAGTGGGGCTGGGAGGCAGCGCTGCTCAAAGTGTCACTGACCCACAGCCTCATCTCCCACAGCCAGGGACCAGCAGATGCCCAGGGCTCCTCTGACATAGCCAAAAGGGCTGGGGGTCTTCAGGTGCCCAGCAGTGCTGGGCTGGGGGGCCCCTGGCCTCGCTGGACCCCTTTGCAGTGGGCCAGGGGTGAGGGGCTGCTGCTGACTGCCCTGGCTCAGGCAGCAGAGGTGGCTGGCAGAGGATGCCAGGGATGCCCTGGCACACTGTGGGAGCACCTCACACCCAGCCCTGGTCTGCAGTGCCACCGGGATGCTCCCGGCCCCGGTTGCGAGATCCTGTCTTGGCTCATCCAGCTTGCCCAGCTCACCCTTCTGCCGGCACACCCAGCAGCCTTCCCTGCTCCCAGGGGGAAACTGAGGCACGGGGATGGCAGGATTGATGCAGGGACATGGAGTGAAGCTGCTGAGGGAAAATCACCGAGCATCACCCACCCACGGGACTACAGCATCCTCGGTCCCAGGGTGCTGCTGTTTTACCCAGAGCCCCAGGGCTGCATCACTCCCAGCCAGTGGACGCTGCAGGGCTGTTTCTTCTCCCACGTTTCCATCACTCCCCCCATCCCTGCAGGCTGTAGCAAGGACAGCTTTGGGGCGCAGTGCCCACCGCAGCATTACCCACATTTCCCTGCCCTCTCCGTGGTGATGAATAATGCAGAGCCCGGAGGGTTCCTCGATGCCACAGGACGAGCACCCGCGGGAGGCTGCTCCCTTTGCCTGCCAAGGGCACGGAGGGGAAATGCCGGGTCAGGACCCCGTCAGCGTGTGTTTACTGTGTCCGGAGAAGCCGTAAATTCACTTGGTTTAATTGAAAGCCGGTGCTGTGGGTTTGGCTTAACCCACCCTCCTCCTCCTCCTCCATTAGATAACGTCTCGCTGAAACCACTTTGCAAACTCACGGCATTCCTGTGTGCTGAGCACCGGGCAGCGGGCGGGCCACGGCCACGGCCACGCCGGGGGCTCACGTGCCTCGGGGCCACTTGGCTGCCGCCAGCTCTGCTCCTCCACACTCATCCTGCCCCGGTCCCGATCCTGCTCCCAGCTGGGATTGAGAGAACTGATCCACTCATGAAACATGGTTGGCAACAGAACAGGATGGATGAGCGTGGTGGGATGCAGAAAGATGCAGAATTGTGCTGGGAAAATACCCTGAGGGTCCCCAAGAACAGATTCAAAGGGCTCAAGTTGAAAAGATAAAGGGAAATTCTTTGGGTGAGGGGAAATCCAAGCAGTAGATGGACTGGGATGTTTCCAAAAAGAGTTGGTGGGGAGAAGCAGTGGGAACCCTCTCATCTCTGTGCATCAGAGGGGTAAGCACTGCTTCTCCTCACCCCAACAAAGGGAAACTGAGTCACAGAGCTGGGCAGTGCTCGGGGAGTGCTCGGAGTCGGGGCTGCACCGGGGGTGTTTGTGGGGAGCTCGTTCCTCTTCGGGGTTCTGCAGAACTGGCAGAGAAGAAAGCACCCAGGCCACAGAGAGGTCACTTTGCCAGCGCAGATACTCACGTGAGCTCTGTCCCCTGTCCCCATCCTCTCGGGGGCCACCCGGGGGGACCCCGCTGCCTCCCCCTGCCCCCGCAGCTGCGGGGCCGAGGAACCCCGGCATCTGGCGCGGGGGAAATTTGCTTTGCCAACGGAGTTCAGGCAGCGGCCAGGGGCGGCGAGGGCTGTCGGGGTGTCCTGCGGCCGCCGCTGACCTGCGAGGAATGCCGTGAGTCACCGGGAAGGCATCCCCACGCCGCCGGCCCCTCGCCGTGCCTCCGTGCCGCTGGCGACCGGAGGCTGCGAGCCCGGCACCTCGAGCTGTGGGGTGCGCAGTGCCCGGGACACCCCGTTACACCCCGCAGAGGAGCCCGGGGCACAGGCAATGCCCACCCAGCGGCTGAATCTCGCCGCGATCCGGGCGCTGCGATGGTGGCCGTCACCCCGGCACACGGGCAGGGACAGGGCAGGCAGGCCAGGAGCGATCCCCAGCCCCGGGCAGGCCAGACATGAACTCAGCTTCTCCAAGAGGGAAGAGGTGACGTGATGCTGGGAGGTCACCCGGGGCCGGGACGCCGTCCCAGCCCAGCGCTCAGGGCTCTCCCGCTCGGCCACCTCCGTCCCCTCCGGCCAGCGGGAGGGGAGGGGGATCCCGGAGGCGGCTCCTGCTCCGGTCCTTCCCCCAGGGGAGCCGGTGTTTTCGACTTTATCAGCTCACCGCAGGCTCGTGCCCGGCGTTGCAGAGGAGAGAGAGGCTTTTCCCAGCGGCACCTTATCAAGGCGCTGAGCCTCGGACGCTGCTTTGTTTCTGGTCATATTGCAAAATTAAAGAGGCAAACGGCATTTCGGGGAAGAATTGCAAATTCCTGGAAGGTTATCTGAGCATGGCACCTGTGCCTGGTGTGGGGCAGTGGGAGGTGGCACGGGGCCAGGAGTGGGAATCCCAGGAGGAGACAAATCCCAGAGGATCCATCCCTTCTGTAGGTGAACACCCAGAGCCTGCCCAGCTGTGCCCTCACAGCCTCCACAGCTGGATACGTCCTGAACGGGGAGGAACGTGCTGTGTTTTCAAAGATGTCTCAGCCCTGGGCTTCTCCGGGGCACTGGGATGACACTGGAGGACTCTGGCTGCAGTGGGAGCTGCAATGCTGAGCGAGGCACCAGCACCTTCCTCGAGAGCAGCCGCTGCCTTTGCTTCCATGCAATAAAACACAGCAGGTTATTGAAAGGGACAAGTGTGCCACAGAAGGAACCTGGTGCCACCTCCTGCCTGTCCCCAGCACCAGGACAGAACACCCAGGAGGTGACAGGGTGATCAGCTCGGGGCAGAAGGATGGTGACTTCCAGGGAAGGCTGTGGTATCATAAAGGACACGTGGTGCCCTCCCAGGTGCCGGAGCTCATCTCCCCTGTCTGGGTCATTTCTGTCCCCAGGGTGCCACCCCAAGGGCCACCTCAGCACCCCATCCCTCCTGTCCCACACCGCTGCTCATCCTCCCAGGAAGAGCAAAGACCTGATGCTCTTGTGACACCTAATGGCAGTTGCTGTTATCAGGCACGGCGCTCTCCCAGGAAGGCTCATCTCACCGTGGAGCTGCAGGTCAAGGAATGCTCTGTTCCCAGTCCAGGCTGGTACTGCTGGGCCTGGACAGGGCTGCCAGAGGGGTTTGGGAGATGAAAATATCAGCCCTGGGAAAGACAAGCCCAGGAGCTGTTTCTTCACCCCATTCCTTACAGAAATGCAGGCTGTGTTGTGCTGGGTGTCCTTTTGTCTCCTCCCAGGCACTTTTGAACCTGCTGACCACTTCTATCCCCCACCCAAAGGTGCATGCAGAGCCAAGAAGAACCAGGCACGTGCACAGACAGGAGAAACTCCAGCTGTTGCTCCTCAATCCTCTCCCAACACGATGGGAGAGGCAGGACCTGCCCATAACCACAGCGCCAGACATCAGAGAATCCACACCTAAACACCACACAGCCATCCCAACTCCCCAAATCCTGCTGCCAGGGGAACGCCCTGATAATCCAGCCCCGTTCCTGGGGAGGAGGATGTGTGCCCTCGGATCACAGCACCAAAACCTCAGATCAGGAGTTGCTGCAAGGTTGCATCACCGAGGTTGGAAAATTCCTGGATCAGTCCTGAATCCATCACCGAAGGGATCAAACCCTTTGAGCTACCCAGGACCACCAACCCCAGACCCTCCTGTGTTGAGTCACATCCCTGATATTCCTGTTTGCTCACATCCTGCAGCACTCCAGCCACTTCCCAAACCCTCATCCCAGCACACAGGGACCGGACCCGCAGCCCCTCAGACCCTGCTGGGGCAATGGGGGCTACGATTCCTTCCCTTCCCCAGATGGCCAAGCAGGATCCTGCCTCCAGACCCTGTTATTTTCTGCTTGGTGCATCCAGCCCAGCCCAGAGATTGGCATCTCAAGGGGCTGCAAGGTCCTTTGCCTCCCCACACCCTCCTTCTGCTGAGCCAGGGCCACCTGGGGTGCAGGGGGAGGCAGTGGCAGACCATGAGTTTCTGGGAATTTAGCTACCAGACCACAAACCACGCTCACCACTACTTCTGTTCCTGGGAAGAGAGGTGACAGGGACATGAGCAGCATCCATGGGTGGCCACAGACAGTGCTACAGGCAGGATGGGGAAGCTGAGGCACAGAGCAGGTACCTGGGCTGCCCGTGATGTCATCACAGCTCTCTGAAGAAAACACAGGTACTGAAGGAGCCAGCAAGGCCAGGAATTGCCCCTGGAGCTGGGAAAGCATCTTCTGGACTGGATCAGACTCCAGAGGATGCAGCCTGGGAGCCTCCTCACTGCCCCCCCTGAATTTCCACCCACCTTCAGGCTATTTTTCCTTACTGAAGTGGCTCTTTGCAGGGCGGCTGGCAGAGGGGGGCACTGCCTTTAAGTGTATTTGATGGATAATTCCTCATTACTCTAATGCATTTGCAAGCTGGGATAATTGATGGATGTTTAACAGGATGCGTTTCCGACAGTCGGCTGGAGAAATGGACTCCCATTACTCCGCAAACGTTTCTTTTTACCATTGAACTCCTTTGTTTCAATTGATCCTCGCCTTTCCCATCACTTGCTGCTCATTAATAATCCCCAAAGCAGCTGCTCCCCCCACTCCAGCTCCTCCCAACCTGCGGTGCCGGAGGCTTTAGCAGGGGTTTGCAAGCAGATCTGGGCATTGCTGCAGTTTTATAATAAACAAGATTTTTTCCTCCCCAAAGTATGGTCAAACCTGAACAGGAGCAGGGCAGGGCACGCCTGCGGTATCACCCGGCTCCATCAGAGTGATACAAGCTGCTAATCAGGGGGAATTTGGGGTGAAGAGGGTGAGCTGGCCGGTCTGTGGGGCAGAGCTGAGCCCAAGGGAGAGGTCGCCCTTTGGGGCTGGTATCAGCCCAAGCCAGGCTTGGAGCTGAGCCCTGCTCTGCCTGCAGAGCTTTTATCTGCAGCTCCCTCTGCTCAGGAAGGGCAGCCAGGGGTTATCAGCTCTGCTTGTCCCCTGCCCAGGCTCCATTCCCACCCGGAGAGGGTCCCTGTGTCCCCACCCTGCAGAGTCACCCAGGGGGCTGAGGTGGAGGGGGGGTCTCCCACTTGCTGAGCTGCTGGCCAGGAGCAGCCTGGCATTTAATTCCCCTGGGACTTCCTCAATAAAGCCCTGGGCATGGCTGTGGCAAACAGGGCTCCTTCCACTCCAGCATCACCCCAGGCACGGCCGTGGTGGGGCCCCAAAGCTGGGGTGCACTGAAGCCCCCGTCTTCCAGGTTGCCAGGAGCCAGCAGTGCTGGGGGGATCCCAAGGGGCTTTTCCCCATGGTGCTGAACTGTTCCCACTCCCAGTCCTGGTGCATCCCAAGCCAAGGTGCTCCCTTGATGCTTCCCTGCACCCTCAGGCCAATGCTCCCACCCGTATCCCTGCTCAGCCCCATCCTTGGCCACTCTCACCCTCAAATCTGGATTCGGAGCTCACTCTTCCCCTCCATTCCCCAGGAGACCTCAGGCCTTGCATGACCATCCCTCACACCTTCACTTCTCCTTCCCAGTTCCCCCAGAGCTGCAGACAGACCTGCAGCCTCTTTTCTCTCTCACCCCCTGACATCACCCAGCCACGCACGTCACCAGGGCAGGAGCTTGCACTGCTGCTCACACCATTTACTTGCCATGATCTGATCTGACCCTGCAGCATTCTTCGTCCTTTTCCCATCCACATCTTGCCCAGGATGAAGCACAAGAGCCTTGGCACAGGAGAACAGCATCCACAGGCCTGGTTTAAGGCAGAATTTAAGAAAAAAAAACTTAAAAAGAGAAAAAAACCAAAATCCATAGAGGAGAAAATCAGCTGGGGCTGCTCAGGGGTTATACAGACCTGAGTGGGTGGAAAGAGGGGGATCAGGCTGGATTCAGGTCCGCTGGAGAGATGGGATGGGACAAGGCTGTGGGACCTGCAGGAGGGGGTGGCTGAGATGGACTGTGGGGAATAGGGGGGCCAGAGGAGATCTTCCTGCCCTGGCATGCACTTGGGGGTCCCAAGGGAGCCGGTCCCAGGGCATGGACCCACCTGATGGAGCCCACACTGCTGGGCTGACCAGTGAGAAAGCAAAACCCTCAGTCCCAAATGGCTGAACCCTGAGACTGAGCTGCCCAACACGTGGGCTGCACCCCACGCTCCAGAGCAAACGGGCCTGGGGGCCGTGGCTGATTGTCCCCAGATCCCCGTGCCAGGGAGCACCTGGCTGCAAACACTCCCTGCCCCTCTGCACAGCCTGGGGAGGCAATAACCTGCTTTGGGGGGCTCCCTTTGAGGTCCCAGCTCAGGAGGATCTGGGGGTGACAGAGGAACCCACAGCCCACGTCCACCATCCCCTATAGGATTAACACCCTGAGAAGGAATGAGCTCTGTGGGCAGAGATGGATGAGACCCCTCTTGCTGCAGACAAGGCGCTGAGCAGGTGGGGGACAGAGGGACAGCAGGGACCAGGGCTTGTCATCGCTGCCATAAAGCATAACCCAGGGCAGGTGCCTGAACCAGGCTCATGTCCTGGAGATGCCCCCAATGACTCTGTAGCTGCCCCATGAACGCCCCTGGTCTGTCCCTGCCCATAATGGAGCATTTCTGAGTCAGGACAGGCAAATCCTGGGCACACCTGGGGGGTCTCACAGAGCTGCCAAACACAGCTCTGATCCCCTCCTGAACTGCAGAGCTGGTCTTAAATCATTGCAGGAAGGCTGGTAAAAGCCTCAGTGCCTTCAAGCATGAAATACAAAGCACTCACCACCCCCTTTCAGCCTCTTCCCTGAGTGCCCGGCTCACCGCATGAAACCTTTTATATCCCCCCTCCCCGTTTTCCCCCATCAGCCCGGAGAGCGCCGGCGCGCCGCCAGCAGCACAATCCCAAATTGCTCCCTTTATTAGGGAAAAAAAAAGGAAAAAACCCGAGGCTTCGATTTCTTTTCTCACCTCTGAAATGGCCTGGGGGGTTGAGGAGGAGGGTGGGAGGCCAGAATCACCCCAACCCCAACACTGACCCCAAACCCAAACACACCAAAGGGTTTGATTTTGACGGGAAGGGATCAGGGAGGCGTTTTGCCATGAGGGAGGGTGTGACTGCAGATGAACGATGGGGATGTGGAAAGACCCCAGTGGCTGGATCAGCCTCTGGCAGAGCTGGTACCCACCAGACACCGCAGCAGGAGGGCTGAGGGACCCTGGTGATGCTTCCCGCAGGCAGGGATTGGATCGGGATGCACAGTCCCACTGCAGTCCCACGGGGACGGAGGCAGCCAGGGGTGCCTCAGGGTGCTGGCGAGCACCCTCCCTACACCCCGGAGGTGGGGAAGGCTCCGTGGGGCGATGCCGTGGCGGGCAGATGGGGCTGCGGGGGGCGCGGGGCTGTCCCCGGGAGCCGGGGGAGGGTGCAGATGGCGCGGGGTGGGTCCTGTCACGCTGCCATCAATCAGCGCCGGCTCCTCCGAGCGCGGCGGCGTCTCCGGGGTGTAAATCAGACCTGAACAAGGCTGAGGGTTTCTCTGCAAGCTCTGGCCCTCGCTGTTGGCATTCGCTCCGGTGACAGCGTCGCGACGGGGAGACCTTGTGTCCCCGCCGGTCCGGCAAAGGGCGCGCGAGGACGTCTGCGAGAGGATGCTGAACGTGCCGCACCTCTTGCTGTGGGGAAAAACAGCCCGGGGGAGCCTGAACGGCAGCTCCTGGCAGCCTGAACTCCTTCTCGGTTGTGTTTCTCCTGTTTCCCACCCTCCCAAGTCCCGCTGATGGAGCTCCAGCCGAGCAGGTGTCTCCCCACCCGCCAGGGCCCTGCAGGTGTTTGTAGGGGGCAATAAGGCACCGGCAGCTGCTGCACTGCACTCGCTCCCTTCCCAGACCAGGGTTTGTCTGTGCAACACCAGCATTGCCCCCAAGCTGCCCCGAAGAGAGACTGGGATGGGGACAGGGGCTCTCTGGGAGCCCTTGGGTATCCAGAGGCAGTTTGCTCTCTGCAAGTGGCCCATCCCCTTGTCCCCTTCCTGCCTGGGACAGGCCAGGGGAGGTGTCTGGGGGTTTCAGTCCCCTCCTCCCCCTTTTTCTCAGCATCCTCTGGGTGTGGTGCAGCCTAAGGTAGCACAGCATCCTTCCCACGTGCTTTATTCTCCCTCCCAGTGCTGTAGGTTCCCAGCAAGGCCAGCACTGCTGAATTGCTTCATCTCTTTCCAAAATTTGCCCCCCTGGAAGTCAGCTCAGCCCTCAGACTGTGCCATGCAGGTGTCCCCATGCCGCGCCTGGTCCAAGCATTGCTGGCATTGCTGCTTCACCTGAAGGCACCACTCTTTGCCATCAGGGTTTGCTCTGCAGGGTTTCACTCTCCTGCCCCTGCTGCTTTTCTGTTCTGCCCCAGGTTTCTCCCATCGCCCCCATGCTCCCTCCTGTCCATCCAAAGCTGGGGCATGTTCCCTGCTCCCGACAAAAGGCGGCTGGATCTGTTCCTTCCCTTCAGCGAGGGGAGAGCAGGCAAGCTCGCTGCCTCTGCTCATGTGAGCATCTTTCATCCCTGCACGAACGTGCTCACATTTAAGGAGTAATTGCTGCGTGACTCAGCCGTTTTGGCAAACACCCGATGGCTCCGTCCCTGTGCGCTCCCATTCCTCCTGCAGCTCCCCCCACTGCCCCCCCTCCACCCCCCCCCAACCCTGGGGATGTGAGCTCAGGGCACCCCCAGCAGCAGCAGCAGCTTTTGGGGGAAACAGGGTGGGGGATGCAGTGCATCGTTTCCCTTGTGAGACGTTCAACCCCCGGGGACAGTGATGCTGTCCAAGGCGTCGTGGTCCAGCATCCACCCGGCACATCCCAGGCTGGGGCTGCCAGCGAGCGCCCGGGAGCAGGGGAGGGCTGGGCGGCTGCGATTATTCAATCTGGAGCAACCCTGACCTGCTGACAAAGGCAAAGTTATTTTTAAAAAACAACCACTCAGCGAAATTTGCCTCCACTGCTCGTCCTGCTGCTGCTGCTGCCCGCCGCCGGGGAGAAATCCGTCCCGGGAAACGCTGCTCTGGGATGCCTGGAACGGGGTAGGAGTGTGAGCCCTGCTCCACACCCTCCAGGCTCCCTCCCCGGGCCCCGCTGGCTTTTTGGGCTGACGAATCTTCCACAGAGCCATGGGAGCATCGCAACCTGCTTCCCAGCGCTATTTATAGCCCCACGTGCGTGGTGAGCCCGGGGCACCCCGCATGCACCCCCTGGGGCTCCCCAGAGCATCTCCCTGCTCCCTCCACGAGCAGCAGAATGGATTCTGCGTGGCCCAGGGACATTTTTATGTCAGGATGGTGCTCACTGCAGCAGTGGCCGCGGTGCAGGGACCGGAGCAGCGTGGCAGCGGAATCGCCTGCTCCGTGCCCTTGTGCAGGGTGGGAGCGTGGGGCTGCCCCACTCTCACTGCCCCCTGCTCAGTCTGTGGGTCAGGAGCAGCCCCAGGCTCTGCCCATGCTCAGAGGTTGCCCTCTCCATGCCAAGGCTGGTTGGCATCGGGGAGGGAGGGATGCAGCCAGAGGAGGGCTTGGTGTTTGCAAGGGAAGAGCTGGACCAGCTCCAAATTTCCAGGGTGAGAAAATCGCCCCAAGTCACGCTCCAGCTCCAAACAAATGCTCGGCTCCAGGGGCCGGCGATGATTCACCCGGGTGAGACCTCAGTGCTCCCACCTTGCAGCCGCCCCCTTTCCATCTGAAAACACTCCGGGAGGGTTAATTCCCAATTAAGGGGGGATGGCTCCAAGATTGTCTGGATGTTGCCCAGGGCAGTGATCCCAGCCCCACTCGCCTTCACTCCCCCGAGGTGGCCACACTGCCCGGGAGCCCTCCTTCCCTTTTATTGCCACGAGGTGAATTAATACCCATTTCCTGAAGCTTTTATGGTTTCCTCCCAAATGGCTCTTACATCAGGGGCATATTGGGTTACAGCAAATACCAGCAGCAAGGAACGAGCCCAGGCTTTGCTGTTCCTGAATCTGCTGGTGCATTTGGGGACCACCAGCCTCTGGTACCTCTCCCCCCCAGCCAGTCCCTTCCCCCAGAGTCGGGTGGACGCTCCCAGCAACAAATTACTCCCTTGAGATGTTGGGAAACAAGGAGAACTCTTGTGGACCTTGTGCACGAGGAGCACAGGGCTGGCTGAGCCCCTGGGGTGTGGGGATTTGGAGGTGGCCTCTGGTTTCAGGCTGGTTTCGGGGTGCCTGGTGTGGCTGCTGAGGCTCCTGTCTCCATCTCGCTCTGAGCGCACGCACACCTCTTGGGCTGGTTACTGTAGAAACGAAATTAGCACGGGGAGGGAATGCAATCCCAGAGCTAATTAAGGTAATTACAGCTTCACACCAGCTGCTCACGAGGTCCAAGGACCTTCTGTAACTTGTGGAGGGGATCAGGCGCTCTGGGGGACTTTGAATTCCAATTCCCCGGGACCACGCGGCTTCCGTGGTGGCACTTGTGTCACTCACCAGTGTGACACTGGGGCTGGGGGGATGCACGGCTCCAGATGTGCCTCCCAGATGTGCTGGGCCCCTTGCAGCAGTGGGTTTCAGGCTGTGATTGGGGCCTGGGGTGTGTTTGGGGTCCCTGGGGAGCTGCTTTGGAGGGGGTTCAGTGCCGGGGGGCTGGCAGGAGGTGCTCCCTGAGCCCAGGGCATCCTGCCAGAGGTTGTACTTTACAGCTGAGTCACTTCGGCTCTTCAGCTGGGGACATGCTGACCTGGAAGGGAGGGAAGCTAGAGCCGGCTTCAGGTCCCCCTCCATCCCATGGGGACTGGCCGGCTGGGGCCAAAGGCTGCAGGATGGGTGCAGGCAGCAGGGAGGTGGCAGGACCTGGATCCGCTGGGTGTCAGGGGTGTTTGGGGGAGGTGCTGGAAAATGAGGGTTGGATGGCCCACTGGAACCAGTTAGACACACTGGGGAGGGGGAGAACGACCATGGGGTCTGGCACAGGATCACCCGCAGCATTCAGGGAGGCAGGAGCATCCCCAGATCTCCCCCAGCCTCCCTTCAGCTGGCGAAATGTTACTGCCTAGCGGGTGCCTTCCAAACCCCACGGATTTTTGGAGCTGATTCCTGGCACTGGTAAGAGACGGGAGCCAGGAGAACGCGGCCAAACGTGTTTGTGCCGTGGCCGAAAGTGCCCGGTGGCCTGGCTGCGGCGTGGGGCCGGCACAGCGAGGGCTCCGCGGGCTGGCGGGGGGCCAGGCTGGGGACAGAAGCGCCGAGTGCCGCGGCCGCGGTGTGTCAGCAGCAGCGCCGGAGCGGGCGGTGATTCACCGCTTCCCAGCAACTGATATTTGTTACTCAGCCTCGCTACGGGGCCGACATGAAATGTGGTACAGGGAGGGGGGACAAACACGGCGCAGGGGGCGGCAGCGTGGCCCGTGAAACCCGATGGGTTTCCCCATCCTCCCCCTCCCGCTGCTCTCTCCGGCTGGTGGGTTTTGATGGAGGAAAATAAGCGCTCACAAAAATCACTCTCTCTCTGCCGGCTTGTCCCCGTTTGCCCTGTGCTTTGGCAGCTCCGCCGGGGTGGGCTGGGACGTGGCAGGAATGGGAGCGAGCAGGGAGGGACGGCAGGAAGGGGCTCCCCTAGGATGCTTGGCCCCAGCAGGGTGATGGGACTGAACTGGGACCCTCCTCCTGAATGGGACCCCCCTCCTGCAGCCTGTTCTCCGTGGCTTTGGAGAAAGCCAGTCATGATGTGGAGCTGCCCGAGGTACACGGGCACGAGAACTGGCCAGGTCGGTCCACGGATGAGAGGCAGGAATGGGGTCCCATGGGATGCAGAGGTGGGAGAGAAGGGGGCAGATCCCCGAGCTGGTCCCCAGAGCTTGTCCCACACCCTGAGGAGGGTGGTGTGGGTCTGGGGCTGGATCCGATGGAGAAGATGGATGCCCGGCAGCAGGGTGGATCTGGTGCAAAGCAAAGGAGCCAAAGCAAAACGATGCAGCTGCTGCAAGGGGACAGATCCAGCACAGAGGGATGGATCGGATGCGGGTGGCTGGTTCTGCTGCAGGGGATGGAGCTGCTGCAAAGGGATGGCTCTGATGCAGAGGGATGTGACTCAGAGTGACACAAGTGCAGGGCTTTCTGTATCCCCCCAGCCCTGCCATCAGCCCTGGGCTGATCCCCTCTCCCGCCCCGGCGTTGCAGGCAAACAGGTCCATCATCTCCCCTCGCCCCGCCAGCAGAGCCCCACCTGTGCCTCAGTTTCCCTGTGCAGCCAAGGGGCAGAGGCTGCTCCATCCCTCTTTCCCTGTGTGCCTCCATGTGTCCATCCACCCCTCCAGGGGCACGGCGAGGACGGGGGCTCTGACCTCTGCCCGCAGCAACCAGGAAGGGCCAGTGTGAGCTTCCCCCTGGGTTATTTATAACCAGCTCCAAGTGCCGGTGTGCGGCGGCAGCTCCCGGGGATATTTTTAGCCCGCTGCAGGGAGTCACGGCAGCGAGGGCTCGGGAGCAGCAGAAGGGAGGCAGGGAGGGAAAGGTGCCGCAGCACGAAGCCCTGCCAGCATCCCTGCTCCAAAAACCCTTTCCAGGGAGGAACCCCGCTCCAGGATGGCTGCGGGGTCACGCCTGGGCTTGGCACCATCGCATCCCTACGTGGCCTGCTGGGACCCAAGGGACCGGGTCCCTGTGCCACCCTCTGCCCATGTGCTCCAAAAAGCAGGAGCTGCAGACTGGGATGGGGCACGCACCGAGAGCGGCTGCAGAGGAGCTGTGCAGGCTGCTGCTGTCTGCTCGAGACAGGAAGACATTAGAGAGCAGCACTGTCTGCATCCCTAATCGGCCTCGCTCCGCCGCTGCCGCCCGCTGCCACTCCCAGCGCTGCGGGAAAGCCGGGCCAGGGACCCCCGGGTGCACGGCTCTGTTCCTGCAGTGGGTGCTGCTGCCCGCCCCTCTGCCGTGGCCACCTCGGTCCCTATGGGTGGGTGCTCCGCAGCACCCGCGTGGCACTGCCACACACACACGGGCACACATGTACACACACACCCGTGTGCATCCCTGGCAGGGAAAGAGCACCCACCATGAGCTCTGGGGACAGAGGTGCCACCCAGGCCTTGCTGAGCAGGGAGGGACCCCTTGTGTCAGCCCCCTCCCCCAAACGTTCTGCAGTTTTATTCTCCTGTGATCCTCTTACCCCCATTTCCTACACCCCAAAGCCCATTACAGCCTACAGCAGCTGCAGAGCACTCGGTGTGGGTACACAGGATCTGGGCACATGGGGATCTGAGCACGCAGGACCAGGGCTGGGCATCCCAGGGTGCAGGGCTGGGCACCCAGAACCAGGGCTCAGCATCCGGGACCAGAGCTGGGCACCCCAATGTGCAGGGGAGGATTCCCAGGACCAGGGACAGACATCCTGGGGACAGGGACAGACAGACACTCACCCCTGGCAGTGCCAGCGAGGCATGGGGCCAATGTGTGAAGTGCCGCCCTCCTGTTCCAGGCAGTTTCCCAGTTTATTTTCTCCCCTATTAGATTCCAGCTGGCAGGATGGTTCCTATAAATATACATAAGGGTTCATTTACATGACGGTTTATTCGGGAGCAAATTCCACAGCTGCCTGGCAGACACTCGGTGCAGTGGGTGAGAGTCATGCCCGAAACCAGCCCTGCCTCAGTTTCCCCATCCGCAACCCAGGAGACAGGGAATGGCTTTCCCCACACTTTTGACAATCTGTTCCTGGAAAACCCAGGGTGTTATTATCAAGGCTATTTATAGCCTGGTAAATGCGTTATTAATACGATTATTTGCAGTGTGGCAATGGGTAATTGCCCTGGGTGGGGACCACACCAGCGTGTGTGAGGTGCTGCACGGGGACGGTCTCACACCCAACCCGCCTCCAGCCCAGGGGAAAACCCACCCCAAAACCCCAGGAGGGCACCGGGATGTGCCTGGCGGGTGAAGGGGTCCCCCGGCAGAGCCAGGGGCTCACGGCAGGTGCGGGGCTTTGGTGGTTCCGTGCTCCAGTGCTGGAGTCCGGCTCTTGTTTCGATCACGATGATTAGCTGAGTCACAGCTGGGGTGCTGCTAATTAAATGTATTTCTTAATTAACAAGATCACAGAGAAGGCCTGCCAGCCCGGCTTGGCTTTCAATCACGGCTGACAGAGGCAGCTGCGGCCACGGGGCATGGCGGGCCTGAGGCGGGGCGAGCATCCCAGTGCTCAGCGCTGCCCCGTGGCCACTGCGCTGCTCTCCTGCTCCACAAGCCCGTTCCCACATGCAGCAGGAGTTTGAGGATGAGGAGGGCTCATGGCTGGCATCACCCAGCCCCCAGCTGTCCCACTCTGGCGTGCAATGAGTGTGTCGGGGTTCAGTGCAGGGCTGGGCCATCCCCTACTCCTGCCCTGTGACTCAGGGCTGCTTCACGTCCTCCCGTCCCTCCCTGCCACCTGAGCCCTGACCGAGCCTGGCTATTAATTAATATTAATAATAACCCCCTGCAGCTGCTATTCATTGACCTCAAAGCACAACCTGAAGTAACCCCCGTCCCGCTCCCCGATGGGGAAATCTCCACTCCCCACCGGATGGGGAAACTGAGGCACGGGAACTGGGGCAGGAACCGTGCCAGAAGCTTTCCCTGCTCACCCACAGGGCCTGGAAGATGGAGAAGCAAAACCCCAGGGACTTCCCCCAGCCCCACGGCAGTGCACGGATGGGTGAGCCAGAGTGGGTGGAGAGCGTTTTCCCCGCTGAGGGGAAAAAAAAAAAGGAGAGAGAAAAATAAAATAAATAAACAAACAAATAAATAAGCCCATTCTGTCCCCCATGCTGAGCTCTGCCCCACGGCAAGGGGCTGCCGTCTCCCTGGGAAGTGGGAGGCTGAGCTTCCCGAGGGGATTTCGCGTGTCCTCGCCCGCCGGCGCGGGCGGGAGTCGGAGCTGGGGCTTCTCCCGGGTTTTGGCAGTCTGGTCATGTCCTGCCGGGAGAGCAGCAGGACTGAGTCACGTTCCAGCGGCAGCAGTGACTCACGGCCAGCCGGCACATTGCAGAGATTCCTGGATGGAGGCAGGAAAATAAAATTAAATAATAACAACTGCCAGCTTCCCCCCCACCTCCGCCCCTGCTTCCTTCCCCCAACCTCCTGCAACAACACAGGCGCAAACAGCAAATTCCTGCGCCACCGGGAAACACCTCCCGCCTCGCCAGACGCCGGGATGCACGACCTGCTTCTCAACTGCACGAAATACCCTTTGCCGGCAGCTGCGGGTGCCACCGAAAAGCAGGTGGAAGCTTTCCCCCCCAGAAAACGCTCCCCCAAACATGGGGACACCCCCACAGCGAGGTCCTGCCAGTGCATTGCAAAGATGCGGTGCAGCTGGGTGGATCCTGGGGTCCCCCTCCCGATCTGAGTTGCTCCCTGAGGGACGTGGGGGGGTGAAGAGCAGGATGGGGTACTCCAGTCCTAAGGTTACACAATCCTGGCTGTGGGGTTTTTTTGGGGGAGGTGAGGGAATATCACAGATATTTTACATCATTTCGTATCATCTCCCATCCTTAAATCCCTGCATGCAGGGGGTGCCCCCAGCCTCAGGGGACACAGGGTTCTCCCTGGCACAGTGGGGAGCGATGTCCCACACAGGGCTCTGCTGTGGCTGCCTCTGAACTCAATTTATTTATTATTTAAAGTGCTTGGCGGGAGCAGCGGAAGCCCCGGTGGGCTGCAGAGGCTGCATGGTGGGAGAGGCTGAGCTGCTGCAGCTCCGGCACCGCGGCGCTGCGGCGAGAACCGTGCTGCCCAAAATCCCACAGCGAGGGGGAGCTGCCTCATGGCCCCACAGTGAGGGATCCTCTGTCACCAAGCAGGGACTCTGTGGGTCACAGGCCCTACTGGGAATAACCCTATGGAACTCAACACCTACAAGCAACAGCCCCCACCATGTGAGGCTGGGCCCTATGGAGCCCAGCTCCCATACAACCAAAGCCCAGGGGTTATAGAGCAAAAACCGCCACCTCAGCAAAGCAGACCCCTAAAGAACGGTCCCTGCAGAGCATGAAACCCATCCCATGTAGTGCAGAGGGACCTGCAGTTAGCGAGCAAGAGAATATGCCCAGTGGAACAGTACCCATAGAGAGCGAGTGCCAACCATGTAGAGAACTCCCCTATAGAGCCTGTCCCCATGGATCAGAGCCCAGACCCCACAGAGCAGCTCCCCTCACAGAGCAGCTCCCAGAGCAGCCCTGCAGGCTGGGGGTGTGGGGTCCTATAGGCCCATATGGTCCTGATCCCACCCCACACCTGGAGGGGCAGCAGCCCAGGCCCTGCTGAGCCCCTTCCTGGGAGCAGGGGGAGATTGCACCGCACAGACCCTGCAAGGGGGGACCACAACTGTGTCCCTGCCAGCCCCCTCTGCTCGCTCATGCCCTTGAACCCCTGTGCTACCCCCTCCCGCAGCGTGGATGGAGGTGTGGAACCCAGCCTGGGTTTGGGATGAGCACGGGACAGTGGAGCCTCTTCAGGGCAGCAGCTGCAGGGACACACGTTCCCCTTGGCCCGGGCTGGGTGCTGTCTGTGATGGGTGTCCCGGCCCCAGCACAGGCAGTGTGGGTTTCACAGCGTATTTTGGTCAGTGCTTACGAGAAGAGGCGTGGGGGGGCCTGCGGGGGGGATGTCGGTAAACGGCCTGCGAGCCTTCCCCATTCTCAAGAATAGGAAACTGTGACTTCTGCACGGGGGTTTCACTTTCTGCTCTGGAGGCGAGAGGCCAGACTGTTGTGTTTGACCACTGCCTGGGGATTGAGACAGGATGGGCAGAGAAAATTCATCAGTGTGTTCTCTGCACGTGCAAAAATCTCTCTCTTTTTTTTTTTTTTCTGTCGGAAAGCAGAGTTGGGGAATCATGAAAACTCCTTAAAGTTCCATCTCCCAGCCTCCTGTATGGGGTATGCTCAGGGCAGTGATGCTGTCTCCCTGTCTTTGAGGATGGCACGCCGCCAAAGCCATGGCAGTGACCTGCCCTAGTGCCCTGCCACCCCCTCCATCCCTGGGCCACCTCTCCTCCGTGGCAGCCCCCTTCCCGAGGCACACATGGGTGCTGCAGTGGGGCAGTGCTCCTGAGGGTGCTGGGGGTCAGGAAGGAGGAGAGCAGGAGCTGGTAAAAATAGCCCCAGGTGCCCTCTGCCCCGGGAGCGATTCCTCACTGGGTAAACAGGAAATCTATTCTTAGGCCATTCACGAGCCGAGGGCTGAGGGCAGCTCCCTGCTCCGGGCTTGTTTTGTTCCTCGCTGACACAGGGGTGACGCCGAGGTGGCAGGGCCACCACGCAGAACCTTCCAGCCCCGCGGGCTTCCCCTTGCTCACTCTTTCCTCCCAGCAGCACCCTGCACTCCTCGGCTTTTCCAGGGCTGCTGGGGTTTCCCCTTCCCACGAGGTGACGGTGGGAGGTGAGGGCTGTTTTGGGGTGTTTCTGTAAAGCCCTGTTTGTGCTGTTTGCATCTGGGCTCAGCCCCGTGCTCTGTGGCACCCTGAGGGGCAATTGCTTTGGCAGAGCTCTCCCGCCCTGACATCCAGCTCCTCTCCCCCTTCCCTGATGGGATAAAACCACCACAGTTTGCCCTTTCCCGGGATGAGCTGAGTTGAGTAGACTGAGGAAGGACATTGCCCACAGCTTTTTCCTGTCTCCCCAAAGCCCCCCCCCCGAGTGGTGACAGCTGTGGTTCATCTTTACTCCCCATCCTTTCCCCAAACGTTGTCCCCATTTGCAGTATCCTGCTTCCCTTCCCTTCCCTTCCCTTCCCTTCCCTTCCCTTCCCTTCCCTTCCCGCACCGATCTGTTCAGCCTGTGGCACCCCCGGGCTCTACCCAAGGCTGCTGTGCTGGAGCTGCTGCATGGCCCAGGTACAGGCAGCAACCTCTGCCTGCCAGGGATCGTGGGCTCCTCCAGCTCTGTGCACCAGGCTCCTGCATCCCATTTCAGGAAGCACCAACTTCTGCCTGGGCAACATTTTTGGGGTGCTAAAGAGGATGCAGAGAGAAAACTGTGGGGCTGCAGCCTAAAGCACTGTGTTATGAACAGGGGTGCTCGTTCTGCTGATAATGGAGAAGGGGATCCCCCATGTCTCCCCAGCATCGCAGTAGCACCTGTGTGGACACGACCTTGTCCCAGAGTGTTTTCCTCCAGGAAATGTAACTGAGGGAGGTACAAGGGTGGAAGGTGCTTGTGGGCAGGAGGGACTACAGGGCAAGTCTGGGATGGGCAGGAATGAGGGCTGGCTCAGTGAGGCAGGTGAGAGCTGTCTGTGGTTAAGGGTGGTTAACCCCCACACCATGGGACTGCAGTGTGAAGCCAGGAGTGGTGACAAGCTGGAAAAGGGACATCCTGAATCCAGCACGGGGGTCCCTGAGCTGTGAGGCTAAGCTACAAGCTGGGTCCCTGCTGGGTGTCTGACGTAATTGTGACATACACGGCAATGTGGAGCCACGGGGACAATCCCACGGCGTCCTCTGGAAAATACACGCCCAAAAAAGGCTGCACGGATTGCAGAGAGGGGTCGCAGGCGGGATTTATCTCAGCAGTCCCAGTTCCACAGACGCTCCCGACTCGGGTTATCCCCGCGCCGGCTGCGAAGGACGGGGCAGTGCTGCCCTCGCGTGGCCGCCGGCGGCACCGCACAGCGCCCGGGGCCGGGGGCTGCGGGCCGGAGGTTCCCCAAAATCCCCGCGCCCTCCACTCCCAGCGCCTCTGCCCAGCGCGGACAGAGAGGAGGGAGGAGAAGGGGAATCCAGCTTGTCCTTGTGGTGGCAAACGTGCCCCCATCTTGCCCCTATCACGATGGAAAACCAGAATGCAGAGATGTCAGGGGTCTGCCCAAAGCCAGTGGTGAGGGCAGGCAGGGGAGCTGGGACACCCCAGGCAGCCCCTGCGTGGGAATGGCCTCATTCTGCTTCATCACAGGGGCCTGCATCCTCCTCCTCCTCCGGGTGCGTGATCCCCGCAGCAGAGCGCGCCATGGCCCTCATCCAGCGCCGTTTCAGCTCCTCAGTGTCAGCTACGAAGGTGAACACCTGCCGGGACTGTGCCAGCTGGAAGAGGTGCCGGGACTCGCTCTGGGGCATGTCCCGCACCTGGTAGCCCAGCAGGGGGATGGAGGTGTGGGCTCGGACGTCCTGCCAAGAACAGAGACAGTGGTGGGAGGCGGGGGATGGGCACAGCGGGATGTCCCTCGGGGGTGGATCCTAGCCAGGCCTCACCTGGGGGGCTGCGTAGATGTAGAGCACGAGGGGATCGTCCTGCGGGATCACAAACCAGCCCCGCGTGCTCCCCTTGCCATTCTTGTCCAGCAGCTGCAGGGAACTGCAGAGCAAACTCCTGCTTGATACCTCTGCAGCTCCTTTCTGCCAAAAAACCCAACAAATCCCTCAACATCCAGAGCAGATGGTAGAAAGGGCATTGAGCTGAGGTCATTTCCTGGGGAATTCCCTGCCCACTCCAGAAAACCCCCCAAAGCAGAAGCAAGTGAGGGGCTGTCCTGGCTATGATGGTGTTGCTGACATCCTGTGGTGAGGGGAACCCTGAATGCCTGGTCCCAAGGCTTGGAGCAGGAGGGAGAGAGATCAACAAACACATGCACCCTCTGACTGCTGTGGGAGTGACTCCCACCCCTCCTGCTCCAGGTGCAGGGCCAGACTGGGACAGCAAGAGCCAGAAGTGGTGGCTGGACAGGAGACCAGGGTGGGTGGCAATGCTCAGAGGGCATGGGGAGGCCGGGCAGAGAGTGGCAGAGCTCACCTCCAGAATGCCTTTGTGCTTCCCCTCACGGTCCTCGAGCACCGTGTGGCCGGTCAGGAAGATGTAACACTCCTGGCAGACGCGGTTTGGGCGGTTCCCATCGTACTGCAGCTCGGCCTTGTAGTCAGAGCAGCGAGCACACACCACCTGCAGCAGCCACCAGACAGGGACACTGGTGACACTGGGGCAGGGCTGGGGGACCCAAGGACAGCTCCATGAGGAGCTGAGGGGCAGAAGCAGCCCTAAGCCTGGTAGAGGGGTACAAGGTGTAGGAGAGGTGCACTCCTGCCCCAGCAGCCACCTGAGCAGGCCAGGAGGGAGGGAAGGGGGCAGGGGGTGACTCACGTATCCACAGGCTCGGCAGTGGTGCCTCCGGCGGGTGATGGCGTTGAAGGGCTCCTTGCAGCGCATGCACATGGTCACCAGATTGTCCCGCACCCACTGCGGGGCTCGGCGGCCCAGCTCCTCTGTCTGGGGGTGGGAGACCATAGTCTGGGTGGTCCCAGCCCCTCTGGCCTCACCCCTTCCCCTCCTCAGCCTCCCCCCAGATCAGTTTAGCTTGGGAAACTGAGGCACAGCCAGGTGTGTTCTCCCAAGCAGCTGGAGGCAGGTGGGGCACAGGGAGAGCAGGAGGGTTACCTTCACTGCAGGGGTGTCTGTCTCCAGTCCATGGACTGCTGTCTTAAAGGTCTCACTCCTCTTCTCCTTCCTGTCAATGGCATCTTGGAAGGCCTAGAGGGGAAGGCAGGGCTGGAGGGGCACTGGGGGCTGCCCTGAGCCAGGGCATGCAGCTGGGATGGGGAGGCTGTGCCCCCTCTCCCAGCACTCGGTGGTACCTTGATCCAGGCGTTCATCTCCTCCCCAGACCTGGGTACAAAAAGGAGGTGGATGAGCTGTTGTCCCTCCTCCCTGAGAGTCTGCATGATGTCACCCTTCCCCGTACCTGGCTTGGAGCTCCAGCGTCCGCTGCTTTCCCGAGACCAGGAAGGTGTGAGGGAACTCAGTGTCCTTCAGCTCCCGCACCTGAGGGAGACCAGAGAAGGGATGTGGAGCTGAACCCATTTCCAGCACACCTGGACCTTTCTCCATGGCGTGGGGCACAGGGATGTCCCTCAGATCCCACATGCACAAGATTTCACTGGCATTTCACACGATCAGAGTATCAACCCCACCCACCCCACGAAGCCACCCCTGGCTCCAGCTCCTCCCTCCTTCCCGAGGAAGTTCGGGCAGCAGCCATACCCCAGAGCAGGGGTTTTTGGAGGAGTCAGGGGCTGGGGGAAGCACAAAGACAAGGTGCCTGTCTGACCTTCATGCCCTCCACATCCATGCGGAGGTGGACCTGGAACTCGGCGCCCACCTGGATGACCTTGGGCACACAGTACAGCAGCATGTTGTTGAACTGGGAGGGGGGAAGAGGGTGGGTTGGAGCCCAGCACTGCCTGCTCCGAGCTGGGGGCTTCCCTGGGATCTGGGGTCCTTCACTACCCAGGGCTGAGCTGGTCCTTGGGAAGAATCCCACCCAAAACGTGATTGCTTCTGCCCCAGCCCCCTCCCACCCTGCAAAAGTGAAGCATCTCCCAGGGCTGCCATGCTCAGGGATCAGCAGATTCCCAACCGTGTCCTACGCAGGGTGCCCTGCACTGAGTGGGGTCAAACCCTCCCAGCTCTAAATTCATCCCTTCTGTGTCAAGGTGACCCAGCAACACCCTGGCCAGGCTGTGCTGCCCCTCTCCCCATCTCCATCTCATCTGCTCCCTCCCCTTGCCCTGGGCATCACAGCTCCCACCAGGAACAGGTACTTCTCCGATGTGCTGTTGTTGCGGGTGGAGATTTTTTGGATTGGTCCCTCCTTGATCAGCTCGTTGGAGGGATCCACGATGTCATCCTCGAGGCCCAGCCTCTGATAGACCACCCAGAGATTCTGCAGCCGTTCCTGGGTGAGGCAGAGGGACCTATTTTTGTGGGATGCTGAGTAGCCACAACCTTGTCACTGCTGGGTCTCCTCCATCCCCACCTCCCAGGCCAGTTGCTGAGTACTGGGAGAGGTAGCACAGTTCTCTCAGCCCAGACTGATCTTTGGGAGCAGCTCCCAAGACTTGACCAGCCGGTCACATCCCAGCTGATGTTACAGATGTGACTTCCCCAGGCTTGGGGTGGTGGGGTTGGGCATTAAGAGCAGGGTCTAAGCTGCTCAGCTGAACCCACAGGGTTCCTGTCCCCTTCAGGATCACTGTGCCATGAGCTTCAAAGCATTTCCAGCTGGGACAAGGACTCACCATCTCAGCAATAGCTGCATTCGAGTGCTTGGCCACCATAAAAATCATCTCCAGGGCCTCTGCAATGAGAACAGACAGGCTGGAGGTGAAACACCTGCTCTGGAGCTGTGGGAGGAAGCTCCTGGCTCTGTCCCTTGTGAATTCCCATGTGTAGCAGCTGCTGCCATTCCGTGAACACACCCCAAGTGGCCCTGAAACACTGCGCAGGAATCGGGGTACGGCTGGACTGCACATGGAGGGGTCCTGGGGGGACAGACAGCCCGCTCCTGTATCCCTCCATCCCAGCACGACTGGGAACTCTGTTATCCACAGCGGTCTGAAAGCTCCCCCAGCTGTTACAGATCTCTTAAGGGGATACTGTGGAGGGACCACCCTTACCCTGACACACCATCCTTCCACTCCCCAGCCCCTGAAAAGGCAGATTAATCCCTCTCCCTGCTAGAAGAGGATCAGACGGAGAGGTTTATCCAAGGGCACAGGGCAGCTGGTGAGTGAATCCCATGGGGAAAACCAACGGGAGTTGTTATTTCCCTACACACCCATCCTGCCCTCCCCCCCGTGGAGAGCCAGAGCCCTTACTCTCGGCATCGCCCCTGTCGGGGGACTGGGGCGGGAGTTTCCGGACATAATCCTTCAGGAGGAGCTCGTAGCGCGGGATCCTCTGCACAGGCTCCAGCATGTGGTGCTGCAGCGTCAGGTTAGCACAGACCTTCCTCTTCTGGGCAGGGACACCAGGCACGGAGAGAGGAACAGTGACCAAGGCAGCTCCCACCCTCTGCTGTTTCCCCGTTCCCAGGAGATTTTGGGAGCTCTGCTGAGATTCCCCTGCCCTGCCCTTACCTGGATGTCAGCAATGAGCTCCTGGAAGGGGGGTGATTTCTCTGACCAGGCAGTGATGAGCTCCACGGCCTTGTCAAAGTTCTTCACGTACTCCCCGTACATCTTGAGGAAGGGTGCGAGCTTCTGGATCACATCCCCAATGCGGGGGTTGCGGTTCCTGCAGGAGGGAACCGCAAACCGGCCGCTTCCTCAGTCCGTGAGGCAGACAGACAGACAGACAGCGAGGGATGGAAGTGAAGGATCACGGTGGAGGACTGAGGTTTTGCCTGCTGCAACCTGCTACATCCCCACACCATTTCCTGCTCTCCAGAACAGCAATGTCCCCACCTTGCAGCCAGCCTGGGCTGTTCATACCCAGGCACACCCTCAAACCACCTGAGATGTCACCCTGCTCTCCATACTCTGATCTGAGTGTTTTAAGGAAGTGCTTTCCAGCACAAGACATTTGGAGCAACACAGGCTGAGCTCTGGTCCTGGTGGGAGCCCGAACTCAGCGCTGCTCCACCATTCTGGCCAAGCCACCCAGGTGCCCTGCTCTCCCCTCCCACAGCTCACCAATCCTCCATGCGCTTCCGCAGCTCTGGCAGGAAGAACTCAGCATGGAACTGGTAGATGGAGGAGATGTTGGAAAAGATCATTTTCACCACCTCCTCTGGGATCATCTTCCCAGTTTTGGCTTCTTTCATCAGCTCTTTATAGAATACCTGGAAGAAGGGTGAATAAAAAGGGCCAAGAAGATACTTGAGGATCCCATTCCCTCTCTGAGACTGGCACATCACCCGGTGAAAGGCCTGGCTGCACAGGAGGGAAATCCCAGGCCCCAAGAGGAGAGGGGAATGGAAGGCTTTGCTGGGACAAGGGTGCTTCCCAGAGGTGTGTGGTGTAGGAAAGGCAAAGGCCAGACCCAATCTCTGGCTGTAAAGACCAGTAGCCCTCGTGTCTCTCATTTTAACAGCTTCACTCTTTCCAAAATCCCCTTGCACTGCTACCTCCACTCCCCAGCTCACCTGGTCGAGGAGGTGGAGGCGGTTGACATAAGCCTGCTCTGTCTCCAGCAGCTCCAGTGCTATTTTCTTTTCCTCTGGTTCCTGCATGGGGAGCAGGGCTCAGTCTCGTGGGCAGAGATGAGACCCCAAGCCAGCCCTGCCTGGGTGTGGGCACCTAGCAGCCTCTGGAGCTCACCTGGCTGCCAGGCTCCAGGCCTGGGCCCTGTGGCCTCCTCCAGTCGTCCTCACGGATTTTGTATCGCAGAGAACGGAGGCATTTGAAGCTGAGTCCGCGCCTACCTTGCTGATCCTTCTCCTCCTTATTCTCTTCTCCGGCCAGGGAGCAGCTCCGGCTGGCAGGGAATATTGGAAGCTGTTGGGGCTGGCTGGCTGCAGCACTGGTCAGAGCCTGCTTGCCCCTCTGGGCAGATTTGCTGTCCCTGCTACAGAGGAATGTGATCAGCTCAGCCATTCTCCCAGCACAGCCCCCAGGCCCAGCTTAAAGCCACCAAAAGGGACAGGAGCAGCAGCTCCCCAGAGCTGGCACTGCTCTGCTCTGCTGCAGCCCTGCACTACAAACATCCTCAGCATCCTCCACGGGGCCAGGATCCAGCCTCTCTTCTCCCAGTGCCTCCTGCTGCTGGGGCCAGTCCCTCTCCTGCTCTAGAAAAGCAGGATCTTGCCGTTTATCCCACCCACAGCTCTGGCTTTCTGCCTGCTGCCACCACAGAGAAAAGCAGGGAGAAGCCCAATAGCCAAGAGTTTGAGCCAAGAGCAGGCCATGTGTAGGTGGTTTTGCAGATAGGTTGTGTTTTGGTGGTGTTCTCTCTTCCCTTTTCTGGCAAAGACAAAGCAAACAGGTCCAGAGCAGGCATGAGGGAGAAGCCAGGCTGTGAAGGTGATATCAAGTGACTTGTCTGTCATCCAAGAGCTGGTCCCTGCAGGAAACTGCTCTGGGCAGACACTGGGAAGACATCCACTGTTGGCCTGGGGATAGGAGTGGGATGGATAGGATGGGAAAGACATGAAGGAATTTGACATCAAACTCCAAAGCTGAGGACAGGAGGTGACTTGAGGGGCAGAGGCTCATCTGAAGAGGATGTCAGGTCCATCCCATGCTCAGGATGTCTGTGAGCTCGGGAGTGCATCCCCAGCCATGCACAAATCCCCTTCTGTCCAGGGGGGCTGGCAGAACCCTTCAGAGACAAAGAGGCTTTTTCCATCTCTCCTGGTGCCTCCCAGACCTGTGTCAGCCTAAAGCCACTCCTGAGTCCTGACAGGGAACTTCTCTCTTTCTATTTACGCTGACTTAGGCCAAACCATTGTCTGTTCCAAAACGCTCTGCTCATTCCCAGGTTCCCCAGCTTCCTCTGAAAGTCCCAAGTTACTTTTATTTCCTCTAAATCAAACTTTCTCTCCACTGCAAACAACACACAACACTGCAGCAGTGACATGGGGGCAGATGAAACACTGCAGTGCTCCCAACACAACATCCCTGTGGGATGATGGGGACAACCACAAAGCCTGGGGAAAAGCACACAGCAGAGACACAGGAGTTCCTGGAATGAAAGGAAATCTCGAGCCTGAGCATCTTCAGGAATTGGGGCAAAACTCACCTGCCCAACCACCCAGCCTCTCTAAGGCTCACTGAGAGCATCTCATGGGTACAAGGAATGGCAGGATTCCACATCTTGATTCAACTGATGGAGAAACTGAGGCACAGCCCTGACAATAACTTGCCCAAAGCCTCAAAATTACTTTTACACCAGAGCTGGTGTAAAAACCCCTCACTCAGACCCCGGCACACGCTGTCTGAGAGTCCCAGCTCACACTCCAAGGGAAGGAGCTGTTTTATGAAAGGAATTCTCTCTCTCCCTTAACATAATGCTTTATGTTTCCTTTCCTAGGAGCCACATCTCTGCAAACAACTGGATAGTCTGAGGCTGGGACCCTCCCAGACACCCACGCAGTTAATTCCCAGTGGAAACCCCTGCTGACATATTTGCAAACCACAATTTCTTTCCCAGCAGCAGCAGCAGGATGCACCAGCCAGGCTGAGTGTGAAGATGCTGAGTGGAGGGGGAGGAATGGGCTGCCACAGCCTAACCCTGAGCCAGGCAGAACCACTCACACCCCACTGAGGTTTTTGGATTTCTGCTCATGACCTGCAGCTGGAGGAAGACACTGAGGCAGACCCGAGTGGTGAAGAACTGCAAATCACCTTGTCAGCTTCTCCACAGGCTCCAAACCACCTCCACAGCGGGTTTCATTCCTTCCCAAACCCACTCCGCTAACTAACACACCCTCAGCACCCAGAGCCCTCCCTCCTTACCAGTGCTCTTCAAATGCAGCCACCAGCTTCACCACACTCTGCTGATTATCTGCTTTTCCCTCCATGGCACAGGCTGGGAGCAGGTCCTGGGCATCCAGGAGCTGATGCTGGGGGCTGCAGCTCCTTCCTCTGTTCCCCTCTCTGCTCCAAGGTGTTTCTGGCACCCAGGCTGCAGTTTGGGAACAAGGATTTGCACGAGGCAAAGCCCACCCGCTGCCCTTTCTGTGGTAGCAGAGCTTGTCTCTGTTGGCCTCAAAAGGAAAGAGGAAGCACAGCAGTTTGTGGGTAGGAGAAACGCTGAGAAAACACTGGGAATTGTTTCAGTTTGGGAGGGATCAAAGCGGTGGCACAGCCAAGGCCAGAGCAGCAGCAGGGGTGGTGCAGGGCAGGAGGTGTGACCTGGTACATCCCCTGGCTGTGCAGCCCAGGTGGGGTGGGCTGTGTCCCACCAGGGTGGGAGGCAGGACAGTCCTGATGGCCAGAGGGGCCAGGAACAGGCTGGCAGGACCCTGGTGCCCAGATAGGACTGATGTGTCTGTCTCAAACACCAGCAGCTGGATGGCTGTGGGGCCAACCACGGATTGTTGGTAACAACAGACAAGGATTGGTGGTAACAACCATGAGAAAGAACAAGATGTGGCTGGAGAAGGGGCAACACTTTTCCACAAAGGTCTGAGAGTGCACTGTGCATGAGAACCAATTTGCATGGGAAGTGAGAAACCCATCCCAGAGCTTGTGCCCCAGGACCCTGGACACCAGCTGGACCAACGCCAGAACCAGGACTGGAGACTTCCTTTCCTTTTTCCTCTTTTCTTTTCCTTCTATTTCTTTTTTTTTTTAATTATTTTCTCCTTCCTTCCTTCCCTCCTTCCTTCCTTCCTTTGCTCCCTTCCTTCCAAATTCCTTCCTTCCTTCCCTTCCCTCCCCTCCCTTTTCCCGTCTTTCTTTTCCTTTCCTTCCTTTCTTCTCTCTCCCTCTTTTAACTCACGTCCTCTTTTCCCTCTCCCCTTCCCCACCCCTTTCCCCAAACCCTTCTGCCGTGTGCTCACAAACCCCGTCAGGCACTAAACACCCAACTCTGCAAATCCCTAAAACCCGTCCGCCTCCCAGCGCCGCCATTCCCGCCCCTCACGCCGGACCGCCCCTCCCGGGAATGGTTCCTCCCGGAATGGTTCCTCCCGCCGCGGTTCCTCCCGCGCTCCCCCCGTCCCGCGGTGGTGGCGGCCGGCGCGCGGCGCGGTGACGCGGGGCCATGGCGGCCATGGCGGCGCTGCCCCCGGGGCCGCTGTCGCCGCCTGGCGGGGGCGCGGGGGCCGCGGCGGGGCCTGAGGGCGCCGAGGGCCTGTTCGTGCTGCTGGGCGCGGGGCTCGCCGCCGCCAGCCACCCCCTGCTCTACGTCAAGCTGCTCGTGCAGGTCCGCTCGCGGCGGGAGCGGGGGGGAGAGCGGCGCGACGGTGGGGTGGGAATCCCGTGTGTAATAGGGGTCGCGGCTCCAGGATAACGGGAGGGTTTTTGAATGATGCCCCCATGGAGGCCTCCGTGCGCTGGGGGTGATTGTACGTACAACCCTCCTCCTTATAACGGGGCCCCCTGTGTGATGGGGGCACCTCTAGGATGGGGGACCCCTGTGTAATGAGGACCCTCGTGTGTAACGGGATGGGGTCCCAGTGGATAATGGGGGATCGGGACCCCAGTAGGGGTCCCCCGGAGGGGGATTCCTGCATAGTGTCCCTGTGGAGACCCCCATATACAGTGTATACAGCCCCCCTGTTTCAATGGGACCCCCATATGTGGCAGGATGGAGTCCCTTGTGTATGACAGGGGATTGGGATACCTGTATAACAGGTGGAAGTGGATTCCTGTTTAGTGCCCCTGTGGAGGCCTCCATGCACTGGGATCACTGTGTATGCAACCCCCCCCCCATTGTAACGGGACCCCCTGAGCACTGGTAGAATGAGGGACATCTGGCTAATCGAGTTCCCCATATGTAATAGGATGGGGTCCCATATACACTGGCAGTCCCTATGTAAAACTGGAGTCCCAATAATAGAAGGATGAGGATGCATTCTACAGTGGAGACACCCTACATAGAGAATAGGGAACACCGTATAATGGAGGGGTGAGGCCCCCTGTACAGTGGGGGTTTTGTAGTGGGGCGTTGAGACCTCTCCTATGACAGGGAATGGGGACACCCTGTAATCTGGGAACCCTTATAAAATTACCCCTCTGCAATGGGGCCTCCCATATGAGGAGGGATGGGAAACCCCTTTATGATAGGAATCCCAAGATCCTCTCAGTAACAGGGACCTCCTAAAATGGAAGGGTGGAGGACCCCCTGTAACCTAGGGACCCCATAAAATGAGGAAAGGCATGCCTGTCTGAGAGTGATGGGGGGATGATGAGATCAAGGCTGTTCATCCCAGGGACTTTGGGAGCACCAGGACAGAGACCTGCTCACAAGGTTTCTCTCTCAGGTTGGGCATGAGCCACTACCTCCAACCATTGGAAGAAATGTGCTGGGGAGGAAGGTCCTGTACCTGCCCGGCTTCTTCACCTACGGTGAGTGACTGTCCCTCCCTGCCAGCATGAGGTCCAGCCCTAGGGGAATCAGGCCTGGGAGCTGCCAGGCAGCCTGAGCTGACCTGCAGCAGCACTCCCACATCCCCTTGGGATCATCCCAAGGCTGCAGTGAGGCATAAACCACTACAGCTCCTTGCAAGGCTGTCAGGTTCAGGTACCTGTTGCTGGGGAGAGGGCGCTGGTGGCCACAGTGTTGGTGCTGCACCCTGTTCCCCTGGCACATTGCTCTGGGTTTGCACCGTGCTGGAGGGGTTTGGGGGGGTTTTAGGTGATGGAGGTTTGTTGCAGGAGGGTTTTGTGTGTTTTGGAGATTGCAAAGTACTTTTCTTCTGCTCCAAAACAGCCCTGCAATAACGTGCCCCCTGCCCTGCTCATTTGTATTGTAGATGGAGCCCTAAAGAGACAGAAATACCAAGAAAAGGGCAGGTAATACATCTAGAAGGCAAAAAAGTCATATTTTCCTCTTTTTGTGGGCGGAGTAGCATGGGAGAGGTGGGTGAATATTTTGTGGCCTGCTGTCACAGCGGGTTTGCATGGGGAAGGGGAATGCACAGTCCTGAAAGCTGAGCTGGGCCAATCCTGCAATCAGCCATGGTATCCATGGGGTGGAAGCAGCACAGGAGCGGTATGAGAGCACTGTCCCATCCTGGGACACCAAGGGCTGGAAATGCTCCGGTGCTGCCCTTTGGAAGATGCAATTTCCAAACAGATGGGCAGTGTTGGGTGATGGAGGGGTGCAGAACCCGCTTGCCTTCTCTTGGACAGCACAGGACAGGGACCAGGAGCAGTCAGGACCCACCAGCACATAGTGGGTTCTATCCCACCTTGTTATATGTGGGAGAAATGGGATCTCTTGGCTTTTTTTGAGACTGGAGACCTGAGGAAGTTTGCCTGGGAGAAGGTGGTGGGCCAGGAACTGAACAGGGGTTTGTGAGATCCATATTAACCCTAAGTCTGACCTTTTTGGGGTGGAGGGAGGAGGTGACAGCACAGAGCACATGGGATGATCCCTGGTGACACCACACAGCACATGGGATGATCCCCCCTGACCTGGTTCAGTCCAAACTGCTTTGGAGCCCTTTTAGGTGAGCAGAACTATCAACAGACAGAAAGAAAGTCCAGAATACTGGAGCTGTCCTTCCAGATTAGACAGATGACAGAGAGTAAGAATTCTTGGCATCCAGTATGAAGCTTATTTAGGACTGTTAGAATAAATCACGTACTGTGGGACTGTGCCGTGCTGAGCCAAGCCTGGCGTGGTTTCGGCTGAACCCCGGAGCTGTTTGGGGTGCTCTCCATGCATTGTCCCCTTCCCGACTGACAGCAGCCTGGTTTTGTCCCACCCAGCCAGACACATCGTGGAAGTGGATGGGAAAAGAGGCCTCTTCCGTGGCCTGACTCCTCGCCTCATCTCAAGCACTTTATCAACCATCACCAGGGGGAGTGTGAAGAAGGTAAAGGTCAGATTCTCTCTCCATTAATCACCTGCAGGGTCAGTGCTACTGCAGCAAGTGCCTGCAGCCAGCCAGGGCTGCACAGGAGGACTGATGCACCCATCCCTCTCTACCTCCTAAGGGAATAGTCCTCCAGTGCCCTTAGCCCCAAAGCGGTTTTTTATTTATAAACCATTTTAATTTTATTTGGCGTCCCCTTGCCTTGTATCCTTTGTCAGCAGTTTTGTGACTCTTCTATTCCTCTATTTTACTTTCCATCCTTTCTTCTCCTGTGTTCCTTCTTGCCTGTTTGTCTTGTCCTTGCATTTAGAGTATGGCTTTTCGTGGTTTCCCCCTGTCCTCAGACACTGTGGCTCAGCATCTCCAGCAGTTCTGACCATGTTTCTTCCCTCTCCACTCAGGCTTTTCCACTGGAAGACATGGAGCACGTGTCTAACAAGGATGATGTGAAAACTTCGCTTAGGAAAGTGGTCAAAGAGGTGAGAAGTGGCTGTTGCCCATTAATGAGTGATCAGGGAGGTCCCTGGGGATGTGGGTGAGGTGACTTGGAGAGAAACTGCGGTGAGAAGTTTGTGGTGTTTAGTAGCCATTCTGTGTCCATCCATGAAATAACTCACAGGAATTAAGAGGTTTGCCACAAGAACAGATTTCAAAAGAGGGATCCAAAATGGCTTTCCCCACACTAAGGGAAAGGGCCTGGGCTGTGCAGGAGGAGCAGCACAGCTTTTCATACAGGTGTTTTCTCCTCCCTTCCCAGACATCCCATGAGATGATGATGCAGTGTGTGTCCCGGGTTGTCTCGCACCCACTGCACGGTGAGTCCTGTCCCCTGGCTGGCAGCCCCCTCCAGACTGGGGATCACCCCAAAACCCTGCTCAGTCAGGGGGATGATGCTTACCATACTTCTCTATCATATGAGGCTGATGCTGGGGTGATGCTGAGTAATGAGCTTCTCTCTTCCCATTCATCCAGGACCTTGTCCTAGAGATCCCATTGGGGTTAGGGCCAGTAGCAGCCTTCCAGTGCCTAAAGGTGCTCCAGGAGAGCTGGAGAGGGACTTTGGGCAAGGGCGGAATGGCTTCCCACTGCCAGAGGGCAGAGTTGGATGGGATATTGGGAAGGAATTGCTCCCCATGAGGGTGGGCAGGCCCTGGCACAGGGTGCCCAGAGAAGCTGTGCCTACTCCATCCCTGGAAGTGTCCAAGGCCAGGTTGGACAGGGCTTGGAGCACCCTGGGATAGTAGAACGTGTCCCTGCCCAGGGCAGGGGGTTTGGAAAAAGATGATCTATCAGGTCCCTTCCAACCCAAACCTCTCTGTGATCCTCTGAAATCCTTCCCCCCACTTACAGGCTCAGGAAAGGCCCCAGTTTCTAATGAGTCTTGCAGTGCTGAGGACCACTGAGAGGAGCTGGAGATGCTGTGAGCTGAGGGAGAGCAGAAGGGTCACGTTTCATTTTCTTTCACGTCCATTGCAACCCAAACTGGATTTGTTTCTCTAGCAGCCCTGTGTTTCTTTCCTCCCAGTGATCTCCATGCGCTGCATGGTCCAGTTTGTAGGCCGGGAAGTCAAATACAGGTGAGTGGCTGCAGCTGGGGGTCAGGGGTGCCAGGTGCTCCCGTGCCATGGGCAATAGGGTTATCCAGGAGGTTTGAGAGACTGAAAAGTGAATCTGAGCTGTGGTTAGAGGGTGAGTGACTGGGGGTTGAAGGGATGTGGGAAAGCTGGGCTCTGTCCCTGACGTGCTTCTGTTCCTCCTTGTGCCCGTGGGGGTTTGGGGCTCTATCACCCCTTGCTGATCACACAGCAAGTCTCCTGCCTTTTTCCTTTGGCTAGTAATGGAAAGGGAAGGCAGCGGGGAGGCAGAGTAGATAACACAAAGCTTTGCTGCAGCCCTGCTTAGTCTGTAAAATTTTTCCAAGCCTTTTGCAGTACCAGCTGCCTCTCTGCAGGACAAAACTGCCTGTGCAGCAACATGGAGGCACGCTAGACAAGATTACAGCCAGCCCACGACAGCCAACTCGAGTCCCCAAAGGTGGGACAGGGTTCTTGGGCTTTAGAATCAGCCAAATGAAACCATATCACACAGCATCTGTACCCACTCACAAAAGCCTCACAGAGCTCTTGTACCTTCAGCATTGAACAGTTGTGTGCAGGTTGGGTGTTCTCCCGGGTGTTACTGCAGACTGGCAGAGTACAGACACGACCTTCCTTCCCTCAGACCTTCCTGGTCTGAGGAGAATAAGCAGAACAAGCTGCCTTCTGCTGGAATGATGGCTGGGGAGGCACTGCCATGGCTGGGGGCTGCAGGATGCGTGTGTGGTTGCACAGGACAGAGGTGGAACAAAGGTGCACACTCACAGCTCTTTTCCTTTCTTGGCAGCGGTGTGTTCAGTGCCATTGGCAGGATATTTAAGGAAGAAGGGATCCTGGGATTTTTTGTGTACGTGAGTTGTTATTTAAATACTTTCTCCCATAGCCCGAAGGCACCGAAGAAGCCCTGCTGCTCTGCCAACCCCAGCTGGAGTCACACTGAGCTGAAACCTTGTCTGACCAAGGGACTCCCACATCACTCCCGTGATGTTTGACCATTAAGTTTGCCCCAGATCTTATCTTCAGTCAAACTTTCAGAGCACAGAGGAAGCTTTATTTTTTCTTATCTTTTTCCCTTGATGATTCTTTGTGTTTCAGTGACAGGCCATTTAAAGCATTTGTTTTGCAACAAGCACCAAGATCAAGTGCCACAATAAGATCCTTTGCTGACACGAAAGCCGGGGCCTGGGTGCTTGTAAGGAGCAGGTTTACCTGTGTGATTGGAGTGTGGACCAGGAGGAGCTGAGAGGTGTTTCCAGCTGCTTACAGAGAAAGGCAAATTGGTGCATCACTGAAATGGAAGTTTAGTGGACACCTTTTTGCTTGAACCCGTAATTAATGCTTCCTGCCTTTCTTTCTTGCATAAAAGAACCACCTGCTGTCCCTGCTTGTGGTGGGGATATAACTCACTTTATGATGTCAATAATAGTAAAGGCAGCTCTGGAATTTCAGGAGGGCTTTTCAGGATGCCTTTGGCTCTGCTGTCACAAAATATGGGCCTCCAGATGAAACCTGAGTGCATCAGGAAGAGGGAAACAATCACAGGGGGCCATGCCCTGTCTTTCCCCAAGGGAAAATGGCCAGGGTCTGCAGAGACCCCACCTATTGTGTTTCACTGCTTCTTCCTTTGGCAGCCCACAGTTTCTCAGCTGAGCCAAATCTGCTCCATTAAATATAGGATCCTTTGGGATGGTCCCTGTGAGTGGGGCATGGCTGGAGCAGGCTGCTCACAACCCTCCACCTGCCAGGGAAGTGATCTGAAAGAAGCCGCCACATTCCCTTCCATGCACATAAACACTGCTGGTAGCCTAATGAAACTTAGTAGTTCACAGGAAAGGCTTTAACACAACCCAGATTGTCTCAGGAGGGCTCTGAAGTTCTACATGCTCTATAACCCTGTTAGGAAATCCCACTGCTGTGAGGGGAGCACAAACTGCATCTGAAGAACCAAACTGCTGGTTTTTTCCTCTCAGCCCTCCTGGTACAATCCCAGCACATCCACTCCCCTAAAATCATGGCAGTGCACTTGTGTCTCATGGCCTTACAGCCCAACCCAGCAATAACAGTGGCACACACTCTCTGGGTGTGTGCCTGGCTAGAGACAAAGACTTTTCAAGAATGGATGTATCTCCCTTCCCCTCATATCTGCAGCAGGCTCCTGCCAACCCAGAAAGGTGTTCCCTGAGCCCCAAAACTGCTGGGCATGGTCATTTCAAGGGTGGCTTGCCCCAGGGCCCTTGCACTGGGATTTTTTCTGTTGGGTCACATCACTGTACATCATTCAGGCTTCCTCTCTGCCGCCTGCTGTTCCAGCTTTTCATCATCTTCCAAAAACACTCCCAGTTCAGATCTTTGACATCTCAGCAGGTGTGAGAATTGTAGCACTCTCTTTACTATGTCAATAGTAGCTCTGGAATTCCAGGAGGGGTTTTTCAGGCCTGATGCCTTTGGCTTGTTGGGTTTTTCTAGTTCCTTTCTGCAGCTCTCAGATCCCTGATTTCCAGTTATCCAGCTCAGGGCCAGCAGCTGTTGTTACTTTGGAGGGGAGAGAGGGACGGGATCCTTACTGGAAGTGGAATAAACAATCTGACTTCTATCAACAGTTGGGTGAGGTTTTCCTTATGGGGCTGCCCTTGCCCAGCCCTTTGCTTCTGGACTTTATTAAGCCCCCGTTGTATCTGCAGCAGCTCAGGAGCTTCAGACTTGACTTTGAGTTAGAGAAAGGATGTTTTTTTACAAAGGCTGAAAGCCAAACACAAAGCAGAACATCTCTTTGGGGCCAAAGAGCTTTGATTTCTTTGTCCTGTCTGCTGCTCTCATGTATCACATCTTTGAAGCCAGTGGATCTTCTGTTGAAGGTTTCTGCTGTGCCTGGCCCCTGAGACCTCAGCTGCAGCCCCAGGGCTGCTGGGGCCTTAACAATACACAGGTTGTTCCCAAAAACAGTCCCACTTGCTGCTCTGCTGCTGCAGCAACCACAGCAGGAAGCAAACTGGTCCCTTCTCTGAGGAGGCAGTGTCGTGTTTGGGAAGAAACAAATGACTCAGATTAATGTGCTTGGAGGTGGCTCTCCCAGCTCAGCAAATACTCGTGTGGCTCTTGACAGGCTCCTTTTCAGAGCTGACCACATCTGCTGCTGAAACACAGGTTTGACACCCACTTGGATCCTTTCGCAGTGGAACAACCCCTGCAAAAGCAGGAGACCCTGCACTGGTGCAGGAGATGCTGCAGAAGCACCAACAAACTGGAGAAACCCTCTGGAACATCTTGTTAAAAGTTTTAGTGCCATTATCTGCAAAAGCTGGGGGTGCTGGTGCTGCTGGGAGTTCCAGTGTGTCAGTGGGAGGCATTAATCAAAGAACCGTGCTCCTGGGGGCAGCAGGGACTGGGAAAAATCAGAGGGACATGAGTGTTGCCCCCAGTTACTCCCACTTCTCAGTAGAGTAGGTTGTGCAGGAACAACCCCTGTCATTTTGATTTCTAAAAGAAGGGAGATTCCACAAAGAGATGAACTTCTCCTTCTGCATCCAAAAGAGCATCTGCAAAAATGGAAACCACTTCATCTGTGTCTCACTTGGGTTTCTCAGCAGGAGTTGGGCCAGGGAGGGATTTGGGATAGAACAAGGGGATTTGAGTCATGCCCAAAAAACAGATCCCAAAAACTTCCCAGCCAGAGCAGCACATGTAGTACCAAGTTTGAAGGCTGGGAGAGCTCTTCCCTGAAATCTCCCTTTCAGCTCCTGCCAAAGTAAAAGTTTCATTTTGTGGGAGTGGAGTTTCTGTGTGCTGGTGGAGGGAAGGAGGGCTGGGCACCTCGGGAGGTGGCACCGGGACCCTCCTGCACCTCACACCCCTCCTTTTGCCCTTGCAGTGGGTTAGTCCCTCACATCCTGGGGGATGTCATCTTCCTCTGGTGCTGCAACCTCCTGGCTCACTTCATCAACACCTACGCCGTGGATGACAACGTGAGTGGAAGTGCCTGAGGGACGGTTTGGGGTCTGGACCAACCACCTGCAGTGGGAAGGAGTTACTGGGGAGCAGGGGCTGATTTAATATAGACCCCGGGCTTTGGGGGCATCCCTGTTAGAGTGCTGGAGGTGCTGTGTCTGCTCGGGGCTGTGCTTCACCTGCACTTTGGGGGATCACATTTTACAGCAAACGCCTTCCCAGACTCTCAGTTGGGATGCAGCCCGCTCTAAATTGCTTTCTGCCTTGTCCCCTGCCCCGAGCCCTTCGCCTCAGGCTCAGGGAGTGTCACAAAATGACTGTGCCAGCCTGGTGTCATCCCCCTGCTCCACAACGCCTTTGGTTTCTCTCTGCAGTTCAGCCAGGCATCGGTGATCCGGAGCTACACGAAGTTCGTGATGGGGGTATGTAGGCAGCTGCCGTGTCCTTTCCCCTCCTCCTGCTACCTCTGGGCTGAGAGCTCATGCTCTGGGGGTACAGGCTGGTCTGTACTTTACATCCTTTACCCAAGGATAACTCTGCTAACATGCAAAAGCTGGAAACAGCGTTTTTGACACTGGGAGCATTAGAGAGGCTGCTGGTTTTCTGTGCTTTCAGATCGCTGTGAGCATGCTGACGTACCCATTCCTTCTCGTGGGAGATCTCATGGCAGTGAACAACTGTGGGTATGTCCTTCACACTGAGATCTAAAGCTTTCCCTTCCTTTCTTGCAGCCCCTCGTTGTCTGAATGGGCTGCTAACGACCGTAAAGCTTTCCTACAGCCCTGTAAACTCTGTGGCACCTCGCAGAGCTGGCTCGTTTCCTGTCCCAGGTTGCTTATAATTTTAGATCAGAGGGCACAGACACGAGCAGCAGAAAAGCTCAGGTGGTGAGAAATAGGGAGAGTTGTGGTGGTGTGGTCCGATCTGAGCTAGGCTGGAGGCAGAGGGATCAAAGGGACCGTGCTGGCTCCAGGGAGCAGCACGAGGGAAGCGAAGCTCTTACGGCAGCAATGGGAGCAGACAGGAGCAGGACCAACTTGCCTTCCCAGTCCCACTGCTGCAAGTCTTCTGCATTTGTGCTCATGGGAACGGAGTGGGATCCAAGTCTGGTGTAGTGTTTTCTCAGTGTCTGCTGGCTTTTGAAGGTGTAGATACAGTCCTGGACTCTCAACGTCTCCAGGTAACGCTCCTCGTTCGTGCACTCCAGGGGTAATTAAATTACAGATCTGCTGCATTGTAAATAACGAGCTGTCACTTGGCCACTGGCCCGGTGTGGACACGGCCCCCCCCCCCCGTCCTGCCGTGTCCTCACTGGCACTTCCTGCTGCTCTTGTGTTACCTGTGTGGGTAAGGTGACACATCCACCTCAGCTGTTCCCTGTTGCCGTGCAGGTTGCGCGCCGGCCTCCCTCCCTACGCACCCGCCTTTGCATCCTGGATCCACTGCTGGAGGCATCTCAGTGCTCAGGTGAGGGAGCTGGGCACACACTGGGCTTTGGGCTCCCTCTGGTCCTTCCCCAAGTCTCCAGCATTCCCCAAATGTGCCTGTGCTGCATCCTTGCCGTGCCCTGTAGCCTGCTTCTATCCCTCCAGTTGTGGCACTGGTACCAGCATGGCAGTGCTGCTCTGCCCATTGCACATCCCAAGCTTGCACCCCGCGAGCTTTCAGCCTGTGCATTGCACACAGCAGAGTCTGTGCCCCTCTCCATCTGTCACCTCTGGGGGAAATGCCCAGCTCTAGCACCCACAGGGCTGGATCCCCACTTTCTCCTGCAGAGCAGCCCAGGGTGCCCAGGCCTTGCAGCCCTGCCATGGGCACGGAGTCGGGCCCTGCTAAAGCAGCTATAGTTCCCTGGCCAGGTCTCAGGCTGCCCTGACCCCATGCTCTCCTCCTCAGGGGCAGCTGTTCCGTGGCTCCAGCCTGCTGTTCCGCAGGGCGCCCATCCCAGCCGCCTCCTTCCCCATTGACTGACTCCTCGGCAGGGAGAGCTCATCAACTTGGACTCCTCAAGAAACCCCAAGCTTGTTTCGATATCTGTATATTTCTATTTTCTGATCCAAAATCCATGGTGCCAGAACTGACACCTCCTCTCCAGCAAGGCCAGCAACAGACTTCTGGACATCTGGCTTCAGGTTCTAGCTGGACCAAAGCTCCATCCTCATGGCTGTCTTGACTGGGATGTGTAGCAGAGAGAGCAGAAAGGCATTGTCCCTTTGGTCCAGGCTGTAAGCTCTGGAGTTGCTGGGGAAGTCCAGGAATCCAGAAAATGCCCAGGTACTAAAGGAGCCAGCCCTGAGCTGCAGGGACAAAAGACTGCTTTGTTCTGCCTGAGCTGAGAAGCAGCAGGAGATCCAAGGTCATCTCACTGGGAAGGTTATACCAGGTGACAGCCTCCTGCCTCATCCTTTCTGGAGAGAGCACCTTTGCCTGGCAGGTAGCTCATCCTGGGCAAGATCAACCTGGCATCCATATTTAAGGTTTGAGGGTACCTGAACACCTGGGAGCACCCCGCCTCCCATGGGTGTGAAAAAGAAATTATAGGATCAAAACAGGGAAGGGAAACAGAGTCCCACTACAGAGAACAGCAGAGTCCCAAAGAGACGGGTCCGGCCCAGCTCAGGGCAGTGTTGGGCTGTGGACACGGAGAGAGCCCTTGGGAAGGGACACGCGCTGCCACCGGTGCTGCTTTGGGCAGGATTTCAGTCGTGGAATGGGCTGTGCTTAGGATGCACCCAGCAGAGCTGTGGGCTGGGCAGGCAGCCTGCACACTCTCAGGGGAGGTGGGTGCTGGGTTGGACTGGCCTGGCTGCGCTGAGGGGCATCTCCCAGCCAGCAGCAGCATGAGCCCTGCTGGGCTCCTGCTCCCATTGCTGATGGAAACGGAGCCGCCGGGATCGGAGAGCTGCACACAAAGGGCTCTCCTGCAGCAGGGGCAGCCATCCAGGGCTGTCTGCACTAAAGGGATAAGCCTTGAGCTGGCCAAAGGTTGGTGAGGCATCAGGGTCGAGGCCTCCTGGTGCTCAGTGGAGCACGGCTGGCTCTGTGTGTGTAGCAGAGCTCACCAGTGGCAGAGGTTTGATTGATGCTGAGCTGCCAGACGAGTTTTTTTGCACCAGTCTGTGCTGTGATGGCAGCCAGGCAGATTTCCCCCATTTCAGTTCCCCATGAAGCAGTCTTTCGCACAGAGGTGATGCTGCACTCCCTGGGAAGAGGTTTAGGGTTCCTTGAGCAGGTTCCCATGTGCTGCTGCAGCAGCAGCTGGGGTCACATCTCATCCTGGTCCTCTGGGGTCCTGCCATCACAGGGGGTTTTTTCTCCAGCAGGCAGGGTCGATGCACACCCCCAGCCAGGCTTGCAGGACAGTGGTGGTATGTGCTGGGACTGGCAGCCCCCACCCAGCTCCCTTCGGTGTTGTGAAATTGGTCCTGTCTGTCCTCCCTCCCTCCCAGTTTGTGTTACCGTTAAATAATGCATGGACCTGTTCCCTAACGCCAGAGATGATTTCAAAGAGGATTTAATTATGCTCCAAAATACAGCTATAAAACAATTATTGGGTCTTTCCTTTTTTTTTTTTTTTGATTTTTTTTTTCTTGCATAATGTGCTTCCTCACTCACGGAAAGTTTAAGACAGGCACTTCTTTTGGTTTTTTCCCCAAAGCATGGGCTAAACCAGCTGTTTAAAACTCATTTCCCCCCTGATTTTCCCCACCTCCATGGGAGGTGGGCATATTTAGGCTGAGCAAACTGCAGTGGGTGCACCTGGAGTGAGCGGGGAGACAGCAGAGGGCCTGGCTGCTTCAAACAGTGTATGTGAAATAAGGTTTCTGGAGTTAAAATTGACCCTCAGGTCTTCTGGAAGGGGTGATGGAGACCCTTTGCTGCTGCCAGACCAGTCATGTGGGCTCAGCCATTCCATCTTCCCCCTGACAGCTCCATCCTTCCCCACCGGCCTTTTATCACCTTGTTTTATGACCTGCTCCAACACAGGGCATTGCATCTCCCAGGTCACACAGCACCTGCTCAGGAGCATGGACCTTTATCCTCCAAATTAAAGCCACCTTCTGCTGGTCACATGCCTGTGAAACCTCATGCAGCCTCTGCACTGCCTGACTGCAGCTACTGCACGGAAAGGTGCTATTTCCTGTCCTTTGAGGAATTTACCTAAGGAATTTACCTAAGGGATTTATTTAAAGCTGCACCAGTGCATGCATCCTGCCAGTAATTTCTGCCCATTTCATCAGGGCCCACAAACTTGGCTGAAAACTCAACAGTTGACTATAGTTTTTGCTCAATTTAAATGAAAACCAGGTTTCAAAGCTTTCAGTGCACTGCCTTACTTTGAAGCAGGGGCTGCCATTCTTAGCATGATTGAATATTTCCTCACCTCCTATTTCTATCCTTGATTGTTGTCCCATGCTTCGTTTGAGGGGACAAATTATCTGCACCAGGAGCAGGCAAGGAGACAACCCAAACTCTGGCTGGGCATCCCTCTCCCTTAAATTGCTGCCCATTAGTCAGTGCTCAGGTATCCCAGCTGAAGGGGATGGGGCCCCATTCCCACAGGAGAGGGGATCCAGGGTGGAACGTGGTCGGGAGAACAAATGAAGGGGTGGAGGAGGAGGTTTGGGTCTGGCGCCCAGGATGGAGCCGGGGATTTCTCCCACTGGCGCTCCCCTGTCTGCCCAGGAAACAAACTCTGGTTTAAATATTGACTCTCCTGCACAAAGCCAGGCTGGGTGGGGATCGCTGCCGTTCTGTGCCCGCGCCGTTTATCAGCCTCCAGTGGAAAACTGAGATTGCTGGGACTTTGGCCTCATCTGCTCCCAGCTGCCTGGGGGAGAAGGGAGGCAGCGGCAGCAACCAGGAGAGGGAATCTCAGGTCAAGGCTGGTCTGTCTCTCCGCTGGGCTTGGACACTTGAGTCTGGCAGGATCTGGGAAGCAACGAGATGAGCCTTTGTGCCCAGGGAGGTGCAGCTGAGCTCAGAGCGACTGTTTCCCCTGCAAATCGGCCTGCTGAAGACCCTTCAGTCCAGTCCAAACCCCCTCGTGGCTGTGCTGCTCTCCTGCCGTGGAACCGGGAGGGAAACATCCCAGAGAGCTCTCCTGATGCCTGGACAGTGCCTGGTGTGTCCCTGGTGTCTGGTCAGTGGGAAGGCTAGGGGCTGCCAGCCCCCCCGCAGCCATGGAGGGCCCCATCTTGAAGCCACACATGAGGAAGTGCCCTGTGGCACAGCTGCCCTCGATAAGGCTGTTTGCTCTGTTCTCCCACAGCGCCGAGCTCCACGTAGGCAAATAATTCCTTAAAAAAAAATACATATATATGTAAAAATAATAACCCTCACAGAGGAGATCCCGCTGCCGGGCTGGTGGGACCAGCTGATGCCAGGAAATGCTCAGGCACCAGAAGCACAGTGAGCCTGGACCTGTCCCTGTCTTCACACATCCCCGTCCCCTGGGACGGCCTTCACCCAAAATGGATTATGGAGGAGCCAGGTCCTCATGGATTCCCCCCTGGACAAGGGAAATCCTGTCTGGAAACCAGGAGAAGAGGCCAAAAGGAGCACGGTGGCAAAGCTCAGCGCAGTGGCCTGACCTGCCGCACTGACAGTGACAGCTCCGTCCATCACTCACGGCTGGTAAGAGGATGGGAAGAGTGTGGGGAAGCTGCTTTCCATGCTCCTGCTTGCCTGCTGCGGGCTTTTTTTTTTAGGGTAAACTCCCTCAAATCCCCCTAAACTGAGCTGCCCTGTTCCTTCCTGGGCAGTGGTCGCAGGGGGAGCTGGTGGTGTTTCATCCCACCCTGAAGGGATCTGGGTCTTTTGGGGAAGAGGTGGCAGCACGAGGTCAGCCGAGACTCCTTTCCCTGCGGCCACTGTGACCCCTGCACACCTCCCTCAGCACTTACACCATGCTGGGCCCCCCCTCCCAGGGGAGAAACAGGAGGGGGAAAAGTCTCCCCAGCTTTAAACTCAGCTCCTCTCCCCCTGCTGTGACCCCAGGGTCAGGCCGGCGTGGCGAGGGCCGACATCGCTGCGGCCCTGGCTCGAGGTACCGCCGGCCCTTGCTGCAAACATGGGAATGCTCTCATCCCTCGGAATGGAGTTTCTCCCTGAAAAGCCGCCTGCGCTCTGCGGCCGGGCGGCTCTTGTCAGGCTGCCAGAGGAGGCCGGAGCAGCGTCACATGCAGCAAAGTTTTACAAGGCAAGCAAGCGTCTGGGGAGAGGGACGGGAGAGGGACCGACCGCCGCACGCACACGCTCGGACGCGCACGCGGAGAAACCTCCTCCAGGCTCCCTCCAGCTCTCATCCCAACGTTGATTTTTTTTTCTTTCCTCCTTTTTTTCTTTTTTTTGGAAGAACAAAGACTTTGGGGTGGGTTGGCGCTGTTGTTTTTCCGGGGTTGGTGTTGGTGGATGGGGGGAGGCTGGATGTGGAGGGGGGGAGCCGGTGGCTTGAATGTGAGAAAGTCCCGAATTTCCCTGGCCGAGTTGCCGAGATCGTCTGTGCGAAACTTAGAGGAGGAAAGACGGGGGAGGAAGGGGGGGGGGGGGAAATAATTAAAAAATAAAAAATGATGACGTCACTCGGAGCAGGGGTGCCTTCCCTGCTGCCTGTCAGATGCGCCTGAAATGAACAGGGCAATAAAACAACAGCCGCCTCTGTCTCCCTCGTTAAACACGGCACTAATTGGATGTTAATTTTTCCTTGCTCTTCTCGCTGCTCGATTGTGAGAGCTCTGCCTGGCTCTCCCTCTCCCGCTTCCTTTCTTTCCTGTTGCAATGCTCTTGGCAGCTCTGAGGGACTCCGGACTGTGCGCTCCCCTCCCGCTCGTGGACTGGAATAATTCAGGAGCTGGGAGAATTAAAAAAGACGAGGCGCGGGGGCGAACGGTTCAGAAACGGGGCGGGCGTGATGGATTTCGAGAGCTACGCTAATCTCTCCGTTTCCCGTGCATTGTCCTGCCGACTTGGAGCTATTCTCTTCCCATTTGATTTCTCTTCCCCTCCTTTCCCTTCGCATTGGGTTTGGACTGCCGGGCAAAAATATATGTTTCCAAAAAAAAAAAAAAAAAAAAAAAAGGCATAAAAAAAAGGAAAAAAGGCAGGAAAAAATAGAAAAAAGGCTTAAAAAAAAAGGAAAAAGGGCAAAAAAAGAGAAGAAAAAAGCCCAAAAAAAAGGAAAAGAAAAAAAGCCTGGTTCAATGACGACAAACCCCCAAACCTCCTCCCAGCTCCCCCCGTCTCGCCGCGCTGCCTAACCCCTGCGTGGAAACAGGCGTTTTAGGGAGCCGGAGCAGGAAGTTGTTGTTCTCTGTCTTGCCCAGGTCATCCTTCCAGGGTATGTGTGCAAGGGCGGTGGGCACGAGGGCTCGGTGGGCGCCCAGCAGCCGTTGGCCGCTCCCCGCGCTACCCCCGGCCAACGAGGCGGGTGAGCAGCGGAGGGGGAGTGGGGGCCGGGTGGTGTTTTGGGGGACGCAAGAGGGGCCCAAGGGACAGGATGGGTGGGGGAGCGGAGGGGAGGGAGCGGTAGGCGGAGGTGGGGGGAGAGAGCGAGAGCCGGGGAGTAAAGTCCTACCTGGGATCGGTGCCAACTTCCTGCAAAGGGTTACAGACCCGCGGCTTTGAGAGCCCACCAGAGGCGAGTGCGCTCTTGTCACGGTTCCAAGGCGAGATGAAGGCAGCGGGAACAGGTACAGCAGATGCCGAGTGGCCTCGTTTGCCCGCCGAGCAGGGCTTCGGCTCAATTTAAACCTCGCCGACGAGGAGGCTTCAGTGCTCCCACCGGCGGGGGCCTCGCCATCCCCGCACGAGGCCACCGGGGCTGTCGGGTGCCAAGGGTGGGGTGCGTGGCTCGGTGGGGGGGGGTGTGTGTGCATGGCACGGGGGGGCCTCTGCTGCTCGCTCGCCTTCTCGCCGTTTGGATTAACATGCGGAAGATGCGCCTGTCACTTTGCTTACTGTCAGCGCCGGCTCGGGGATGGGTGACGGCTTTGTTCGGCGCAGCCGGGGGAGCCGTGCCAACTCGGACTTGGCAGGCGAAGCCGGGTGGGCAGGGAGAGGGGGACGAGGGAGCGGGAACGGCTGCTGGGGCGGCTGCGGAGGGACGTGGCCGCAGGCCCGCGTCTGAGCACGGCAGCTTTCTGTTGGCGTGCGCCTCCCTCTCCCTCCCTCTCTCCCGCGCTCGCCTGCGCCCAGGCTGGTGCAGACAAAATGAAAACGTGTTTTGTTTTGGTTTTTTGGCATCTCCCCAGCAGCGCTACCAACCCCAGCTGCCCCCCCTCCGCTCCCTTCCCCAACCCGCTGCGACTCCCTTTTACAATCGGCATGACCCAGGTGCTCGGGCAGCAACAAAATAAGGCCAAAAATACCTCCTGGCACCCAAACCACCCCCAATCTGCCACCCTCGGCAGCAACTGCTCCCAACCGTCCTCCATGGCGGGTGGGTTGTTGTTTGTGTGTGTATATATATTTTTTGTCCTCTTTTTTTTTTTCCCCCTCATCGGGTCCCTCTCATGTTGGGTGTGTGTGTTCCTATTCAAGGACCCACCACCTCCTGTTGTGCTAAAACCAGGAAGGAGGGAGCCAAGGGCTCATTTCTGCCTGGACGCCGGGGCGGCGGGCGAGGGAGACAACGATGGAGGACAAGAGGAGGGAGGAGAGGGATGGGAAGGCGGGAAAAGGAGCATGGGGAGGGTGGAAAAAATAATCCACCTCCCCAGGCCTTTTGTTTAACCTGTGTCGATGCAAAGAGAGGTCTTGGGGGGGGTTTTCCTCCCCTTGTCCTTTTTTTTTGCCCTGTGCTTGAGCCTCATAGGGTGTTTTCGAGCCTGACGGGGCAACTTTCCGGAGCGGGCGGTGTCGGAGGTTGATTTTTTGGGAGGCGGCGGGCTCGTCCCGCAGGCGCGCGGCTCCGAGTGCAGGAATTCCTGCCAGCTCGCCTTTGTGCCAGCCTCCGTTGGCCTTGGGTGTCTCGTTCAGATGGAGCCTGGCATCCAGGCACCGCCCATTTCTTGGCGTTGAGCTGCGAGGAGAAGGAAAGGGGAGAGAGCGAGCGAGAGAAGGGAAAAAAAAAGCTGTCTCACTCAAACTGGCCTTTCTCGGAAAAGGATCCTTCCCCGATGATTGTCCGGATAAGCGGAGCTAAATCCAGCCACTACTCAACAACAAAACCACTCTCTTCCACGGTGCGTCTCTCTTGCTGCCTTGGTACGAAATCGAACCTCACTCTTAATTTTGGTTGGTTTTTTTTTTGGTTTTTTTTTTTTTTTTTGCTCGTGCGGTTGGGGTTTTTTTGCCTTTGATTTGAAATAACGTTTTGTTCCTCCAGTTGCTCCGTTGCTTTGTTGTTGCTGTAACCTGCCTTCTCCCCGAAATCCCTTCCCGCCGAGTCCTCCGGCCCTTGGTGCTAAAACACCCGACTTTAATCGGTCTCCTAGAGAGGGATGTATAGCAGATAGGCAGGTCCTTACGTGCAGCGTTTGGAGCAGAACTGGAGGGTGATTTCTCTCCCTGCCCTCGCCCCAGCACCCGGGACGTCCCCAAGAGCCACCTGGGGCTGGGCGTTGTCGCCCAGGTGCCTCTTTAGTTCCCCACCGAGCACCACCGACGGGGGAAAATCTGTCGAATCATGTCGGATTTGCAATTCAACATGGCAGCCGGAGCAAATGTGGTGGGAACGCTGGGCACAGGCACTCCCGGCCGCGCCAGCGTAGGGTGGGGGCACGGCAAGAGCGGATGGACGGACAGGGAGGACGAGAGAACAGCAGGGAGGACACCCGGCTGAGGTCAGAGCAGGAGGATAATTTTATTTCATTTGAAGGGGGTGAGTTCCACCAGGAGCGGTCCGGGAAGGAGGGAACTCAAGCCGCCTGGTTTTGTCAGCATTAACTGTTTAGAAGCTGGCTGGTTCCCCACACTGGCACGGTGTGCCCGGGCAGGCGCGGGGCTGGGAGATGCCCAGCAGCAGGGCGGGACGGGGTGCTCAGGAGGCAGCTTTTCCAGGAGCCACAGCGGCCTTGGGACCGCTGGAGAAGCCCTGCGAAGGCTCAGGATATTCCCGGGTGCTGCTGGAGGAAGTCCTGCGAAGGCTCGGGATATTCCCGGGCCGTGCGGCTCCTCCGGCCTCGTGCAGGTTCGCGCCTCGCACCGGGGCGAGGTTTGGCACAGCCAAAGGTCCTCAGGGCGGCCCGGCCCTACCCGAGCCCAGGGGTTGTCCTGGCGCGGGGGAATCTGCCCTCTTTCTGTCAAACTTAATTTAGGCCTGGTTGGGACACAACAAAAGCAGCTTGTTTGCAGGGCAGGGTCCTCCTTCCCGGCTGCCGTGCACTCCGCAGGCGCTCGGAGCCATGAAAGCCACCCCTCCTCCTTCACCAAATTTTTCCTCCTCTTCCCCCCTGCCCAGCCTCTCTGCTCCTCCTCCTTTCTCTGAAAAAAACCCTTTTTCAGTGAGTGACACATGGCCCTACAGTAAAACCTTCAAACTGGCCACAAAGCACCCACATGCCCCAGCCCTCGATTGCCTCCGTGACCCACCAGCCTGCACTGGCTGCATCATCTGTGCTTTGGGGACATTCCCAAAATTGCCTTACCCACCAGGATGGTGACAGTCTCCCAGAGATGTTGGCCTCGGCATTCCACATCTTCTGACCCTGCAGGGAGCTGTGTGGCCTCATGCACCCTGGTTTGGTGGCTGGGACCCTGGGGTCCAGTCGTGGATCTTGCTGCTTGTGCTGTTTCCACAACGCCCCACGGTTGGTTTGGCAGCTGAAATTCCCATATTGTGGAGCTCAGGGCAGTCAGGCATTTGTGGGGTCTGACCCCCAAAATGTGTCAGGATGGTCTCTTCAGCAGTGTGTGGACACAGCAGGTTGCATTCAGACCCTTAATTCCAGTGAAAAGGCAGCACTCATCATTCCAGCTTTTCCCTTGCAGATTATTTGTACAAAGAGGGGCTGGGGTGAAACTAGACCTTTCCCACTTTGCTCCCAATCCCTATTGCTTTCCTGTAAAAATGTGGTGGAGAGCAAATGTAAAAAAACCTCCAAAAACCCACTGAAGCTCCTGTAAGCAGCCTGAGAGGAAAAAAAGTCTGAACTCAAGCAAGGCTCTTCTGACGTGTCCTAAGCAAAACATCTGGCACCCCTGGAAGAGCCGTCCAGCCAAGGGACACAGCTGTTTTATTCCATGCAGCTCACAGCAAAACAGGGCTTGTGCTTCCAGAACATGGCTCAGCAGAAAGGGCGAATTCTTGAAAGGGGGAGTCAGATCTTTCTGCTGTTTATTGCCTCTGAATCCCCAGTTTGCTCTCAGGCTGCTCTGGTGTGAGCTCTGCTCCATCTCCTGGCAGGAGACCAGGAGCTTTGCTCCAAGGCTGGAGCCTCGTTCAGCTGCTGTAACCCCCAGCAGGCAGCAGGGCCACTCTGGATTTGCACAGACATTCCTCACAGCAGGATCAGGCCCCCAGGTTTGTCGAGGGTGGCTCTGGGAAATTTCCTTTCCTTAAAAGGACCAAGTTTGGCCAAGGCAGAGTTTGAATTGTGATTTCCTTTTTTCTTTTTCCTCTTTTTTTTTTTTTTTTTTTCTTTTGTAATGCCCTAGAACTAAGAGCAAAATTTACATTGTGGGAACTGCCTGATTTACAGCTGCAGAAAATGATGAGCTCTGTGTCTCCACAGGCCAGACCTGAGGGGAGAAGCTTCCCCCATGCTGGACCATCCATGTAAGCAGCTTCACCACTCCAGCAACCACTTCTGGTGGGGAAAGAAGGGGTAAAAGGCAATGAGACTAATTTGACCTCTGTGGGCTTCACCCTCAGCCTTTCCACTAATTGTTCCAAGGGATTTGGGGGTACAAGTTTCATGAGATCCTTGTAGAAGCCCATCCAAGGGAGAGCTGATGCCGGCAGCCTCGTGCACCATGGGGAAGATGGTGTCCAAACACATCCAGATCTGATTCACCCTCTGTACCACCCCACAGCTGGGCCTCAGAAGAATCAATACCATTTATTTTTCTCCCTGCAGTGTTTTTCTCTCTCTGACACCTCTCTCAGTCCCTAATTTCTCTCTAGCTTTTTTCTGTGGTACTGGTTTTTTATGTTGGAGTTGCTCGTAGCTACTGTTTAACTTTGGTGATAATTGGCTGCTGTGAAAGGTGAGGTCTGGGAGGACAAAGCTAGGAGGTGACCAGTTTGTTATTGCAGGGCTGCTCATGGGCACTGAGCTGTGCTGTCTGGCTCTGCAGCTGGAAAGCCCAGGAAACATGCAGGGTTGGCATGCTAAGGTTGCTCTCCAGATAGTCCTGGCCACAGAAAATGTAAGAGAAGCAGCCCAGCAAAGGACACAACCAACATGCTGTGTGAGGTGAGATCTGTGGAGTCAGAAAGGAGGGGGTTGTGTTGTTGAGGTGAAGGCAACCAAATATCCCCCTGTTCTGGGAGGTCTGTGGGGTGGTAGCTTCATGTGAACCTCTCCTGCTCATTCCCCCACCAGTGCTTTTCTCTTCTGTGGTTGCTGCCAGCACATCATCATCCTGCTGGGCTTGGGAGGCCCAGCCCAAGGGAGGTGGCCATGCATCCCAGGCGCATGCAGGACTGGGCAGGAGGTTTCTCCTCATCTGCAAGACCACGACACACATTGTGCTTCCTCCTCTTCCTCCTCCCCGCAGCTTGAGGGCTCTGCAGGGCAGCCACAGCCACCTTCATCTCAATCTTCAGGTCTGGTTTGGACTCACGGGATGGTCCATGCTGCTGTTTTAGTGCCAGGTGTGGAGACCTGAAGTGGCTTTGCAAGGCCTGGGAGGTTCTGCGAGTAACACCAAGAATTCAGGGAGTGGTTCTCCCATCCTTCAGTCTTGGTTTGCTCAGCACTGGGCATCGGCTCTGATGAGGGGAACAGAGGTTGCAGGGGCAGCACTCCTGGCATGTGGAGCCAGAGTGAATCTGGATGGGGAGCAGGAAGCAGGATGGGAGCAGGCACAAGGATGGGAGCAGGCTAATTTGCTTGCATCAAGTTTGACAGCAGAAACGTGAGCTCAGGCTGGCAGTGGAGGTGCCCTGGGCATGCAAGGAGAGAAGGTCCCAAAAGCCCAACTCAGAGAAACAACTCGGGTTACAGTTTTCCAAGCAGGAAACTCCTCACATAGAGACTCCACCAAAAGTCAGGGCAGGTGCTGATGCCAACGTGATCAACAGCTTCAGTTTCTGCACATCTGCTCCCAGAACTCCTGTTTGTGGGAGAAGGATTGGGCTCAGACCCTTGGATCTGAGCAGCCCCACAGGGAGGATGCCTGGGATCATCCCTCCAGCTGCTGTGCTTTGGGAGCACATCAGTGCCTCTGAAGAGAGCTGGGATGAATGCAGGGGGACATGGATTAAAGTGTCCAGAAGGGCTTTGCTCCTTTCTCCAAGGTGGCACTGCAGAAAATCCAAGCAGGTGATGAAACCCGACCACTCAGTACGTTTCAGTCTCCCAGATATAAGAATACAGATGAGGTTTCCAAAATCACCTCCCAATTCAGTCTGGCCAGTCATCCTACAGCCTGCTGGGGAATTGCCTCTGCTGTTTTCAATCCACGAAACCTCCTTCTCTCCCTGTCCCCAACAGCCACGTGCTGTGAACACACACCAAACTCCACCCCAGGAGCGGCTGCATCTCCGCAGAGATGTGGAGACACACAGAGTGATGTGTCAAACCCCGACAGTCTTTGTTGTTAACCTTGCTCTTGCTAATCCTAAAATCTTCCTGGCTCTTCAGAGAGGCAGCAGCAAAAGAAGAGCCTGGCAAAAAAAGCCTCACAGAGTAGGGAAAGTTGAGCTGATGGAGCCTGGCTGTGCTGGAGCTGGCAGCGAGGATCTGCCCCTGACCTGCGGCTGGATCCAGCCGTGCCTGAGCACGGTAGGAGTTCCCATCTGGATCTCAGTTTTGCAGTCCGGGCCCTCCCCTGCTCAGGGGATTAGCGGAGATGCGGTTCCCAGGGCGGGGGAAGGGGCTAATGAACAGAGACAGGATAACGAAGCAGGTAAGGGCTTCCTGTCCTTTAGGGCTCAGGAGGAAATCCTGCAGTTGGTGAATCTGGATACGATTAGTGTCCATTTCTCCCTGTGTAATCAACCCATCTGTTCATCCTTGCGCATCAGCCGCGCACGCCCCATTGCAGGCAGATGCCTCCCGGGCACTGTTTTCATCCCTGTCTGCCACGGCCACTCCAGGCACGCTGAGAACAAGGCTCGCTCTGAGCCTGGCAGCGCCTGCTCCGCTCCCCGCCGGGCTCGGCAGCCTGAGCCGGGCTGGGGCAGTCCCGGGGGAGCTGCAGCCAACAGGATCCCAGCAAACAGCGGGACCCAGCCCAGGAAAAGCCTCTGCTCTGGGGGGAGGGCGGCTTCTCCAAAGGGCTTTGAGCAGTTCAAAGGGATCGCTGTGACACACAGATAAGTTCAGCTTTCCAGACTCTGCCTGCTCATCGCAGCTCAGCTTTACCACGAGCAGGTAAAGGTGGATTATGTTTGGCTGCCTGGCTTTAAAGCCTTGTTCATCCCATGGGATCCTGAGCGCAGGACACACGGTCCCCTTATGGTCGGGGAAGGGACTGGGCTCTCAGTCCTGCTCCGTAGGAACACTGGTAAAGTTGGTAGGTGCTGGTGCAGGATCCCGAGGGTTCATTTCAGTTTCTTTTCTTTGGCAGTTTTGTCCAACTGTGCGAAAAACATGTGACAGCCCTGCAGTGGGCTACAAACATCAGGTAATGCACCAGCCTGGGTTGAAATGAAATCAAAAGAGGAGCTGGTATGTGGATCAATGGGTTTTTGTAGTGCAGTGGCTCAAGCATTTGTGGTCCTTTAGGGTCTTCTGAAAGGTCGAGCTTGGTGACAGGGTTGGGACAAAACTACAGGTTACAATTCCCAGTCCTGGTGTCCTGTACACCCAAAGGGTGTCAACCTCCACTTAAACAGCTCTTCCTGGTGGTCACTGGAGTGTCCTGAGGGACCTGTCACACCAAGTGCTGTCCACATAAAGATGGTCCCTACCTTGGGGAGTTGACGTGCCCAGCCCAGTCCTGCCCCGTGTGCAGCGTTCAGGGATCCAGGCACCTGAGCTCCTGCCATGTGCTGAGTGCCAAAGTGTCACTACAGCCAGGAACAATGCCAGGAATGCAGCACAGGTTAAACATTTCATTTGCTTTCAAGGGCTACTTGTTGCTTCATTTCTAAATGCAACCTGTCCTCAGCCCCTGTTTTATTGCTCCAGGCTGCTCTTCACGTCCTAAATCTTCTGATTTTTGTTTGGTTTGGAATGCACTGATTTACCATAAGGAATAAATGAAAAGCAAAAGAAAACAGCAGTACCTGTTTTCATAGGCCCTACATTGTTCTGTGCTCTGCTGCTACTGAAATAGGAGTGATAAATCCCATTCCCTGGACAGAGGTTTTTTTGGGTGGTGGCTGTGTGCAAACAAGGCTGGGGAAGATAAACAAGCAGAAAAAAAATTGGGTTTTAGGAAATGACAGTTGAGGATGGTCAATCAACTGATGGGTCAAAGCCAACACAAGACCATCAATTAGCAAAGCCATATTGATATTGTTTCTCCAAAACATTTTTGCATCCACAGAGAGGGCCGAGAGCTGGATCTGTGGTCAAACTTGGCTGCAGTTAGGGATCTGTACAGTTTCTATGTTGCAAAGGGGGAGTTTTAGAAAGGATTCTGCCTGTAGAAAATATGTCCACAGTTCCAGAAGGGCTCAGCCAAAAGGGTGATGAAAATCTGTCTGTTGGTGTCATCGTCAGAACTGCTGGAGGTGGGAACATTTGCTAATCTTGCTTATTTTAGGGGCCCTGCTTGCAGAAGCAGTTCAGTTCTGAAAATGCAGCTCTGAAAACTCAGCTCTTAAGAACCTCATACAATACATGCCTCAGACTAGACTAAAGAGGGATGAATTTTTCAGACTGTAGGTTCTTGCCTGCCTAATTATGATTTTCAGCTTCTTACAATTCAGTCTTTGCATTGTATAAATGTGATGCAGAAGAAATAGCTGTGACATTGCCTGGTATTTTCTGTTCCAGCTGGGGAGGAACCAGCTAAACCTGCAGGGTTTCAGAGCTCGCAGAGCTGGTGTGGAAGGAGAATTTAGTTCCACGTTTGGAAATCAAACTCAGTTCCCTGAGTAATCTAAACCGTTCCAGTTTCTCTTCCTTCAGCCCCCCCCCCCAGGCCTGGGGACAGTGTCATTCTCAAGGGGTAACTTTGGCACCCTGATGCAGTGCAGGGTTGAGCAGGATTGTTGTATTCATACCAAACATGAATTCAAGGCAAACAACCTTCATCAGCCTCTACTGGAACCTTTCAGTAGGTTAAAATCTCCACTATGGGTTTTGACATCCCTGTTCAGTTGCCTCAATAGACACAAGGTGCCTGAAGCTGCACAAAATGGCTTTTGGATGAGCTCAGGACTGGCCAAAGTCTCAACTGGTTTGGCTTGCAGGATTCATGGCAGCTGCAGCTCCAAATCCAGCCTGGGATGGGTTCCAGTGATATGGAAAGCGAAGCCATCTCTCACTTCAGTGGGCAGAGAGTTCTCTGCCACCATCCAGCTTCTGGAAGAGAGAGGAGAAACTGCGCTGGGTGTGAGCAGAGCTCCAGAGCAGGGTGGGATGTGGGTCACAAACAGACTGCTGGGCACGTACTGAAAAGATCAGCAATGTTGTCAAAAACCCTGGCTTGGGGTTTTTCTGTGTTTCCTTGGTCTGGAGCCCCAGAGCTCCATCGGCAGCTCCATCTTCATCTGTGGTGGGAGAATCGGGCAGGAAAGAGCTTGGATGGACTCCGGCCGTTGTGCTTCGAAAGTGCTGTGCCAACAGTCTGAATAATGTATAGGAGTTCAATTCTTCTCTCCCTGGCCGAGGGCAAGGTGTCCCAGCTGATAAGAACTGGGAGCCCAGTCTTGTTAAAGCCAGTATTAGACTTAGACCTTCATGAGATCCACTGCCTCGAGCAATTCCATTGCTCAAAGCACATTCGGTTAATTAGTACATTAACTAATAACCTTCTCAGCATCCCAGGTAGGGAATATCTGTCTCCCAAAGGAGGAAACAGAGGCAAAGTGACTCACTAAGACTGGATGCAGGAGCTTAGCAATGCAGCTGTTAAGTCTGTTTTTTCCCATCCCAAATTATTTTGTTGTTGCTGCTGCTGCCTTATGCACATAAATTCCCTGAGACAGAAATGGAGGAGTCCTAAAAACTCCCGAGGGAGTGCTCAGGCCAGTGAGGGAAGGTACCACTGGACAAACCTGAGAAGAACTGAATCCATCCCAATACTCAGAGGAGGCAATTTGCTTCACCCACATGCACCAACCAAGGAGTGAAACCAAAACCACTTCTCCTCATTTTCAAAGAAAGTTTTTCTCACCACCTTGGCTTTTCACTCACATTTTCATCTACTCTGAATTTCATGAGCAAATGGCCAATGTGGGGAGGAGAGAGCACACGAGGAATGACAGTGGGGCTGTGTTTGTACAGGCTCGCTGGGGTGTGATCAGAGCAGAAGGATAAGGCCTGAAGAGATTCAAATGAACAGCCAGAGGGGAAACGCTGATGCTGAGGAAGTTCTTCGACTCCAACACATGATGATGAGCAGCTGATTTCCACAGCTTTGCTACGTGGTTGGAAAAAACCCTGAGCTGAAGCACAAGGGTAGAGTTCTTTGGCTTGCAAGACCCATGACAGCACCACAGACCCTTTCTCACGAGCCCTGATCCCCAACAGAAAGGGGAGGCTTATTCTCTGCACCCAGCTCTGACCTGAAGGCGTTCCATGCTCTACCTACTCTCAAATGACAATTCTCAGCAGCAAGGATGTGTGTGCAGAGGAATGAGAACCAACTCCTGCATGCAGGGATACATCCCTGGGGAGGAGAATCTCACGGGGTTTAATTATGGGGCCACGTGCCTGATCAGTCTGCTGGCTTCCAACCAGCCCAGGCAGCCACAGCCCTCCTCAACACTGGAATGTCAAGGGAGTGCCTTGAATGAGGGACCTGGTGAGGTCACAGAAGCAGAAGGCACCAAAGCGAGTGGCCTGTCCTGTAGAAGGGACTCCTTTCATGACCACAGTTTAATCTACCACCAGTTTACTGAGCCCACAGCAGCCCAGATTGGAGGCTACAAAAATATCCCCGTTCAGCAAATCCTCCCTTGTCCTTTGTGAAGCTCCAGCATTTTAATCATGTTCACACCTCCCTCTCCTGACACAAACCATCTCAGCTCCCTCCCAGGTCCACAAAACCTGTGCATTCCTGGTCTCATTCCCATGCTTACACGTTAGACACCCTCCCCTCTATAAGCTTCCCAAACATCCCCCTTTGCTTATTCTCTGTATTCCCATCTTTCCCCCATGCACCCCCATTTGACTAAGATTTATGGAATAACCAGCTAGAGCCGAGGTGCTACGTGCAATTTTGGGTGTGCTACTGGTAGATTCAGCAATCCCAGCCCTGTGCATGTCCCCAGTTCCATATTTCTCCATCTCAGGACCACCAGGAAGGTGCTGCTGATGCAGGGGCCCTGTTATTGGGGAAGGCAAAACACCCCATTTTGTAAGCGTGTCTTGTAAATGTGGCTTGTAAATGTGTCTTGTCCTGCTCTGTTCACTTTCACTCGGAATAAGGGTCAAAAGAGAGTTCCTCAGGTTGTCAGGGGGTTTCTAGAAGAGACTATTGGTGCCAGAGCAGCTGAAATTTGGTTTCATTTTTAGTTTCAGCCTGACATGCTGCATGTGGCCATTCCTGATCTGTTCCTATATACATCCAGAGCCCTTTGGTCATCATTCTCCAACCTGTCTTGCTGGTTTTCCTGGGAGAATATTACACAAGAAAGTCACTATTCTCTCCGTGCAAAGGCATTTTCAAGCAAGCCTTGTCTTCCCAAAGCCTAGTAAAATAAACCAGACTTGGATCTCTCAAATACCTTCAAAATTCCCAGGCTTTAAGGTTAAATCAAAGTGCACAAACCTACCTGTGGGGTCACATGGCTCCACATAAAACCCATGCCAGAAATCAGGATACCCTGAGCAGGCTCTCAGTGGAGTTTGTTACGGGTGATGCTTATTTTCAGGGACATTTTAATAAGCCTAATCAATCACAGCAAATTACTAATAAATCCATAACCATTTTCACCTGAAGATCTTAGGTTACTTTACCAGAAATTGGTGAGGATCAGGTAGGGAGGAATAGGGGTTGTTAAAAAAATCTTAAAGATTTAACCTTTTTCACAGGATAATTCAAGGTGTTGCCATTATGATTCTGCTTTGAATTATTCTGCAGAGAAATTACCCTCCCCACTGACTCGAGAAAGCTGAGCAGGTCCAGCTGCCTGTACTTAAATTTATCCCATGTGAATACAGCACAAAGTGCCTCATCTATTGACAACCTTCCTTACAGGATTTTCCTACAGGTCCTGTAACAGCTTCAAAGCTCTGCTGCCTTTTGGCATTTCCAGTTCCCTATATCCTTAAGGGATAGGACTTGTAATGGGGAGATCTTACCAGTCCTAAATCCTGGGAATACTCCTGATTTTCATGGCTTGTCCCACCTACAGAAGCAGAAAGCCCAGGGGTGTTTGATTTGTGTCCTCCTAAGTGTCTTCCCATGCCGGGTACTCCCAAACAGGTTTGTCAGGTGTTTGCCTTGCTCTAAAAACCTCTCATTGGTTTTGGTCAGGATTTGGAGGAACATAACATCTGTGGTGGAGGGTGGGATTCATCTGTGTGTCTTGTTGGATGCTAACTGAGACTTCAGCCCTGTGCTTTTGGGAGAAGAGGGTCCAGTGAGAGGCATCTCCGGTTCCTCAAGCCATGGGTGTGTTGCTCGGATGGGCAGCTGTGGCGCTGCTCCGTGGAAGGGCAGGAAGGTGAAAGTCCTGGAGCTCACGAGGCTTTTTGTGGGCACAAGGTCCTGCTGGAGAGAGCCCCTGTTTCTGAGGCAGGCTCATCCTGACGGGAGCGAGCAAGGAAAGCTCGCACCACTGTTCCCGCGGGTGCCGTTGGGATCCGTGTTGTAGAGGCCACGCTGTCCCCAAGGCCGGGTTCCTCTCCCCCTCCCTGCGGGTGTTATTTACACCATTTCCTGCCCAGGGAAGTTCAGGAGTTTGACGTTACTGGGTTGGTTTCCTCTCTCCTGCCCGGCTCCCTTCAGGAGCTCTCGCAGAGCCCGGCAGCAGCCGGGCCAGACCCTCTGGGCGGGATGGAGGTGCCAGCCAGGCCCAGGAAGGGAAGTGTAACCCGTGTCAGGCCAGACAACTCAGGCTCGACCGGCTTGGGAGGGCTGGAAAACCAACCCCGTGTCCATCCCTCCGGCTCAGTCCTGCCGTGGGACTGGACGGGGCCGGCAGGAGGAAAGAGGACACGCCCGGGCATGGCTGCAGAGCTTTTGGGCTCCTGCCGAATTGACGCCCTCCCCTCTCCCCCCTCATCCTTCCCGCCTGGCCTGCGTCTCCCCTCCCTTCCCTTCTCCCTCCCATCCCGCAGCAAACAAAATGGCTGCTCCATGGCCATTTTGTTTCCCGTCTGGAAGGGGGAAGCCGGGACGCTGGGACTTGGCTCTTTTTTGGAGGCTGCGGCCATGTCCGAGCCCAACTCTCCCGTCTCTACGTGGCACCAGCTGTAGCAAGAGAGAGAAAGGGGAAAAAAAAGAGAAAAAAAAAAAAAAAAGGACATTTTGGAACGAGACCAAAGGCAGAGGCAGAGAGTGGGTAGTTTTGGCGTATGTTGAGCACTGAAAATGCCTGGAATTGCCAAACTGAGCTTTTGTATGAGCAGCGTAAGGGCTACTCGGTGCACGCAGAGCCGCGGGGCTGCACGGAATAGCCGGATGGAAAGGTTTGTTCGCTATATTCAATAAAACAGCCCTCCTTTCTTCTGGATTTATAAAGTACCAGAGAGCACTGTTGTCTTAATTTGTTTTTGGACGGGCGGATGGTTTTACACATCGGCTTGGTATGACCAGAGCCGGTCGTTGCCGGACGGTATCATTTTAACCTGTTGTGTGTCCTCTTGTTTTTGGTGCATACGGGATCTGACCTTTCCACTGAGCTGGCACTGCCTGGATTTAGCTGATGTAATCCGGAGGATATTTTTTTAGGGATTTTTTGTTTATTGCCTTCTTGCCTTGAAAGTTTTCATCTCAGGAATAAAAACATCTTAATTTAAATATTTAAAGCAATAGCTGTTCTTGGCTTTTTAAGCCCTTGCTTTTCTCCCAAGGCTGGAGCTGTGCTGTGCTCACAAGCTGTTTACTGCACTCTGTGTGTATCCTGCACACGTTAAGGTGTGATACACAACAGAAACACCATCAACAGGAACACGCCTTGAAAGTTTAAAGGAACTTGGTGGCGTTACCATAAAATTCTGCGCAGAAGCGGGGCAAAAACACCAGAACATGCGCCAAATAAAAGTGATTTTTTTTTTTTTTTAAGTGATTCTGCATTTCCTTCAGTAGCCTGGATGTCTTGGCATTAGTAGCCACGTCGCTTTGTTCGTGGACACTCTGAGGAGCAGATCCCTGCCCTGTGGCACAGGGAGGATCAGGCTCTGATAAGGTGTTGGAATGATCGTCCTGCCGTTCCTTGAGTGGCTTTCCAGACATGTGGAGAGAAGCAGACCCTTCCAGAGCGGAGCTGGGAAGGAGAGCAGAAAGAGGTGAAATGGCTTTTCTTGCACAGAAAGGTATTTGATTTGCCTCCATATCCCCTTGGCTTGTTTGCAAACAGACAATAGAGAGAGTGGCAGGGCCATGGTGGTCCCGGAGCCGGGGCTGCTCAGGCGGGCGCTGGGCGGGTGCTTCATGGTGCAAATTTAATTATTTGGTCAAAATCTATGTTAGAGGTAGACATTACCTGCACACCTTTCATGAGCAGCTTATGAACTGAACATTGAGAGGGAAAACAGTATTAATAGAACAGTTTTATAGAGTGTTACAGAAAAAGAAATCTTCTTTCTTTAGATTTTTGAGTTAACCTATAGAATCGAGTACAGAACAGGTAAAAATAAGCCTGAAGGATATTTTTTACCTCTTATTTTTAGTATTTAGTGAAATTACTCTGTGAAATATCAGTAGCGCCTGTCTTTTATGAAAAAAATTTTGCTTCAGGAGACAGTAAATTATGTACAAACTTATAAGGAAAATACACAAACGTTTAGAAGAACCGTGACCTTTATGGCCACCTCTAATAATGCGTTTAGGAAGGGTTAATAAAAGATAAGTCATATAACAAGCAGGTTACAGATGCCTGCACTATAGATGACAGGATCAGATTCATTAATAATGATCCAGATGTTTAGAAACATCTGATAGGACTCAACCCCGAAGTGATGAGCAGCTATTTGTAAAGATACCTGCTAATTGTTTAATGATAAATGAGATGACAAAGTTGATGTGAAATGCTCCCTATGTCATTAAAAGTGTGTGGAGTAAAAGCATTGCTGAGAGACAGGGGCGGTTGCAGGATTGAACTGTAAATATTTTTACTTCCATTTCTCTTTCCCTATTCACGGTACCTTTGATTAACTCTTTCAAAGTGTGCTATTTAATATTGACTTTAGGATGGGGTGTTTGGGAAGATGGTTGGCCTTGCTTTGCTGAGAGGTTTGCCTGGCCTGGGAGAAGTTACAAACAACTTGTCTTCATGGCTAGTTTGGCAAATGTCATTTTTTATTGCTTTCCCATGGCACAGGGTGTGTCCAAGATGGGTTTTTGGTCTGTTTTCTGCTTTTCTTGTGAGCGGGTTCCTCACTGCTGCCAGGATAAGCAGCTCCAATCGGCGCTGTGGGTCCCCACAATGTTGGGGAATTACTGAAAACCTTCCACGCTTCTTTTAGCTTATTTTGGGTTTGATTTTTCAATATTTTTTGGTCTGTTTGGTTTTTATTTTGCCATCCCTGCCAGGTTGGGAGGACATGAAGCCAAGGGAACAAAATGGCCACACTCGGCCATTTTGTGCCAGTGCCGCCGTTCCAGGGAGTCGGGGCTGGTTCTGCCCCAGCTCCAGGAGGCTGAAAATCCTCTTGGAGATTCAGGGTCCTGATTTCCCACTGAGAAGCCCTCCCTGTCCCCGGCATGTTTTGGCACTGACACGGGACCGCGGCTTCACAAAGGCTGAAAGCGGTGTCAGCTTTTAAAGGAGAGACTTTGTTGTTTTATGGTTTCCTCCTCCCCCCTCCTCCATTTCATTCAGTGCTCCTTAATAAACCAGATCAGCTCCTCAAAGCTTCGGAGCCTTTCCAGCTCCTCTCCGAGGTGGGCTCCTTTTAAACGCAGATACTTGGCTGTGCTCAGGAATCTCTGGTGTGAAGATGCTTCAAAATTTGGGGGGCATCATCTTGGGTTTTCTGCTGGGGTCATCACAAGCCACCCGGAGCCCTGTTAAATGAGGAGCAGTTTAGGTCACCTCTTGATCCCAAAAACAAGTCTGAAAGCTGGACTGGAAATGCCATTTTTATTCCAGCCTGGAGGATCTTGCTGTGAAAAAACATACTCTGTATCTGCCAATTTCCCCCACACCTCCAAGCACCTGTAGACAATGGGACCATGTAGTGACACACTCTGCACAGGGACCTTCGTGCTTGCAGAAACCAATCAAGTGTTTTTGTAAAAATCAAATCTAACCAATTTTGAGGGAATCCATATGAATCTGGACAGTGAAAATTACAGGGCCACTGCCTTAAGGCCTGCACAGAAAATGCTGTTTTTCAAAGAGGTCCCATTCTTGGCAATCAAATATCCAAAAATCTTCCAAAACTGGGTTTAATCTCAGAAGGCAGTGAGAGGCTTTGGGTGTGGGCCTCTGACTCCTACAGACCCTGTTGGATATTTTATCCAGAATTTTGCATAGCTACATCACATCCAGGCAAATTTGGGCACATGTCCTTCCTTCCCCATCTTTTATCTTGATGGTTTAGACCTCGGGCCATGAGGAGAGGGAATTCCTGTCATTGCAATTTGTGTAGGACAAACAAGTGTGACAGCGATACTAAGGATAGGATGCTCTTAGTCATCCTTACTGGGCATAAAAAAAACCCCTGTTTGATCCATAAATCCTCCTGTTTGACTCCTTTCTTCACAGATCCTGCTAAAATCAGGATTCCAGAGTCAGCAGCTGGGTATTCCCAAAACCTTTACTCATTAAGACAATTATTATAATTAAGTCTTCTGTTTTCAGGTTTACTTATAGAAGTCAGAGGGGATTTTTTTTCTCTCTCTCCATGTATAATTACATCTATGTGAACTCAGAGTTATTTAATGTAATTTCCCACCAACAGTTTGAGATTGGCCCAAATGCCTGTTGTCTGCAATGGTATCAAAAGTGACCTTTTGCATGCCTGCCTGATACATCTGGTTTATGTGCTTAAAGTAATATAAGCCACCAGATAGGGAATCAGGAAAAATTGTTCCTCCAGGTCAGTTGCTAAAAGTCTCTTTGGAGAAGATGGGCATCCTCTGCCTCTGTGCATCACTCAGGAATCACCTGGACCACCCTAGCAGTCCCTGACTAGTGCAGCATCCACTGGCTTTCTTGCCACCCTCCTGCTCGATGCTTGTGGCAGCAGCTTAATTTTTGGGAAGCTGAAACACTTTAGTCTAAACTAACCCTTCTGTCCCCAAGGAGCTGAGCAGTGACAGACCTGATGGACCCTTGGGCCTGGCTGTAACCTCACTGAAGCTCTGGCTGGTGTTGCATGTGCTGAGGAGGGATGTGCAACCCCTGTGCATCTCTTTCTAAGCTGATAAAAATGGCATTTCCCATCAGGAGGCTGTTTGGGATGCACTTGGCACCGGGGATGGGCCAGGCACTTCAATGCTGTAGGAACCAGTCCCACCACGTTGGGTTTTTGACGTTGTTCATACCCTGTCACACCAGGAGAGGCCTGGGCCAGATGGTCCAGCACAGTGGGTCATTCCCTGTGAAGGATCAGTTTGTCAAAGGAAATTAAGAGAATTACCTGGACTGTGTTGAATGCCAGTGAGAAGAGCCTGTGGAGAGCTCTGGAAGAGGGCACTTCCCAAACCTTGCTGCAAAGATACTCTTGTACCCGAGGCCATCCTAAACTCTCACAAGGATTCCACTACAGCAGTTCACCAAAGCTTTGGGAATATTTAGGCTGTTGCCTGGTAGCTGCAGAAGCACAAAGCATTAGGTAGCTTTTATTCCTTTGGAGATTTCTGCCTGAGCCCCCTCCTCTCCCACCACAGCACTCGGCAGACGCTTGCAGAGGTTGGGAACATCTCCTGCTGAGCTCCCATGGGAAGTTGTCCTTTGGGTCTGTGCTGGGCTGCACATGCAGCCTGCTTGGCGTGGCTCCCTCGTCGTTAGGGCTTCCTTTAATCTCCAAGGGGAATTCTTTCTCCTTGCAAAAGAACCTCACACGTTTCTTTCAAACTAGCAGATTAATACCTCGCCTCTGTATTTGGGTGTACAGAGAATGAAGAAGCCTCAGAAGGTGAGCCAAGGGCTTGGGGGGAAGCCAGTCTGTCTCGGATCCATGCTAATACTGCCTGGCTGGGCTGGAGCATTAGAGGGACAGCACGGCTGCATGTTGCACTCATTTGTTTAGGAAATAAGATCTGCCTTGATGTACTCGATACCATTACATTTGCAGCCTAAAAGCTTCCTTGTACTCAGTTATTTCTAATCTGCTCAATTCCCTGGAGTGCACAGCAGCTAAATTGATGGATTCTCTTATCTGGTCTGGCAGGTTTGTTCTAGATACGCTGTGTGTTCAGGAGGTGAGGTCAGCCTGGCTGGGTGTGCTTGGCACTGCTGCAGCTTCCCAAGAGCTCTGCTATCTCCATGTGTAGCCCGAGGTTCCAAGAGCAGGGCTGCTGCTTCTCTGCACCCTTGGGTGCATGAAGTCTGCAGTCAGTGTGATTGCCAAGCACAAGGTATAGTCCAAATGGACTGAAGGAGGTTTGAAGAAGGAGAAAGAGCTGCGGGACAAGGTTGGATATGACTCCTCTCCCCTGCCATCACGAATTCTGATGATTTTTCATGCATTTCTCTTCACAGGACCTGTGGAGCAGCCAATGCTGGGATAAGGCTCATCCCAGTGCCTGGATAAGGATCATCTCAGTGCCTTAGGCTGCCATGGTCCCAAGCTGTCCTTGAGGCTGAGGTAGTAGATTGAATAGTTGTGGAGTCTGGTCCTCCCTCTGAGCTAACTATACAATCTACTGTCTTTCCTAAGGAGACAGTCAGGTCTTCAGGTCTCCTCATCCACTTCTACACCAGGTGTGGGGGCAGGGGGTGCAAGTAAAGCAAATCCATGCCTGTGATCCGTCTGTTGTGCTCTGTGGAGGTGAGGTAGTAGGTTGTATAGTTTGGTGGGAGGGATTTGATCCCATTTCAGGTGATAACTATACAGTCTATTGCCTTCCTTAAAGAGCAGCAAAACCACCGGAGGAGCTTCCGAGGCATCGCTTCCTTTGTTGAGGATCCAAAAACGCAGCGTGGCATTGTTAAACAACTCAGTGGGTGTTTCTCTTACAGCATCCAGAATTGCATTCTTCCAGGAATTGCTTCATGCCTCAGGCACTGGAGCATGGAGCCACCTGCTTCCAGAGAGCCCACCTCTCTTTAAAGTGCAAGAGAACCAGGGAAATGAGTCTGCACAGCAGCTCCCAGTGTTCAATCCTGGGGTTTTTTTGCAGGAGATGGGCTCAAGCTGTAAAGTGTTTTAAGTGTGTTGATCTTTTCTGGTCTGTCCTCAGGTCTGGAGGGGAGCGGATACTTTTGTATAAATGGTACAGATCTGAGCTCATGATTTGATTTTCTTGTGCCCAGTTCTGAAGTTTGGGTTCAGAACCTGACCCAAGGGCAAGCTTAGCCTGTGGACCCAGAGCCCTGGGAGCTGATCAGATTTGGCTGGTTGGCCCCTGCTCAGGAAGCGCATTTTGTTTTGGATAAGTTCCCAGCCTGTCCCATGGAACAGAGTTAGAGGGTGGTTCTTTCTAATCTGATAATCCCTATCAACTGAACTCCCTCACATGCAAACCCAGGTGGGGAAGTTTAAGGCTCCTGGGTATTTACATAGGATGAGCCAATGATTCAGACTGAAAGCTTGTCCTAGAGTGGAGACAGGTAGGGAAGAGCCATGAGCCAAAAGGGAGCAAGTTCTAATCCTTCTGGGTTCTCCCAGGCACCGTCACCTGACAACAGACATGCGAGAAGTCGTCACGCTTCAGAGCTCTGGCCCTTGACAAGGGACAGGGAATTGTTAATTCTTCTCTTTCTTAGGAGCAGATGGGGCTATCCCTCTGCCATTTTCCAAAGTAAGTAGGATCAAGACCACGAGTGGAGCTGTAACACGATCAGGGCTGCATCAGGAAGGACATTTCAGGCCATTATCGTGACCATCTCACTGCCAGGGAGACGCGTGAGATCCGAGACACCAGGGAGCGAGGGCAAGCAGAGGACACCTTCTCAGATGAAGTAGGAGGGAGAGAGCAAAGAGAAATTGGAGCCCTCAAATTTCACCCTGAGCAAAGGCACAGGGAGAGCCAGACCCGGCTGCTTGGGCCGTGGGAGTCCCCAGAATGAAGCAGCTCATTTCAGGCTCCTCTGCTGGGACAGGGCGTAGCTGCAGCGAGGCTGGGACACAGCTGGTGGGTGGGGATGCTGCAGTTCCAAGCAGCGAAGGAATGCAGCCCTCTCTCCATAAATCTGGCTTTTCAGCAGTCCTGGCGACTTGCTGTGCAAAACTACAGCTTGGTCCTCTGAGCTGCATTATCATCCTCCAGCTGCTTGCTCAGGGGCAGGGCTCCCGCCCGCAGATTGCTTGGAAGGTACCAAAATAGCACCACAAGCATGGGAACAGGGCGGCACATCCACTTCATCTGGAGAGGTGTCCCCTGGAAAAGAGCTAATCCCATGTGTCCCAGATGGAATCCATTCAGTCCCCCTGCATGGCACCAATACTCCTGCAGAGAATCTCAAGCAGTGGAGCTGTGTGAGCTGGAAGCCATGAATAAAATGTGACTGGAGATATTCTCTTGTGAAAATAAACTTGATTTGACTTTTTCAAAACAGAGTCTTTTTATTGCCCCGGAGTGAGCTTGGCTGGTGAACTGGAACCTTGAGAGGGGTGGCCACTGTTCCTGACTGACCAAGATCCTGGGCGTGAGAGGGAAGCCACAGGATGAGGATGTGGGGCAGACTGAGTTGGCCAAGCAGCTGAGACCATCTGTTTTGCCTGTCAGCAGGTGCTTTCCTGACACAAATTTTCAACACAAATCCTACATGAAGCCCAACCTGCTTCCTCACCCTCAATCAGCTTCAAGGGCTGCAGGTGGGGCTTCCCTCTGCCCTGGATAGTCCTTGCTATAAACATGTTTGTAATGGTGATACCAGCAAGAGAACACAGGGACTTCCAGGGTCTGCTTACCCAAATAAATCCCATCAAGGGCTAAGAAACCAGGGCAGGTAATATTTAATTACTCCAGTGCTTCCTGGCACAAAGGAAAGGGCAGCTTTGCCCAGGAGGAGGGTGAGCAGGCTGAGCTTATACCCATGGACACCCACCTGACTCACTGGCCAGGATCCCACAGCACACGGCACTGGGGCAGCCACATCATTCCTGACCACAATGGCAGGGAGGGACGGGCACCTTCTTTTAGTAAAAAGCAGCCAGGAAGCAAGATCAAGAAAGGTGGGTCCCCCTCACAACACTGTGGAAGGAGAGCACTTTCAGCCCAAACACTCTGAGGGAATACTTGGAAGCTGGATGGACCTGCCAGCAGCATAATCCCAAATGCAAATCCCCCCAAAGCAAATCCCCCAGGAGGGTGTATGTGCTCACCCCACCCTTTCTGTCCCACAGCATTCACAGGAGATTGAGGAGCTGAAGCAAAGGAACCTCCTCTCGCTCAACCAGCAGCAAACACCTCCCTCTGCCTGCTGGAAACAGAGCCCAGGGATGGAGGGAAGCAAGCAGGTGAGGTTCATAAAGAAGCCAGGCCTCATAAACACCACAAATCTCACCATTCAACCCAAGTCACCCCAGCTGAAGGTTAATGCTTCTCCTCCTCTCACCACACGGAGCCACAGGGCTGTAAGGACCTGGCAGAATCTTTGCCAGGGTCACGGCAGTGCCAGAGCGCCCTTCCTGCCAAGCCCAGCAATGGAGTGGAAATGCTGCAAAGGTCTCCCTTGAATGTTTTGTGTCCTCCCCGGTGCACCACACCAAACCCTGCCCTTGCCTAAAGCCCCAAATTTAGGATTAAGCCAAACCCCCGCCAAATGCCTGTGTGGGCAGGCTCAGCCCCGCTGTCCTGGGAGCAGGGCAAGAGGAAAGCGGATTTCCTTCTGGGTTGCAGTTTTCTGCTGCAAGGAACTCTATAAATAGGTCCTTGCACAACAGCCGGTCTCCACAAGTCAAAACCTTCAGGAAAACAAAACTCAAAGAGTTTTCACAAGGTTCATAGCCCCACACCAGTGATAAAACACTTCAATCCTGGAATCACGTTGGTGGCTGTTAACCGGCAGCACCGCTGGCTCTCAGCAGGGTGGGGGATCCAGCGCTGCAAAAAATCAGGGTCTGCCTGAATGCCCTGATCTTGCTGGGAGGAGAAATATTTTTCTGCTCTTTGCAGTGTTTCCTGGGAATTTCTAGGGAGTGTTACGTTGTCCTTCACCCAGATGCAAAACCAGATGAGGTCCTGAAATGCTCTTCCAGGTCCGACCCCTCTCCCCTCACACGGGTGAGGAGCAGCCTCTCGGGCTGTATTTTTATCCCCCCTTAACCCAGGGATGGATTTCTCTCCCAAAAGCAGCTCAGCAACAGGAGCTCAGCTGCTCCCAGGGCGTTCAGCAGCCACAGCACCTGGGCACGAGATTATTTTTAATCTGATTCTTAACTACATCTGAAGCTGGCGATTAAATAAAGCTCTGAACTCCGGGCAGGGTGTGCAGGGCGAGTTGAGCTGCCCAGTTCTCAGCGGTGCCTCTCCCAGTGCCATCTGCTGGTCACTGCCTGGCTGGGCTGGACGGGCCCGTGACCCCAGAACACCCCGCAGGCAGCTGGGTTCCTGCAGGACAGCTGGTGCTGCCGGGCTCCTGCAGCAGCGTCTCGGGAGAAGGGAAATGGGGAGCTGCAGGGCAGCTTTGCTGGCAAAAGCAGGGGCAGGAGGATGGGGAAAAGCAAAAGGCAAAGTCAGATACGAGCGTCACTCCAGCGCTGAGATTCTGCCTAGCGAGGCCCTTTCCCCTCATGCTGCTCCTGGATGGATGTTCTGAGGTGAAAATGCTGCAAAAACACAGAATTTGGGGACATACACTTGTATTTAACTTTTTTCTGTGCTGCAAAGATGAAATTGTGTGCGTTTAGGGTGTGAGAGGCTTGTGCTGGGCTTCCTAAAACAGGGAACCAGAAGTGCTCCAGCCCTAGTTTTTATTTCTTTTTTTGCTCTCAACTCTTTTTCTCTTGCTTTCCTTGCCCAAAAATTCCTGGTGGGGACACATTTTTGCCTTACGCTCAGCTGGATGCTCAAGAAAAATTCCCTACGTCATCCTCAGTCCCCTCCTCCTGCTGCTTTTACACAGGTTTAAAAACATTTAGTTACACCCTTACAAAAAGCAGCACAGGGATGCTTTTGGAAAGCCAAAACACCCTTCAGGACCCACAGAAGTCATGTTGTCTTTTAGCAATTCTATGTAAGCACACAATTAAGAGCATTTTACAGGTAGAGTAAGTGGCTTCCCGGTGTCCAGACCCCCAGTGAGACACTGCACAGACTTTCACAACTGGATTTATTCAGTGCATGCTCTGGGGATGCACAGGACAGAGCAGCAGTGGAGGATGTGAATAATGGCCTTCAGGTCATCCTCCACCTCATCTCTAAGAAATGAAAGGTTGCAATGACCAGAGAAGGGGCTGTATCTCCCTGTTATCTTCCTTCCACCAGTCTGCAAAGCTTGTCACATATTTAACACACCTGACTGGGAATCCACAGGTGAAGGGAGGAGAGCTGTGGGGTAACAAAACACAGTGTCCCAGACAATGCCAGCAGTCCTGCGATGTGCCCAGGAGCCACCAATAACCTCTAACAGCATCACTTGTATCTCCGGAGCTCAGATTGTACCGACGCATGTCGGGATTTGTTCTCCCTGACCACACACACACAAGTTACATGTCAAGCAGGATCTGTATCTAAATTCAAATACACTGAAATTATGCAAAGAATGAAGCCATGCAGGGAAAAGCTACATGAAGGAGCTGGTGGCTGCTCTCAGCTCTTCTCTTCTGTGCGTGCACACAGGTGCAGGCACACGCGTAAAATAAATCCATGGCATTGGAGTAACTGAGGAAGGGGATGTGTGCCAGAGAGCAGGAGAGAGGGAGGAGGCAAGGGCTGCAGAGTGTGAGGAGGAGAGGGAAGAAGAGCTGGGTAGTACTGGCCAGAGCTACACCAGAACCAGGAGGAAACACAAATCCTCCAAAAACAGAAATCAAAACAGCCACTCTTTTTGGACAAGAAGGGAAAGAGGTAAAACTTGTCCAAAATTGAGATGGACACACTGGGAGGGAAAAGAGCATTTCTGCTGGAAAAAACCACCAAACTCAGCCCCCATGTCTCATCTACAAACACCAAAGCCAACCACCATGTCTCATTGTCCCCAAGTCACCCCACTGTCCCTGGGGTCACACGAGCGGGTGGGTGGGTGGGAGAGCTCAACACTTCCAGCCTGGAAATGCAACGGAAGCCAGGAAAAAGGAGAAGCGTCCAAGGTCACCAGCATTATGGCAAACACCCTCCTGCCCTCGGGTCTCCTCGGGAAGGGGACCAAGTTCCTCCGGGCCTGCCGGCTGCCCTTGGCTCACCGGGGCTGCAGCAGAGAAGGCAGCGTAAGGAGGGAGCGTGTGAATTGTCCAAGGAGTCTCCTGAGCCTACCAGGGTTGTGGAACAACCAGCGCTGACAAAAGCCTTGGTGAGGGGTGCAGGGACAGCTGAGGAAGACCCTTCAGAGCAGAAGGCCCACCAGGATGGCACTGGGGACAAGGAAGAGTGAAAGCCCCAAGCAGGTACTGGGAGCTGCAGCTTTGGGTGGATCCACACTTGTCTGGTCCGAGTTTGTCTCCAGTTCTTCTGTGTCCAGGGCACCTGCTGGAAGAAGAGAGGAAAATGTAGAGTTAGGGAGGAAGATCTGGCAGAAGAGAAACTCCCACTCATGCAGGTGTGCCATGATGTGCCCTGAGGCAGCAGAGCTCTGGTCCAGGGAAGCTGTGGGTTAGTGGGGGCAGGCTGTCAATGGGACCATGCTTCAGGGACAAGACATCCAACCAGCCCCTCAGGGTTAGAGCAAAGAGTGAGGACAAGGCTTGGTGCCACATACAAGAGGAGGATCCAAAGGACCAGTCTGACACTGCTCCTCCCAAGCCCTCTCCATGCTGCTTGGGGATCCCTGAATGTCCAAGTGTCCATGCCAGGACAAACTGCACGGTTGCCTTACCTGAGAGGGAGGTCTGGAAATGGGGGCTCGGCCCTTTTTTGTCTTTGGAGGATGATGTTAAGCGCAAGAACGTGGGCTCTTCAGGGCTGAGGACCACTGACTTGGAGGGGGTTATGAGCTCAGCTCTATTGAAACCTAACTTAATCTCTGGAACAACTTGGCTGAGGGATGGAGATGGACTGGAAAATGCTGATTTCTCTTTCCCATCCTCTTTGACACCTTTCTTTGTTTCTGGGACTGATCTGGGGCTGAAGGCTGTGCCCAAGCTTTCTAGTAAGGCTGGATCTTCTGTAGTGAAGGAGCTAAGAGGCTCTCCAGTGTCTACCTCTAGAGATACTTTATAATCTGGGTCTAATGTGGGCTCAAAGGAAAGAGTGATCCCAGTTGCCTCAGTAGGATCAGGTCTTTCTGGTTCTGGCTTTGTGGTTGTGGCAGTTTTTGGTTGTGTCTTTGCTGTTGTGGCAGGTGCTGGTGTTGTAGCAGCACGTGTTGGCTTGGCTGCAGTGGTGGTAGATGATGGTGTGGTGGGTGTTGGCTTGGCTGTGGCTGTAGCAGGTTTTTGCTTAGCCATGGTTGGAGTGGGTTTTGGTGTGGTGGGTGTTGGCTTGGCCATAATTGTGGTTGGTTTTGGCTTGGTGGTAGTGGTGGTTGTGGTGGGGTTTGGTGTGGTGGGTGTTGGTTTGGTGGTAGTGGTGGTTGTGGTGGGGTTTGGTGTGGTGGGTGTTGGTTTGGTGGTAGTGGTGGTTGTGGTGAGGTTTGGTGTGGTGGATGTTGGCCTGGGGGTAGTTGTGGTTGTGGTGAGGTTTGGTGTGGTGGGTGTTGGCCTGGGGGTAGTTGTGGTTGTGGGTGTGGTGGGTGTTGGTTTGGTGGTAGTTGTGGTTGTGGTGAGGTTTGGTGTGGTGGGTGTTGGTTTGGCGGTAGTTGTGGTTGTGGTGAGGTTTGGTGTGGTGGGTGTTGGTTTGGTGGTAGTGGTTGTATTGGGTTTCAGGGCATTGGGTGTCATCTTGAGGGTAGTGGTGGTTGTTGGTTTAGTGGTAGTGGTTGTTAGAGTGGGTTTTGGTGTGGTGGGTGTTGGCTTGGCTGCAGCTGTGGTGGGCTTTGGTTTGGCTGCAGTGCTGGTGGCTGCTGGTGTTGTGGGTTTCAGCTTGGCCACGGCTGTGGTGGCTGCTGGTGTTGTGGGTTTTGGCCTGGCTAGGGTTGTTGTTGGGGGTGTGGTGGCAGGTTTTGGCTTGGCTGTGCTGATGGGTGCCTGTGTTGGGGGTTTGGGCTTGGTTGTGGTTGGAAGTGTGGTTGTGGGTTTTGGCTTGGCTGTGGTGGTAGACACTGGTTTTGTGGGTTGTTTGGCTGTGGTGGACACTGGTGTGGGTTCAGGTTTTGCTGTGGTGTGGACTGGTGTTGTAGGTGCTGGTTTGGCTGTGGGGGACACTGGTGTGTGTTCTGGTTCAGCTGTGGTGTGGACTGGTGTGTGTTCTGGTTCAGCTGTGGTGGACACTGGTGTGGGTTCTGGTTCAGCTGTGGTGTGGACTGGTGTGTGTTCTGGTTCAGCTGTGGTGGACACTGGTGTGGGTTCTGGTTCAGCTGTGGTGGACACTGGTGTGTGTTCTGGTTCAGCTGTGGTGTGGATGGGTGTTGTGGGTTCTGGTTTGGCTGTGGGCTCTGGTTTGGCTGTGGCTGGGGTGGATGGCCTTGCCTTTGTTGTCACAGAGGCCGGAGTGGTCTCTTCTACAACGAGTTCTGGTAAGAGATGAAAAGTGCCGTGGGTTAGGGCTGGCTCAGCTGACGTCAATGGATCCCTGCACTGAGCAGGACCAGCAGAAACCAGTGAGGGGCTGAAACAGCAGCCAGCTCCCCTCAGGTCACTCTGGGCCATCCCCCACTCTGGGGTTCCCAACCTGGAGACATCTCGTCCCTCACAGAACCTCCTGCCCCACAAGGGGCAAAACCCCCTGCCTAAAGGGGTGCAAGCCCCTCCTTATCTTAAGGCAGTTGTCCTGTCTCATGGTCCAGCCCTGGAAGTGCAGTTCAAGGGCTTCCTGACAGCTCCAGAAGGCCTCAGAGCTCAGACCCAGCCTGGGGTCTGAGGCCCAACAGCCCGTCCAGGGCCACGCGCGGCTCCGCTCACTCACCACACAGGTTGTTCACACAGACTGTGCCCGTGGGACACATTGTACATGGGGGTCCTTCCATGTAGGGCTTTTTGCTTTTCATGTTACCCCTGGAAGTAGAAAATGCCAAGATAAAGAAGGCGTGAGGAAAGGGGGAACACCCATCCCAGAGAGGGGGCTGATTCAGCTGGGATATCCCAGCCAAGGCAAAACTCAGGATTAATGCAGAAAACAGGTCTTGGTCTCCTGCCACAGCCTGTCAGGGCCATTTACTCACCAGCCTGACCCCAAGGCTGCTAAAGCCAGAGCAGACAACTGCATGGAGCAGATCCCTCACCTCCCTCAGAGCAGAGCAGGGGATGGGCATTGGGACAGGAAATTCTGTTTCCCTTCCGCTCCAGACCCCCAGGAAGGTCTGCAGCCACCAGCTGCTCTTGGTGCTCTCAGCAGCTCCAAACAAGTGGTGCCAAGGCTGGTCCCAGGGCTGGTAAGGGAGTACCCAGCTCTCCTCCCACGTCTAACCCTTCCTGCTGCTGCAAAAGGGCTTCTCCACCCCAAGTGATGGCTGTTGCCAGCACGGAAGAACAAGGCCCAGGGCAGGGAGCTGTTTGTACCCTCAGCTACTGCCACTTCAGCCTTGAGCAGCTCTTGGGGAAGAAGGTCCCTCCCTGGTGTGTGCCAGAAGCTGAACCAGCCCTCAGCATTCACAGTCACGGGCTGGGAACTCCAGACAACCCTTCCTTACTCTGGGACCAACCCAAGATAAGAGAAGCATTATTTGGAACTTCTATTTCTGACCAAGGACAAACCCTGCTGTGACATAAGGACTGAAGCCAGGGCATTTCCAGCACAGAAACCCCACTGAGATGCACCAATCCATGCAGGGCCTGGGACTTACGGGGGATAATAGTTGCAAACAAGCAGGTGCATGTTCTCTGTTTCGATTCCATTGATCTTCTCACAAAAATGTGCCCCACAGCCGATCTGATACGTGCTTGACCAAACCACCTAAGGCAAAGCAGGGTGGAGGTGAGGGGATTGGGTGAAGGCAACCTGTCCCTTGGCCTTAAAGGCTGCTCTGAAGACGTCCTCATCCCACAGAGCATGCCCCCAATCCCACATCCCCATGTTGCTTTGGCATTCAAGGATCCACCACCATCTCTGCTCCCACCCAAGCTGTGAAGAAACACTCAGACTTTGTCTCTCTGTCTAAGAAAATCTGGCACCCAGCTCTGCTGAGCAGCCACCCCTCCACCCCAGCAGCCGGTACCTGGGTGTAGTGGCCACACATCTGCCCGGGGACACACGTGGATGTTGTCAAGTTGTAGAATTTCTTCTCCCCATTCCAGTCTTCCACAGCAAATTCTAGTTCCAGGGTTGGGGCCATAGCAAAGAGGTTTTCTCCCCGTCGGCCCCTCTCCTTGTTGTGGTCCCAGATGCACTTCTCTGCGTAGGATTGAGCAAGGGCCTCCAGCTCCTTGTCCCAGGTCTGAAAGGAGCTCGGTGTCAGCACACAGAGAGGGACACTGGGCTCTCCAACAGGAACAAGGCACTTACCAAGGACCCCTGCGCTCTCTGGCCACAGTTTCCCCATCTATGAAGAAATTCAAATCCCTACCTAACACAGTCCTCAGGAGAGGGGAGCTCCATGGTCAGTCCCAGCACAAACTAAGCCTTGGTTTATGAGTCAAACAGGAGAAGGTCAGGGCACCACCAGGACTCACAGCCTCTCCTGGAGCTCATCTAACACCATCACAGAACATCCTCAGCTCAGCGTGGAGAAACCATGAAGTTGAGTGGAGGAAGGAAGGAAACCCACCCTGGGTCACGCCAGAGGGGCCTGGGGCCATCCCTCCTCGCCCAGGGTGGGGATGGGAGGGGAATGGGACACATCTCTCCTGGCAGCTGTACAAAGTCTGGGAGCACACACTCCTGGGAAACATCATCTGTTTGCCTGGATCCGAGACATGGCTGCTGGCCAGGAGCCCCTCTGGAGCGGCAGCGGCCCCGCCACCAGCTGAGCCCCTGGCCACAGGGATGTGCAGCAGGAGAACAAGGAGGAGGAGGAGGTGGAGGAGGAGGAGGAGAGTTTCTCTCACAGGGATGCATACGGGGAATCCTGCACTGCAGCTGTTTGGACCATCCTTGATGGAGAGAGCAGCTTGGCTGCTGGAAGGCAGCCCTGCAAACAGGGGATCCTGAGGGGGGATCTTCCTGGACAGAGCCAGGGCTGGATCCAAAAGGTGACATACAGGAGGGCACGTCACCATTGGGGTGTTGAGGGGATGAGGACGGGCCCTAAGACACTGGGGGAAGAAAACACCTGGATGGGACACAGAGTGTTGGTTCATCTCCCACCATGGCCCCAAGCCACACTGACAGTGATGGCTGGACACCCAGTTTGGGGAGCACACAGCCCTCTCCCTCTGGCATGGAGCTGGGCTCCATAAATGGGGGACTCAACAGCTGCAGATTTGCCTCATTAGTAAAGAAAAGTGGCTTTAGACTACAGATCCCCCCCTTCAACTAAATATTTCCAAAGCAACCAACCCCATGTCCCAAAAGGAAGCATGGGGTGACCTCAGCCAGGCACAGTGCCATGGCAGCAGGTGAAGCCAGAAGCAAAGACAGCCCAAGCAAAGGTCCCAGGAGGGAGGCGAGGACGGTGTTCTCATGGAAAACCTCTACTGAAGAATCGTCAGGGCTGCTGTGAGCTAAACATTTGCTGGGTTTCAAAATGAAAAAGCCTTTGGCTCCAGACCATGAGTGGGTCCCGTGTGTTTAAGCAGAAGCAGAAGCTGCAGAGGGAGCATCTCAAAGCACAGGGGCTGCAATCAAAGACTCAGCTGCGAGCAGCCCTCACAGGTTTGGAATTGCACTGACTTAAGGATCCTGAGAGATCTTTTCCCTCAGGCTTTCTCTAAGACTTTGGCTCCAAAGCCCTGATACTCTGAGTTTGCTGTGCCTGCTGGGTTCAATGGGATCACAGTGCTGAGGGTTCTGGCTCTGTCCCCTTTGAGTCTGCAGTCACTGGTCAGGCCTCCTCTCCCTGAATTTAACTTCTGGCTTTTTTTAATTATTAAGCTCCCATTTACCAGCCCACAAAGGTTTTACTCAGCCTGGGCAATTTCTGGGCCAGGCAGGGAGGTGTCCTCCAAGCACACTGCGACCCAAAGAGGAAAGCACTCCAACTCTCCATGATAAACAATTATCTTTCTCTGTGTGATTTGCAAACAGTAAGGAAAAATCACGTGGTGCAAGATAAAACTTGACAGCCAAGTTCTAATCAAATCAAGAGTCTGAACAAGACAAAAAGCAGCACCAGCACTAAGCTTGTTGTTGTTCCTACTTCAGATCTCACTGATTTCCCCAAGCAAAACAGGGGATCCTGCATCTTCAAGACACCAAGTCATGGTGAGGATTAGGAGCGTGATGACGCAAATAACTGAAAGACCTTGACTGACATTTGACATTCCCTCCAATAGATAAAAGTACTCTCACCTGAAAAGGCAAATACAGAGCACTGTGTGATGTCCCACACAGCAGGATTCCCGCACCAGCTCTTGGCAATGGCCATGGCAAAGTCTCCAGCTCATGGCACCTGCTCATGGCAGGGTCTCAGCAGTCCTTCCTCTCATCAGAGGGAGCTCCAGCAGGCACTCATGTGAGTGAGAGCTGCATCACTCTCATGAAGAGCATCGGGGGACTCACATCACACTTTGGAACTGCCAGAAACGATCAAAGACAACTCCAAAGGTAAAGGAAACTCTTCTCTTTAGAGGCAGTTTAGGAAACGCCTCTGTTGACACCTACTTGTAACCCTACACGAGAATTGCTCTGTCTCCCCTAAGGAGCACCCTGATCCCTCCTCGCATTAAGATCGAGCCTTGCACCACACAAACACCCCAATATTCCCCTGCAATAAAAGCCACTTACCATCTTCATCATAGCCCTGGCAGGGGGATCGACCTCAGAGCGATATTTATTATGCTCATCCAAGATTATCTTCTTTTCTTCATCACTCAGGGACCAGCTCAGCTGCAGCACTGAGAGCACCAGGAGAACGGGACAAAGACCTGAGCTCAGCATCGTGCAGGCAGCTTCTGCTCTCAGCAGCCCACGGCTCTGGCAGTCAGATTTAAAGCACCTCCCAAAAGCCAGGAACACCCAACAGCTTGAAGATTGGGGAGGAAATGTATTTATTAGAGTTTTGGAGCCATGCAGAACACACCCATCTCACATATCAGCCTTGATGGAGAGGCAGCAGTGCCAACGAACATGCAGGGTCCTCTCCCTGGGACAGACCCCGTGCCTGAATCCTAATCCCTGGATTGGATTCTTCATCCAAGCCTCTGCTGCTCCAAACCTCAGCCATCCCCTGAGCCCTCAGTTACGGGTCCTCTCTCCTACCTCCTGTCCCATTTCTCCTAATCTGTAACAATAATCCCACAGCAACCAGCAAAGCCCTGTTTTCACACGGGTCTTCCCCTGTCCCTGGAACGCAGCTGCATTAGAAACAAAAGCAGCAAGATGCAATCGCTGAGAGCAGTTTGCAGCACGGGAACTCCTCAGACAGAGTCAGAGCCCTTCTCGGCCACCCCCATGTCTGTGTGGGGGGGACAGCATTTGGCAGCTGAGGAACAGCTCCCCGGGCTCCCCCAGCCTGCTGGGAACGGGAGAAAGCAGAGGGTTGATGCCTCTTCCCTGAGCCATCAGGAGAGGGGGGAGCAGGAGAGGAAGAACAGAGCTGAAATTGCCCCAGACAGGGGAGCTGAGAGTCTGTGGCTGGAATAACCCGACCATCAGCTCTGCAGGGACAGGCTGTGCTCCCTCCCCGCAGTCACCTGGAGGGCTCAGCACCCGTGTCCCGCAGCCGGAGCGGCTCTGGCCGAGCCCCCCGCACTGCTGCAGCCTCGGCTCCCCATCTGCGATTGTGCAACCGCCCGGCCCCGCTCCAGGAGCTCCGCTGGGATCACAGCCTGTTAGAGAGCATCAGCGGGTGGGCAGCTCTGGAGAGCAGAGCCAAGTTAATCACACGCTGCCGGCTCTGCCTCCCCCTCCTCTCCCCACTCCCCAGGCAACGCTTTGCCGGTTTTCCTCTTGTTTTAGTCCACACGGATCACCTCTCTCACCTCAACAGCTCTCCTACTGCTCCCCAGATCTCTTACTTTTGTATTACCTTGTCCTTCACCAGCTCTGGGGTCAGCCATACCCTCAATTGTCCAACAATTTCTGCAAGTGGGGTCTGAGGCCAAGATCTCACCAGGTCTTCTCTTCAACTCAGCCGGTCAAACCAGAAATTCCCATGTATTGCTAAGGCAGATCTGTCTCATGATGGAGACACCTCAACACATTTGCTGTTGCATCTCTGGAGACCTGGGGAAACATCTAGAAAATATCAACACGGGCTGCAGCTCCTGCTGGCCAGCTTACCAGGAACAAGGCAGTGCTGAGAATCATAGAGCCACAGAATGGTTTGGGTTGGGAGGAACCTGAGAGTTCATCTCATTCCAACCTCTCTACCATGAGCAGGGACACCTTTCACTAGACCAGTGCAGGTGCTGGTCTCTCCAAACATGCTGTGGAGATGCAGGGCCAAGCTCCACATAGCCCCTGGCACTACAGCACCCTGGCTGCACCCTGCAGGAGAGAGAGTGGCAACAAGGATGATGGAAAATGGGATACGCAGAGCTTGTGGGGAAGAGCAAACAGCCCTGGAGGAGTCATCACCAGGACATGTGGCTCATGGGGAAACGTAAGAGCTGATGCCTTCGGCAAGAGCAGGGCGGCTTCCAAAGGGGTGCAAGGGCCATTTCTCAACTCCCAACCTGCTCTGACGGCTCATTCTGGAGCCAATGTCTGAAGCATCAAGATTAGCAGTGCAAGGTCCAAGCCCCACCCTGGAGCTGAGACACTCGTGTCCAGCCGGCATTAGGTAAGTGTGTGTGGA